>NC_084844.1:30438884-31063884 GCF_033115175.1 Lepus europaeus | reverse complement strand
CATAGGGTGAAGAGGCTGTGTCTTTGTGACTTTGTGTGTGTGTATATATGTGTGTGTGTGCACTCCTAGCTTATGACCCAGTTCATAAGGTGAACTTAGGAAATATTAGGGTAATCAAGAAAGGTGACATTGGAGATAGACATGGAAAACCAGAGAGAAATGAGGGAGGCATTCTTGATGTACAATCAGCAGAGCAAAAACGATGATAGAAACAAGACATGTTGGGGATACATAGGTTAGAATTCTTAGGAGTAAAAGCAAGAGAAAGAACATAGGTCTGGAAGAATAACAATGGAAATTATTGTAATAATATCAATGCTTTACAGAGCCATCAGAAAGTTGCAGAACCAGGCTTAGCAAAAAACTAGGTGGCAAAGGTATTCACAAGAGCCCTGTAGCAAGAAACACAACAGTCTTTTAGTAAAATCAATCTACTTGCTTCTGCAACTTGCCAGAGGACTCAGCCAACCCTACCCCAATAGCTGAAAGTGAATTCCAACTGCTCCTCTGTCTTTGTGTTATTCACTCATTTCACTCACTTTTCATAGTCCTAGAAGGCAGCTTTGGAAACGGAGAAGAGTATTGAGGCATCTGACAATATCTCTCACCAAGAATAATATAATGGCAGGACTCTCTCTCAAAATAAGAAGGTAAAGTAAAATTTTGGCGGGGGTGGGGGGGGGAGCCAAAACAAAAGTATACTACACTTAGTAAATAAATAAGATGGACTTTAGAGCAAAGATAATGGGCAGGGATAAGTCTAGAAAAACAAGTTTAAATCCAGCTACAGAGTTGCTCATATAATTTCCAGGCAAAATAATTTTAATATTTAGACTACAGGCCATGGGACAAAACTGAGGTTTAGTTGTAGAGGAGTAATATTATTAAAAAAGTTTGGATAATTAGGGCAATTCCTTCAGAAATACTGGATTAGACAGGAAGACACTGCAGGAAAGATCAGTTGATGAGTGTTTGCAATAGCTACATTTCCAGAGATCAGTGAAATGTCTAAAGTCCAAGTCTCAAACATCAAGAATAAAAGCAAATCCTGAGTATCAGTTGGGAACCAGAATCTGCAAATGAGAAAAAGGATAAAGGGTGGGGTGAAGTCAAGCCTAGAAAATCTCCAGGGAATTTCGCCAAGCCTATTGTTGTTCTCTGCACTTGCCATTTCTTGTTTGACACAAGTGCTTATTCTCTCACCTGGGGATACCTGCAAGGCATCTCATGGCTGCTGCCAGGTATCATTGGAAGTTCATACAAAGGATGCATAAACGATGTGACGATAGACTGAAGTTATTATTAGCAAAAATGTGAAGGATGGTTTTGTTGGAATATGGTGACTTCTCTCTGGGTAAATTGAGTTTGAAGTACTAGACAGTGTTCTGTACAGAATGGCTGGCAGGAAATTGAAACTCTGTAGATCAAGGAAGAATAGGGACTTTAGGAAGGGTGTCTGAATAAACTAAATTTAATTACATGTCTTCCATGATCCAGGTGCTTTCACAAACTTGCTTTTTCTTAGGCCCCACATGAACCCTGTAGCAACACGATATAATTTCCCCCTATTTTATAGCTGAGGAAGTGGGGGCTCAGACATTGAGTTTTTCTCTAAAATCAGGCTAACATTGCATGGTGTACTCAATGCTCACATCTAAATACCCTGGCAGATACTTTATAAACTTAAAATCCTATCTTTTTTATATTTTTATTTATCTATTTACTTTTTTTTATTTGAAAGACAGAGAAAGAGAGAGCGAGAGAGAGAGAGAAAGAGAGAGAGAGAATCTTTCATCTGTTGATTCACTCCTCAAATGCCTACAATAGCCATGGCTGGGCCAGGCTGAAGTCAAGAGCCAGGTCCAGGTCTACAACATGGGTGGCAGGAACCCAAATACTTAGACCATGTTCTGCTGCTCCCAGGTACACTAGCAGGAAGCTGGATTAAAAGCAGAGGTGGGACTTAAAACCAGGCACTCTGATGTGGGAGATGGGTGTCCCAAGCAGTGGCTTAACCCACTGTACCACAATCCCCACTGGTTATAAACTGACAAAGGGTTGGAAAAGATAACTTTAAAAGAAAACTCCAGGAGAAACCAAGAACACACAGATAAGAAGGAAATTCTCTTAGTTGATATAAAGTAATCTGGACAACCAGAAACAACTTGGAAAAACACGAAGGCTAGTATTCATGAGAAAAAGCAGGCATGGGGTGGAGTAAAAAGTTATCTACCATCTCAGAATATAGGAGATTCCTGACCTTCTACTTAGTTACTCATAGATGGTGGAATTTCACCGACCAGACTTAAAATGAGAAAGGATAACATTTCCACAAATTATTATTTTTGTGATTTTTACACATAATTCTCCAGAAAGCATATTGAAGAAAAGGAATGCTAAGTTATAAGATAAAGTGATGAAATGGGGAGAGTACATATTCATTTCAATCATGAAAGGAAGTATAATTTGGACTTTAGAAAAAAATTGAGCACACATTAAATAGCGTTACTCCAAAATATTTACCAGGCACAAAAGCTTCCTCCTCTTCCTCATCATCATCTACACTTTTTTTTTTTTTAAGATTTATTTATTGTGACCAGTGCTGTGGTGCAGCGGGTTAAAGCCCTGGCCTGAAGCGCCGGCCTCCCATATGGGCACTGGTTCTAGTCCTGGCTGCTCCTCTTCCGATCCAGCTCTCTGCTATGGCCTGGGAAAGCAGTAGAAGGTGGCCCAAGTCCTTGGGCCCCTGCACCTGTGTGGGAGACCTGGAAGAAGCTCCTGGCTTCTGGCTTTGGATCAGTGCAGCTTGGGCCATTGCAGCCATCTGGGGAGTGAATCATTGGATGGAAGACCTCTCTCTGCCTCTCCTTCTCTTTCTGTGTAACTTTGCCTTTCAAAGAAATAAATAAATCTTTAAAAAATATATTTAGTTATTTCTTTGAAAGGCAGAGTTACAGAGAGGCAGAGGCAGAGGCCATAGCAGAGAGCTGGATCAGAAGTAGAGCAGCCAGGACTCAAACTGACGCCCATCTGGGATGCCGGCACTGCAGGTGGCGTCTTTACCTACTATGCCACAGTGCCGGTCCCCACCTACACTCTTACATTCTTATAATCTGATGATTGAAACTGCTCCCGATCCTAACCCCTTGGTTTCTCCATTCTGTGTCTTCTCCAGTGTTTTTGTAGCAGTATCAAATGAACACTTTAGACATGTTCGGGAGGAGGGATAGAACCAAAATGGCTTTGAGACTGATTATTTGTTGAGGATGAGAAAGAAGACAGAATCAAACATGGCATCCTAGTTCCTCATTTGGAAAGTGGATGGATAGTGGTGGCATTCCCAAAGACAGGAGTATAATAGAAAAAGCACTTTGGGACAGGATGGGCAAATCATGATTTCAGCTGGAAGAACTGAGTCATGAAAAAACACTGTATGTTCTTGAATAAAGCAGAAGTTCTTTGAGTTAGCAGGGTTATGGGAATTTTTCCTTTTCTTTCTTTTTCCCTTGCCATTCCTCCTGTATCCAAATATCCAACTCTCTTTAAACATGTTCTTCCCCTGGTATCCTTTCAGCAAAGCTCTTTGGTCTCAGGTTTTCCCCCACCAAGAATGCCTCGACTACTGTTCTTAAATAATCTTATCATTGTACAAGGATCAAGAAAGAGGGAAACAGAAGGCTCTGCGTCCTATAGCACCATTTCAAGAAGGCTTTATAATTTATAATTGTGATAGTAGCAAGGGAATTACAAAGGAGAAATGAACCTCAAACTTACTTCTGACTGCTTTTGATAGAATAGAGTAAGCGATAAGAATAATTTAAAGCCATCACAGGAGAAGTTAGGCTCTCCCTTCCAGAGAACCTGGCTCTTCTATTCCAAGATTGTCCTGTCCTCTCCGTGAGAGCTACTTTTGGCTTTTGGATTGAACCTTTGCATTGAAAAGAACCTCACTCTTTTGGGATCCTCCACCCTTTTCCCAGGAAGGTCGAATCCATTCCCATGATAAAATACAAGTTGATCCTGGCCCACAGATTGTGATCAAGTGAAGTCACCCTTCTGACTGCCATCTCCGTTAGTAGGCTTGCTGTTCTGCCTTAAATGCAGTGGGCCAGGCCTATCCCCTTTCGGCTTTGATTACCCAGAGTTGGAAAGGGTACAACTCTCACTCCCCCAGCATTGATATCTTTTTTTCTGTGTCTCCTCCCCCTGGATTGCCATAGAATTTGCACATACCTCTGTGTAATGCTAGCCATATAATGCAATCTTTCTACTTGCATGCATATCTGTGTCTCGTGTTTGCCTATGAACTCCCTGAGGAGAGCGACTTAATATTTATCCTTGAATTCCCCTTTCTTGTCAGTACAGTGGAAGACAGAGATTAGGTGTTCTGTCGAATGGATCATATATAATGACTTGGAATTTGTTTTGAACTGCTCAGCCTGAGACAAGGAACAAGAAACAGACGTATGATTATTTATCTTATTAACTCATAGTTTTGCTTTGGAGAAAAAAAGTATCCTCAGTATATTGGAAGATCAAGCACTTTTACAATCTCTAAACCCTGTGCAAATACAATAATTTCTCTCTCAATTGCACCTGCTTCACTAAACCCTCTGAATTGCCCATCAAAAGCTGTGATCTCTTTTGCTTTTCCCCAGCTCCTCCTTTCACAATCAGATTACTGAATCACCATGAGATCTTGCTTGCTAAAGCATGCTAAGGCCCTCATACTCCTCACCCTCCACGCTCCTTGATGGCACAGATCTTCTTCCCTTCTAGTCCCCAGTTGAGGGTCCCTGGGTTGGAAATGGAGGCATGAGTGAAGGGCCTTTGTTCCTTACATGGGTCTTGGAAGCACTTGGAATCATGAGGCCCGGAGGAGGGAGTCACTGACACCAGCTAAAACAATCGCAGGATCCAGACTGGAGACAGAAGGAAAAAAAAATAAAAACCCAGCTCAGCCCCATTCAGCTGCCTCCCCATTCAGCCTAGGGTGGTGGGGAGTTGGCTTAGTTTGTGAATCTAGTTAGCAGCAGCATTCCTGGAAAACTGGCCCATTCTGAGCTTTCTTGTGAACTTCATCCACCTGTCATGTTGGGGCTTGGAAGAGAGCCAGGACAGGCAGGAAATAATAGGCTGCAGGATACTGGTGTGTGTCAGTGGCCCCGACCCTCCCATTCCTGAACACAGAAGAGCTGGAAGCCTGGGAAGCATCACCATGGCTGTGGGTGGGCCTGGGAGGCAACAGAACGACTGGCGGAGGGAGGGGAAGGCCCGGAGGGCATGACAGAGGTTTAAACTCACAGTGGGCCTCTCTCTGGGACTGCAGAACCATCCCTGCAGGGAAATGGCCAGACTGCAGCTCAGACACGTCCCTTTGTTCCCAGTGACCTCATCCTGCACACAGAAGACAGCGCCTTATGCAAAAGAGAATGTCTGGATCCTCCCCACCCCCACATTCTCCCTTCCTCTGCACCCCCGGGCCCATCAGAGAAGTCAGAAAACTGCGTATGATGACATCAGCTGGCTCAAATTACATAAAACTTCCTTTCTCAACTCCCAGACTCCTGGATTCATATTCTGTTTTGTTTTGTTTGTCATTTCCAAATAATTTCACTTTGCGTAGTTCAACTTCCCCTGCCCCACCCCTATCTCTTATCCCCTTTATCCTTGTCAATTTCACTTCCTATTTTCTATTAGTAGGTTTTAGGCATTGAGGTGGAAGAAACATAGGTTCTTAGGGAGCTCTGATTAATGAGGACAACCAAAATGAGGCAAGTTGGCAATATTTTACTCCACAAGAAAACAATGTCCAGCATCAACCTTCTGTTCTGAGAACAAGGTGGTACCAGATAATTCCCTCTCAATGGCTTTTTTTTTTTTTTTTTTTTTGATAGGCAGAGTTAGACAGAGAGAGAGAGAGAAAGGTCTTCCTTTTTCCGTTGGTTCACCCCCCCAAGTGGCTGCTATGGCTGGCGTGTTGCGCCGTTCCGAAGCCAGGAGCCAGGTGCTTCCTCCTGGTCTCCCATGCAGGTGCAGGGCCCAGGCCACAGCAGAGAGCTGGACTGGAAGAGGAGCAATCGGGACAGAATCGGCACCCCAACTGGGACTAGAACCCAGGGTGCCAGTGTTGCAGGTGGAGGACTAGCCTAGTGAGCCACGGCACCAACCAACAACCTTATTACACCAAATTCACTGGGGAACATAGGCATCACTTGTGCATCTGGATGCTGGAGACCACCTACAGGTATTATGCACAGATCCTTCCCATGGCCTGAAATTAGCAAGACGACAGGTCAAAACGTCTCAAATTAGTATGTGTAGATGAACTTGATTTCATTTTATGTGTCAACTAGATTGGGCCATGGGGTGTCCAGATATTTGGTTGTTATTTCGGGTGAGTCTGTAAAGGAATTTCTTGATGAGATGAGCATCTGAATGAGTAGACTGAGAAGAGCAGACTGTTGGCTCCAACATGGGTGGGCCTCATTTGTCTCTTGATGGCCTGCACAGAATTCCCTCTCAGCCTGTCTCGGAGCTGGGGCAGCAGTCTTCTGCTTCGGACTCAGACTGGAGCTTAGACCTTCAAATCTCCTGGTTCTTAAGCCTTCAAGCTCAGACTGCAATTTTACCATTGGTCCTGCTGGGTGTCCAACTACTGACTGCAGATCTTGGGATTCCTATCTTCATGATTTTGTATGCCGATCCTTTACAATAAATCCATTCATGTATATAGCAGCTAGCTGTCTGTATCCATCATGTCCATCTCCAGATTCACACCCACTATCACCAGGGGAGCTCATGAAGGTGATACAGGGTGAGGAGGGCCTGAGAATCTGCATTTCTAACAGATTCCCAGGTGATACTGATGCTGTGGGTTCTCAGACCACACTTTGAGGGCAAGGCTGATTTTACCTAGAAATTTGCTTTTTGGAGATTTATCCTAAGGGAACAGGAATAATAAAGCTGCATTGGGGCAGGAAAGCTTCATCTGAGCAGGAAGATCATGTAATGGAAAGAGAGCTAATTAGGAGCAGGGGAACCAGGGCTATATTCCAAACCACACAACAAACAAACTGGGTAACCCTCGATAAGCTACAATCTCTCTGAGCTGCAGTTAAAGGAGCTGGTTAAACTCCCCCGTTGAGCCCTTAAACTTTTCATGGGGAACTTGTATGTTTAGAAAGATTCTAACTACCAAATTCACTACAAACAGAATAACCCAAGTGTCCTATCCTAGGTAAATGAATAATTTCCATTTTCCCTTTGAAATTTAGAAAATTTATCAGGGTGCTACTGAAATACATATTTGGAAACTTCTGATTTTTGTTGGTGTCTGAGGCACCTTCTTCGCACTGGCATCTTATAACCTAACTAACAATTACAAAAGGGGATAAGGGATGGATTCTCATTGCATATAACATACAAATGTCCATTAGCAAAGATTGATTTAACGCTGGCTATATTATTGAAAAACTTAATATGTGATAAGTTACTGAGGGAAATTACTGCTTCTCTTTCCCTACAAGTCACGGAGACAGGCTAAGGAAGCATGGGTCCTGGGTGTTAAAAGGGTTTTTCTGCCCAGAAGTGGTAGAAATGTCTGTGTCTGAGAAGGAATCTGGTAGAAACAGCCCGTGGGGCCCCCACAAGCTTCCATACAGAAAAGGAATGGAGATACTTTGGTATTCACTACCCCCACAAGATGATATAACGTGGAGTGGGTGATTCTCCAAAAGGAAATTGCAATGCTGTCAGGAAGGGGTCTGAATGCCAGTGAACAAAATAATACAGGTGCCTGACATGAGCTTCCCGTCTCCTACCCTCTCCTTCTTTTAAAACTCCAAATAGGGGGCCAGTGCCATGGCTCACGTGGTTAATCCTCCACCTGCAGCATCGGCATCCCATAGGGGCACCGGGTTCTAGACCTGGTTGCTCCTCTTCCAGTCCAGCTCTCTGCTGTGGCCTGGGAAGGCAGTGGAGGATGGCCCAAGTGCTTGGGCCCCTGCACCCGCATGGAAGACTGGGAAGAAGCACCTGGCTCCTGGTTTCGGATCAGCGCAGCGCCGGCTGTAGCAGCCATTTGGGGAGTGAACCCATGGAAGGAAGACCTTTCTCTCTGTCTCTCTCTCTCACTAAAACTCTGTCAAATTAAAAACAACAACAACAACCAAAAAAAAAAACCTCCAAATAGATGCTCTCCATTCCGTTGGGCAGCATTACGACTTTAGTTCTTTGCATTTCTTTTTCCTGAACACTAAACACTGGTGATTCTGCACCTCCCAGTGCTTCGGAAAGAACAGATATGTGGTCCGAGAGATAGATTCTCTCTCTCTCTCTTCCTTCCTTCCTTTCTTTCCCTCCCTACCTCCCTACCTTTCTTCCTTCCTTCCTTCCTTTTCTCTCCCTCTCTTTCCCTCTTTTTTCTCTTCCTTTCTTCCTTTCTCTCCCTCCCTCCCTCCCTCCCTCCTTCCTCCCTCCCTCCCTCCCTCCCTTCCTTCCTTCCTTCCTTCCTTCCTTCCTTTTTGTGCAGCATGCATTTAATTCTAAGAGAAGATGAACACTGCTCAGAAAATGGGCAGAGATTTCAAAGTTATCTTGCTTATCAAAATGGTTCAGATCAACCATGTTTCCAGCTAGTTGTGCACAGGACAGAAATGTTCACAAGACTAAAACACTATACAGATTTAGAAATACTAAAACAACTGATGTAGTCAGCATTGCAAAAGGCATTCAACTTGAATAAAATGTGAGGAAACAGATGTTCATTTCCTTTAATACTAAAGCCTTTTAAAAACTTTTAATCATTTTAAGAGAAAACCTTTTAAACAGGTATTACATATTTGTGTATACAGTCCCTCCTTGACAAGAGAGGTTTCTCAGGCCCCTCGTGCCTTACTTTTATCACCCATAAGGTTTCACATGCTTTAGGCATTTCTGGGAGGATTATCAGTAGTAAGGCACAGTGCATAGCACCCAACAAACATGAGTTGAACCTATTTTTCTCAGGGTAATCTCTTGGATGATTTTTTTCATTCAAGGAGGCAATTATTTATCTTTCCACATAACACCCTGCGGAAGCCCTGTTTTGTGTGTCAGGATTTTTTTTTTTTTTGCATTCCTATACCTTTATACCTTTGATAAATACTATTTACATGACAATTCTGTGGCTCTCAGCTCTAACAGTTAAAACTGTTTCTCTGTCCCTAATGAAAAAGACATGGCAGATAAATCCTTTCCTTGTCACAGTGTTACTGTTATTTGTTTTCCAGTCCAAATTTTAGGTCCATCTGCTAAATTCATTACACATGTCCCCCAGAAAACCTCTAAATGACCTTGGGCTTTTGTGAGGTCCCATGATGATGCTGTGACTGCTGCTGCTTTATTTTCCTCCTGAAATGTGCTGCAAATTAAGTTCAGTTTATCGTTTCTAAGGCTTCCTATCAGACACCTTACCACTGGGAACTGAAATTATTGAAAATATGTCCTATATTCTTCCAAACTCAACTAACACATCACACACAATTGACCTAGCAAGGGAATGTCATCATTCATTCCGTAGCTAGGTAGTAGAGAAAGGGATACCTTGGCTATAAAAGTCTTATAATGATAAATGGATTTTAGTGTCCTTTCCTTCCCAGGGACACTGCAGTTATTACAAAAGTGGGTAACTTGCAATTCTTCTCCCCCGACAGTCTTTGATATAATGTGGTATGAGAGACATGTACCAATGGGTAAATTATACTATAGTGTGATAAGTGGGAATATAAAGGCAGGGAGAGGGGACTGGCGCTGTGGCACAGCACGTTAAAGCCCTGGCTTGAAGTGCCGTCATCCCATATGGGCTCCGGTTTTATTCCTGGCTGCTCCTCTTCCAATCCAGCTCTTTGCTACGGCCTGGGATTGTAGTAGAAGATGGCCCAAGTCCTTAGGCCCTTGCACCCACGTGGGAGACCCGGAGGAAGCTCCTGGCTCCTGGCCTCGGATCAGCGCAGCTGTGGCCGTTGGGGCCAATTGGGGAGTGAACCAGCGGATAGAAGACCTCTCTCTCTGTCTCTACCTCTCTCTGTAACTCTTTCAAATAAATAAAATAATTCTTTAAAAAAAAAAAAAGGCAGGGAGAGGTTGTTCAGAGACGTTGAAATGGAACCACAAGGATAAGTGGAGGTTAACTAGACAAAGAGCTGGGAAGAAAGTGACCTAGACTGAGAGAACAGTTTGTGCAAAACACAATGCTGACTGGGAGCAGAGCACAGTTACGGAATTTCAAGTAGTTCCATGGCTGAGTGCATAGGGTTAAGGGGTTGGTGAGGGAGGCAACACTGGGCAGCAGTTTCTGAGGCCTGCAGGAGGGCTGCCTGTTTTTGAAAGTAAAGCTTTACTGGAGCACAGCCACACCCATTTGTCCACATATTGTCGATAGCTGCTTTCTTGCCCTGACGGCACAGTTGAGTCACTGCCATACAGGCCATTTGGCCTACAGATCAGAAAATGTTTTTACTTGTAAAGAACACATTTGCCAACCACTGTCATGGGAATACAAAACAGTGGGATCATGATGATCTTGAAAAACTATCCTGGAACAATCTAGGCTTTATTCTGAGAAGCAATAGGAGAGTAGAGGAAGTGGTTTCAGCAAGAGGGTGTCATGGTCCCCATGTTTGTGTTTTACAAAAATCCCTTTGGCTACAAATGCAGCATCTATGGCAAGCAGCAGGACAGAAGGCAAGGGTACCAGATGGGACTGAATGGCAACGATCCTGGGTGAAGCCTGTAGCCTGAACGTGTGCAGGTCGAGACTGTGGAGAAGATACTTCTTGGAAGAAAAGATCAAGTAGCATTCTCTTTTCTTAGATGTTTCTTCTGTGACCTCTTTTCTTCCCCCTCCCCCGTGTCCTTCCCTCCCCTCTTCCACATTTTGTCCAGTATGATCATTTGTTTCCAATCTTCAAACTCCTATTTAACACTATACCCCTTGTCAAAGACAGTTGGGCCAAAATCTCTGGAATCCACACGCGTGGACTTCTACAGCTGTGCTAGTGCTCTTGTGGCTTAGTTGTGCGTTTCTCAATCCACCAAGTTACATCCATTAGAGCTCATGTGATTGTCCTTCTTCTCTTCACCATAGCTGATTTGTTTGAATAACTGTAACAGTTTCTGGAATCTCTCAATATCCCACAGCTTACCCAAAGCACCATGTTGCCCTGTCTCAGTATGCACCATCCCCTTCAAACTCAGGCTTGCAAAGTTGGGAGTTGGCACTGCCCTGACTTCTATGTTAAATGAAGTTAAATGAAAAGCCAAGTTTCCTGATTCCTTTCCTGTGCTTCTTTACTTCATAAGAAACTCCAGAGTAGATCCATTGATTTCTGATACACAGACCTAACTGGAAATGTCTGAGAATTTAACTGTGAAACAAAGGCACAATTAACACCCAGCCCAGAAGCAGGAAAGTTATAGATGATATTTCAGTGTTTAAATATAAAAACGTGAAGGAGTTTCATGACTTTCTTTTGGTTTTTGTCTCAAGTCGCTGTGCCTTTTCAATATTCTAATTTCCTATTTAAGTCAGTCACCTCAAGACATGACGAGTTCATGACCTTTTTGTAACTCACAAAACTGTCACAAAATTACTATCATTTCACAGCAACTCTGTTATTTTACCTCTGCTGCAAGAGTCACGCTGGGCCGGCGCCGTGGCTCAACAGGCTAATCCTCCGCCTTGCAGTGCCGGCACAACGGGTTCTAGTCCCGGTCGGGGCGCCGGTTCTGTCCCAGTTGCTCCTCTTCCAGGCCAGCTCTCTGCTGTGGCCAGGGAGTGCAGTGGAGGATGGCCCAAGTCCTTGGGCCCTGCACCCCATGGGAGACCAGGAGAAGCACCTGGATCCTGGCTTCAGATCAGTGCGATGCGCCGGCCGTGGTGGCCATTGGAGGGTGAACCAATGGAAAAGGAAGACCTTTCTCTGTCTCTCTCTCTCACTATCCACTCTGCCTGTCAAAAAAAAAAAAAAAAAAAAGAGTCACGCTGAAGCCAGTTGTTGTCCTTTTTAGCACTGAGTCTAAAGAAGATTATGGATGCCGCTGAAAGGAATGATACCTTTGTCAGTTCCCTAAGCAAACATCATGGAAGACAACCACCAGCCCTGGAAAACGTCATGACTGTCAAGTGCAGAGTTCCTGGGACCAATGCACTCAAGGAACTGGACTAGCCTGGCCTGTCCAGGGCACCATCTGGCTGTATTCTCCTAAAATTCCACTTTTCAGAATGGCAGTCACTTGCTACAAGTGGCTAGTAAGTTAGTTACATTAAATAAAATGTAAGATCTCATTCCTTAGTTGCATTAGCCATATTTCAAGTGCTCAATAACCATAGGTGGCTTTGTACTAAAGGGAGGAAAATGCGAACTTTTTTATCTTTGCCAGCTCTGTTGCAGAGGAAGGCAGAAGAGAGACAAATGAAATGAACAACACTGCAGGGAGGGGAGCTTGCAGCAGGACTGGTCACAGTACAGAAGATGAAGACAAACAGCTTGAATTGATGAATTTCTGTCTATTTTCAGCCTGTTTGAAGTTGTCCAGTTTAAATAAGTTGCTTAGCCTCTCTTCCTTAATTTTTTTCTCTATAAAATGTGGATATTCATTGATATTATTTTCCTATAGGCTTGTTGTCAGAATTAAGTAAGACTTTACTTACAAAAGAGCTAAGAATAATGCCTAGAACTTTGCACTGCTCAAGAAATGATCTAACATATAGATAGGATTAAGTGTTAAAGGGATTATATAAGTAAGATCAAATGTTTGGTAATAACAATAGATAGAATTAAAAAGGAAAGAATGTTCCAACATGGGAAGCAGTCCACACAGCAGACTCACAGAATGACAGTCGCTTTAAATAGCACTCTGACCTCAGAATAAGCCCTTAAGGCATTCTGGTCTGGCTGAAAAGCCTATGAGAGCACTTCAGGCATCGAAAGCCAAGACACTGTAGCAAAAAAAAATTCATAATGAAGGATCTCTGTGAGAGACACCCCCGTGGAAAGAAGGGGCCATCAAAGAAGGATGTACTTTTCTCTGAAGGGAGGAGAGAACTTCCACTTTGCTTATGGTCTTGTCTAAATATTGATGGAGATTGTGGACTCAAAAGGCTTCCATAGCCTTGGCAGCTCAGGTCAAGAGCCTTGGGTAATCACTGACATCATATATAAAAGTGTTAATTATAAAATTAAAAGAGTCACTGTGCACTTACTCCCCATGCAGGACCTCTGTCTTCAATGAGTTGTATTATGAAAATTAACTGTAAAATGTGTTCTCAGTTTTTATATTTTGTGTGTGTATGCAAATTGTTAAATCTTTACTTAGTATAGAGTTGGTATTATGTGTATAAAGTTATTGAAAATGAATCTTAATGGAGATTGGGATTGGTAATGGAGAGGGAGGTATGCTGGGAAGAATAGCTATATTCCTAAAGTTGTACTTATGAAATTTGTACTCATTAAATGAAAGGTTTCTTTGGGAAAAAAAAAAAGAAATGATCCCAAGTTGACAGAAATCCCTATCTTGGACCCCAGTAACCTTGGAATTATGAAAGGATAGGATGAGGATCAAAAGGGAAGGTGAGGAGAAACTAACAGTTGATGACTACAGAGTCATAAAGGGTTTTTATAATCTATAGGCAGCAAAAAACTAAACTAACCTGTACTTAAACCAGTAATTGGTTTGTTATCAAAGAAATTTTCCCAGCTTCTGTTCCATCCCCAGCATACACTTTTCATTCTGGCTGCTGCAATATATCAGTTGTTCTGGCAAACATCATGTCTGTATTCCTGTGAGATACAATGCATTTTCCCTTTTTATTTAAGAAAAGGAACCTTCTCACATGCCTGCTCTGGTAGACACCAGAAGAACTCCAGCTAGTTCTTAACTTTAAGGAAGGCAAGGGGGAGGGGGCGGTGGCGCTGTGGCATAGCAGGAAAAGCCGCCTCTTACAGTACCAGCATCTTATATGGGCACCAGTTCAAGTCCCAGCTGCTCCACTTCTGATTCAGCTCTCTGCCATGGCCTGGGAGAGCAGTAAGAGATGGCCCAGGTGCTTGGGCCCCTGCACTCCTGTGGGAGACCTGGAAGAAGTTCCTGGCTCCTGGCTTCAGATCAGTGCAGCTCCAGTTGTTGTGGCTATCTGGGGAGTGAACCAGTGGATGGAAGACTTCTCTCTCTGTCTCTTCCTCTAACTTTGCCTTTCAAATAAATAATCTTAAAAAAAATGCAAGGTGGGGGAGAGGGGACTTGCTGGTTTCAGAATATTTAGAATATAAACCACTTGAAATAATTGAATGTTTTTAACCAACAGAGGCAATTCCGAATGATTCAACCTAAGACATATATTGAAATTCTGAATCAAACTGGGGCTCTTTTGGAAAGGAAGACAGCATGAATGCTGGGCAGGCAGTCAATGCCTGCCATCAGGTCCCACCGCCCACATGGCACAATGCTCAAAGCTCCCTCATACAATTGTTACCCATTTCTGAAACAAGGAACTGAAATTTACTCTGAGGAAAGTTGCAGAGCTGGCATAGAAAGCAAACCCTTGATCTCAGAGTTCTTCTGCATCCCACCATTTTTCTTGCAAAAGCAAAAGCAAAAAAAATGGAAAAGCTCCTTTTTCAACAATCTAGGATTCAAAGAAAACAGAAGTTTGGATCAGAACAGCGAATGAGTTGCACAACACTGGAGAAATACATTGACCTGTTTTGTAGCCCTGTAATTCAATTTCCACACCGGCCTCCTTCCCTTGCCGGGAAACCCTTATCTGGCTTGATGCTGAAAGACTAGGCAAGATAATCTTGTTTCAAAGACAGTAGTAGAAGAGAATGTAGTATTGGGTTTTTTGTTTTGTTTGCTTTGCCTTTTGAGGGGGAGGGTAGGGAAGAGACTTGGATGTTAAAGACAACAAACCCACAGGATTAAAAATGTTTGTCCAAATAGTAAGAAACCACTCCCTCTGTATGGGTTATTGAATTCTATGTTGTGCCTCTCAGAAGACATATTTTTCTAATCTTGTGTCTTTTTAAAAAAAAAAAAAAGATTTACTCACTTATTTGAAAAGCAGAATTACAGAGAGGCAGAGGCAGAGAGAGAGAGACATATACAGAGAGAGAGGTCTTCCATTCACTAGTTCACTACCCAAATAGCCAGAATGGCTGGAGCTACACCAATCCAAAGCCTCCAATTCCGGAGCCTGGAATTTCTCCTGAGTCTCCTACATGGGTACAGGGGCCTAAGGACTTGGGCCATCCTCTACTGCACTCCCAGGCCATAGCAGAGAGCTGGATTGGAAGAGGAGCAATGGGGACTTGAACCAGTGCCCATATGGAATGCCAGCACTGCAGGCAGTAGCTTTACCAACTATGCCCCAGCACTTGCCTGTGCTGTGGCTTTTTTATTATCTGTTAACAATTCCCTGGGTTTTTCTCCATATCTGTTTTGAGAACCTAACCTGTATCTTCAGCTGCCTATTCAACATCTTGTAGGCACCTCTTACAAAACATCTGAAACTGACTTTGTGATCTTCCACCCAAATAAGATGTGATGAAACAAAACATTCTGTTCCTCTTAATAAATGACGCCACCAGTCTCTCAGTCTCTGAGACCTGGATCCTGGAAGTCAACATTGCCTTTTCCATTCTTTTTTTTTTTTTTTTTTTTTTTGACAGGCAGAGTTAGACAGTGAGAGAGAAAGAGAGAAAGATCTTCCTTTCTGTTGGTTCACCCCCAAAATGGCCGGTACAGCTGGAGCTATGCCGATCCAAAGCCAGGAGCCAGGTGCTTCCTCCTGGTCTCCCATGCAGGTGCAGGGCCCAAGCACTTGGGCCATCCTCCACTGCCTTCCCAGGCCACAGCAGAGAGTTTGACTGGAAGAGGAGCAACCGGGACTAGAACCCGGAGTGCCGGCACCGCAGGCAGAGGATTAGCCTAGTGAGCAGTGGCACTGGCCCATTCCTTCATTCTTTTTATATCCAATCAACTCCCAAAGCCTGTCAACACAATGTCATAGATATTATTCAATCCCATGCATGTGATGCATTTACAGTGTACCAAGAGGACTTCCCCCACTATAAGACAACATTTTTAAAGTTTAGTCAAGGGAAGATGAATCAAAGATGGCCTGGCTGGGGATTCTGCCATCTCATTCCATCACTGATGTGCTTGGAGGCTTCTGGGGGACTGTTGTATCCACCAAAGCATAAGTGACCCTGGAGCACATTGCTTTTTTTTTGACAGATAGAGTTAGACAGTGAGAGAGAGAAAGGTCTTTCTTCCGTTGGTTCACTCCCCAAATGGCCGCCATGGCTGGAGCTACGCCAATCTGAAGCCAGGAGCTTCTTTCCTGGTCTCCCAGGTGGATGCAGGGGCCCAAGCACTGGAGCCATCCTCCACTGCCTTCCTGGGACACAGCAGAGAGCTGGACTGGAAGAGGAGCAACCAGGAATAGAACCCGGTGCCCACATGGGATGCCGGCGCTGCAGGCAGAGGATTAACCAAGTGAGCCACGGCGCCGTCCCCAGGAGCACATTGCTGTTAAGAACTTTATTGCTGTTAAGGAACTGCAAGTAGATGGTGAAAATAGTAAAGAATTAAATGGAGTCTCATTCCTCTAAAAGGAAAACTCCAGAGAACATTGTATCTGTCTTACTACCTCTGTGTCCACAGAATCCAGCAATGCTTGACACATAGCGAGTTCAGTAAATATTTATTGAGAGTTGGGCATAGGGGCAATTTGTGGAAGAATGTTCACTGTCCTTTTTAATAGTGGGACTTCTAAAGTGATCAGTCGAGTTGCTCACAAAAAGATTCATCATGCCATTATCTGGGAAACTTGGCTTGAACCCAATGCAGGTGCACAAGAAGAGTGAAGCTGGATAATTATTGAAGAGGGCTGCGACAGGGAAGATGTTTCCCTTCTGCTTTGCCAGAGAAGGCAGCACCACCTGTCTTGTGTGGACACTGATAGGGTTTACAGAGAGAAAAATCAGTGAAGCAGGGTGTGTGTTTGGGAAATCTATATTATTTTCTCAAATTTTCTGCAAATCTAAAACTATTTTTAAAAAGTTTTATTTTTAAAAAGATGCCACAAAACAAAGAGAACTTTCTTTTCTTAAAAGAAGTTGATCTGCAACCAGTGCCAAAAAGACAAGTATCATACATTTTCCCTGATTTGTGGTAGCTATTATACAGAATACCAAAAAAAGTAATATATATCAGTGAAATTGACATTTTATTTGGTTATTGTTTATACCCTGTACCTATATTCTTGAGTAATAGTGGATTTCTGCCTACTACTTGTTGAATTCTTTATTTAAGCTTATAATTATGAAGTAAATTTAAAGTATATTATTGTAAAAAAGAAAAGAAAGGAAGAAGAGAGGGTGGGAGTGAGGAAGGGAGGGAGGGTACAGGAGGAGGTATCACTCTGCTCTTAAAATTGCATGTATGACATTTGTTCTCCTTATATAAATTTATTTATTTATTTATTTATTTATTTTTTTGACAGGCAGAGTGGACAGTGAGAGAGAGAGAGAGAGAGAGAAAGGTCTTCCTTTGTCGTTGGTTCACCCTCCAATGGCCAGCGCGCTGCAGCCGGTGCACCGTGCTGATCCCAAGGCAGGAGCCAGGTGCTTCTCCTGGTCTCCCATGGGGTACAGGGCCCAAGCACTTGGGCCATCCTCCACTGCACTCCCGGGCCATAGCAGAGAGCTGGCCTGGAAGAGGGGCAACCGGGACAGAATCTGGTGGCCCGATCGGGACTAGAACCCGGTGTGCCAGCGCTGCAAGGTGGAGGATTAGCCTAGTGAGCTGCTGCGCCTGCCTCTCCTTATATAAATTTAAAAGAAGCTGGTCTCAAAGGTCTGAGTAGAGGAGGGTAGTGTTGGCCCTCAGTGAAGAGAGGTTACGTATCAATAAATAATGCAATAACTCCTCACACACTAGAGTTTACAAATCTTACAAATGTTCAGTTGACTTTGTCATTATCACTTTGAGGGGGGGAGTTTTTTTGATGCTCATTTTACCAGATGAGGAAATCAAGATTCAGCAAGGCCATGGTTGAAAACAACCCTTCCCTCCAGCTAGAGAAATCCAGATGACAAAGGCCAGGGTCTCTCCCACATTTATTTGCTTGGTATATGTTTGAACATGCTGGTTTTGTTGGGTTTTTATTTAAGGAAGGCATTCCACAAATGTTTAATATTGAGTCTTGGTTTCCTTTGCTGTAGGATGAAAGAATAGAAAATGTATTTAGATCACAATATATAAAACATATTTTGGAGCCATAGTTCTCTGATTTTTACACAGTTTGCTGCACAGCTTCTTGTAATTAAAAGTGAGGACAGGTGGGAGTGTTTGCCAAGAAGACAAACGTGTGGTCAGCCAAGGGAGGGATCTAAGATCACATCACACATTGTCCACTACCTGTTGCTTAGAGGGTCTGTTTACAGCAACATGCACTGTGTTGGAATCTCCCACATTGCTCCATGAGGAGGTGTTGACAACATCGCCTGTGCTGTTCTGCATGTGTTCAGTGACTGAATAGAGATCCATTAATACCGAGTCAGCTTCTTTCGCCTCTTCCCAGAGAACTTCATGAGGGATAAATACAAACCCTGTCTACAAGTGACACAGCATTCTTTAGAGTCACTTGCAAGTTCTCTCAGTTATCTAATTACATTATTAGAGCCCCTTGTTCAGTTTTTAGTTCTACTGTGAACCTAGAAATATTAGATTTTTGGATGCATCTTCTACCAGCTGACATACTGCATTTCTAAATCATTTTACAGGAGGGGGATAACCATCAGGCACCTAATTCCTTTATTAGTTTAAGTCAATTCAATAAGACTGTATTGAGAACCTACTGACATACTAGGCTTCATATCTGAATTGAGAACAGAAAAATGTGTGCAGCTCAGTCCTCTAACTGAAGACACCTCCTACATGCCTAGTTTGAAGATCCACTGTTCTATGTAGGAACAGCCATAGTACTAAGCCCAATAGTCTCAGCCAAGGTATCATGATGATACTCCCCATGTTCCTTTTCCTTTTGTTTGCCAGCCTCCCCTAGGCCCTGCCTTGTCCCCATACTTCTAGTCAAGTGTGGCCAATGGAGAGCATAACAAAGAATCAGGTTGAGCAGACCATGGGGTCAGGATATTCATTAATTCCAATGGCTCACCACCTGCAAAGCCACTGTTAACTGGCAGCATCCTTCCCCTGTGCCACCTATGTTCCAAGTGGCCCTCCCCAACCAGCTGCCTGCCTCAGATCTTTAAGATAGTTATGCTCACTCCCTTCTTTGCCCTTTCAGGTCTGGGGGCACCCCTGTTACTGCCCCCATAGTACTGTACCATTTATTCTCTTTGAATGGCATGATACTGTTGCATATGACTTTGTAAATGCTTTTTTAAAAAAGATTTATTTATTTATTTATTTATTTGAAAGTCAGAGTTTCACAGAGAGAGGAGAGGCATAGAGAGAGAGAAAAAAAGAGGGGGGGGGGTCCTCCACCCACTGGTTCACTCCCCAACTGGCTGCAACAGCCGGAACTGCACCGATCTGAAGCCAGGAGCCAGGAGCTTCTTCCTGGTCTCGCATGTGGGTGCAGGGGCCCAAGGACTTAGGTTGTCTTCTACTGCTTTTCCAGGCCATAGCAGAGAGCTGGATCAGAGGTAGAGCAGCCAGGTCTCAAACTGGTGCCCATATGGAATGCTGGCACCTCAGGCCAGGGCATTAACCCACTGCGCCACAGCACCAGCCCCTGTAAATGCTTCACCTAACTCTCAGTGTGACTTCTGTTCCTAAGGGGGCCATGACTGATCTACATCTGTGTCTTTTATGTTTGCAATGGAAAAAGTTCTTTATTATCTGAGTGGGCCTCTTGAGATACATGTGGGAGAGCCAGGCCAATGAAATCGGGAGGTCCTGAGTTCCAGTTCTGGCTTTGCTACCTTACTGGGGCATGAAGTCCAACAAGTTACTAAACATATTTAAAGCTCATTTTCTGCATCAGTGAAATGGAGATAATCTATCTCATGAGTTTCTTATAAATATTACCTGAATAATTCATGTGTAGCATCTTGTAGTTTCTGGAATAGTTACTTCTGAACACATACTGAAGTCCTTCACCTTGGGGATTTTAGACAAGGACTTGAGTGTCCCTGTGTAGAATTGCTGAGGGAGGGTGAGACACTGGGAGAGAGCTTTGCTTGACATTGCCAGCTGGAATCAACCTTTCACTGCCCCCACACCCCCAGGCCTTTTGTTTGCATTCCTCTCATGACACGGCTCATATTTTGGCTTATAGTCTAAATATTGGCTTCCATCTTGTTCCTCTTGTGAGGAATTTTATTTTCCTTGAGAATAAAAAGTGGCCTTGAAGTATTTTTATTTAACAATATTGGTTATTGCACATAAATTTAGATATAAATAGATAATAGGTATCTGTTTAGCATATATTATATATTGATAATATATTTAAAAGTGTTATGGATTTGTATCATAAAAATAAAGCATGGGACCTAAAAATTCACAGCAATGTAAGAAGTGAAGAAATATAAACACTGCATCATCACACAAACACAATCAATGTTAGTAGTTGGGGAACAACCTCTCCTTATCTCTCTCTCTCTCGCTACACACACACACATGCACACACAGACACAAACTCAGTCACTCATTCATGCAATTTTATACAAGTAGATCTTAATCACTATAATACTATGCCTGGTCCTATATCTTAAACTGTATTGATTCATCTGTAAATATATGGAAAATGTTTCCTGCTTTGTAATGTTTTGTTGTTTGACAGAATGGAGATTCTTTCCTTTAAACTTAACTCTTAAGGGCCTTTTCTACAACGCAAATCCAGTTTCCTTTTCAATCTGGAGTTCACTGAAGGTTCCATCTAGAGCTATGGACTGTTTTACCATGTAACTGAACCTCAGTGTCTCCACTCTCTACAGTATATAGTTTCTACTCAATACTTCCCCTCAGCCCATCGTAAGCCTACATCCCCAGATGCAGAGCTGAGACAAGGTCTGCAAAGCTCTCCCCACTATTTCATTTGTTATGTCCTTGGCCTCTCTCAACCTCCTCTTCTGAGTCTCTGCAGCTTCAGCAAATCTGTGCCACACTGTACTCAGAACTAAAATTCTTTTATTATTATTATTATTTATTTGACAGGTAGAGTTATAGACAGTGAGAGAGAGAGAGAAAGGTCTTCCTTCCATTAGTTCACTCCCCAAATGGCCGCTATGGCCGGCACTGTGCCGATCCGAAGCCAGGAGCGAAGTGCTTCCTCCTGGTGTCCCACGTGGGGGCAGGGCCCAAGCACTTGGGCCATCCTCCACTGCCTTCCCAGGCCACAGCAGAGAGCTGGACTGGAAGAGGAGCAATTGGGACTAGAACCCGGCACCCATATGGGATGCCAGCACCGCAGGTGGAGGATTAACCCAAGTGAGCCACAGTGCTGGCCCCAGAACTAAAATTCTGTTCTCTCTCTCGGATTTCATAAGAAACCCTGTTATAAGAATGGTGTCACGTTAAACAAATTCACACAAAATACAGGAATGTGACAGGAGAGGAACTGCATTGCATGCCCATAGTTCTGTGCAAACTGTTCGGTTCTGTGTCTACCTATCTGCTGTCTCCCATGCCACGTGCCACGGACATGTAATCTGACACCCATCCACTCAGCCCTACCCAGCAAGCTGTGTTGTAAACTCCACCCCACGGCTTCTCTCATCAGATCGCTTCACCTTTCCCAGACTGGAATGCAGGTTAATCAAATTCCCAATTTTGTTACAAGACATCCTTTTAGAGTTTCTGCGGAAGCTTTCCTCTCTCTCTTATCTACTTGATGCTTCTCTGGGGACCAAAATGCTTACAGGAAATCTTGTAGGGATTCTTTCCTTATTTTCACTTCAGGCTTCTTTCTTCTTGGATACCTATATTTGCTTTTTTTTCTTCCTGATTAAACTTTGTACTTTTTGAAGTTTTACTTTAATTGCTATATAATAACTATACATATTTATGGTGCACAGTGTGATGTTCTGATACACGTATATATTGTATAATGATAAAATCAGGGGACTTAGCATATCCATCCAAAATATTCTCTTCTAGTTATTTCAAAATATGTATTACAATATTGCCCATTATAGTAACCCTACTGTATAATAGAATATAAGAACTATCTATCTATCTATCTAAAATTTGTACCCATTGGCTAATCTGTCTTTATCCCCCCCTTCCCACTGTTCTGTACTTCTATTAAAATCAACTCTTTCAGATTCCACAAACAAGAGGCATCATGTAGTGTTTGTCTTTCTGTGCCTCCATTATTTCACTTAACATGATCCTTCAGGTTTCTCCATGTTGCTGCAAGTGACAGAATTTCATTCTTGTTATGGTTGTGTACACAGCTCACTTGTCATCATTGATGGCACTCACGATGCCCTTGGCCAGGCCACCAGGCATGCAGGTGGTTCAGGTCTGGGAGTGAGCTCTCAGGGTTCTCCAGCTGTTGCTTCTTCTCTGTGATGGCTGAAGTCCTGCTCTTGCTTTCTCTCCTCGTCTGTCTCTGCACAAATTGTTGCATCAGACACCATGGTCTTTTTAACCTCCATTTCTTGTGCTCTTCATGTTTGATCCCAGAGGGAGCACATTCATCCGTTTCATAACCCAAGCCATGGAAAGATTATCATTCTTGTCTTATAGATATATAAAATGGCAAGAAAAACAGACAAGGCAACTAATACATCATCACAAAGAGAGGTAAGTCCTCAACTGCAGGAAAGAAACTGCATACATTGAGAGAGAGTTCCAGAAGAGCCTAAATTTTTCAAAGAAATCTCCCTGGGCTGAGACCTAAAGCAGAGTTTCTTCATCTTAGCATTCCTTTCAGGCAAAGGGGGCAGCATGTGAAAAGGCCTTGAGGCCAGAGAGGACGAGGGAGGTACCACAGGCAGAGGAATTCGCATGGCCGAAGCCACAGAGCAAGGGGAAAGGGGAGTGAATGGAGCTAAGATTGAGTGGGGACAAGGTCACTTCTCAAATTCTTTCTCACAAGCCAGGATATCACTTGCAGAACACATGTATTTGCTGTATTAAAATATTTTGTAATACTAGATAATATGTATATTATACTAACATATATAATATTGTATGACAGCTAAGTAGAAATTCGTAGATGGAAATTTCTATTTTCTTTTATCTGGTCAAAACATAGCTATTTTAAGTTTATGTATCATATATTTTCTAATTATAAAGAATTCTTATGGGGATTCTTACAAGTATTCCACATGCTTTCTTGAAATTTCATTGTATATGTTTGTTACTTTTATCATTTAAAAAAGTAATAAGGAATCATTGTGGGGGATTTGGAATGCACAATTTATCCACTTTGCATTCTCCCGTGTAACCACTGCTTTATAGAGTATTGCCGTTGTTTGGTTAAATGATCTACGCCTATTAAATTGTTAGTTCCTGAAGGCTCTGAAATGATCTCTATTCCCAATGCCCAAGAAAGTGGATGGCACCAAAGAGGAGCCCAGCAATCAATGTTTGGGGTGACTACATGTCTGGATGGGTGAGGTGGCTAGAGCAGGTAGAATAATCGAGTTAAATTCACACAATAGTAGGCACAGTAGCATGCAGCAAAAACTGAGAATAAACAAGAAATGCGTAAGAGGATCCAGTTCTATGAAGCAGGGTCAGTTGCAGAGCGGGAAGGTGGGGATAAGCAATGCTGTGCTCTGTAGGATCTCTTGCTTGAGCTGGACCTCATTGCAGTATCCTGGGCTTCGCTGGCCGCAGAGGGCATGGAGGTGGCTAGAACCCTAACATCACTGCTGAGCTGACTAGTCTGGGAAGCAAAGTGAAGCATTCTAAGATTTAAAATGCTAGTTTTACTAATAATTTGGATTATAAATGAAGATCTGGGGGCCAAAGAGAACATTTAGAATGACACAGGGTACTATTCAAATAATTTATGGAAAAATAGAATCAAAAAATACATTTAGTTTGATGTAAATAATTTAAATCTATACTTTTTTCATAATGTACATTTTTCATGAACTTTTTGAAGATCTCTCATATGCATGGGTTTTAAGAATTTTACACAAAATATCTCTCTTATTTTTTTGTTTTCCAAGAAATTTTGAATAATATAATAGAGAACATGAGATGTCAAAATAGGAAAAGGATAAAGGTTATGGGAAAGAGAAAGGAGATGATAGATTTGAGAGATATTTCATGTGTGACTATCTGAAGTAAAGGGTGAGAAAGATGAAATGATTGAGAAAGTTGATGGAACTCCAACCTTAGAAAACTGAAGAGGTTTTTTTTCATTTATTATTATTAGCCAATATAGGTAATATAGCAACCCATGTAAATTTAAGGTATTGGGAGAGTATTGGATGGAAGAATCAGCTATTATCACTTTAGCTTATTGAATTTGTGACTGAGAAATGTTCAATTAAAGATAGTGAGAATACCCATGTAAAGATCAAAAGACAGGGGCTGGCACCATGGCACACTAGGTTAATCCTCCACCTGTGGCTCTGGCATCCCATATAGGCGCCGGTTCTAGTCCTGGTTGCTCCTCTTCCAGTCCAGCTCTCTGCTGTGGCCCAAGAGGACAGTGGAGGATGGCCCAAGTGTTTGGGCACCTGCACCCGCATGGGAGACCCGGAAGAAGTGCCTGGCTCCTGGCTTTGGATCAGCGCAGTGCCAGCCGTAGCGGCCATTTGGGGAGTGAACCAACAGGAGGAAGACCTTTCTCTCTATCTCTGTCTCACTGTCTAAGACTCTATCTGCCAAATTAAAATTTAAAAAAAAAAAAAAAGATCAAAAGACAGCCTGAAGCTGGAGGGCAGAGTTTCTCTGCATTCAAACTGCAAAATTCCACATGTCCCCACCATCCAAATTAAATACCTTGTTTTATTCTTTATTATATTGTTGGTGCTCAGCAGATAAAGATTGCTCAATGATAAATTGTTGCATGTAGGAATGACTGTTGAACTTGGGAATCAATCATAGGCCAGGAATCAGTATTTGCCGAAGCCACTGGAGGATTGAGATTGTCCACAATAACTGAGAAGAAGGCTAGGAAGGAACCTACTGTGATCTAAGGAGGGGGAAGGGAAGCCTGTAAAAAGGAGATTGAAAAGGAGAGACAGAAGGAGACTCAAAACACAACATTCTTCTTATTCGTGATAGTGTCAGTGCCCTACAGATCAACAGGGATGCAGTTACAAGAACGCCTGCTGATTCTGGAAAAAATGGAGTCATCAGTGACTTGAGCAAGAGTACTTACTGTGAAGATGGATTTTAGTGAACTTAGATTCAGATAAGAAAATACATAAAATGAAAGTTTACTGGGTTTTTAGATATTTAATGACAATAGAAGAATGAAAGAATAGCTACAGAGATTTAAAAGTTAACAAACGTAACTGAACATATTCATAGATTGAGGGGAAGGAGAGGACGAGATTGAATGAAGTTCAGATGACAGTCTGAAGAACAGTTGAAGATTGCTATACTGTTACGATGTGTTGATGGTATATAACACTCATATCTGCTATCCATTTAATATTTTTCTACAGTCCCTATTTTAGTCATTTGCTGGTACACACCCACCAAAATATCTGAGCTGCTACATCACAACATCCAGCGTCCCTGAGTTGTCTTTTAGTGTTTTTGAGAAAACCAGTGGCTTTAATGTCTCTTAAATGTGACTCATTGCTAATGAAAACATTTCCCAGTCCCGCCTCGCCCCTTTTATGGTGTTTTGTAGCAATAAGACTCCCAAGGAGAAGCTGCCATCATATTTATCAATCCAGTGAGCCCCATTTTAC
Organism: Lepus europaeus; assembly: GCF_033115175.1. Taxonomy (NCBI): domain Eukaryota; kingdom Metazoa; phylum Chordata; class Mammalia; order Lagomorpha; family Leporidae; genus Lepus; species Lepus europaeus. Next base: position 31,037,980 of record NC_084844.1, on the reverse strand, counting down.
TGGGATCACAAAGAGCACTCCATGCTACTGCTTAACCCATCCAGGACAAGGTCATGTCCTTTGGGTTTTGAAATTATTATTAATTTCAGTGAGTTATTAACACTAGTAGGAATAGCATTTATTGTCACAAATTGACAATCTGTTAAATGTCCCATCTTAAATCTCATGTTTCATCATTCTTTTAAAAGTTTACTCCACAATATTTTGAAAGAATTAACAAATTATAGACAATTTTTGCTAAACTCTCCCAGAATGCAACTTAAATCTATTTTTGTATAATCAGCCATCTTTACTCAAAATGAAATCTGAGTGATTCTTTTATAGAGGACTGTATAACATCAAAAGATTACCTAATTAATACAACCCAAATAACTTTGTTTTTTTTTAAACAACTTTTGAGGTAAGCTCAAAACACTCTTTGGGGATTGACCTAATTGGACATTTTTCCGATTACTATTCCTCCTGGGTACTGGAGTTGTTTTCCTAACAGTCATATTTTGTTGGCTCAAAAGCAAACAACATCAAGCTTCTAACCATTTTAATCTGTTCCAGACATTAGGTCCTATTTGAAAGGCGAGACTATTTCCTTCAACAGAATAAGGTTTGGTTCACTCTGTTTCCAGCTTGGGAAAAAATAATAAATAAGCACTCACTTGTGCCCAGTATACAGTGAATATACCCATTGCTTAAATTTGAAATTTTGAATTGGAACATAAATTCATTTAAAAAAAAAAAGCTGCAATATGTTTCAAGAGAACTTTTTAGCCTATTTAGTATGATAGGACTGGGTTTTCCATGACTAGCTTGGCTATACAGCCTGTCAAATTTTAAGTAGTTAACACAATCTAGAATGTTATCCTCAGCTGCACATACCACCCTGGCTAGCACAGCCCAAAGGCATTAGAGGTGAAATCTGTGGACCTATGCTACATCGTTTGGTCAGTTCTCAGTGAGCAAGACGCTGAAACACCCACTAAACCACAATCTAATCAACACGCAGGCTTGGTCAAGCTTCAGAATCATCAGACCTGTCGCTGCGGTACAAAAGGCTGCTGCTGAATGTCAATCTTTCTATCAGCAACAGGAAAGTCTACTTCCACAGTGTTTACCAGTCTAGCTTTGGAAAATCTGGTCCTAATCCCAGACTAACTTCCTCTGTGATAATTGCTAACACAACAGCACAATGCAGCAACCTCGTTAATGGAATTCTTACTTCAGAAATCCATCAGATGCCCAGCTGCCTCCTTAAAAGGGGTAGATGCCAGAAGCTGGGCTGTAAGACTCACATTAATATGCTTGCCTCCCTTAGAAGCAGTGCTAATCTCAATCAAGAACTGTTATAAACTGGACCCAAATCTTCACTCCCTGCAGTGTGCACCGAACCTGGAAGCCACTGAAATAATTTTGTTTGGACATGACCACTGTAAAGAAACTGAATTCCAGAGTTAAAGAACTGGTGCTGCAGTGGGCCAAGGCAAGGTTAAGCAAACCAGCCAGAGACTTCCTTGCCTCTCTATCCTGAAACCAAGGATTTGAAGTAAATGTGACGAGGGAATAAAGTGTAGTGTAGGAACTATTGCTCAGAATGTGCCTCCTGTAGCACACTGTGCAAACCTATTTCAGGGTATTGACTGGAAATAAGGCTGAAGGAAAGTTTGCATTAGCTTGCCTACTCCTCCCCATGACAGCATAAATTTCTTGACACAAAAATTGTTATACTTCTTCAATGACTAAAACAGTTCTAGGCCAATAGTGAGTGTCCAACATGTATTTATCTAAATAATGAAAAACTCTTAGGGAGCAGAAATTTTGGACACTAAAACTCTTGACACTCTCTAGAATCCAAAGAAATATTCAAATTTAATAGCATCAGTGCATTAAATGGCTGATTTCAGGATAACAGAGGGAAACCCTACTATAATTTGCATGTAGTTCATCAGTGAGTTAGTTGGTAGTATTGGAGATTACACATTTATGGCTTCATCATCAAAGAATAATAAAAATATATCTTCTTGTCCTCAGCTATGTTCCCCCAGGTTCAAACACATTCCAGTGAGCTATAATCTATGTCTGCAGAAGCTGAAAGAAAGACCCAGATCAGACTGACCACAATGACTATTCTTATGCATCAAATTAGGCCAAAAAATGAAGATTCAGGGATATTGTAGGAAAGAAGTATGGAGGGCGGAATTAAAGCTGGACCAGAGAACAACTTGGAGCCACATTTCTTGTATTTTTCTCTCCTTGGGGTCTATGCCTTGAAAGGAAAACTCTAGGGGTCATTGCCCAGAAGAGAGTCCAGAATGACCTGTTTCGGAGGAGACTTGTCTTGTACAAATGCAATCCTATGAAGTTGAGATTCACCTAGAAAGACTCTCACTGTTTTTGATAGCTGGGGGGGGGGGGGGGGGAGATCAGGAGAAGAGCTTTCTGGCTTGTGAGGAGAGGAAGGCTCCTGGAAGAGGTAGCAGACAGTGTGAAATAGGAGGCTGAAATGGAGAGGATGGTGAAACTCTCCCTATGCAACTGGAGCTGAGGTGAGTAATATGTCTAGGCACGTCATTACTCACCGGGAGAGAGTTATAGCCCGACATTTCCACACACTGTAGTAAAGTGCCCTGACCATCTGGCCCAGGACACGGAAGCAGGGGTAGTCACTCCGAGGCAGGGTGATGTTCCCAGAAGCATCCTCTTTGAAGAATAAACCCCAACAGGTCAGGTGACAGCACTGGCAGGAAGTTACTCAAGTAGCCACAAATACTATCAAAGAAATGTGGCTTTAGGGGACTTCCTTGTATCTCAAGCACTCCCAGCATTGGCTGTCCTAATAATTAACACTCTTGCATACGTTAGTACCCAAGGATATTATGCACACCCACCCCAGTTCCCTTTTTCTACTGGAGAGTATGTGCTTTTGGATCATCAACAGAACTTCACGGAGGACTGGAAAACATTTCTGTCTAACACTCTTGGGCATTCCTGAGGTCCAAAGTAGGCCATCTAGCAGAAAGTCCCAGCATCTGATGGTGTCTCATTTCCAACACCAGGCCAGAGGATCCAGTCCTAAAAAGTCACTTGGCCTAGTTTTCTATCTATGAAAGGAAAATAGGGTTTACTGACATAACTACAAGAGACTTTGGGAGCAGTCATGACTATTCCAGGACGTTCAGAAGAGAAATCAGACATCCCAAAGACATCTAGGCATTATGAAAAAGTCAAGGCGGACTCCATGACTGTCCTTGTACGATAATTTATGAAGAGTACAATCTATAAAGAGCCATAGTGGTATTAATATCAGAGGTGTCTGTTGCCAGTGCTCTCTAGGTATCATCATCCAAAGGATTTGGAACTCAAATACTTCAGGAGGAAGAAAACCAAAGGGGCTCATTTTACAGCCAAGGAAATTAGCAAGAGCATTGGCCTTCCAGCTTCATTCTCTTCTTCAGAGAGCACTTTTCCCACCAGAAACACCAAGGCATTCTCTAGCAGCAGTCATTTGCCTTAACGCTTCATTTTATTTTCCCCCAGATGAGCCACAACTCTGAGCTCCACCCCTTTCCCCCCATGGCTCTTGGCAGCCCCTCACCCAGCAAAGGCCAAAGCTGCAACTGGCTCCCCTCACACAGAACAGGCTGTGCCAGGGTGATGGAAACCATCTGTGAGGAACAGGGACAAAACCCAAATCTGATGACAAGGAAACAAATCAACCCATCAGTGATCCTCTCTCTACATGAACTGCCGAATTGGGTTTTCCATCCCCGGAGACAACTGGCCATGCAACAGAGATGCTGGGAACCTTCCTACATCTCCTGCGAAGGAACAAGAAATGGGGACCAGGGCCGTGGTCTGCGGGGACGCGCCCTGGAGAAAGATATGCTCCACAGAAGGAGGTGGGCTTTGATCTGCTCTTCCTGTTACCCCTCCTTCCCCAGATGACTCTGCTTGTAGCAAACACGGATCGTGTTCCCATCACAAGGCCAGCTTTGGGGACCGTAGGCAGTCCTGTAGTAACACTGGAACTTTGTCTTCATGAAAACAGGAGCAAGCGAGTCTCACAGGAGAGGCTGAAGATCTCACTGGACCTGGGAGCTCAATTGGCTCCAACAGAACTTAGATCCAGAATTTAGTTTACCAGAGCTTGGCTGCCAAACCAATTCAGAAGCCTGTATTCATGAATACTTCCCTCTATCCCCACCCTACACCATGGTCATGTTGCTTTTAGGAAATATTCATTGATCCCCAAGCCTGCTTCTGAGGTCTAAAAGGAAGAATTTTATTCTTCCACACACCCTCTCTGGGGGAGATGAGGAGGTCGGGGTTTCCTGGAGGCTGTGTGTGGGTCAGGGAGAAATGGGCTATCAAGATGAGAGCCAGAGACTGTGGGTAACTGGCAGAGGTAAGAGCTGAAGTAGAGATCTCTGGTCCCAGGGCCACATTTGAACAGGAGTGGCTCCCCTCTCTTTGCCTAGAAATTCTTCCAAAGGCCACTAGCATTAGAAACCTGCTCATTCATCAAAAAAGATGGCATTAATTACAGGGGTAGGAAGCCTGTAAAACAAAAGGGATCAAAAATTAGGGAACTAGACAAGCCCTTGGGTACAGCATCGTCACGATTGCTGCCAGACGTGGAGCTCAGAGAGAGAAGGCGCCTTGCCTAAAGGTTCACAAAGTGGAAAGAAAGGATAGACCTGCAGGTGCTCTCCTCCCTCCAGCAGCCACGCCTCCCCCTCTGTTAAAGCCTAATTTGGGGCACCTCTGGGTCAGGGCTGGGGGAGAAGGGGGAGGCTGTGTTCTGCTTCCAGACTCTCAGTGGGAAGATGAGCTGTTAGCAGGGTTGTTAGGGGCAACATCTGGGGCTTGGACTCACAAGCTGGGGATGGATGTGCCCTTCACTCTGTCAGCAGGCACCGCCAGACAATGATCAAGAAGGAGGGAGATTCCAGACAGGATGGTCTGAGGCCAGCCTCTGCCGAAGAGCAGCTGCCCAAAGGCCCGGAGCAAGACCCGGAGAGGGTAAGAAAAGGGGAGGAGGGAGAGTAGGGCAGGAGGATGGGAGAAGCCTGAGATAAGAAGGGGAGAAGGAACAAGAGGGGAGAAAATGGAGTGTGAAGGAAAAAAGCAAGCAAAAGGAAAGAGAGGGGAGAGGATTACCCACTACGAAACTGAAGTGACCTGAGCATTTCTGTTTTTGCAGTAGAAATTCCCAATGTGAGCATCCCACAAAGGCAGCCGTGTGCTCCAAGCAGCACACCAGATTCTGAGTTGAGCGCGTGCAGGGACCCCGTGTGGACTCTGAGTACTCCGCAGGGTCAAGTGCTTTCCCTGTGAATGCTGAGAAGACGGAGGAGAGGGCACCCCCACCTCCCGACCTTCAACACACGCCTTTCGAGACACTCCATTAACTGTGCTGAAGGTCCCTGCCAGTCGTGTTACAAACCCAGGCGATTTGGGCTCAGAGAAAATATTTGCAGGCATGGATTTTCTGCCAAAAACTACCGAGCTCCTGTAGCAGATGTATAAGTTAACGCTCTTTGTCCAAGCTTTTCTTGGTGGCAGTCTGGGTGCCTTTGAACTTCAAATAGCTTCCCATCTTGTGTGAAGGCTGTGAGTGGCAGCATTCACCCAGAAAAGCCACATGAACCAAAGAACCAGCTATAGAAGCCAAGGAGCTGCCACTTCCCCTGGTTCTTTCCACGGTTTCCCACTGGCTCTCCAATACACAATGCTCATGGGGCAAGGGCGCCGGTTTGAGACCTGGGCATCTTCTGGGCTCTATCTCATCTGTGAACTCTGGGTAGACTCCTGGGCAGGGCCTGCCATGCATCTATTTGCTAGAGGGACCTCGAGAGAGGACAGAGGGAGGCAGACCAATGGATTTATCAGAAACAAAGCTCCTTCATCCAAAGAGGTAGGGGGTCCAAGGTAGCTCCGTGTCTGTAACTTGGGTGTTTTCCCTGACGAGGGAAAATGTGAGTGAAAGAACGGCTTACACTAAACCCTGCTATCTAAGCATCTAAGAAACAGTACCGCACTAGAATCTAGAATGTGTGTACAGTGCTGGTCTCCTGGATGCGTGTACCTAGGATGAATGCTAGCTGGATTAAGTTTCCCTGGAGAAAGTTCTCTGGGACGCAGTGTTGCTCCAGCAGCCTGTTGTATTACCTCAGGCATGTGTTACACAGTGTGCTCTCCAGCTGGATGATAACCACATCGTGTGCAAGAGGATGCGACCTGGGGTAACTGCTGTGGTGTTGACTACAATCTTGGAAGGCAAAAGGGAAGCCTCTGTAGTCATCACATCTTCTTTCTTTACTTTTTTCTGAGTGCCACAAACTTGCCCAAAGTTGATCAGTTTTTAGATGAATAGAGTTTTCTCAAACTCTTACTTCCTTTGCTTGGGGCACCTCTGGGAATTTTACAAAACCTATGTTTCAATGATGGGGCAAGCATGTGGTTCTCTGATACAACCCTGAAGTGGATAGATCAACAGATCTGGTCTCCTGCTCACATGGAGGCTCAGTTGGATCTTGATCCTTAGATAAGTCTAAGTGTCAGCACCTGGGTCCCTCCTGAAGGCAAAAATTGCAACTCTCTAAGTGTTGCCAAGGCCTCTTACCATCCTATATCTACATAGTCAGCATCTCAAACCTCTGACTCTTCCTCCATGTTTGAGTGTACCAACTTCTCTCCTCCAGGTCTTTATATGGAGTGTAATGCATTACTATGAACCACAGTCATCTCACTGTGCTGCAGAACTCTAGAACCTATTACTTCTAGCAGACTGTGTTTTGGCATCCTTTAGCCAACCCCTTCTATTCTCCTCCCCTATCCTTCCAAGTCTCTACTAATCACTGTTCTAAGTTTAGGTAGACTGCTTTTTTAAAATAAATTCAACATGTGATATAAAACAGCGGTATTTTTCTTTCTGCATCTACCATACTTCACATAACATAAAGACCTTAAGTTCCATTCATGTTACAGTAAATGTCATAATTTCATTCTTTTTTATGGCTCAGTAATAAACCATCATGCATATATATATATATATATATCTCCCATTTTCTTTAACTGCTTATCCCTCAATGGACACCAAGGTTGATTTCAAATCTTGAGCTATTGTGATTAGTGTCACTTATCAAAGAGATATCTACACCCCTGGGTTCATTGCAGGAAATCATCTTTGAAGAGTAGGAAGAAGTACCAAAGGTCGGTGAGCCTGAAATTCCCTGAGAAGAGGCCTCACTAACTAATCCCACCTTAGAAGGCATAGCCTGGCACCAGTGACCTGTAGGAGACTGAGGTCATATCTGGGACAGGTAACAGAGGAAAGAACTGCTGTTTGTGGACTGTTATCCTTGTACAAGGTACCTGAACATACCTTCATTAGATTTTCATCTTGATGGCTACCTGGGGTAGGTATTGCCTTTATTTTTACAGATGCTAGAAGTAGTCAAAGAAAGGCAGTGACTTTTATCAAAGAGTATACAGTTAGCCAGTGCCACCGCTTGAACACAAACACCTCAATCCCATCTTCCTTTATTCGTCCAAATTCTCCCTGCCTAGGGAGACACCCAGAGACCCATCTAGGCTGCGAGAGTTCCTTGTGAAGGTACCTTCCTTGAAGCTGTAGGTAACATAGAAGCCAAGGGGGCAGAACAAGCAGGGTAAAAGTGGAAACCAAGTCAGATAAGGCTAATAGAGTAGGTCTTCAAATTTGAGTAGTTCAGAAGCTGAGTAAACATGGGGGTTCGAGAATCAGACTGAGGAGCACATGGAGCCAGTGACTGAGGGAAGGAAGGTAGGTGTTCTTAGATGAATGTTGTAGAAGCTATTCTGACCACAGCTGGCTTTCATATGACCCACATCATTGTTGTGGAGCCAGGTCAGCCATGCTTAAAATCCCAAAGATCAGTTCCTCCAGTCCTAATCCACTCACTTAACAGAATCCCTATCCTTTTCAGGATCACACACAGATTTAAGTTTTCAGCTGCTCCCAGGGACTTCTGTCACTCAGTGAGCAGCTTGGCTAACAGTATGCAGGATCAGATATTAAGCAGTAGCTATTCAACTATAGATACCAGCTTCCTGTGTTTGGAAAAGGTAAGGAAATTGTTCATTCATTCTACAAATATTTGTGGAAGATGAAAAAATTGAAATGGGCCATTGGGGAAATTCAGATAGAATGTGTGTGTGTGTTGTGGGGGCAGGAGCAGTTTGGAGGAGAAAGCTGGCATCTGAGCTGGGACTGAAATCCACCCCATTCTTGAGTGTATACATGTGAATGTTTTCAAGTCATTCTTACTGAACTGATATTTGCTCTGATCATACTGCATTATAATATGCAGTCATTTGTCTATTTCACCCAAAAAACAAACATGAAAACTTGTAAACAGCAAGGACTGAAGTTTATTTATTAAAGGCCAGTAGTAGCACAATGTAGTAGTAATAAATATTCATTGAATAGTGACTGAGTTTAAATTAATCATCACATTCAGAGTTTGGGAATCTTAACTCCGATGAGAAAACCCAGTCCTAGGATTTGCAACACATGATTTGATGCTGCCTATGTAGAAATACAGGGTGTGTGATGTTATCCTTCTGAGCAGAGTCTATATCACAGTTTTCCTAAACTTCTCACAGAATTGGAAACAGTGCCACACACATGGGGAAACTCAACAAATAATTGCTAAGAACAATCAAATGGTTTGACTTGCAGTAAAATTCATGTGACTTCAAAAATATTTTCATCATATTCTTGTCATTTTTTCCATCATATTCTCTAATCCCTACCAAAGAAACAGAGAACATGTGGACTGCTACATGAAGTTTCACATTAGCTTTGGTTCACAAACAACATACTGTGCCATCTATATACACAAACCAGATGTCTCATTTGCATATGGATTTTTCCAGTAGAAATAAACATTAAAAGCCTGAGAAATACATTAAGTTTACTTTAATTGATATAAACCTAGAGGGTTGAGACAAATCATTTTCCAGGCTTCAAATGCAAAGGTCAGTGTGTGTACTTGAAAGTGTATAAATAGGGGCCAGCGCTGGTAGGGGCCAGCTCTGTGGTAAGTTAAGCTTCTGCCTGCAGTGCTGGTGTCTGACATGGACGCTGCTCCACTGCCAATCCAGCTCCCTGCTAGTGGCGTGGGAAAATAGTGAAAGATGCCCAAGTGCTTGGGTGACCCAGAAGAAGCTCCTGGCTCCTGGCTTCGGATTGGCCCAGCAGATGGAAAACCTGTCTCTCTCTACCTGTAACTCTGCCTCTCAAATAAAGAAGTCACCCTTTTTGAAAAAGCGTATAAATAAAAATACAGAATGGCTAAGCAGCTAAGGCCCACACTAGAAACATCTGGAGGATGGTTTAGCTAAAAGGAGTCAGCTATTAGAAGAAGACATAAGCACCCAACTTCAATTAATATTGCCGACGCCAAGGTGTAGTGGGTTAAGCAACCGTCTGCAGTGCCAGCATCCCGTATGGGCACCAGTTTGAATCCTGGAAGCTCTACTTCCTATCCAGCTCTCTGCTATGGCTTGGGAAAGCAGTAGAAGATGACCCAAGTCCTTGGGCCTCTGCACCCGGGTGGTAGACCTAGAGGAAGTTCCTGGCTCCTGGCTTCAGATCAGTGTAGCTCCGGCCGATGCGGTCAACTGGGGAGTGAACCAGCAGATGGTTCTCTCTCTTTCTCTGTCTCTCTCTCTCCTTCTCTCTGTGTGTAACTCTGACTTTCAAATAAATAAATAAATCTTTTTTAAAAAAAAAGATCCTCCCAAGTACCAGTTGATGAAGAAGGAACTCTGCATTAATGATCTCATTGAATCGTCACAACCTATGTGGGGGAACTAAAGGAAACCCTTCCACAGATAAGGAAGTGGAGGTTCAAAGAGGCTAAGACGACTTGCTTATGCCCCCACTGCTGGTAATTCTCTGCATTAGAATTCAGATCAACATCTTGTTTCTGCCTGACCAATGCTCTACAGCAGACAGAGCATGGAAGGGTAGATAGGCTACCTGGAGTCAATAGCAGGACTCCTGAGTCAGAGAGTCTGCAAGACCAGTCTCACTGGCAAGAAGTAGCAAGATGGAATTTGTTGAAAGGCTTACTGAAGAGAGGAATTGGGGTCTCACAGGTTTTAAGTCATTGAGGCACTTGGGTTGACCCTGTACAAGGATCCCTCATGACAAGGATGCTATCATCCCTGTAAAGTATTGAAATAGTTTTACTGTCTGGAGTTCTGGGGTCATTTGTGTTCAATGCAAATGGTGAGTCTATATATAGAGATCTGGAGAGAATGGAGACGAGTTGTGCTCTGAGGAAAACTCAAATGGTCTGTTTATCTGTTATGAATACATGTGTGCAAGCTCACAAAGACTTGCGCGCCCTTGAGTAGACAGAGCCAACCTTTAGGAAGGATATGGGAAACTAGGTTGGCTTGGCTGTAAAAAGAAAGCCAGCACTAAGCTCATTGACATGAGAAAGGGCCTGCGGGTCACTGCTGAGCAGCACCAAGACTAGGAAATGGTTTATTGTACAACATTCAATAAGCATTTTCTCTGAAGGAAGTAGACTGTAAATGTGTCAAATGACAGTTATTGATTGGTCTCTAGGGAGGGAAGATGTGTGGTGCTGGGGCTGTGCTTCAAAATACAGACAGGCTTTAAATGCAGACTTCTAGGCTGACTCACAAGGACCTAGAGACGTTCTTACCTCCACTCAATGAGGACACAGTGACTTCAGTATCAGCTGCATTTGTGATTCTTTATATAGTTTCAAGGTGCATGCATACTCAACATCATTCTTGTTATCCTAGTTGTATGAAAAGGGCCAAGTATTATTATCCCTTCCTCCTTTCTTTTAGATAAAAGAACAAAGGCACCAAGAGAAGAATGTGTTATCAACAAAACTGACATGGAGTGAAGACGATGGTGGTGGTGGTGATGATGATGAAGAATGTCATACTGAGCACCTCACATTCTAGTCCATGCCAAACATTAGGTCAAACACTTGATAAATATTTTTTTTTCATTTAATCATCTCAGTTTCATGAGATGAATCTATTATTATCTCATTTGAATAAGAGGGGGAAAAAAACCCCAAAGCTCACAGTGGTGAAGTGTACCACTCAAGGCCTCAGGGTTCCATCAGCAGGAAATGGCACAGGTGGAATTTGGACCCCCCCCTCCAGTCTGGCTTCAGATTTACACTCCCAACCACTATGCTCTAATTCATCTTTTCCCTTGCCTCTGTGTATAGTTTCCTTTCCACTCTGTTCCACCTGGTAGTTTAGCATATTTCTCTTGGACCTAAGAAAGTGGTACTACATGGAGTTATTGTGAGAATGAGTAGAAACACCCACGGCACAGTTGTTATTACCACGTGGTAGGTGCTAAAAAATGCTGACCATAGGTAAGCATAAGGAAAACAATGATACTTTTCTTGGTATCTAGACTGCTGCTAGGGAAAGGATTCCAGGTTGCTGGAAGGAAACTTTGACAAATTTGATTGAGTTTGGACAACTGTGCCCAACATGCAATTATAGGGCTTGGCTTCATTTAAGGGAAGTGGTTCTACATACTCTGGGGACTTTGTTTAATGAGAGTGTATGCAAGTTTTCAGGAAACTGAATTACTTGAGATCATGAGGCAGAAATTCAGAGAAAAGAGAATTTCAGTAACTGCTGTGAAGAGTTGGAGAGGGATGAGTGGAAATCTCTAAAGCAGATTTTTATTATTTTTCTATGTGGCATGAAATATTGATTCTTACATCTCCCACAGCATCCACAGTGTAGGACACAAACTCACTGATGATTTGGGGATGGTATATTCTTTCTAAGAAGCCCTGGTTTGAGGAAGTCAGCCAGGCAAGGAGTGGTAGATGAAGAGGGTTACCATTTTATTGTGTAAGAGCCTAGACTCAGGGTGTACCGGGATAGAGTTGGAATTCAAACTGCTTATGATACTCTCTACTTCATTTTGGAGCCTTCTCGTGTTTTAAAGGAGGTATTGGTCCCTGCATTCTCAGAATTGTATGACGGTCCAATGAGATCAAGCATGAAAAACGCCTGGTACAGGATCTAGCACATAGTAATCTTGGAAACAGTTGACTGTTTCTGTCATCATTATTACCCATGTTATTTAACTTTCTAACAGAATAATAGGAGACATACATAACAAACAGCAGGAGCACCAGTTCTGCTGTTCTTTAACTGAATGAATCGATCACAAGACAGGGTGGCAAAAGCTGCTGGCTCTGAGGATGACAGACCAAGAAGGAGGTATTGGTCCTTATTTAATGTCGGAAGCAAATTGTAATTCATGAAAAACTTAAAGAACAAATATAATCAAAGCTCACTCTTTCCTCCTTCCCTAGTTTAATTTGCAGTACTTTCTCTTGGATTCTATTCTCTTTTTTAAAAAATGATTTATTCATATTGTGTGTGTGTGTGTGTATGAGAGAGAGAGAGAATCTTCCATCTGCTGGTTCACTCCTCAAGTGACCAGAATGGCCAGGGCTGGGCCAGGCCAAAGTTAGGAGCCAGGAGCTTCATACAGGTCTCCCACATGGGTGGCAGGGTCTCAAGTACTTGGGCATCCTCTGCTGTCTTCCCAGGAGCATTAGCAGGGAGCTGGATCAGAAGTAGAGCTGGCAAGTCTTGGACCAGCTTCCAAGCATTGCAAATGACAGCTTAGCCCACTGTGCCATGATTATATACTGATTTTAAAGATATTTATGTGTGCATTGCAGTATATGCATATATAATACGTGCCTATTACAGCACTGAGCAAGGACATACATATCTGTACTTATATGTAGATATTTATGTACACATATATAATGTGTATATGTCATTTGATGGATGGTTAAATAGCATGGTGGTATGATTACCATTGAGACTTCCTTCAATTCTTTGATCTTTTTAAATCTAATCCTCATAAAATATTTACTATGTGCCAGGAATGATTTATATATTATTTATAATTTTTATATATTTAATCCTCAAAATAACTCTATGAGGCCAATGCTATTACCCATTCTATATTACTCATGGGAAAACTGAAATATAGAAAGATTAATCTTTTTCTTAAGATTACACAGCAAGGAGATGGCAGAGCCCTATGATAAGCAGTCCTTGTTATGGAACATTCTAGAGGTAATACTAAAATACCAAGAAAAAAAAATATATATGTATATCACATAATGATCATATTAGGGTATGTACCTGTATGGAGCCATCATATTGTAGTCCATAAATTTGATAGTTAGTATGAGCCAAAATTAAAAAAAGGAAGAAAAAAATGCCAAAAAAAGAGAATTAAGCAGGAAGATAAAATATAAAGCTTTATCCAGGCTGAGGGTAAGAAATGGAAAAGAGAGGCAAAGATAGCAGTTTTGCATACATGAAAGTCCCTTTCTAAAGGCTGTCACACACTTCCCTGGAGCCAGCGAGGAGGGACCAAGAATCCCACATATAGTAGCTGAAAGAAATGACTGCAAGAGAGAGGCAATCTTTAGGGAATCTGAAGGGAAAAAAAGATGAACGTGTACAGATGGGAATGGCTGGATCACAAGTTCCAAGGCCCTGTGCTAGAACCATAGAAACAAGTGCTGAGTCCACTGGGTTATTACTGTCATTTCCAGGAACCCATCCCCCATCTCCCAAAGACATGCATGGAATGTTCCCTTCTGAACTTGAGTGGCACAAAAAAGCAGCCAACAGGCTTTCCGGGGACACAACCTATCCCTTTCCAGCTTCCGCGTTCACAGAAGTAGAGGGCTGAACTCCGTGTGGCAGATCCTGGTCCAGGTCACGAGGTGAACCCTTTGCAGCATATGAAAGCAAATTACTTGTTGACAATGTGCTGAGCTCACGCTGATGGACACATTTAATCTTTGCCATCATCCTCTGAGGCAGTGTTTCTCCTGGGGTCCATGACATCATCATTCTCACAGAATGTCCTGAGTGGGAGGTGAACACAGACTACACACAACCATTTAGCTCCCACGTATTTGAAACTGTCTGTATTTGAACAAGAAGTTCAGTTTCTTTTTTCCCTCTGAACCAGTGATGCAGGGGTTTCCCATAATTTGAACATTGCTTTCTTATTTAATAGACACAAGAGGCTTCTAAGTTATGCTTGAACTGAGAATCCTTTTAGGGCATGTAGAAAAACTATATACTTTTATGTATGACCTAGAAGGATACCAAAGTATGAAATGGTAGGAAAGTAACAACAACAATACCATCTTTTGGCTAATACATTCCTTTGTTAATCGACTGAACTGAATTGGGATAGATACAGGGTTCCATGAAAGAGATCTGGCCAACCCAGTTGATTTTTAAGTACTTATTAGCTGAGCAACCATGGACCAGTCACTTAACTTTCCTCAATGTCTCTTCACACAAAATACTAGAGACAATAATCACTGAATTTGCTATACTGTGCTAATCACTATCATTAGAGTGCGAGCCTCTCTGTGGCATCTTACTTGAATTTTTCTCATGCCAGAATCATTTTACCCTTACAATTATTAGCGTTTTTGATGCATCAACTTCTACTACTAGGACCAAAATAGCTTAATAGTTTACAGAGAGGTTTATGTATATTAAACTAATTGATTCTCACAGCAGTCATGGCAGTTTGGACAGGTGAGTATGATCTATCCTAGAAACAAAGAAGTACGCCTCAGAGAGATGTCAGTGATTTCTACAAGCTCCTGTAGCAAGAATGTGGTAGAAGGGAATGCAAGCCTAGCGCTTTTGGTTTACAGAGACTGTGTGTGGTAAACAGAAGGGCATAGACCTGGACTCACATAGGATGATTACTTCCTCTTGACTTTACTTCCCTTTCCATGCCCACTTTCAGGGCCTAGCACCATCGTGTATACATAGCAGGCTCTTCACAGATAAGGGCCGAACTCATTCATTCACTCCATCAGTCAATATTTTTGAATATATATCATGCCCAGCACTTTCTAGGTGCTAAAGATACTATGGTAAAAAAATATAGAATTGGTTGTGTCTTCAAGGAGTTTATAATACAGTAGGAGGGAAGGGAAGAGAAGGGAAAGGAAGGGTAGAGGAGAAGGAGTGAGGGAAGGAGGGAGGGTAAGAGGGAGGGAGGGAGGAAACAGGGAGGGAGGGAGGGAATAGGTAGGGAGTGGAGAAAAGTAGTCATAAAACGTTGTTCTTCCTTTCCTAATCTGGACAAAATACAAAGGGTAATGTCCAGCCTGGGTCGTTTTCCTTAACATCCTTGGCCCTGGATGCAGAGTGATATTTTTATCACTACTGTAAAGATTTCCTAAAAGTGGCTTGTTGCAGGGCTTCTGGACTGCTCGGGAGGAAATGTGAAGGTGTGTCCGGCCCCGTCGCCCAGGGTCACAGAGTGGATTGCAGTGAAGTCATGGGAAGCCTGCTAGCTTCATTTTCTGCTACTTCTCTTCAGCTAGATGAGAGAAGTGTTTATTTAGGGATGTTCTCCCTGCCCTTGGCTTAGGAACAAGTCATGAATTTCACAATTCCCACAGAAGATGCAATTTTGGTATCTTTTCTCTACAGTACAAACTCATGGACAATTTCTGGAAATATCAGCTCTGTGTTATGCATCCATGTTTCTAATGCATCTCAATTACATAAAGTTTAACAATAGCAAGAGAAGGGAAACAGCATTTTTGAATGCAGGTTCTCCACCCTGCTGTTGTGTTCACTGTCTTATTCTTATTCCAGGTCATAACAGCCCTCAGTTAGTAAATATTTCATGAATGAATGTATGAATAGTGTTAGGGCAACAGTGTGAATCCACCTGTTTTACTTAAATTGTCCAGAGTACCAATTAGGAAACTGATTTCCTACATCTCATGAACATATTTGTGAAAGAATATAATTAAACTTTCCTTTATGCAGAATGTTTTAAAAATTACTAAGTCATAGTCCTAACTTGCAGAAAGTAACCACTTGACAATAATTCAGTTTTTCAAAGCTTATTCACTAAAATATATTTGTAAACAAATATGCATAACCAATAGAAAATAGTTAAGTATATGAGAGTATACTTCATGGAAAAATGAAATTAAAAGATAAATTTAATTGTGGTGCAAACTATTTTTTAAATCCATGAATAGTTTTTTTTTCATAATTCACAATTTCTATGGCCTTTTTGAAGATGCCTCATACATTTTTCTGTCAGTCAGTAAACCATGTTATAGGCAAATAACCCAGGCTGTAAGCACTTCTCTACTGATGGTGCTTAAACCTACATCAGTGACCATCAACTTGACAATGCTGGCTATGGGGTGGGCATTTGACACAAGGTTAAATCATTTCCAGCATCCCATATCGGAGTACTTGGTTTGAGTCCGGGCTCTTCAGCTTCTGACCCAGCTTCTTGCTAATGTGCACCTTGGGAGACAGCAGAAGATGGTTCAAGTCCTTGGGTGCTGACACCCATGTGGGAGACCTGGATTGGGTTTCACATTCCTAGCTTTGGCCCGGCCCAGCCCAGCCCTTGATGTTTTGTGCATTTGGAGCATGAACTAGCAAGTGGAAGATAATCTTTCTCTCTCTTTCTCTCTCTCTCCTTCCCTACTCACCCTCTCTCTCTCTCTCTTTGAAATAAAATAAAAATGCATAAATAAAAAATTTAAATAATGGTATTTTTACAAAAAATTACAAGCCAGTCCCTTGTAATGTCATATTTCTACTTTCTACTGCATCAGTCCTGGGAGGTGCTTACTCATTAATATAAATTATATGACCAAATCCTGAAAATTTGAAGAATTAAAAAAAAAAAACAAACAAACAACGGAAAGCCAAAACAAAAAGATCTATGAACAATGGCTAATTTTTTTCTTAACTGGATTTATAAGAAAGTCTACAGATAAGATTTTTTAAAAAATTACTGAGTCCTGAGATCCTTCAGTCTCAACTCATTGTCAGACTGAGTTTCTTAAAGATGTTGGGACTCAGAAACTCCTTTCAGAATCAGAAATCTCAGAATCACGCATATCCGGAAAGAAATTTACGTGATCTCACAGGATGAAATTTCGTGCAAATCTCACGTGTCCAGGTCCAAGCCTTGGACCCAAGCCAACAGGAAAGAAAGGAAGTCGCCACGTGAACTCTTGTGAAAACTCACCCATTCCAACTTGGGGCTCCCGGTAACTGCTGCTATCTAATGCGACTTTTCATTTTGGAGAGTCCGAAAATGCACAAGTGTCCAGCTGAACAAGTTTGACAAGTTGTTTCCAAGGTTCCCTACAAAACATGACTGATTCACCCTAGGACTCGGCCCCACTTGGCAAGGGAGCCTCAGGAACCTCGGTGTGCCATGGCTGAACGGGAATACCCGCTTATTTGCTGAGTGTGTGTGACACCCAGGGCACCTGCTAACAGCACTGGGACTTGTGAAATAGGATCTATTTGCATCATTTTCCAGAGGAAGAAACTGATGCTTAAAATGTCAAGTGACTCAGCTCAGGTCAAACAATATGACAATTTCAAATCCAGGTGATCTGACTCCACTGCAAGCCCGAGGACAGGTCGCCTGGTGGAATGGAAATGGGGTGCGGCTGGTAGAGACTTTAGATTCCAGATGAACGGACACCTTTGTTGAGCACTGCTTGCGGCCAAGGCATGCAAACTTTTTTAAAATTCTATTTGTAAAATAACTTTATTAATATATAATTCACTTGCAATATGCTTCATCCACCTAAAGTATATACCTCAGGGGTTTCTAGTGTATTCACATATACAAGCAACCATCACAATTTTAGAAACTTTCAGACCTCAAAAAGACCACTGTTTCACAGTTCCCAGCCCTGAGACAGCATGGATCTACTTTCTGTCTCTGTGAAATTTCCTATTCTGAACTTTTTAGATGAAAGGAATTATGCTTCTTTCACGGCTTCTTTCACTTGGCATGTTTTCTTTTTTCTTTTTTTATTTAATAAATGTGAATTTACAAAGTGCAACTTTTGTATTGTTGTGGCTTCCCCCGTCAACCTCCCTTCCTCCCGCGGCCCTCTCCTCTCCTTCTCCCTCTCCCATCCCACCCTTCATCAAGTTTCATTTTCAATTACCTTCATATACAGAAGATCAACTTAGTATATACTAAGCAAGGATTTCAACAGGCTGCACTCACACAACCGCACAAGGTATAGGGTATTGTTCCACTAGTAGTGTTGTTTTTAAGTTTCATAGTAAAACACATTAAGGACAGAGATCCTACGTGGGGAGCATGTACCCAGTGACTCCCGTTGTTGATTTAACAATTGGCACTCTTATTTATGACGTCAGCAATCACCCGAGACTCTTGCCATGAGCTGTCTAGGCTATGGAAGCCCCTTGAGTTCACCAACTCTGAACCTGTTTAGTCAAGGCCGTATCTCACTTGGCATGTTTTCAAGGTTCATCTATTCTTTTTTGTGGCTGAATAATATTCCACTGCATGGATGTATTACACATTATCCATGACTCCACTGGTGGACACTGAGTACTTTCTCCTGTTGGCGGTCATGAGCAATGCTGTTATAAACATTCATTTCCCATGTGAATGTAGGCTTGCATTTCCCTTGGGTTTTTACTCAGGATGGGAATGGCTAGGTCATATGGTAATTCTGTGTTGAATCATTTGAGAAACTACCAGGTGGTTTCCCAATGCAGCTGCCTCATTTCATGTTCCCAACAACCATTTATGAGCTCCTCTGTTTCCACATGAGCCCAGCCATCTTTCCATGGGGGACTTCACTTAACACCTTCCTGAGCTGGGTTCACAGTGATACATTCCCCGTGTGACCCTTGTGTTGAACAATCTCAACACTGAGTTCCCTCCCTTTCTCAGTCTACCAGATTTAATATCGTTTAATGGTGCTTTTCAATGCAGTTTTCGTCTTGATTTTTTGATGGCAATAAAACTCACAAAGAAAAAAGCCTCACAAAAATTCATGCGTGTGTGAATCTACATGGATTCTTAGTTGTAGGTCTGTGTCACTGCCTGGGGCTCTGTTGAGTATCCCCCCCCCCCTATTTTTATTTTCTCTGCCCATCTCAATCAGCAAATACTCACTGAGAACCCACAAGTGTTAAGTGATTTTTATTCTCGTGAAACTTCTGGCTTCCACAGTGTTTATTTATGCTTTCTCCTATCTGATTCTCTCTGGTTGTTTTTTAGAAAAGGTTTTCACATTCCTGATGCACATCTCTAAATCTAAGAGTGAGGATAACATTCAGTCCACACTTTGTCATTGTGCTGCCCTCTGAGCTACTTCATCTTTCTCTCTACCTTAGGTAACTCTTTCCCCTTTTAAAAGCTTTATCTATCAAAGGAAGAATCCCACAAGGATTTCTATCTCCAAATTGTGATTCCTCCTCAGATGTGTGGAGCTCACCATCATCTCTGGAGAGAATATTCCATCTCCTTGCACTGATGCCAAATCTCAACTGTGTCTGCCTTCCCTGGTCATGCTGGCATAAACAGAAGGCCATGGGCTGAGCATGGTAGGCGACCTGACAAAGTATTCCAGTGAAGGAGCCAGCCACAGGACGTTATTGCCTGGGTATTTTCTCCAACGATAGTTCTCACTTATCTGGGCAGCCAGTCCTCCTCTGCTTCCCTTCTTTTATTTCTCGCCTTCACTCTCAAATTTGTATTTCTATTATGTTTCCCCTTTTCATGGTTGTTTCTGTGTTTATATTTCTAAACCACTGTGGTGCATTCAATGAAGGCTTATTCTTTAGACTGTGAGCGCCCGAGGAAGAACAACAGAGACACTGGCCTTGTGCTCATGGAGTTCATACTCCAAGGCCTCTGGCAGAACCCATGTGCTTTAAGTGTTGCTATTCTCAGAAAGGTGGTATCTATACAGGTTGCAACTGGGATTAAACTGTGCACCACCTATCCCTGTCCTGTCTTTGTCATCTGATGGTATTCAGAGACCACCAATGATGAAGAGCACACGGCTGGCTCCTCTGCTCCCCTTGTGGCTTCATTGTCCTTTCCTGTCCATGCTGCAGAGAATTGCTATCACTGTGATATCAATTTCTGTTTGATTTTCTCTCCCCACTGTATTTTCTGTTTGTTTGTTGTTTCAAAAGGAATTTGGTGCTTCTTAAAAATTGTAATCAAATTTATTAAAATCATTAACATCAAATAAACCACAGCAGTCATACACTAGCCAGAAAAGGGAACCCGAGGTCCAGGAAATTTACAAATACTGATAACAGAATTTATCTCATTGAAATATGGCATCATGAAAAAAAAATCTCTGGAGCCCAGAAAGCACAAAATCCTTGATGCATCCTAGCTTGTCTATGACAAACATTTTTTCCTTCTTCTTCTTTTTCCCTTTTCATTTTTCCTCCCCCTCTCTTTTGGTATGCTCCATAGTTTCTCAGAAGTTTCTCCACACAATAGCACTTTCCTGATCTTTTGAGAACATTCTTGCATTCTTCTGCAGAATTCCTTTCATTTGGGGCAGTCCCTACAACCTATGAAAGGTGTTATATAATTTCAGCACATCCAGTGTCTCATATTCTCAGTAGAAAGGGCCATCATTTGGAGTCATAGAGAATTGGTTCAATTCTAGGTCTGCCCTGAGATTAGCTGTGTGCCTGAGTAAGTCACTTTCTCCTCTGAGTTAATTTCCTTTCCTTTCCTATGAAATGAAGGTAATGGTATCCCATGGGCTTCACCTGAAATTCAAATAACATGGGCAGAATAATGACTCCCAACCAAACCAGTTCTGGTCCTAATTCTCAGAATCTGTGAATGTATGAGGGGACTTCAAGTTCACAGAACCATTGAATTAAAAGATAAGATTATTTTGGTGCAAAAAAAAAAAATGAAATCCATGCATACTTTTTTTTTTCTAAG
This sequence comes from Lepus europaeus, assembly GCF_033115175.1. Taxonomy (NCBI): domain Eukaryota; kingdom Metazoa; phylum Chordata; class Mammalia; order Lagomorpha; family Leporidae; genus Lepus; species Lepus europaeus. The sequence continues at coordinate 31,017,099 of NC_084844.1, read as the reverse complement.
ATGCATTTCCATGATTTTTTGTGACAATCCTACATATTGGGTTTTATGGCAAAGGACAATTGGGATTAAGGTTGGCAATGAGCTGCCCTTCAGACTGGAGACCATCCTGGATTATTTGGGTGCCTAATTTAATGACAGGTGTCCTTAGGAGGAGACCTAAGCAGTCAGTGTGAGAGTGATGCAACTTTAGAGAGACTGGACTGACCTCTACAGAAAGAGACCACGGGCCAAGGAACACAGGTAGCCTCTAGCAGCTGGCAGAGGCAAGGAGACAGATTCTTCCCTCGAGCCTCCAGAAAGTACTGCATCCATAATGACACCCTGATTTTAGTTCAGGAAAGCCCACTTTTGATTTCTGACCCCTAGGCCTGTAAGATAGTAAATCTGTATTATTCTGAATCACCTATTTGTGATCATTGGTTACAGTGAAAATGGAAAACAGTGGCAGACAGAATAACACCCATTTCACAAAGAGATCCACATCCTGATCCCTGGAACCTGGAAACAGGTTGAGTGGCAGAACGGACTTTTCAGATGTGATCAAGTTAAAGATCTTAGAAGGGGAAATTATACAGGATTGTTTGATGGACTCACTGTAATAACAAGGATCTCTTATTATAAGAGAGGTCGGCAGGTCAGTTGGGGAAGGAGATATGATGACAGAAGCAGGGATCAGAGTGGTATGAAGCCAAGAGTCAAGGAATACAAGGAGGTTCTACAAATCAGAAAGGGCAAGAAGAGTCTCCCCTGGAGCCTCCAGAAAGGAGCACACTCCAGCCCAAACCTCGATCTCAGCCCAGGGAGACCCAGGTTGGACTTTGATCTCCAAAAGTGTAAGATAACACCTTTGGGTTGTGTTGAGGCCACTTGTGAGTTCCTAAGTTTGTGAGTTCATAAATTTACATTTATCCGTGGCTTGTCCTGGTTTCTGCTGCTGTGGCAGACTATCTGATAGTGGGTGATTTATAGAGGGAAGAAGGCTGTTTCAGCCCACCGTTCTGGAGGCTGGAAATCCTAGAGCATGGGACTGGCATCTGTTTGGCTTCAGGTGAGAGTGTTGTGCTGCTTCAACTCATGGCAGAAAGCAGAAGGGCAAGCGGTTGCATGCAGGAGAGAGAAGAGAAGGTCAAACTCCCCCAGCAGCTAGTGCGAGAAAAGCACTCATCCATTCATGAGGGTTCCATCCCCATGACCCAGACACCTGCCACTAAGCCTCACCTCTCAGCCTGCAGCACTGAGGAATTACTTATAACACATGAATTTTGGAGGACCACATAAACCAGAGCAAAACAGAATTACAATATTTATGCCCCTTTCCATTTAAGGATCATCCTAATTCTTCCTTGTTTTATCAAGGTTGCCAGTCTCTTCCCTCTTACAACCTTGGATTCTGTGCTTAAAGTCAGCTTTGACAGCCCACCCATGGAGGCCTGCCCACCCAGGAGCCAGGCTCCTCCTGAAAACTGGGTCCTGATCTCCACCCTTGGAGCTGGAGGCTCTGCTTCAGCATGTGTGTTCAGTGAGGACACGCCTTTTGTTTTCTTGATCTCTTTCTTCCTTCATCATCTTGAACTGTCAATAGGTGTTTCATTGCATTTCTGGTCTTCAATATGTAGCCTCCTATTTCTGCACCTTCATTCCCTCTCTTTTCTTCATTACCCTGCATATCTGTCTGTACCTCAAGGAACTCAGCATTGTTTTTTTTTTTACTCATTTGAGAGCTTTCTTTGTACTCTCAGAAAATTCTTCATTTGTGATATTAAAAAAGGAGATTACAGATTCCATGCTTTCAAACTTTTAAATATTTTCCTGTTTTTTTCCTGTTCCCCAAAAGAATTTTTGTGATTGCCTTAGCAAGATTTCCCAGCCTTTGAGAACTGAAAATGAATCATTGTGTGATCATAGAGTCTAACGGCTTTCATTTTATATATCACAGCCTTAATTGGTCATAAACAATGAAAATTCTACTGGCTGACTTGCCAGCAAGCAAATACAGATGGTCCCTGACTTATAAGGGTTTGACCTACAGATTTTTCAACTTTATGACAGTGAGAAAGAAGCACATACTCAACATAAAATTTTATTCACATTTTGAATTTTGTTCTGTTCCCAGGTTAGCAATATGAAGTATGATGGTTTTCTTAAACGCTGAACTGCGACTCTCATTCAGCCATGTGTAAACAACTCATATGTTACAGGGCCCTGCAGCTAAGCTTGACGCTCGGCATATTAGCTGAATTACATGCATTTTCAGCTTGCAATGGGCTTAGAGGGCTGCAACCCATTACAAACCGAGGAGCATCTTGTGCAAACTACTGTTTAATCCTTTACAGTAGGAGCGTTTTAAAAAACGTTTTCCATGAGGAAGTCTTTAAGAGTGTTTTATCACCACTCTTTCTTTCCTATTTTGATATATAGATGCTTATGTTTACTCCAAGCACAAATCTTTTTGCTTGAATTGAAGTTGTTAGCACTATAGACTAATATTTCATTTTATAACTTTCCATATTCATGTTACGCATTTTGATTTGATACAGTTATCCTTAGTTTCTTACTTTCCATGTACCTCCTTTTGACGAAACATTTTTTAAAAATTTTATTTATTAAAGTAAACAAATTTCATGTATTTCATCTACATAGATTTAGGAGTGTAATGACCCTTCCAACTCTATCTTCTCAAGCCTACCTTCCCACCCTGCCTCCTTCTTCCTTATTTTTTCTTTTAATTTTTACAATGACATACTTTCAGTTTATCTTATAATCACAAACATAACCTATCACTAAGTAAAGAATTCAACAAATAACAAGAAGAAAAATCTACTGTTCCTCTACAGTACAGGCAAGGCGTGTAAACGATAACCAAATCTCAAAATGTTGATTTTGTTCATATACATTACATTTATTGTACTCTATTAATTACCACAGATCAGGGAAAACATTTTTGTCTTTGGTTATTCTAACCTGAGCATTGTCCATACTCCAAAATGTTCCAGCAGGAGCCATAACCTTCTCTTCTGACATTAACCAGTATCAGTCCCGCCAATTTCAGAAGCAAAAATGTCCCCTTTCGCATAAATATTTGATCCTTTCATTACAATAGTTTTCAGGGATTGACGAAATAGAAGGCTGATGGATACACTGTGACTAAATAAACTACATTCATTAATATTTACCTACTCTGTACTTCTCTGTATTAGGCAAAGAGCTTTGTGCTGGAGATAAAATAATAAGCCAAAGATAGAGACCCTGTCTTCATAGAACTTTGAACCTAATGATGCAAAATCCAGATACACTTCTGCCTGTTTCCTCAAGTATAGAATAGGAATTGAGGAACACAAAAAGAAAATGCTTAGCACACAACACTGCAAACAAATGAAACATTCAGTTAATAGCTATAATAATAACTATCATCATTATTATTTTATGATCAAGAAAGTTACTGATCTTTTACTTCAGAGATTAAGATTGTAACCCTGGGCTACTTAGATTAGCAACTCTGATGCTTTCTGATATAGTAAAATGAGCATGTACACTTGTTACTGCTTCCAGGGGAGTTGAAATCTCGGAATCAGATGGGTGTGGTTTCAAATCCTGGCTCCACCTTGACCAGCAGGGCGATTTTAAGCAAGTAGCTAAGTTTATTTTTCTCATTTGTAAAATATGTTTAAGAGCTTCCATCTCATGGGGTTTTGTAAAGATTAAATATGAAAACAACTACAATAAGTTCAGCACAATGCGTGGGATCTTTGCGGGGGGGCATTATTACAAAGATCCATCGAAAAGATGAATGATTTTGTTTGTTCTTCGGAAATATGATTTATAAGCAATTTCATAGCCAACGAGTATTTTGGAAGGATTAATTTGGAAGCATTATTCAGAATATACTAGGAGTGTAAGGTACATGAGAACAGTGAGACAGATATTGACATCATAGATCCCTAAACTTGTAAGGCTCTAAATTAAAGGAGTTCAATATCTCTTCATGCAAATTTGCTTTATTATATTTAATACTTCAGGATATATTTTGATGTTTTCTTTCTTGTGTTTTTCTTGATTCCATACCTTGCCAATACAACCAGGCAAAGCTCCACAAAATGAATTTAGACCTCTCTTTTATCTAGTTCTTCTTATCTGTATCTTCAAGCACTTTGTTCTTTGATTACCTATGTGATTCCTGTATCCACTGTTAGGTAACTTACTCAACACAGACCTTAGAGCCAGGGCAGTTTACAGAATAGAAACTGAAATCAAAGTTGGGCAAAATTCAATCATTGATGTCAAGAGGGAAAGGTGAGCAAAAGATTTCAGATACTAGGAAACAGGTCAAGAATGTGGGAAACCAGAACATGTACTCACTGTTCCATTACCCATCAAAAGCAATTGACCAAGCACCTACACAAATCCACAGAGTGAACTAGAATTTCCATCACAGGACTGATCTATCTATCCAGATATGACCTGTACCTAGCTTAGTCCCTGCCTAGGAGGGATTATACACATTTTATATTTGATCCTTCTCTCTCATCTCCTCCCCTTATCCCATAATCCTCTTGTATAGTCCTACTTGGGTAAGATCTGCAATTCACTAACATCTTAGGTATTATCTCTTCTAATGTTCTTACTAGCTGTGAGCGGAGTCCATACTCTCTGGACTGTACGTTCTAAGGAGCTGACAGCACAGACAGAATCTAAACACGTGGTCATTGAGATGCATAAGCACTGATGTGCTCTCTGGCAGCGAGGTAAGAATGGCCAGCAAGCACTAAATGAAAATAGCTTGTGTTCCTCTTACTCAGGAATAAGCAGAATCCTCCTATCTCCTCTCATCAAGGTTTACAGCTACAGGTGTCGGCAAGCATCTCCTGAATGCCTTGGTGAACACGAGAGCATCTCAAGTATTGATGGTTCTCAGGATTCTGCTCTTCATGCCCTTATTCCTTCTCCATCAAGTACTAAGAGAACACATCCCCCACTCCCTCAGAGTTCCAACATCAGTGACTCCCACCTCCCATTTCTGGGGCTCAAGCTATTTTCTTATGTCTGCTACTTATGTATACTGATAAACTCATTTCATCCACTTACTACATTTGAGAATGAAGAAGTAAAGGAGCTAACAGCACATAGACACAGCTAACCCAAGACATCTCAGCAAGTGAGTAGCAGAACTGGGATTAGATTAGAATGATGGTTTTCTCCATCATGGCTTCAAGCTCTTTCTACTAAGTTTTGTTTGTTGTTTGAAGGTTTTAACATAAGGTATTTTAGCCAACAGAAATATACTGGATGTCTTCCATGTCCTTGTAGAAAAGATGGTCCACCCTCTTGCAGAAGGTGCACAGCTCTACCTTAGCCCTTGTCTTTTGGGTTCCCATTGGGTCTAGTCAATGCAAAGCCCTCATAGGAGATGAAGAGTGAGAAGATAATGAGATCAGAATAAATGTATCCCCACTCCTTCATCACTGGGATAGGGGTTTAGTCCCTTTGGCCTGGGATCTTTTTCAGTGTCTCTCTCCTGTAGCTCTCTTTGGGTTCAGATCACTACTCTCATCCCTTGCTCCTTCAGATCAGAGGATGATAATGGCTCCTAAGTGTTACAAGCTCTTGCATCCTTTTCTCTCCATTGTTGACTCCCTTGAACTCTTCCACACCTTTGTGAAGTCATTTCGTTCAATTTTCCTTGATTGGCCCACTTGAGTTTGCTCTCTTTTTCCTACCAGGACTGAGATTGACACAGAGACTCATGAAGGAAGCTGCTGCAGGAATTCATCCCTTTGAGCTATATGGTACCTTTCCCCTGAACTCTTTTGCTTTCCTCAAATTTTCGGATGGTCACATTTCACATCTCAGGAAATCCTGTCTGCCATCAGGGAGCACTTGAGAGATGTGTGATATCCGTAAAGTCTCATCTCCCCCAGCACCACAATGTTCCAGGTGGCCTCCTAAGGGATTGTCCACAATTTTTAGGAGAAAATATTCATTCACCCCACCCCCAAACCCAGTTAGAAAAAATGGTATGCAACCCTAGACTAGAAGTGCTTAATTTTTGTGGCCAACACAAGCGCACAGAACTACAGGATCTTTCAGGGAGTTTTGTATGATATATAAATTCCAGGGACAATGCCTTTATCATGATAACCTATGAGAGGCCCTGAAGGAACATTCCTAGTGGGCACGAGGTGATCTCTGGAGATCTACAGGAGGCTCCTAGGCATAGTGGTTTCAGATTCTTTGCACTACCATTATCCCTCCTCCCTACACAGGGTCTAAATCACTCAGGCACTGTCAATGAGTGTGCCTCCAAGTACCAGAGGGCTTATCAAAGCTTAAGGCCTGGAAAGTATCATTTTGCTATGATCATGACTGATTCTTTGGAAAAATCTCTGTTCTAAGACAGTTACCTGATTTAGCCATTCTGGCCCAGATAACTCAAATGTTATTGTTCATCTTAGCAAGTTTTAGCCTCCCAACGCTTTTCCAAATCCTCTATTTCCTTAGATCCACCTTGCAAATCTATACTGTTGGCAGGACAACTACTGTTATCCTGTTTTCACAGAGAGATGAGGAAACTGAGGTCATGATTAAAGTTCTCAGAGCTAGCTGTTGGCAGGACGGGGATCAGAAATCAGGCCCTCTGTGTTCCCTTCCTGTTCTCTACTTTTCACTCCATTAGCGTCCATATCTTGGTGTTGGTGTCCATGCTATATCAGTGCTCTGTTGAAAATGTCCCTAATAACAGGTTAATAGAGTTCTTATTCTTGTTACTATTGGTTTTTTTTAAGATTTTTTATTTATTTATTTGACAGGTAGAGTTACAGACAGTGAGAGGGAGAGACAGAGAGAAAGGTCTTCCTTTTCTGCTGGTTCACCCAAGTGGCCGCTACAGCCGGAGCTATGCCTATCCGAAGCCAGGAACCAGGTGCTTCCTCCTGGTCTCCCATGCGGGTGCAGGGGCCCAGGCACTTGGGCCATCCTCCACTGCCCTTCTGGGCCACAGCAGAGAGCTGGACTGGAAGAGGAGCAACCGGGACTAGAACCTGGAGCCCATATGGGATTCCGGCGCCGCAGGCGGAGGATTAGCCAAGTGAGCCATGGCGCCGGCCCATTCTTGTTAATATTGTAGGATATTCTTAACCACTTGTGTATTCCAAAGGTTTGCAATTTTAAGTTAAAAAATGTACCTCTAATACATTTTACTAGTGCAAAAACATTATGGTTAGCATTTCAAAATGGTACTCCGAACCCTGTCACAGCATAGATAGCACATAATGCTAGCAGTAGTACTGAACTCTAACACTACTGCGATCTACTTCCCTAACTAACGTGGAGGATGACCTCAGCCAGTCCACAGCCCCACTGAGCTTGGAGCTTTTCAGAGGAAACTGATTCACCAAGGATTAAGTGCTTTCTTTGTCATGATCCAGGAGAGGGACCCAATAGCCACCTTTTGAGGACCAGTTTCCGCCAAGTCAAGCCCAAGCTTCTCTCCTAAACCCATCTGCTCAGTTGTGTGTATCACATGTCCTAGAACTAAATGAGCAAAGGATAAAGCAGTCTCGTTGCCAATGATTGTGCTCTTCTCCAGTGGCCAAAAGGGGAATAAATGCTGAGAAAACTGACCACCTCCCCCAGATATGCTCCTGGAAGGTAAAAGATGCTCACACATACATATGCTATGATAGGGAGAGAAGGTATTTCCATTTAGCATCCTACACTTTATTCATTTCAGGGATATTCACCATTAGAAATGTAAAGTTCAGGGGCCGGCACCGTGGCTCACTTGGTTAGTCTTCTGCCTGTGGTGCCAGCATCCCATATAGGCGCCGGGTTCTGGTCCTGGCTGCTCCTCTTCTGGTCCAGCTCTCTGCCATGGCCCAGGAGGGCAGTGGAGGATGGCCCAAGTGCTTGGGCGCCTGTACCCGCGTGGGAGACCGGGAGGAGGTGCCTGGCTCCTGGCTTCAGATCAGCGCAGCACTGGCCGTAGCTGCCATTTAGGGGGTGAACCAACGGAAGGAAGACCTTTCTTTCTGTCTTTCTCTCTCACTGTCTAACTCTATCTGTCAAAAAAAAAAAATGTAAAGTTCAAATGTAAGTGCCACAGACTCCACCACGTCCACAAACCATGTGGAATTCAAGAGTTGGGAAGAATCTCTCTCCACGACAGTGCTGAAATAGAAAACAGCTCTTCGGTCTTTCCTGATCATCAACAGTGCACCCAGCACTGTCCTAAACTATGAAACTTAGATAAATCAGATTTGATTTGATTCCGTCCATGAAGAATGTACTTTCAAGATGGGAAATCAAGTAGAAGAAGAGCATTGCTATTTTTTTTTAAACCAAACCTACTGCCCAAGCTAATTTGGAAGCCCACTACTCCCTTTTCTTCCCCTTTTCCTTTGAAGTGCCTCATCTGATTTGCTAGAGCAAAAATGGACAGAGATTTGAGCTGAGTAGAAGGAGGCAGGACCAAACATATGACATATGAAGGTGAAAATGAATTAGATTTCTTGGGGCTAATCTTGGGAGGAAGAGGTGAGGAGGAGACACGAGAGACAAGGGCATAGAGAGGCATTGGAGGTACACCTGGAGCACCACACGGATGGCAATGATTGGTGCATCTCCAGGAACAAAGCAACTAAGCCTTTTAGAGCCAAGAGGTCTGAGGGTCACTCTTAAACTGCTGCATTCTGAAATCCCTCCAGTAAGAGTCACTGCAGAAACTGCTTTGTATGTCTTTATACCTTGTTTGCAGGTCTGCATTTCCAGTCTGGGGCAAGGTGGTGCAGAACTGATGCTGGCACCCACAGGACAGGAACAGCCCCGAATCCAAGGATGCAGTCATCTGAGCCCAAAGTGACTTGGACCCCCAGAAACCCTCGGGGCAGAGATGTCAGTTCTGGATTTGCAGCAAGCATAAAATCAGAAGCTCAAGAAGACTGTCTGAGTTCATAAGAGAAAAATTATCCTTGTCATAGGTACTTTTCTGGAAAAAAAAGTATAAAATGTTTCAAGTATTTTAATACAGATGAGGATATAATATTATAACGCTGGACAAAGAACTGAAAGGCACGAGAGAAGGGGATCAAGGCTGAAGGTGACTTCACAGAGGAGGGGAAACTTAAGCCGAGTCTTGGGAGATGAGTGGCATTTCCCCCAATTAGGAAGGAATGGAGGAATAAAGAAGAGTATTCTAGGTGGAGTTAATAGCTAAGTCAGGGTTTCTCAACCTCAACACCATGCACATTTGTGGCTGCATAATTCATTTTCATAGAGAGCTGTTCTGTGCAATGCAGGATGTTTCTCAGTATCCCTGGCTTCGTCCCATAAATACCACTAGCAGCTCCACCCTCAGCTGTGATAAGGAGAAATGTCTCCAAGTATCCCCTGAGAAACAAAGTGAATGGTCTATCTGGGGGATGAAATTCATGAGGCTGAAGCCCAGGGTTCCTAGATATTAGTGGTTAAAGGAGAAGCTGGCAAGTAAGCTGTGGCCAGGTGTTGGAAGGAAGTTAAATGCTGGCACAGGGATTGATGTTGTTCTCTGTGCTCTGGCAATTTAGATGAGAGTTTTAAATGGAAATGGTACAGTCCAATCTAAATCTTAAAAGTTGACTGGAAGCAATATTGATAATGACTAGGAGGGGCAGACACTCAGCCCAGAGAATTCAATTGGATGATTGATATGTCCTGTAAGAAAATGAATACCTGCACCCAATGTTCTTATCCCTGTGGTCTGCAGAATAATCCACAACTCTTCTAAAGGCTTCCCCTTAGACCCAGCCCAAGCAGCCTGGCCTTGACTCTGCAGTCAGAGCTGGTTCTTCTGAAGGCTGCAGCTCCACTCCCCTTATTTTAGCAACAATTCTTGGAGCAGCCAGAAGCTTACACCCAGAAGCCCTTTCAACTGTTTGTTGTGTTGTTGCTAACGGAGCCTGAGATCTAAAAGGGGTTTGCAGGGCGTGTTGATTAGTTATCTGCTACCCCGGGAGCCAGGGACACAGTGTGCGTAGGGGCTGCTCGGCTTAGGAGCTGACGGTCAGAACTGGTGGTTATTTAAAGACTTCAACCATAGTGTCAATGTCGCTTTGGCATTTTTAAAAAGATGCTTTAAGGGGCCAGGAGCAATGGCTGGCTGATTCCTCCACTTAGCCTTGCTAATTTGGGCTTTGGGCTGCAATTATAAACAGCTGTTGCAATATCGCCAGATTCCTAGGCAAAAAAGGGAGGCAATTAAGGAAATCTACCTTGGGCATATTTAAGCTTTTGAAAATTGAATTTTCTTGTTGTGAATGACACCTGACAATTATTTGGCTCAGAACTTCTATCACATTTGGAACAAATGAAATATCACTTGATTGTAAATATATATATATATATATATAAAATCTTTACAATGTTAAGCCACTATGGAAGTCTGTCTGGAGATTCCTCAGAAACCTGAACATAACCCTACCATACAACCCAGCCATCCCACTCCTTGGAATTTACCCAAAGGAATTTAATTTGACAAATAAAAAAGCCATCTGCACATTAATGTTTATTGCAGCTCAATTCACAATAGCTAAGACCTGGAACCAACCCAAATGCCCATCAACAGTAGACTGGATAAAGAAATTATGGGACATGTACTCCATAGAATACTATACAGCAGTAAGAAACAACGAAACCCAGTCATTTGCAACAAGATGGAGCAATCTGGAAAACATCATGCTGAGTGAATTAAGCCAGTCCCAAAGAGAAAAATATCATTTGTTTTCCCTGATCGATGACAACTGAGCGCCAAAGAGGAAACCTGTTAAGTGAAATGGACACTATAAGCAACAATGAACTGATCAGCTCCTGTCCTGACTTTAGATGTACAATGTAATACTTTATCCTTTTTAGTATTTGTTGTTGTTGTTGTTGTTCTAGTACTATTGGTTGAACTCAGTAATTAACACACAATTATTCTTAGGTGTTTAAATTTTAACTGAAAAGTGATCCCTGTTAAATCTAAGAATGGAAAAAGAGAGGGAGGAGATGAACAATTTGGAACACGCTCAATCGGACTGGCCGCAAATGGTGGAGTTAGAAATGTGCAGGGGATTCCAACACAATTCCATCAAGATGGCATGTACCAATGCCATCGCACTAGTCCAAGTAATCAATTTCAGCTCACAATTGATAGCTCTGATAGGTCTAAGAGTCAAAGGGATCACACAAACAAGACAAGTATCTGCTAATACTAACTGATAGAATCAAAAAGGGAGAGAAAGATCCAACATGGGAAGTGGGATACACAGCAGACTCATAGGATGGCAGATGTCCTAAACAACACTCCGGCCTCAGAATCAGCCCTCAAGGCATTCAGATCTGGCTGAAGAGCCCATGAGAGTATAGCAGGCATGGAAAGCCAAGATATCATGGGAAAAAAAAAAAAAGACCTAAATGAATGATCTCTGTGAGTGAGATCCCAGTGGAAAGAACGGGGCCATCAAAGAAGGAGATACCCTTCTCCGAAGGGAGGAGAGAACCTCCACTTTGACTATGACCCTATCTGAATAAGACCAAAGTCAGCGAACTCTAAAGGCTTCCATAGCCCTGGCAACTCATGACTAGAGCCTAGGGAGATTACTGACGCCATGAACAGGAGTGTCAAATTGTTAAGTCAGCAACAGGAGTCACTGTGTACTTACACCCCATGCGGGATCTGTCCCTAATGTGTCGTCTAAAGCCAAGTGATGCTATGACTGGTATTGAAACAGTATTTTTATACTTTGCGTTTCTGTGTGGGCGCAGACTGATGAGGTCTTTGCTAATTATATACTGAAGTGATCTTCTGTATATAAAGAGAATTGGAAATGAAAAAAAAAAAAACAACCTGGTGTTAAAATGGAAATGGCATAGAAAATTAATTATTTTGAAAAAAAAAATTATGTAGGATCTCTGTCTTTAATGTGCTGTACATTGCTATTTAATGCTATAATTAGTAATCCAATGGTAGTTTTTTCACTCGATGTTGCTATATGGGCAAAATGTTGAAACCTTTACCTAATATATACTAAATTGATCTTCTGTATACAAAGAGAATTGAAAATGAATCTTTACATGAATGGAAGGGGAAAGGGAGCGGGAGGGGGGAGGGTTGCGGGCGGGAGGGAAGTTATGGGAGGGGGGAAGCCATTGTAACCCACAAGCTATACTTTGGAAATTTATATTCATTAAATAAAAGTTTAATAAAAAAATATATATAAAAAAAAATCTTTACAATGAATGTATATTGTACACTTTCTTCTATGGTCTAAGCTATTAAGAGAGCATACTAGAAATTCCATGCTGAAAGGATTTCCTAATATTGATCCCCAAAGAATCCATTTCTTCATGTACTCAAGTTACCCAGTCAGCTATATGCTGGGCACACGCTCTGTGTTGGCTCTTGTTTGGCATATACAATGAAGGAAGGGCATGTTCCCTGATCGAGAGAAAACAGCACGCTGGGATGATCAATCAAAAGGCAAAAATGAATATCATACAATGAGGTAAATAGTGTAGTGGATCCGTTTCACATATGTGATGAGTAGATCATACAACTGAAGTTCTTAAACTCACCCTCAGAATCAAGCAGATCTTTCCAGAATACAACCGACTCCCCAAGAGCTAAGACAAGGTCTTTTTTTGCACACCACTGTATTCCAGGTGCTTAATACAGTGCTTCCCATATAGTGAGCACTCAGATATCTGTTGAATGAATGAATGAATGAATGAGGCAGACTATGCTGATGTTCAGAGGATCCAGATAGTCTTGGCCCAAGAAACATAATTTGCTCAGTCTTAGGGTTCTTCCAAATATCCTACTGGCCATAGGTACCAGTGGAAAGATAACCTCAAAAATGCTAATACTCCTAATTTTTCCATTTTTTTAAAAAAAGATTCATTTATTTATTTGAAAGGTAGAGTTACAGAGAGAGAGGGAGCAACAGAGATCTCCCATCTGTTGGTTCACTCCCCAAAGGGCTGCAATGGCCAGGGCTGGGTCAGGCTGAAACCAGGAGTCTAGGATTCCACATGGGTCTCCCATGTGGCTGCAGGGGCCAAAAACTTGGGCATATTTTGCTGCTTTCCCAGGATAATTAGCAGGGAACTGGGGCAGAAGCAGAGCAACCAGGAATTGAACCAGTGCCCACACAGATGTCAGCATCGAAAGCAGCAGCCTAACACCCTGTGCCACAACACTGGCCCTAGGACTCCTAATTTTTCAAATAAGCTCACAGTACAGTTGTACTACTGAGATATTCATGTGAGTTACTGCCTTCAAAATAATGCCTTAAAGCAATGTCTGTCATTTCAACGTTATAAAGCAAAGGACTATTTTCCTTGATTGCATTGTCCTTCAAAATTGGAACACACACACACAAACACACACACACACAAATAAAGCATGGAACTCCTCAAAGCTCTGGAAAGCATGAGATAGTACCCAAAGTCTAACTGTTGTTCTCCTTGGCTTGGAGCCATCATAACCCTCAAGGTCCTTTGCAATAAAACCCTGCTCAAAGTGTACGAGGCTCCACACCCTACTTCTCATTGAGAAGAGAGCTCTGATGTAGTGAAAATGAATGGAATTGGAAGTTGTGAAGGTGTGGAGATTTCTCCTTTTAATCCCAGGCAAATCGCTTTCCAAGTTTGTGTGCTTCAGTTCCCTCCTCTGCCCAGCCTCAATATCATAGCTGCAGTGAGGATCAAATGAGATTAGGGCTGTGAATGCTTTGTGGAAGGACAAATGCTTTGCCAATACAAGCCAACCCAACACATACTTATTGAGCCCTACCCTGGATTATTTGAGGAAGAACAATAACAAGAACTAGACTCCATCCTGAGTTTACAAGCTTTGGGGGGAAATATGTGCACAAAAATACACACTTACAATGCCTGGTAGAGTTGGATAAATTCCCTAATTCTGAAAGATCCATTAAAATCTTGTATGAGACTGACAAGAGAAAAGACCCAAAATGGATAAGATTTAAAATAGCTTCATAGCTTTCTATTGCCATACCACAAATTCAGTGACTTAGAGCAAGAGCCATTACTGATTTCACAACTTCAGGAGGCCATAATTCCAAGGAGAGCACAGCTAGTTTATCCCAGATTGAAGTCAATGCGTCAGCTGGACTGTTGTCACCTGGACCTGATATCGGGCCCTTAGCTCATGTGGTTTCTGGCAGAACCCAGTTCTTACTCCTTGCTCACTGTCAGTGGGGATTTCTTCCCCCATTTAGAGCCTGCTCTTGGGTGCCAGACAACATTCTCCGGGCCTTGCCATGTGGCCTTCCTCGTCTTTAAAGCCAGCAGCAACAATGATGAAACCCTCCCCTTGCAGAGTTTCCCAATTTCCCACTTCAAGAAGAGCTCACCAGATTAGGTGAGACCCTCCCAAGGTAATCTCCCTGCTTTACGTTAATTGTACTGCCATGATTTGGATATGGTTTATCCCTGAAGGGTTCAGGCCTCATCTGCTGTTTGGGGCTCAGTGGGGGTCATTCCTAGAACCTCCCTTCGGACTCCTGATCTTGCCATTTGCTCTTTCCCTCTCACACGCGCTCCTGCCACCATGATGCCATCTACCATGAGTTCCTCACCAGAGCCAACTCAATGCAAACTCCTACCCTTGAACCTACAGAACTGTGAGTTAAACAAACCTCTTTTCTCTACAAGGTATATAGCCTCAGGGATTTCATGATAGTAAGAGAAAACAATTACACACACCTATATATATACACTTAACCTAATCAATAGAGCAGTTATCCTGTCTTATCCTACCCAGAAATCTCACCCACACTGGAGGGGAGGGCATTATACAAGATAGGTATTAAGAGGCTGTAATCTTAAAGGCCATTTTAGAATTATGCCTCTACCTTCTCTACCTTCCACTAGCTGTTCATCAGTGTCCCAAAGCCTCAGGAGCAATTCTCTTCCTGTCACTAACCCTGCAGCCCTGTATGCCTGACAGGCTCCCCATAGCTCAACTCTTCTACCTAGTTGAATCTCTGTATTTTCTGGTTGCCCAGTTCTTTTGGATAATGAGAACACGGGACAAGGAATATATACACAAAGAGTCTACTTGTGCTGAGTCTAGTACATCTATAAGACTGTCTCATCATTCCCCACAGCAAACCATACCCTGTGTTACTGTTAAGATGTTCCTTACAAAGGGAGGGAAACTAGGGACCAGCATTAACAGACACCTCTGTCTTCATGTCCATTCTCTCTCCACTGCAGCACACTGAAACCTTACTCATGACCAGGTAGGAGTTCTTAGATTTTTCTGGTTGTCATTTCCCCTGGGCTGACCCTAAATTCTAGAGTGCCTTATTCCATGTTTCACTCCAACCCACCTACCATGGCTAACACGGCTGGTTGTCCTGTGACACCTGCTGCTCCCCCGCCCTCCTCCTTTCTCTGAGGCTGCCCCTCCCTTCTTCCTGTGATACCACACTCATTCTGAAAATAAGTCAGTATCAGAACACTGTAAGGGTGCATACATTTCCCTAAGAAGAATGAGGGTCCCATGTCCTGGATTTTCAGAGGGGGTCCTGATTTCAAATAGATGTTTGCAATGTCAGCCCATGTTGTTGGTGCTGCCCTTGAAAATTTATTCATCACATTAAGAATGATCAGAATATAGAAGACAGGTCTCAAGTCTCTTTGGAAATGTATTGTGCTTATACTCCAGGAAAAATATTTGTATTCACTGCATATGAGGGAACCATTGATAACTGGCTAGGCATCATGTGTGGGGTTCCTTGGCTACTCCTTCTGAGAGATGAGAGGTTCTTCCAAGTTGCAGGACTTTTTAGGATCTTTTGGTACTTGCTTCCAGATTCCCACACACATCCATACAAAACAGGACTTTATTGTGATAATGCTTTCATCACATAGTTAACACATTTTTCTGCCTGTGATTATCTGAGAACTTAGGTAATTGAAATACTTCATAAAGATATATAGCACTACTATCTAGATGAGGTTATATCAATTTGAGTTCTTCATTCCTAATGTGACCAACAAAATCATCCAACCTACTGCTTCCCCAAAATTTCTCAATCCTCTTCCCATCATACTCAGCACAGAAAATGATGACATATGTTGGTCAGTTGGGTAATCAGAAGAGGCTGCTTATGGGAGGAGGCCACTGTCTTGGGACTCTGTCTATTCCTACACCAGCCATAGGTCCTGAAATTGAAGGAGATGGTATGTCCACATACTTCTAGTCCAGTTCTCATATGGTGCCAAAAGTTGAAAAGTACTTTTTAGCAACTGAGTACTGTCAGATATTCAGTTTAATACTTAATTTTTTTATAAAGGTCTTAGAACACTTTTTTTTATATTTTACAGAGTTAGACAGTGAGGGAGAGAGACAGAGAGAAAAGTTTTCCTTCCTTTGGTCCACCTCCCAAATGGTTGCCACGGCTGGAGCTACACTGATCCGAAGCCAGGAGCCAGGTGCTTCTTCCTGGTCTCCGGCGCAGGCACAGGCACCCAAGCACTTGGGCCATCCTCCACTGCACTCCCGGGCCACAGCAGAGAGCTGGACTGGAAGAGGAGCAGCTGGGACTAGAACCAAGCACCCACATGGGATGCTGGTGCCGCAGGCGGAGGATTAAGCAAGTGACCCATGGCTCTTGCCCGAGTTTAATACTTATTTACAGAGGGTTAATTATGTCAAGCACTGAATTTAGGTGAATAAAACACTGCCATCACTCAAACAGCTCACAGTCTAGTGTATCAAAACATGTACTTCATCATTAGGATAAAAAAAATCTCATTTTTTATTTAGGGAGGCCTAACTGCTTGATAATGGCTATCTGAAGCATGGGTTGAGAAGTACTCTGAACCACCCCGCCCTTCCCACCCATCCAGGTGCAGGTGAGAGAAAATGCGATCACTTACTTTTTGCCACATATGGAAATAAAGCAAACAGCCTAACCATGGAACCACGTACCTGCCAACCTGTTGCTTTAACTGCAGTAAGCAATATTAAAAGTCCATTCTAGTTTGT
Organism: Lepus europaeus; assembly: GCF_033115175.1. Lineage (NCBI taxonomy): Eukaryota > Metazoa > Chordata > Mammalia > Lagomorpha > Leporidae > Lepus > Lepus europaeus. Next base: position 31,000,067 of record NC_084844.1, on the reverse strand, counting down.
ACTTACAATTGTTACATATCATTCATATGACTATATTGTATTTTCATTATCCTCCCTAGTAATTACCATTGTGTTTAGCAATCAACACCACTGATTTACGCAAGTTACTTTCAAGTCAATCACTCTAGCACTTAAAAACAATAGCTTTAAACGGAGTTATTTCCTGGGAGAATGTTAAATGTTTCCGAGTTCAGTTATCCAAGGAAAGGCGGCTCCCTGCGTGCGAGGGAAGAGAATGAAAAGTTTTCTGGCAGCTGGACCAAGATAAAGTGTTCAAGTAAGTGCCGTAGTGGGTTGGAAGTGAATGGGAGTAACTCGCTGTTTCCTGCCTAGAATTGCACTGTTGGATACATTCAGCCGCCTTACGCAGGGTGCTTTTAATTACTGATATAAATCCTGATAGGGTCCCTCAAGGGATCAGAAATAACCTTTAGCCATTCTGTTTGCAAACAATAGCAGGCTGCAAGGGAAAGGTGGCTGGTGCAAATGGTTCCAAGGAACTCCTTTGTGTTCAATCTGTCTTCTAAGCCTCGCACTGCTGAGCTGGCTGCCTGTGATGTGGGTTCCAATCCGAGATCTTTATCTTCCCACGGCAGACTAAAGTCTCATTTTCAGCAGCCTAAAGGCTGAACCTGAAGCCTGGGAAGGGGTGAAAGGAAGGGTCAGATGGCAGAGAGTACAGTGTATTTCTGTATCAAGTGCTGTAGATCTCACTCCAGATGCAAAGGAGGCAACTTTTAAATATAGCTAAGTGGTTGGCCGGCGCCATGGCTTAACAAGCTAATCCTCTGCCTTGCAGCGCCGGCACACCGGGTTCTAGTCCCAGTTGGGGCGCCAGATTCTATCCCGGTTGCCCCTCTTCCAGGCCAGCTCTCTGCTATGGCCCAGGAAGGCAGTGGAGGATGGCCCAAGTCCTTGGGTCCTGCACCCCATGGGAGACCAGGAGAAGCACCTGGCTCCTGGCTTCGGATCAGCACGATGTGCCAGCAGCAGCGGCCATTGGAGGGTGAACTAACAGCAAAAAGGAAGACCTTTCTCTCTGTCTCTCTCTCACTATCCACTCTGCCTGTCAAAAAAATATATATATATATATACATGTATGTGTATATATATATATATATATATATATATATATATATATATATATATATATAGCTAAGTGGCTTTGAGGATCTATCCAAATGGGGACCAGGAAAAAAAAGGACTCTAAGCAGTTCTCAGATGCACCACTGAAGAAAACACTCAAGTCAGAAACAAAGAGCTTGCCTGAAATCTAATTTAGACAACCATCTAAACAGGGTTGGGAAAAAAAAAAAATGGGGTTTGCAGACGTAAATGGCAAAGAGTCATGACAGCCCTTTCCAGATCTTTCCATCTCTCAAATCCCAGACCTGACTGCTAGAATCCTAGCCAAGACCAAGAGTGACCTCCCCACTCCAGGAGCCCATGGGAGGAAATCGAACAGATATTCAGCCCTGTCAATGTACATGAGGCTCTCACTTTTCCATGGGGAAGTAACTTTCTCAAGGAAATGAAAGAACAAACATGCTTTTTCATGAACGAGGTCAAATTTAACTTTCCCACTGCATCTGACCTGGACTGGTTGAAATTTCTTCTTTGTAAAAGCCTGATAAAGATTGAGTTTATTTTCATCCTGGGGGAGTAACCCTTCAAAACAACAACAACAACAGCAGCAATCATAAAACGGCAAGCCAGTTTTAGACTAGGAGGAGTGTGTGGGAAGATGACCCTGAGAGCTATATTTCTTTAGAATTGATTCCCTTTTGCTTTGGAGAGACTCATGAAGCTGCCTTTCATCTTAAATAGAAACAACATGCGGGGCTGGCAGTGTGGAGCAGCAGGTTCAAACCACTGCCTGTGACACTGGCATCCATATGGGCACCAGTTAGAGTCCTGGCTGCTCCACTTCCAATTCAGCTCCCTGCTAATGCACCTGGGAAAGCAGCAGAGAACAGCCAAAGTATATAGTCTCCCACCACACATGTGGGAGACCTGGTTCCTGCCTGAAGACTAGCCCAGCCCCTGCAATGGGGGTCATCTGGGCAGTGAACCAAGAGATGGAAGGTCTGTCTCTGTCCCTCCCTCCCTCTGTAACTCTGCCTTTCAAAATAAATAAATAAATAAATAAATTTTTTTTAAAAGTTAAAACAGCATATCAAGTTCACCACCACCTATTACCAGCTCCCTTCATGAAGAGTTTACTAACCGGGTGTAAGTAGATTCCTTTGAAGAAATAGGACAACCTCAATTTAGGAACTCTGTTCATTTCTCCCCTAACTACATGTCGTTTGTGATTTGAACTAGAAAAAAAAACAGAAACTTTTACTTATATTGGATAAAGTTTCAAACAATGACCTCACCTTTGAAAAGAAGAAAAACATGCCTTAAGCATAAAAATGTGTGGGAAACCACTGCCTTTAGTATTCCCATATATAATCCTCAGCACGACCCCTGTGGTACAAGTCAGTAAGCTAGAGCTCATTCCAGCTAAATGGCAACTCAGGCACTTAAAGCTAGGACTTGAATTTACCTCTTTGGACCTTGGTGTCACCTACACGTTTCCATCCTGCTCAAATTCTTATGTTGAAGACTAAGTCCCCAAGGTGCAGGTATTCAGAGGTGGGGGTCAAGAGGAGGTGATTGGGTCACAAATGGGATTAGTGTCCTTATACAAGAAGCCTGACCGGGCACCCTCCCAGCTAATGTGCCTGGGAAAGCAGCTGAAGATGGCGCAAGTGATTGGATCCCTGCTACCCACATGGGAAACCCGGATGAAGTTCCTGGCTCGTGGCTTCTGCCTGGCCCAGCCCCAACCATTGTGGCCACTTGGAGAGTGAAGCAACAGACAGACAATCTCTCTTTCTCTCTCTCTCTGCTTCTCTCTAACTCTACAATTCAAATAAATAAATAAATCTTAAAAAAAAAAAACAAAAACCTCTGGCTGGAGCTGGTTCACCTCTTCTGCTGTGTGAGGGCACAGCTAACAGGAGGAAAAGGAGCCTGACCAGACACTGATTCTGCTGTTGATGTTATCCTAGACTCCCAGACTCCAGTCTGATGAGTGATGAATTTCTGCCATTTACAAGTAGCCCTGCATGAACCCACGAAGACCAACCCCAAGTTTGGAACTCTTTCCACCACACCAGAGAGATGTGTAAATTCCTACCACCCCTTCCTCCTTTGTGTTGGGCTCTCAAGCAATACATGAAACTGATACTTTTGTCATTTGTTATTTATGATGAACAAAATGGTAGTACCTTCAGTTCAAAATCAAACATGGATTGGAGAGCTGACATTACTGAAAGCAGGAGGAGTAAACATTGATTTGATTGACAGCTACAGGGGTTTGCAAACCATAAAGTTGGGGAGCCTGAATACTAGCTACCAGAGTGCTGATGACAGGGAGTTTTTGGAAGGATTAATGGCGTGACAATGCAGAATGGGGCACTGGGCAAAATGGAAGACTTCTGTTTCTTGTGGATTTACACAGTAACCCACACAGATATTGTCAGTGGACATTTAAGTACTTTCAATTAAAGTAATTCTGGTTCAAAACAGGTATGCACCCAATTTGATGTCCTCTCTTACCCTTGACCTTTGGAGATATAAGTCTATGTTCTTCTAGGAACCACAGGATTAAGACTCAGGCCTTGGCTTGGGAGGCAGAGCCAAGAGCTGTCTGGAAGGGACCATCACTTGGAATTGTCATTTACCCCCCATGTTTGTTAGATACAGCTTCTACATCTTGAAGAACTACAAGAGCTTTCTCATGAATGCCCAGGTCTCATCTTAGATTTGGGAACCAAGGTCTTGGTCTACTGGGAGGGTTACAGACAGCTGTGAGTTCCTCTTATCCCTGTCCCAGGTAACCACTTACATCTCTGATACTATGCCATATCTCTTCTCTAGTGGGATCCAAGCCCTAGATCCAAAAAGTAAACCATCTCCTCTTCCCATGGCTTCCAATGGTACATAAATGCTGATGATTTCATAATCTTTATCCTGGATCCAGATCCTTTTCCAGTGGTCTAGACCAGCAGTCAGGAGACTTTTTTTTATAAATATGCTATAAAGATATAAACAGTGAGAGGAACATTGGGCTTAGCACTTCAGCTACCAGTTAAGATGCCTGTGTCCAGTGCCTAGGTTCGAATGCAGCTCCAGCTCCTGATGCCAGCTTCCTGCTAACGCAAACCCAGGAGGCAGCAGCTGATGACTTAACTAGTTGGGTCCCTGCTATCCATGTGGTAGACCTGGATTGAATTCCCAGCTCCCAGCTCCAGTCCCAGCCCAGCCCCCAATGATGTGAGCATTTGGGGAGTGAGCCACCCCCAGGCCTGCCTCTCTCTCTCTCTCTCTCATAAGTAACTGGCTCTGGGCCAAATTTGATCTCCAGGTTGTGGTTTTCCCACAGGCTGCTCTCTCTCTCCTGCTACTCTGTTCCTCATTCCTCCCTCCTCTCCCTAGCTCTCTCGCTTCTGCCATCTGCCACATGTTTTTTCTTTTCCTCAACAGCAGTAAATCTTCAAATCTGAGAGCATCATGACTTTTAAAGGCTCCAAATGTCATATAGGGTGATGCTAAATAAAGCTGAATGATTGTATTAGTCATCTATTGCTGTGAAGCAAATTGCCCAAAAGTCTGTGGCTTAAAATAAAAGCAAACATTTGTCATTATTTCCTCGACAGTTCTGGAGGGTCAGGAATGAGAATCGACTTAGCTGATCAATTCTGGTTCAGGGTCTCCTAGGAATGGCTGTCAACTTACTGAGCAGCTTGACAGACAGATCCTAAAATTTATATGGAAATGTAAAACACCCAACTGACAAAACAATTTTAAAAAGAACAAAGTTGGAGAAGTTTTAGATTCTGATTTCAAAATTGACTACAAAGCTACAGTTACCAAATACAGTGTAGTACTGAGCTAGCAATACATTCTTTAAAAAAAAATTTTTTTCAACATTTAATTCAGTGAAAGAAGTGCACAGGAAAGTGAAGGCTTTATTTAGGGGAGAAAGAAATCTAGAAACTAAGTTGGGTCCATACCAGGCAGAGAGCAGACCAGGAGCCACATGGAGAAAGCATGCAGGCAGGAAAGCAGAGGCTGAGTGGTGGCCAGAAGGCCATGGCCCTAAGGCGTGGGGCGAGGGCTCCAGGCCTTTTATTTACTCCCAAAGGGGTGTGGTTATGTAGTCTGATTGACAGGTGGGCATCCAGGTGAGGTCAGGTAGGGGTGTGAGATCATACAGGGGCGTGGTCTCCTAGCTCACAAATCTAATCTATTTAATCCTATCTGCCTGCCTACATCATTCCCCACTCAGAGATTCCAGGACTCAAGGGCGCAGAATCATCATCATATCTTCTATAGCTACAATATATTCTTAGACTTATAGCCAGCTGATCTCAGCTGATCTTTGACAAAAGAGAAAGGCAATTCATTAAAAAAAAAAAAAAAAAAAAAAAAGGGTAGTTTATTTAAAAAAAAAAAAAAAAAACACCTGTGCTTAGAAAATTGATTTAAACACTCACCTAACTTGAAATACAAACATTAACTCAAGAGATGCATGTTGTAATGCAGTGGGTTAAGCCACCACCTGGGATGCCCACACCTCATATCAGAGTGCCTGGGTTTGAGTCCCCCCTCCAGCTTCCTGCTAACAAACCTGGTTGGCAGGAGATGATGGTTCAAATATGCTGAGTCACTAGCTACTACGTAGGAGACCCATATTTGAGTACCAGGCGTTTGGCTTCAATTCTGGCCCAGCCCTGGCTGTTGCAGGCATTTTGGGAGTGAACTAGTAGATGAAAGATCTCTCTCTCTCTCTCTCTCTCACTCTGTCTCTCTCCCTTCCTCCCTCCCTCTTTTTTCTCTCCATCCCTCCATCCTTTGCTCTGCCTTTTCAAATAAATAAATAAGCTTTTAAAAATGTTAACTCAAAATATTTCATAGATTTAAATGTAAGAGCTAAAATAATAAAATATTTAGAAGAAAATACAGCAGAAAATCTTCAAGACCTTAAGGTTAAGGAAAGAATGCACAGATACAGCATTAAACTCAGTGTCCAATCATGAAAAAAAAAAGGATAAAAAGAGGAAAAATTGGATCTCATCAAAATCCAAAACTGTGGCACTCTAAAAACATCATTAAGAAAATAAAAAGACAAGAAACATATGGAGAAACTAGTTGAAGAACATTTACCAGATAAAGGACTTGTATTGAGAATTCACATAGAATACTTAGAACTTAATTATATGACAAACAACCTAATTATAAAATGAACAAAAATATGAATAGACACTTCTAACGTTTCTAAAAACAAGATATACAAATGACTAAGAAGTGCATGAAAAGATGTTCAACATCATTAGACATTAGGAAACACAAATTGAAACCACAGTGAGATACCAGTTCACACCCACAAAAACAGCTGTAATAAATAAGACAGACAACAGCAAATGTTGGCCAGAATGTAGAGAAACGAGAATGATCACACATTGGGAGTGGAAACTGCGCAGTCACTATAGAAAACCGTTTTGTGGTACTTTAAGAAGTTAAACATAGTTTCCACATTCAATCCCACTCTTACGGGTACACCCAAGAGAACTGGAAACAGACATATAAAGACTTGCACATGAATAGTCACAGAAAAAGTACCCAAAAGCAATTCAAAATACCATCAGCCAATGAAATAAATGTGGTATATTCATAAAATGGAGTACGGTTCAGCAAAGGAAAGAGAACAAATTTTGGGTGTGTGCTGGAGCATGGATGAGCCTCAAGAGCATTATGCAAAAGAGGAAAGAAACCAGGCACACGTGAGTACGTTATTACCCCATTTATAAGGAATGTTCCGAAAAGGCAGACACATAGAGGCGGAAAGCAGATAGTGGTTACATCGGGTTGGAGATGGGAAGGGGGGATAACTGTAAACAGGCATGAAGAACATAAGTTAGGAGGTGAAACTACTCCCAAACTGCTTCACTGTGGTGGTTGTAGCACACAGTAAAGGTACTAAAAATCAGTGAATTGAACACCAGAAATGATTTTGTGATATGCAATTAATTTTAAATTTCTTTTAAAAATTAATTTTCAGATTATGTAAAATAATGCTACAACATGTAAATTACACTCATGTGAAGTTGTGACTGAGCAGGGCTTCAGTGGTTAGAAAACTGCCCTGAGACCAGAGGGTGTGCGTGTACGGCTGCTGGTTGGGGGAGGCCTCAGTTCTCCCTACAAAAGCCTCTGGGACGGGCTGCTTGTGTGACTTCACAACGTGGCAAAGCAAGAGTTCCACACCAGACCAGGCATGCTCCCGCCTTTTTCAGGCATTTCCTTGGGGATCAAGGCACTACATCCTCTCTATTCCCTTCATTACAAGGAAACCTCCAAGTCCAGCTTGAATTCAGGGGGAAGGAGGATTTGGTTCTGCCTTTTGAAGGGAGGCATGTCAAAGAATCTGTGGACACACATTAGACCCTTCTCCTTCAGTCTCCACTCAGACCATAAAGTAGTTACATTCACCCTCACATGCAAAATATTCTCACCCACTCCCAAGGCCTCTAAAATGTTCACCCCATTACAACACTGAGGCCCAAAGTGTTGTCGCCTGAATCATGTCCCAGTGCAGATGAAGCTCCTTGGATATGGCCTCTGAAGAACATTTTCTCATGATCTTTAAATCAGGGAACTATGGAGCCAAGCTTTCTTCCCATACCACATAGGACGACTGTGATAGACCCTTTCATCCTTAAAAAAACAGGCAGCAGGGCCAGGGGGAAGTAGAGTGATGGGAATATGTGACACACAGCAGTTCTGAAATCCATCAGGACACTTGTGAGCAGTCTCGTGATTAGACTACAAGCCTGGGAATAATAAATACTCCATGGCTATCGGCTCTGCCCTTTGGGATCCTCATTATGAACTTTGCTGTTGAGAAATAGTTCAAGTTTGCAATTGACTCCCTTTTTCTCAGCCTGTTCCTTGCTTGTAGAAATTCAGCAATCTCAATGATGTTTGTTTCACTTTATATTATCTGTGTTTCTTCCAGTCCAAGCTGATAGTGTTTCTGACAACGTAATTCTCTTAATGTCATGGAGTCCTACCAGTTATCTTGGAGTTTACACTGAAGAAATGGCTGAGGGATAGCAACTGGGAAGGACTACTGATCAACAACAGCTTCAACTGATCAACTCAGCTTCGGATGAGTATTTAGACAATATCTTCCTGACAGCACCCAAGATTTGATCTGTGTCAGAAAGCATAACTTGTTACTGGAGTCAATGACCCTCTGGAGGGCTCCTACTTTTCAAACCAACAAGTTCTGCCCCTGTTTATCTATCATTCCTTTACTTAACTCTAAAGTTATCTATAATTACAGTCTCTCTTTCAGCACTTTACTATAAGCAGCAAGAAGCAACCAGGCATGCCTTCAACATTCTGCCTATAAATCTGCTCAGCTGATCATTCAGCTCATTAGGTATGCATTCTACTTTTCACGTGAACACGGATGATCCTTGATGTTGCTAAACTTTCTGCCACTAGAGAGCAAGCATCCCCTTTCTGCTGTTTCCAACAACATTGTCTTCCCTTTCTTTCCTCCCTCACCAATGAGTCCCCTGGCAGGCTGTTCAACTCCCATTCACAGTCTCACCCAAGCTCTTAAGTCATTCCCTTGCCCTTTTTTCAAGGTTGTTCCAGCCTCCGTTCACTGCCTGGTTTCATAGATACTTGTACATTTTAGATTTTTGCTTTGGTAACACCCTGTTTCCAAATACCAAAATCTGTATTAGTCATCTCTAGCCACATAACAAATTATTCTAAAACTCTGTGTATTCAAACAAGAGTAAACGTGACTCAAAGCTTTGTGGGTTAAAGCTCTAATGCACATCTCTCACAGTTTTTGTGACCCTTGGGTTGAGGCCTTAACTGGACAGCCCTGGCTCCAGATTTCACATGAGCCCATTGTCAAGATATCAGTCATTGAAAGCCTGGATCCTACTGGAGAACCCATTTCTGGAGTGACTCATTCAAGGAGCAGCAAGAAGGCAGTGGCTTTTTGTGGAAGGCCTCAGTTCCTCCTCACATGGATCTCTCCAGGGGTTCTCATGACAAGGCAGCTGGCCTTCCCCAGAGTAAGTGAGCCAAGAGAGGAAGAGAAAGCCAGACAGAAGCTGTCCTTTTTAAGACTTAGCTTGGAATTCTCGGATCATCATTTCTGCCACATTCTAGATTCTACTTTTCAAAGATAGATATGTGATATTTTCAAACATGGGAAGATAATTACAATTTTCCATGTAATAGTGAATTAAAAAATAAATTTTGGGAATCCATATATACAAGTTTACTAAAACCACTACAGCCATCAAACTAAGAAATAAGTATCAAAAATAAGGGATAACTAGACTGATTTTCTTGATTCACTGATGAACCTTCTCCAAAGGTTTGGCCAAAATTACATAGCAATCTATTCTGGTCCATAGCAGCAGCACAGGAATAAGCAGAGGGTTTCACACACCATAGAGACTACAGAAAATGAGACAAAATTCTTGGCCTTGTGTTTCTTAAAAGCAGCTATTTTTGTTCTAGATTTGTCTTTCAATTGTCTTAACTATTGAATTAGGAGTGATAAGATTTTTAGAACAAATAAATTGGCACTGGCACTCCATGGACCATACTGAGTAACAAGGCTCTGTACTTCTTGACTGGCCCAGCAAAAACGCATCTCATGGCCTATGGACCTTAATGGAATAGCAAGTCTGTGTGATTTTAATTTTAGCATAAGTACAGGCTTTGTTTTAACCTCTTTTGGACAGTGAGAAGGAACACTGTTGGGTTGTCACGGCTTGTTCCCCAGGTGCTCAGTCACCCCTCCCTTGTATGCCATTCTTCTGAGAAGCTGGGAACCTGTAGAAATCAAATGTCCTTATAGAGTGGGAGTACTGAAGCCAACAAAGCAATCCAGAGCCTAGCAGTCGAAGCACAGAGTATACGAAGATGCACATACCTGCTTTGCCTGTGGTTGGGAAGGCCTGGGCCAGAGCATCTCAGCAATGGATCCACTCCGCCCTTGCAGAAGCTGTCGGAGAAAGTCAGAGGACAACCATTTGACAAGAGCCTGCAGCTTCTTTCAGTAAGATAATTCTATAAGTTGAATTAGCTATAGATTGCTTTATAATCATTATCCATGCTACCAGTACTATTACATTAAATTAGCTGGAAGTTTAGAGCAGAATCATGCTAACTGAATATGCTTAGTATGTTATATATTGAGTTCTGACACTTGGAACTTTTTCTGTATTTTATTATCTTAGTAGTCATGTAGAAGACATTTTGTAGTGGCTTAGACTTTACAAAGCTCTTCATAAAATCTTTTTAATGAAAAGTATATTATTTTTAGTTTCACTTGTTCCTTTTCTAACTCCTAACCTTATAATTTACATTTTTCTTAAATAATTTTCACAGCTCTATTCCTCCTTTTCATGAATTAAGTCTTCTGAGTTCCGTTGGAGGTGGGGGTAGCTTTGCCAGTACCAACTGAAGGGAATTCTGATGAATCAAAGAGCAGCCACTCTGTAAATCGGGCAGAATTTTTTTTTAACAAAGAAAAAGGAAAATCTCAAACATTCCTGTAATTCTGTAATTTCTTAAATAAGGAAGATAAAGAGTGCTTTTGATTTAAACAAAATTAACCCATTCAATTGTTCCATTAAACTTGGAATCCACACTCTGTTGTAAGCCACATCTACTCTGAGCTTGTTGGATTCAGAACAAACTGCTTATTAAACAGACAGAATAAGAATGAGCACTTGAGTTTAAAAGGTACCTTAAAGTTTTCTAAACAACCTGACAAACATTCAAAGCAATGTATTCCTTTCAGAAGCTCTGCTCCAGGGTTCTGCTTCACCCTGTTAAGGAGAGGAATCCGAGCATCAGAAAGGTAAGGGGCTGGCCTCAAATGCCACGTTTGGCTACTGGGGCCCACACCTTCTGAAGTTTCCTCAACACTCACTACTCAGACTGAAGTCCCAGGACCAGCCACATGCAGTCGCTGGAAGCTCATCAGAAGGGCAGGATCTTTGGTCCCAACCAGACCTTGTGAATCAGGATGTGCTGCTAACATGATTCCCAGGGATTTTGTGCACACGGAAGACTGGGGTGGTCTGCTCTGTCCTGATCCCTCCTCATCCCCAAGTAGGAGTCACAATGCCTTCGCCTGTGATCACACACACCAGGAGCCTTCCTATACTTCATTCCTTGCCCCAAGGACTCCAGGATATCTAGAGTCTCCCAGTCCCACTATCCTGGCTCACTGATACTGGAAATCACTGGAGGCATCACCCTGCATAAAGATGAAGCTGGAGATGAGAAAGGAGACAGTTCCTCAGAGCTGAGTCGGTCATGACAAACACCCTGTCCACAGGATTTAGAACAGCTCTACAGAGTGGTTCCCATAATTTATCTTTCTTCTTTCCTCAGAAAACTCTGGTCAAGGCCACAGAGTACTGAGTCATATATTGTAAAGGGAAGATCTAGACCCTGCCTCCAGGGCTTCATTTAAACGTGGATACAATATTTAAACCAAAAATATAGATTGATCATAGGACTACTGCCACATTTGTCATTGTTTAAAACTTTTTGTGCTTCTGCCATTATGCAGGGTAGCTTCTGTTTATTATCTGTATGTGGAAGGTGTCAATACTGCCATCTGAGAGGTGAGAATCCTGTGGTGAAATAATTTGCCCAAGATCTATAGCTAATGTTAGTAATTGATAGAGATCTGATCAGGTTCTATAGATGGCTAGATGAATATGCAGCTTGCAAATACAGAAGAATACACAGATGGGGCATTGTCTGGATATCTGGGTGAAATTTAATAAGATGTCGTAAGCTCTTTCATATCAGAGGAGTTCAACAGGAAGGAGATGGGGAAATGAGAGAGTAGCATAGCATCTTTGGGGGATATAGAGACAACAACGATGGTTGGTTTTCAACTTTAAAAAAAGCTGATAGGTCATTTCTACCCTCAGTATGCAGACTAAAGACAAAAATCCCTGGTGCAGATGTGATGGCCCCCAGACAAGAGCAGTGACTGGACTTCCACGTCACGCAGCTGATGTATAATTAGGAGGCAGTGTGGAATAAGGACACAATCTCAGGGCTAGATCTCCCGGGTTGCTCTGCTGCTTTCCACCTGCGTGGCCTTGGAAAGTACTAAAGCCCTGGCCCCAGAGAAGATGCCAGTGATGCCACACAAAGCAAAGATGATGTCACCCTCCTGAATTGCAGATTTGTGAGAAAAATCAATGACGTCTATTGTTTGAAGCCACTTAGATCTGAGGTGGTGTATGTCAGTAGATAACTGGAATAAGGGCCAACATTTGGCTGATAAGAATTTCAGAAAGAGAGATGAGAGAGGAAAAAAGGATAACAATGGAAGGAAGGAAACTTTCAAAATAATAACATGAGGAAAATTCCCAGAACTGAAGCTCTAGATTTAAACCAAAAGAAAAGCAAAACACTGGGTGCTCAAAATAATGCGCTACAGATACTAATACTAGTGAATGCCATCATAAAATTTCAGAATACGAAGCATCAAGAGAAGATCCTAAAAGCTTCCAAACAGAAGGAAAAGGGCAGAGAAAAAAGCCATACAAGTATTAGAACCAAACTGTTCATAATAGCAATGTTGGAAGCTAGAAGACCAGGAACCAATGCTTTAAAACCTTTGAAAAATAAAGCATTTTGAACACAGAATTCTATTCTCGGTTACACTATTAATTAATATGCAAGATCCCAAGGATTCAATGATTTGCTCTGCCCAAAAAAACAAAGTCAAAAAGAAATTCTGAGATCCTGGACAGAAGTATCAGGCACCAAGGATGTGCAGGAATTCCCAGGAGGAAGAGGATGGGAAATCCCACTGTGCCTGCTGAGAGTCAGGCCTGGGGAGCCATCAACCAAGCCCAGAGAGTGGAGGACTCCAGCAGGGGTGAGGGGTGAGGAGGGGCAATGGAATCGGTAAGTTCCTGGTGTTTTGATCATACTGGAATGAGTTTTGTAGTTTAGTCATTGACTTACACATCGATTAATGACAAGCAAAACAAAAACAAAACAAAAAAAGCAAGCAAGTTCAAAATGTTCAAGAAACTCTTAATTCTAAGAAAAGTAAAAAGTGACACAGGATGGAAATGAAATACTCTGTGATAACAGAAAATGGTCATAAGAATGTCGACACAGACTCTTTAAATTGTGAAATTGTGCTATGATCAGATTTTAAGAATATGAGAAGGAAAACGTGTATGAGTGAAACAGAGTCCGGTTTACGAGAGAGGAATCGTCTTCTGGCAGAGTAACAAGTCATTAGTGAATACCTCTTTTTAAAAGAGAGAGAAAGGAGCAAAAGCATGGATTTGAACCTAAGGTAGTACTTACACACTTCAGTCTAAGTGATGGGAACAACAGTCTTTCCAGAGAGAATTGCTCAGAGAGGGTGGGGCCGGGTACAGCAGAGGGGAGGCAAGGGAGGTAAATGGAGTAAACTGTAAGTGCGGAACCATGCTACTCTTTTGTGCCATAGGCAGCTCCTGCCTAACTTGAGTCTCGGCCCCAGGGGAGAGGGCTGGCTATTGTAAAGGCGTGGTAGAAGGAGTAAATTGTGGAAAAGATGAGGAAAACGCACAGCAGGGGGAAGGCTCAGGACCTCAGGACTACGCATGACACATCTTACAGATGGACAGGAGGGTCCTGTCATCAAGCCTGGGGGACAAAGGCAGAACAGAGGAAGGCGTTCCAGATCCAACACACAGAACCGAAGAAGCAAAAGCCTGAACACCTGGGTGTGGCAGGGGCGGGGGGAAGCAGAACTGTGCACCGGAGGAGGAGGAAGCACAATTCACTGAGACCTAATCAGGGATCACAGAGCCTAAAACACCAGGTCCAATTTTTCTGCTTAGCTGATATAAGTAGAATTGTACTTGTTTATTTATGAGTACTCGGTCATGTTTTGATACATGGATACACATTGGGTAGTCCTCAAATCAAAGCAAACAAACCTATTTCCTCAGCCATTTATCCTTTCTTTACAGTGAAATGGTCAAAATCCCTCCTTCTAGCTTTTTTTCCTTAGAAACATGAGGCACACTTTCATGATAAACAGTCACTCTCTGTGCAAGAGAACTCTACGGTTTCTTTCTCCTATCTTTTTTTTTTTTTTTTTTTAGATTTTAGTTGGCCTTTAACCTAGACCTTTTTTTTTTTTTTAGTTTGGCAGAGTGGACAGTGAGACAGACAGACAGAAAGGTCTTCCTTTTCCACAGTGGCCGCCGCAGCCAGCATGCTGCGGCCAGCGTACCACGCTGATCTGAAGCCAGGAGTCAGGTGCTTCTCCCAGTCTCCCATGTGGGTGCAGGGCCCAAGCACCTGGGCCATCCTCCACTGCACTCCCGGGCCACAGCAGAGAGCTGGACTGGAAGAGGAGCGACTGGGACAGAATCTGGTGCCCTGACCGGGACTAGAACCCCGTGTGCCGGTGCCGCAGGCAGAAGATTAGCCTAGTGAGCCGCGGCACGGGCCATCTCCTATCTATCTTAGAACCCACTAATAGACCTTTCTCTCATCTCTCCCCACTCCCCACGCTCCCCAGCCTCTGGAAACCTCCATTGCACTTGCAGCTTCTAAGTGATCGACTTTCCTAGAGTTCACATGAGTGAGATCATGCAGGACTTCTGTTTCTGTGGCTGCTTTATAATAGAATGACCTCTCCTTCTATCCAAGTTTTCGCAAATCTCAAGATTTCAGGTTGGATTGCTGATACAGACTCTAGAACAGAAGAATTAGCTTCTAACGCAGAAGAAATTAGTTCAAAATACACTGCATGTGATTGCACCAGGGCCTCAAACCAAACTCCAGAGCTTTCCGTTTTTAGCACTTGTGGTTGATAATATTGGCCCATAGGGGCCTTGACGCATTTGTCATAAAGGGATAGGAGGTGCTTCCACCCAGAACTGTTTGAACATGGGTTTTGTGAGTTTTCACAGTGGGGCTGTGTGGGCAGGAGCCTCCTGTGGAGTACTTCTTTCCCTTCCAGGAGGTATGAAGGCTGTCAGGTGCATGGACTCTCTATGCTCCAAGGCTAGGTTCCCAGGAGTCCCTGGAAAAAGATCAGGAAGTGCAGGCGGGAGAGGCCCAGAATCTGTGATCACTGAAGATATCATTGTGAAAACAAACAAACATGTAGCCCCCAAAGAAATGGTAGACAATGTTTTGTTTGACTATTGACTGGCTTAGCATAATATTTTCTCAATCTTGGTACCCTATCCATTTCTGACAGTACAATTGAAGGCCAATGCGGGGGTACATTGTCTACAGGAGCAGCCAAGGAAATCGGCAGTGTGGTCAGTGGCTGTAAATATCCTCTTGGTATTTCGATTTGTTTACTCTGAAGTGCTCTCTCAAGGGCTCAGAGGGTTCTGGGACACGCTGGCACCAGGTTTTCGGTGGGAAAGATCAGCTGCTGAGATAAGGGTTGGGGTCCGCCTTGAGACGTGCCATGAAGAAAAGATCTGATTTAGCCATTAAATCCCTCAAAAGGGTGGTGAGCTTGACTATAACAATGGGGTATTCAGAAGAACACTTGGTAGGCAGGAAAGGAATTTTCAAACATAAAGGCAGCAGAGGCTGAGGGGACTGAAGTGTCACTCCCTCTGTGTACAGGGACACTGATTAAACTTCAGTAAGATGACTCCAGAAGTGGGTTTCTACTTCCCATGGCCAAGGGATAGCGGAGACCAAGCAGTAAACCCAGAGGCCAGCACAAACTGCTGAGGATTGTCTTCAGGGAAAATGCGTCCTTGAGCTACACGGTTCACTATGGGTGGTCCAGTCGAATGAGCTCACTGGTCCTTCCAGCTCTAAAAAGTGTCCTAACAGACTGGACTATTCCAAAAGCAAAATTGTTGGGAGAAAAAAAAGGCAGAGACATCAGCAATGAAAGAAATAAACAAACCGAAAAAGCCGTATGTGCACAAACCAGGGAAGGTGCGTCCCGTCCTGTAGATACATGCGCCAAGAATGGTGCTGGGCAACAGAAAAATCCACACAAATCTCTAGTGGGTGGCCCTTCAAAAGTACAAGAGATGCCTCTGAAACTAACCACACACACACACACACACACAAAACTAAATTAAAGGGATTCTTCAGTGTCTGGGATTCTTCAGAATGAAATCTCTTGTTTGTATTTAGTGTGGAGTGTTTTCTCTGCAGGATATCCTGTTTGAGATTAGTATTGGCTGGTTCCTCCTAACATCCTTAAAGAAACATCCAGGGAAACCAAATAAACCCGCACCCCTCCAATAGCATGCCAAGTGACTTGTCTAGGGGAGGTCAGGGAGAGAGTTAACACGGACCAGCACGTATTCCCCTATTCTCATCTCCTCCTGCAGGCTCCTGCTGTAACCCACAGTCCCTGACAGCTTCCCCAAAGCAGAAGGAATTTTGTTCTCACTATTGCATAATGCAGGGGGGCCGGGTGGCATTGAAACTGAAGCAAAATGCAACCAATTCCTGGCTTAGCAACTGTGCCTCAGTTCCCTTGTCTGTAAAAGGCAGGCAAATGCTTACCTCACAAGGCCATTGGAGAATCAAATGAGCAAGTATGTATAAAAGTGCCCTTTGGTGTGGAACATACTAAACATCATTACTATGTACATTATAATAATAATATCATTATTATAACACACATCGTTATTATGTACCTTTATCCCAACAGCCTAAAGATATTCTATTAACTTCATAGAACAAATGAATGAGTTAATGAGTAATTCTCAAAGAGAATGATTGGAAATATTAATTTTATTATGTAATTCAGCAATAGTGTATGCTTTATGTGCTAAAAAATACTCCAACAGGGGCCAGCGCTGTGGCATAGTTTGTAAAAACGCCACCTGCAGTGCTGGCATTCCAAATGGGCGCTGGTTAGAGTCCCGGCTGCTCCACTGCCAATCTAGCTATCTGCTATGGCCTGGGAAGTCAGCAGAAGATGGCCCAAGTCCTTGGAGCCCTATACCCACATGGGAAACCTGGAAGAAGCTCCTGGCTCCTGGCTTTAGATCAGCACAGCTCTGGATGTTGCAGCCAATTGGGGCGTGAACCAGCAGATGGAAAACCTCTCCCTCTCTCTCTCTCTCTCTGCCTCTCCTTCTCTCTCTGTGTAACTCTTTCAAATAAATACATAAATCTTTTAAAAAAAATCCCCCAACGAATGTATTGCTATTATTTTTCTCATCAGATTTAAAATATAAAATGTCCAACCCATTTTTCTATTGCCTCTTCTTTTAGTAGCTGCACTAAAATTATACAAAGTCAACTGCCTCAACAGTGTACAGAAACTAGAAATCAGGAACTGGGAGACAGATTCTACGTGGCCCAGACAGTTGTATCACTGCACTGCTGAAGGTTCTACCTCCCTCGTGTCTCTTACACCTACCTTTTGTCATCTGCCCTGGCCATTAGCTTGGATTTCAAACAGTTTCCCTGTATTGCTACAATAACCTTTCTGTCCCCTCTGCCTCCAGATTTGTTCATTTCATGTTCTCAGAGGTAATGCTGGATAATATGGGTTTTGTCCAACACCTTATTCCCCTTTCCTTGTGATATCCATGCCAAGTCTTATCTAACAGCTTTCACTCTCCCGAATTGTGCTCCTTACATCTCAGATTTGGCCTTAAGCAACATCTCAAAACCCCTCCTCCCGCTTGATTGTGAGGTATTCGGCCAAGCGTTCTCGGCTTCGGGGATGATCTCCAGTACCCATTCTGTACCATCTGTCCCCTCCTGAGTCCTGGAGAATGCCTGTCCTATGCTGCCTAGGATCATCTGGGCTTATTTTTTTTTTAATCCTAGCACTGATTACATGGTATTATAACTGTTTCTCTGCAAGATCGTCCCTACTATGGATGAGAATCTTAAGAGGGATTGGGGGCGGGCGCTGTGGCATGGCGGATAAAGCCACCACCTGTAGTGCTGACATCACATATGGATGCCAGTTCCAGTCCTGGCTGCTCCACTTCCAATTCAACTTGGGAAAAGCAGCAGAAGATGGCCCAAGTCCATGGGCCCCTGCACCCACATGGGAGATCCAGAAGAAGCTCCTGGATCCTGGTTTTGGATTGGCCCAGTTCCAGCCATTGGGGCCAATTGGGGAGTGAACCAGTGGATGGAAGAACTCTGTCTCTCTCTGTCTCTCTCTCTGCCTCTGCCTCTCTGTAACTCTGCCTTTCAAATAAATAAATAAATCTTTAAAAAAAAATAAGAAGAAGAGGGATTATGTTGAGTATTTTTTTTCATTAAGACCTAGCACGATGCCCAGTAAGGTAAATGTCCGCATAAATTTCGTGTGAATAGACAGGTGAAGGAATAAATTCAATGAGCTGAAACGAGTTACCAAATGATGGCAGTTTGCTTGTTGGGGATTTTTTTTTTTTTTTTGACAGGCAGAGTGGACAGTGAGAGAAAGAGAGAGAGAAAGGTCTTCCTTTTGCCGTTGGTTCACCCTCCAATGGCTGCCGCGGCTGGTGCGCTGCTGCCGGCGCACCGCGCTGATCCAATGGCAGGAGCCAGGTACTTCTCCTGGTCTCCCATGTGGGTGCAGGGCCCAAGGACTTGGGCCATCCTCCACTGCACTCCCGGGCCACAGCAGAGAGCTGGCCTGGAAGAGGGGCAACCGGGACAGGATCGGTGCCCCGACCGGGACTAGAACCCGGTGTGCAGGCGCCGCAAGGCGGAGGATTAGCCTAGTGAGCCGCGGCGCCGGCGCTTGTTGGGGATTTTTAAGACAAGTCAGACAGGGTGTTTGCAATGCAGGCTTGGCAGAGGCAGGGGTTGCAGTGCATGGCATCTGTACCTCATCTTTTTCTCTAGGCCAGAGGCTGGGCATGTAGAGAGTCATTTCTTTAAACAGAATGAAGAAGTAACCAGGGAGCGCCCAGGATGGACAGAAAATCTAAATATACTCTTCAGCTTCACAATTAGCATGTGACCTTGGTGTTTTTAATCTCCCTTTATACATGAAGAAACTGAAAATTGAAGAGTTTAATTCGTTTCCTGAGACCATTTAATTCCTAAGTGACAAAGTCAGGATTTGAACTCAGATCCTCCTGCCTTTTATCTGTGCTTCTCCAAGTGGAGTGGGTGATCTCGTTCAGCAAGTGGTGTGTGGGTTACACAAAGCAACAGATCAGACCAATGTACACCTGCCCGGTCCATTGTTCTTAAAGATTTTAGAGAAAATAACATCTAAATTTAAAAACCACAAAATTAAATACTGAATGTGTATCAATGTTCAGAATAGAGAGACATGAAGAGAGGCATTTTCAGATTTAGGGCTGCACGTCCAGGTTTCCTGGTTCGACATATCACACCCTGGGGTCATCAGAGCTGCTGTATGCAAGTCTGAGAAGCTCTGGATGACTGTGCAGAGAGCAGGAGAGGCATGCCGGGAGCAAGGAGCAGCCTGCAGACATAAGTGCTCTCCAGAATGGGACACAGCCGAGGAGGCTCCAGCTGGGACAGGCATGGGCCAGGGTGGGGGAGTGTAGCAGCAAGAGTTCATCTGGGAGCACAGCAGCTGAAACTTGCCCAAGAAAACATTTCCAAGTCCTTAACCCAAGACATGTTCCCTTCCCAACCGAGCAGCTCCCTGCTCAGGGGTCTGCTGTCTCGCCAAGGAGTCTGAGTAGAGAAACCAGTGGCGTCTGGACCATGCAGAAGGAGAACCCCGAGGAGGAAAGTTTGAAATGTCAATGTGCAAACTGGACTTACTGCCCAGTTAGCAAGTAATCTGCTGGAGTTCTTCCTCATTGTGGATCCTGCTGCTCACTTAACATGTAAACAGAGTCCCGAAATTGTCTTTAATTCCAATTCATGTCTAACAAATATATGTCATATTTAGTCTACATTAATATATGCTTTTTCACATTTTAACATCTCCGATGATTGATATGCCTTCGAAAATCAATGACATACCATAAGTTAACAGATCACATTCTTCTCTTTCTTAATGTCATGTTAAATGATGATTTTTTTAAAGATTCTTTTTTTTTATTTATTTGAAAGAGTTACAGAGAGAGCTAGAGACAGAGAGAGAGGTCTTCCATTCAATGGTTCACTCCCTAGATGGCCGCAATGGCCGGAGCTGTGCCCATCTGAAGCCAGGAGCTTCTTCTAGGTTTTCCACGGAGGTGCAGGCACCCAAAGACTTGGGCTATTTTCTACTGCTTTCCCAGGCCATAGCAGAGAGCTGGATTGGAAGTGAAGCAGCTGGGACTAGAACCGGCACCCACATAGGATTCCAGTGCTTCAGGCCAAGGCTTTTACCCACTGCACCACAGCACCGGCCCCAATAATGAAATGTTTTTGTCAGCAATGACTTTTCAGAGGCAAAATAACATAAAAAGCATTTACTGCTCAGTTTCCAGATAAACACTATACATAAGGTTAATGAGCTTTAAACTCAAAAGTTGTTGATATGTGTATTGTGAAATCTTCAAATGAAATACTGTATACAAATGTAGAAAAAGGAATTGTCCTGGTTGGAGCAGAATTGGAGACCCTTCTACCTACAGTAATCCACAGAGAATCCCCTGGGGCTCCCTGACCAAGTCCATGGTTATGGAAAATCAAGTGGCAGTAACTAATTGAAAGTATAAACATAAGGCATATTATAAGTATTGAAGTTAATCATGTTATCTATGTATGTATTTGACTTGAACTATATGCCAAGAATAAGAAGTCCCTATGTGATAATAAAGCCTTGCAGAATGTACAACTGATAAAACCTGAATACAAAAATAGGCAGAAAACAGTTAATATGACAAAAAAAAAAAAAGAGTAGAATCAATTTGTGTATGGTCTGGTTCTTTGAAAAAGTAACTACCTAGGGGCCGGCGCTGTGGTGCACGAGGTTAATCCTCCGCCTGTGGCGCCGGCATCCCATATAGGCACTGGTTCTAGTCCCAGTTGCCCCTCTTCCAGTCCAGCTCTCTGCTGTGGCCCATGAGGGCAGTGGAGGATGGCCCAAGTGCTTGGGCCCCTGCACCTGCATGGGAGACTGGGAGGAGGCACCTGACTCCTGGCTTCAGATTGGCGCAGCTCTGGCCGTTGCAGCCACTTGGGGGGTGAACCAACGGAAGGAGGACCTCTTTCTCTGTCTCTCTCTCTCTCAGTGTCTGTAACTCTGCCTGTCAAATAAATAAAAAATCTAAGAAAAAAAGAAAAGAAAAAGTAACTACCTAAGCTAATTAAAGGGGAAAAGAAAGAAGGAATAATAATAGAAAAACAGCCCTAGAAAAGAATAAGTTTGTAAAGTGTAGGTCCCTGCAAAACACATTTTAAAACCTGGAAGAAATGAGCTCTTTTCACAGAAAATAGAGGCTGCCAAGAAAGAAAAAAAAAAAAAACAAAAAACAAAAACAGACCAATTGTGAAAGTTGTTTTTTAAACCATTCTGGAACGGAGTAAAAAGTGAAGTCTCCAAAGTCTTATAGCCTTCACAATAACACACGTAACTAACAGAGACAGCACTAAGTCCCCACCTAACTAATATTGCCCAAAGCAGAGACTGTCAAATAAATATGGCGAAGACAACTTAGGGGCACATTGTGTAATCACTTACCAGAGCCATCTGAATTTGTTCAGAAATCCAAGGATAAATCAATGTTAAGAAATATCATTCTTACAAATTACCACATGAATAAGTGGAAAGGCAAAAAGCATACACTCATTTCAATATATGCTAAAAAGTCATAATGTATTTTCTTTAATATGAAGAAAAATTATTATCTCAAACTAGGCTGCCTGTTTCATAGGAAACTCTTATAAATATCCCCAGGAAAGGGAAAACACAAAGCTGGGGAGGCCATTGTCACCACCTTTATGTAACATCTATCTGGGAATACTCTCTAACACAGTCTGACATGAAAAATAATTTAGAATTACTTTAAAAAGACAAAGGAAAATTAACATTGCTTATGGATGATGTGATTTATACTTGAAAAGCCTTAAAAAAGAAGAGAGTTGAATAAATGGTTGGTAACAATTTAACAAAAAATCAATAGCTAGAAAATGTTATGGAAAGTTTTTATTGAATTTATAATAGGAAAATGAAATTAACATACATAGTATTATGCTTAATAAGAAATTGTGCAGATCCTTTATTTTAAAAAGTTAGTTATCTAAAGGACACAGAAGATTTGAATATTCTTCAACTTGAAGACCTCATTTTGAAACGAAATCAGTTTCTCTTAAGTGATCATCAAACGCAACAGAATCCAATCATGCTACAGAAATGACTTTTCTCATAAAAATCTGAGAAAAGGAAAATCTGGACAAAGAATAATGAGTAAGCATGAGCCAGTGTGATTTTAAAAATTATAAAGCTGTATTAATTTAACCATTCGATGTTGGTGTTGCAGAAGATAGATTAATTAATAGAACAGTACAGACATTCCAAAACATACCAAAATAGGTAGGGCTAACTCATGCAAAATGTAAACACGAGCATAATGGGAAACCTACCAAATATTATGTAACATTATATAACTATTAGCCTATTTAGGAAAAATAATTAAATATCTACCATAATCCTTAGTCAAAAATAAATTCCATATATAACAAAAAAAGTCAAACATTTTTTAAAATATCCAGAATATACTAAAGGAAACATAGGAACTTTTTCAAATTAATCTTGTGAGGCTTTCTTAATGATGGTACGAAATGCAGAGACCATACATTTATGAAAATAATAAACATAACAACAAAAACTCCTGAACAGAAAATGCACCACTAGTAAAGATTTGGTCAAGTGGTCAAGATGGCTCTTCAGGCTCTTGCATCCCAATCTGGGGGACCTAATTTGGAGTCCTGGCTCTGCTTCTTATTCCAGGTTCCTGATAATGCAGACCCTGGGAGGTGGCAGGTGATAGCTGCTACCATAGGTGGTAACTGCCACCTGGGTGGGAGAGCTGGATTGAAGACTCAGCTCAGGCCCAGACCCAGCTGTTCTATGCATTTGGGGAGTGAACTAATGGATGAGAGATCTCTAACTGTCTGTCTCTATCCCTCTCTAAAATAATTAGTTAATTTTAAATGAGCAAACTGGAAAACATATACATTTGACACCCAAGTGATAATATCCTTATAGTAAAACTCCTAAAAATAATTAAGGAGAGAAGCTATTCTATACATATATATGTATAGAATATATATGTATATATACATTTATATGTGTGTATGTGTGTGTATATATATATATGTGTGTGTATATGTGTGTGTGTGTGTATAGGAAATGTTACATACCTGGGAAAAAAGAGAAATAAAAATGGTGATAAACATAAACATGAACAGATGCTCACTGCTCATTACAGAAATGCATATTAAGCAAAGTGAAATACTATTTTCACTTCAAAAGTAATTTAGTGATGAGTTTGGGGAGGAGAAATCACTGTTTAGTTGGTTGGTGCGAATAAAAATTAATGTAATCCATTCAGAAGGTGATTGGGCAATATCTATCAAATTATAAAGTACATGTTCTCTTTGTCTCAATTACTACCTTTTCTCTGGAAGCCCCTGCTACAGATGCAGTCTCTTCTGTGTGTAAATATAAGTCTAAATGCACACACGTGTTCACAGCAGCACTGTAGCCACCACAAAAGTCAAGAAGTACACCAAATATCTGTCAGTGGAGAACACTTAGATCATGGTATATAATTCTCATAATGGGAGGCATTATTCAGCTGTTGAAAAGAGTAGGATAGTTCTGTGAATAATGGTATGGGAGAATGTCCAAGCACATTGTGTGATAAAGGAAGCAAGATAGAAAACACTGCTCAGCATGATGACTTTCATATTTTTAGAGCATATATATGTGTGTGTGTGTGTGTGTGCAGATGTTTGCCTCCACATAGAATTATTTCTGGAAGGATAGGCAAGAATGGTAAATATGATTATGTCTGAGGAGTAGCATTAAAAGCAAAGAGTGGAAGCCTCTTTATCTTTTATTTTATACCCTTCTCTATTATACAAATGCTAATAATGATCATAATTTTTTAATTTTAAGAAGCTAATTTCTATAATTGGATTTTATTTTCTTATAGTCCCAGTTGTCCAAGATAAAGAAAATCTGTGTTACATTGCATTCTTTATTCAGTTAATTCTTATAAAAAGAATTCTGTGAGATATAAATGAAGAAATGTTGCTGCAAAGAAGTTGAATAACTTTTTCAATATCAAAGAGCAGCTCTGTCATGGCCAGCATTTGAATTCGAATTGGAGTTTGTCTGGCTCCTAACCCACTATAAAACCTTCATGTGTGCTTTCAATTCTCCATGAGAGATATGTGCACGAGGACACCACTAGATCCACAAGGGTGGGGTCATTGTCTTCATCTGTGCTGTATATCCAGGCTCTGGCAGACAGTAAACTCACAAGAACTTCCTATTGAAAGGCACGATGGGTTTACTAGGCTGAATCATGCCTCTTACTGACTTCACTACAATTAGGGGAAAATCAGAAAGCAACACATAAAGAAATAATTAAAGGCTTTTACTTCTACTTTTTTTTTTTTAACTATCTTGTTTTATGGAAAAAGTCAACCAGCTGTTAACCAAAGGCTGCCCTGTTGCTGACAAACAGCGGCCTGGAGTGAGATCATGATCCTGAGGCTACTCCACGCCCTTGCACAAAGGGAGCCGCATGGCTGAGATTCAGTCAATAGAATATTGGGGGGAGTGATGAAGTCTGCCTCCTGGATCGATGACAGAAACGGCCCGGGCATTCCTCCATCCTCTCACCTCCCTTGTCTGCACACTGGATGCAGAGGGTTCAGAAGATTCGAACGTATAGCAGACCCACAAGATGGAAGGAGCTGAGGCCTCCCAACCACAGCCTACAGAAAAGAATGTGCACTGACTAGGTGCTTTACATAAATGTGAAATATGCTACATGAAGCCACTGAGATTTAGAAGTTTATCCACTAGAGTGACTGCTCTTTCCTTAACTGCATAATACTGATACCTTTCACAAGATGGTAAATGTCTAGAGCCCAGCGTTTGCTCTGAACCTTCAGCATGCCTACCACAATACTGAACATAAAGCAGGCTCTCAACAAATGTTTGTTGATTGAAAAGAAACAGATATAGCAGATAAGTGATACACAGAGGCTCCACATTGTGAGAGGAATCAAAAAGGATTTTCATGTGAAAACACTAAAAAAACTCATTTCTTTGTTGAAGACACAGGAGGCATCAAATAGTGCATGAGAAAAATGGAATTCAAAGATAGTGTGAGTCCAGGGAGATCCAAGATGGCTGAACAGAGAGGCCCTACACTGCCGCCCCCCTCCCCAAAGAAGAACAAGAACAAGGGAAGAACCACATTTCTAAGAGATTGACTGAGAGGGAACTTCAGTGAAGAAGTGAGAGAAACTACGAGCTGCACAGCGATTCTGAAAGCCATTAGTGAGAGAGAGAGCAAAGTGCACCCTATCATTCAGGGGAAAGCTAAGTGGATGGATCTGCAACCCCCACCATTACTGCAGATTGGCACCCCTACCTACAAGGAAATTCCACAGTCCTCACTGGCTTTACATTCAGCCTGCAAAGCTGATGAGTTGGAGCCACTGTTCTGCTACATAAAAAGGAAACATGCATTGCTCCCTTCTGAAGCCTTGCATTCAAGCCACTGTCTAAATTCCATTCCAACTTAGGGGACATCAAGCGGTCCTGTTGCCACAAGAAGTCCCCAGAACTGGAACCAAGGTGCTTCACAGGCAGAGAGCATCTTAAACATGTAGGATTGCTGCACACAAGCCCTGGAGCCATGCTTAGACCTGCTGAGCAATCTAGGGAAGTTCCCCCTCTGCTTCTTGAGGCTTAGAGCAACAGCAGCCATGACAAACCTAGAGTACTAGACCTCAGGAAGTCCCTTTCTGCATCTCTTAGCACAGAGCACAAGCGCTGGCGTTACCCTGGCATACCCCATGGGAACTGGAGGCAATCCCTCAAAACCCTGTAGCTCTGGGACTGTGACTACTGGTACCTCTGGAGCAACTCGTATTCACTTGTGGGACCTGGAGGGTCCTCTCTGCATTCAGGCTGCCTTCTGCCATTCCTTAATCCCTGCCATAACCTGCAATCATCGTGGGAGACCTACAGACACATCCTGTAGCTCTGGGACTATGTTGGTTCTAACAGTCCCAGGGAAACCTATGCTTCCCTGAGACGTTTGGGAAATGCCCTTTATGCATCCCACTAATCCAGGTTTGTAGGTGCTGGAGCACAATCCCCAGCATAACCTATTGTCACCCTTTAGGGCTAGGTAAGACGCACTCCAAGTTCTGCAGCTATGAGACTGGGACTGTTGGAATTATATTACACAGAGCCACCTGAGTATCCCTGAGGGACCTAGGGTACACCCTGTCTGCATTCCACTGCTCCAGACTCATGCCTGCCAGTGTACAATCTCCAGATTAACCTGTAGTCACCCGTGGAACCTGGGGAAGTCCTCCTTCAGTTCACCCACTGCTGAGACTGGGAATATGGGTGCTATCAGCTCAGTATTACCCATTCACCCCTAAAAGGACCTGTGGAAGTCCTTTCCATGTCACATAGTTCCAAGGCTTCAGCTATTGCTACTACAAGTTTCAGCATCACTGACAAAGGAACAGCCCCTATGTGTTGCACAGCATTGGGAATGTTGCTACAACCATCACAAATCCTCATATGATTGACACCCAACTGTTTGGAGCCTGAAAAAAGATATATTTAGAATCCCATGTCCACCTCAAAATCATATTAGTGCACCCATGAATTGCTGTGGACTAAATAATTGTGGCACTCAAACATGGCTGAAACAGGAAAAATGAAGGAAGCCTAACACCTCCCAGCAAACACAATATTTCTCCAGTAATAGATGCCAATTTAAATCAAACCTATGAAATGCCTGAAAAGGAATTAAAAATAATGATTCCAAGGAAATTCAATGAGATATACGAGAATAAAAATTAAAAATTCACAGAAATGAGGAAAACTATAGATGATATGCCCATTTCGGAATGGAAAATTCTTGATGGTGCAGAACCATCAAGATCCAAAGGGTACCAGGAACCTAAACCTGCATCCTAAGTTACACTAACCATCATGAGACTGTGCACCTTGTGATTCTTCTCTGTGCTTCAAGGGTGTATTCTTCCTTTGCCAGTAGTGCTGTAGTATAAACTGCTCTGATTAATCTACCTCTGTGTATCATTTGCCTTTGTAATTATTTGTCCACCTCCCTTTTCCCAAACTTTAACAGTTAAAGTGTTTCTTGTAAACAACTCAACTAAGTTTTTTTTTTTTTTTTTAAAGTCAGTTTGGGGGCTGGCGCTACGGTGCAGTGGGTAAAGCTGCCATGGACACTGCCAGCATCCCATATGGTCTCCAGTTCAACTCCTGGCTGCTCCACTTCTGATCCAGATCCCTACTAATGCCCCTGGGAAAGCAGTGAAGATGACCCAGGTGCTTGGGCCCCTGTCACCCAAATGGGAGACCCAGAGGAAGCTCCTGGTTCCTGACTTAGGCCCCGCCATTGCAGCCATTTGGGGAATGAACCAGCAGATGGAAGATCTCTCTGTCTCTGTGTCTCTCCTCTATCTCTATAACTTTGTCTTTCAAACAAATAAATAAATCTTTTTTAAAAAAAACAATTTGATAAGTCTCTGTGTATTGAAATAATCATGCTCGGCCGGCACCATGGCTCACTTGGCTAATCCTCCACCTGCGGCACCGGCACCTCGAGTTCTAGTCCTGGTTGGGGCACCGGATTCTGTCCCGGTTGCTCCTCTTCCAGTCCAGCTCTCTGCTGTGGCCCATGAGGGCAGTGGAGGATGGCCCAAGTGCTTGGGCCCTGCACCCGCATGGGAGACCAGGAGGAAGTACCCGGCTCCTGGTTTCGGATTGGTGCAGGTCCGGCCATAGCGGCCATTAGGGGAATGAACCAATGGAAGGAAGACCTTTCTCTCTCTCTCTCTCTCACTGTCTATAACTCTCTCTCTCTCTCTCTGTCTAACTCTGTCTGGCAAAAAAAAAAAAAAAAAAAAAAAAAAAGAAAAAAGAAAAAAAGAAATAATCATGCTCAATCATAATTAAGTCACATTATGCCTTCTACATTATTATATTTATTTTAAAGGGTTGTTCCCACTTTTGTCTTGGACTTTTTCTGGTTAAAACAAGCTGACAGCCTTTTCATTTTCCTTTTGTTAATTTAAAAGCGATAATGTACCTTCCCTTTCCATTAACAGACTGCCTTCTCTTGCTCTGCACTTAAAACCAAATTCTTACTTTTCCGCTATGATGTCAACAAATTAAACAACATATTCCCCATTTCTCCCTTTACACATGCCTAATTAAATGAGCTCTTTAGAAATTCTCATTCCTTTCATCTTCCTCCATAAAGCATACCTTACCAGAGGATGAAACTTCACAACATATATGCTCTCCCTACCTTTCCCCCTTTCCAAAATTCCTAGGTTCTGCTGCAATTGTGTAGAGATTATAATTTCCATTTTCATTCTAGCAATATTTTCCTTAATCTCCATTTTCTTATTTATTTAATTATTTGACATGCAGAGTTAGTGAGAGAGAGAGAGAGCACGAGACAGAGAGAAAGGTCTTCCTTTTTCCATTGATTCTCCCCACAAATGGCCACTACGGCCGGTGCACTGTGCTGATCTGAAGCCAGGAGCTAGGTGCTTCCTCCTGGTCTCCCATGTGGATGCAGGGCCCAAGCACTTGGGCCATCCTCCACTGCCTTCCCGGGCCACAGCAGAGAGCTGGCCTGGAAGAGGAGCAACCAGGACAGAATCCGGTGCCCCAACCGGGACTAGAACCCGGGGTGCTGGCGCCGCAGGCGGAGGAATAGTCTAGTGAGCCACGGCACCGGCCTCCATTTTCAATATAATTCCTAGCTATCTCAAATGTGTCACTACCTCTATCTATGGATCTATAAAGCTCCATTGCTCATTGCTGTCCACTTTCGTCTTTTATCTTACTCTGTTTTTCTAGTTTATCTGTATTCATTTAAAAGGGAGGGAGGGAAGGAGAGAGAGAGAGAGAGAGAGAGAGAGAGAGAGAGAGAGAGAGAGAGAGAGAGAGAAATCTATATACTGCTTCTCTCCCCCAAATGACCACAATATCGAGGGCTGGGCCAGCCTAACACCAAAGCCCAAAACTCAGTTTGGGTCTCCCATGTGGGTACCAGGCACCTGTGCCTCCAAAGTGCACATTAGCAGGAAGCTGGATCAGAAGCAGAGGCAGGACTGGATCCCAGGCATTCCAGTATAGGACTCAGGCATTACGAGCATCACAGTCATCCCAAGCCACACAAGCCCTGGCCAAAATCCCTGGCCCTGAGGTCTCTATTTATGACTCCTTGTTACTTGGTTAAGTTTTTTGTTTAACATTTTTCTCAAATTGAGAAATGGGGGTCTCTAGACTTTTTTAATATTAGCAAACATTTTATTATGCCTTAGAAAACAATGTTTATGTTAGTTCATATAAGATATCTGCATAGCTTCCTTTCTCTCCATAGTTTCTAAATGGTATACCATTATCTTGTAGCCTCTGGTGCTACAGATGAGAAATTTTATTTTTCTGATGATTTTGCACTGTAATTTTTCTTTCTATCTGGAATACTGTAATATATCCCCCAATTTTTAGGAGTTCAGGAATTTTACCAGGATATGTTAAACATTACTTGTCAACAATCCTACCTTGAACTCACACACTTTTAATCTGCAAATTTAGGCTTATCTTCAAATCCAGAAAATTCTTCCATCATCCTCACTATTTGTTAAAGAATTAACTCTTGTTGTTTTCGTCAGTTGCAAAGGCTTCTGTTTTTCACGTTACATCTTCAGGATACCTCCCCAGAAACTCCTCTTTTCCCTCATAGCTTCTTTATACTTGGCTTGGGTACACATCTGCCATTGTCTCCAAAGTACTGAACCTCTCCAATAACCAATCTGCTAAACTGTTTCATTGGGAAATCGCGTGATTTAGTACCTTTGTTGTAGTGCACATGCATTTTGCGTCTGTGTCTGTAATTTTGGGTTCCAACCACCACTGTTGTCTCCAGCAAGTCTCATCCACAGGATGATTCTATTAGTCCTAACCAGTCTAAGCCTTCTCTAGCCAACAGGTCCACTTTGATGCATTTTCAATCTATTTGCCCCTTTAGGCTCAGGTCTGGTTGGTGGAGTCTCCTAATTGGTATTAAGCACCCAGATAGGGTGAGGAAAATATTTTTACCTCCAGTGGAGTGACAGGAGGCACCTCCAAGCTCTGGAAAGAATCAGTCATCATATTCTGCCCTTGAATGGCCAGGGAGGAAGTAGCCCCAGATCCTGCTTGGGCTTCTAGGGACCTATGAAACCAAGTCCCCTCAAGGCTGATACTACCCCTTCCCTCAGGTGCACTGACCTTGGGACCAACACTGTCTCAGGATCCCCTAGGATGTCCTTTCATCACCCTGGGCAATCTCCTCACCAGCTCTGATGGTGATCTTACCAGGGAAAGTCCTGTGCCTGTCTGCCCTCTCCAACTGAGCATCACCTTCTTCCCACCTGCTCCAGAGGAAGAGAAACCAAGGAGAAAGTGCCAGTCAATGGCCATGTTCCCTGATCCCTAGCGCCTCTGTGTTCTTATAAACAGTATATTTCCTTTTTTTAAGATTTATTTATTTGGAAGAATTAGAGAGAAAGGTAGATACAGAGAGAGAGAGAAGACTTCCATCTGCTGGTTTACTCCCTAAATGGCCACAATAGCCTGATCCCCTTTCTCTATTTTTAATTGATAGGAAAAAAAGATAATCAAGTCAAGTCTAAGAGGACAAAAGTATGTCATGTAAATAACCAGAAGCAATCGTGATCATGACGTAGGAGGGAAAAGCCATGCCCTGGAGACCGCACAACCTGCTGCTCACCGGCTTAGAACACTGGCAGGGGACATCATGGTCCAGCACTTCAATGTTTCCTTTTTTTTTTCATCCTTCCTTATTCTTAAAAAACTTAGGAAAATTGACATATAAAAATTGCCCCTATTTATGGGATAATATGTGATCTTATGTTGCATGTATACATTGTGTATTGTCCAATCGGGATGGCCATAGTTAGTCTTTCAAGCCTTCTCTTAAATGAAGATGCTACACCCAGGCAACCCCAAGGCCCAATCCAACACTGAATCCCTCTGAGTCTGGAAATTTCCTGAAATGATTTATGGCCAAGGAAAGCATTGCGAGTACTTTAAGAAGGAAGGAAGGAAGGAAGGAAGGAAGCAAGGAAGGAAGGAAGGAAGGAAGGAAGGAGGTTCACAACTTGGATTTGGGAAGTGGTTGTATCTCTGAGCCTGGTAAATCACTTCTGAAGCAAGTGGCTGAAGTCCCCTGTTGCATCTTCACACTGCAGCCTGTGCCAGAGGACCAAGGAGGTAGCTCCCCAGCAAGGGTCATGCACTGAATGCCCTGGAAAAGCTTGGGAAGAGGAGCGGATGCTGCCTCATTCATCTAATTTACTCCAATCAGAGTCGGGAAGTGTCAGAGCCAGAATTTTCTGGAGGCCTTCAACTCAAGAGAACATGGGGTTCAGTCTCTGGTCCATGCTCAGCCTGAGTCCAAATGGACTCAGGAACTAGAAGTGCAAGAGGGCCAAAGTCAAGACAAGCAGGGGCTGATAGTCTCAAGAACAGGAAGGCTCGGTCTTCCCCTCTGCCCGGCTATGCAAGAAGCCACAACAACAACAGTGATGACACACAACACCAGTGATGACCCAGACTTGTCTGTGCCTTCAGCCTCTGGAATAAACACAAAGGAGAACAGACTCCCAAGGGTCAGTTCCCTGAGCCCCTCCCTGTTGACCATAGAGCTTTGTGACCCTGACTACTGAGTGCACTTTGCACTCTGCTCTGGCTCTGTAAGCCAGCCCGGCCAGAACACCTGGATAGCTCCCCAGTTCCATGACTGGCTCATCACACTGATCCAGTCCTAGGACTAGGGTCTCTCTCTCTCTCTCTTTTTTTTTTTTTTGCCAGGCAGAGTTAGACAGTGAGACAGAGAGAGAGTTATAGACAGTGAGAGAGAGAGAGAGAGAGAGAGAGAGAGAAAGGTCTTCCTTCCATTGGTTCACTCGGCCGGACTTGCACCGATCCGAAGCCAGGAGCCAGGTATTTCCTCCTGGTCTCCCATGCGGGTGCAGGGACCCAAGCACTTGGGCCATCCTTTGCTGCCCTCCTGGGCCACAGCAGAGAGATGGACTGGAAGAGGAGCAACCGGGACAGAATCCAGTGCCCCGACCAGGACTAGAACCCCGGGGTGCTGGTGCCACAGGCAGAGGATTAGCCAAGTGAGCCATGGCGCCGGCCAGGACTAGGGTCTCAATGGCTTCACAAACTTGCCTCCCTCTTCCAGACCTGCTTCTTTCCTGAGCTCCTTGGCTCCAATGCTCTCAGCTGTATTTATGGAACCAAACTCATCTTTCAGGCCCGATGCTTGGCCCTGTCTTTGTAAAACTGGCCTCCAACTCCCCTCCCTCCCCCAGCACCATAGATGCTTGTTCCAAGGCACTGTCAATAAACCTT
This sequence comes from Lepus europaeus, assembly GCF_033115175.1. Classification (NCBI taxonomy): domain Eukaryota; kingdom Metazoa; phylum Chordata; class Mammalia; order Lagomorpha; family Leporidae; genus Lepus; species Lepus europaeus. The sequence continues at coordinate 30,967,384 of NC_084844.1, read as the reverse complement.
CTAATTGATTAAATCTAGTTGCTAAGACCCTTCCTCAGAACAATCCTGTCATAGCTGTAGTGTTAGAATGGGCTGGGACAGCTGAAGGCAATTAATTCTTTAAAATTTTTTCATTTATAAAGAGAACAAATTTCATGTATTTTATATATACCGTTTTAAGAGTATAATAGTATTTCTACCCTACTCCTCCCTCACTCACTCCCATCATTCTTCCTTTTAATTTTTACAATCACATATACTTTTTTTTTTTAAGATGTATTTGAAAGTTAGAGTTACGCAGAGAGAGGAGAAGCAGAGAGAGAGAGAGAGAGAAAGAGAGAGGGATCTTCCATCCTCTGGTTCACTCCCCAATTGGCCGCAATGGCCAGAGCTCTGCTGATCCAAAGCCAGGAGCCAGGAGCTTCTTCCAGGTCTCCCACATGGGTGCAGAGGCCTAAGCACTTAGGCCATCTTCTACTGCTTTCCCAGGCATAGCAGAGAGCTGAATGGGAAGTGAAGCAGCCAGGTCTCAAACCGGCACCCATATGGGATGCCAGCACTGCAAGTGGCAGCTTTACTTGCTAGGCCACAGTGCCAGCCCTGACATATACTTTCAATTTTCTTCATAAGCATAAGCTTCACCCTCCATTAAAGAACTCAACAAGTACTAAGCAGAAAAACTACTGTTCCTCAAGAGTATAGACAAGGGCTATAAACAATAACCAAATCTCAGAATGTCAATTTCTCTCATATGCATTATATTTTTTGTACTCTGTATATTAGTTATCACAAATCAGAGAAAAATTATATTTGTCTTTTTGAAACTAGCTGATTTCACTAAGCATAATGGTCTCCAGCTGCATCCATTCTGTAACAAAAGATAGCATTTCTTTTTTTTTTTTTTTTGGCTGAGTAATATTCCATAGTGTATATATGCCATAATTTCTTTATCCAGTCATCAGTTGATAGACATTTGGGTTGATTCCAAATCTTAGCTATTGTGAATTGAGCAGCAATAAACATGAGAATACCGATTGATGGAACAAAGACATAAGCCTCAGCCATTCTTGCCCATTGCCCAAAAGACTGATAAACATTGGATTGTATTCCTTGCCTTTGAATCTCAATTGGGTCTCACACCCTATTGCCTTTATACCCTACCCTGCATTCTTTTCCAGGTTGCCAAGGCCCTGCCCAGTTCTAAGAATTCCCCTTTGCCTGCTGCTCCCTACCCCCACCCCCATCCCCTAGCCCTCCTACAATATAAAAAGGCCTGCCCCCTAGGGTCGGGGCCTTCTGCCATATGTTCCATCAATGTGCATGTGGGCAGTTGGTCACCCACCTCTATGAATTTATTTTCTCTGAATAAATTCGGTCTCCCTGTAAATTTGTACTCTGCCTCCTCTCTATCCTGCATCTTTTCCTAGCACAGATAACATCTATTTTTTTTAAGATTTATTTTATTTATATGAAAGCAGAGTTACACAGAGGTAGAGCCAGAGAGAGAGAGAGAAAGGTCTTCCATCCTCTGGTTCCCTCCCTAAATGACCACAATGGCCAGAGCTGAGCTGATCCAAAACCAGGAGCCAGGAGCTTCTTCTGGGCCTCCCACATGGATGCAGGGGCTCAATGACTTGGGCCATCTTCCACTGTTTTCCCAGGCCATTGCAGAGAGCTGGATCAGAAGTGGAGCAACCCATATGCAAAGCCAGCTCTGCAGGCCAGGGCTTTAGCCTGCTGAACCACAGCACCAGCTCCCAGATAACCTTTCACATACTAATTTCATTTCTTTAGGTAATTTCTCAAGAAAGAGTGGGATGGCTGGGTCACATAGCAGATCTATTTTCAGATTTCTGAGTAATCTCTATGCAGTCTCCATAGCAGTTGTATGAGTTTACATTCCCATCAACAGTGTATTAGGGTACTTTTTTTCCCCCATATCCTCATCAGCATTTGTTATTTTTGATTTCTGGATGATATCCATTCTAACTGGAGTGAGATGAAATCTCATTGTTTTCATTTGCATTTCCCTGATGGCTTGCGATCCTGAGCATGTTTTCATGTGTCTGTTGGCCATTTGTATTCCATCCTTGGAAAAATGCCTGCTCCAGGACAGGGACAGGGATGATATTTGGTGCAGTGGTTGAGACTTGCTCAAGATACCTGCATCCCATATCAGAGTGCCTGGGATTAAGTGTTGGCTCCCCCTCCTGATTCCAGCTTCCTGCTCATGTGCACCTTCGGAAGCAACAGGTGATGACTTGAGAAGTTAGGTTCCTGTTCCCGTCTCAAGAAACCCTGATTGATTTCCTGGCACCTGGCATTTGGGAAGTAACCCAGCAGATGGAAGAAAAATCCCCATCTTTCTACCTTTCCAATTAAATAAATGCTTTTAAAAAGAAATAAAGGTTGCTTGGAAGTAATCTGTGAAGAGCTTTGAATGCTATGATGTCAAATTGTATCTTAAAGACAACTCGAAATTCTAGAGATTTTTGATAAGAAAGTAACATTGGTCACGTCTGTCTATACTGTTAAAAGACCATCCCGGGTACAATGTGCAGAATGGATATGAGTTAGAACAGAGAAAAAGCAAGACTGATTAACAAGATAGCAGAGGCACACAGGTGAAATTTGCTCTGGGTTCAAGGCAGTGGGAATCGAGAAAAGTGAGAAAAATTCAAATGGCGTGGTGAGGTGAATTCTCTAACAGATGCAAAGTTTGAGACCATCTGAAAAGGGAAGTCTCTGGATTGGCAGGTGTAGTGGGTTGTTAAGTCTCCTCTCAAAATAAATACCCACCTAGAAATTTAGAATCTGAAGATATGATTAGTTAAGGATCTTAAGATATATCACACTGAATGTAGGGTGGTGCATTCACAAGGAAAAATAGAGAGGGGAAAGACAGGGGCAGAGGGGAGAGAAGGAAAAGAAGGAGCAGAGGAAGGAAGAGGCAGCAGCAGAGGAGGTGAAGAAAAGAGAAGAAGGAAGGAAGAGAGGGAGGAAGGGAGTTAGGGAGGGAGGGAAAAAGTGAGGGAGGGAGGGAGGGAGGCAGGCAGGCAGAGACTGGGTGATGCTCTAATAAGCCAAGGATGTCAGGGGCCAGACGAGGTAGGAAATGATTCTTCCCTAGAGGCTGCAGAAGGAGCCTGGGCTTCCTGACACGTTCATGTCAGACTTCTAGCCACCAAGGCTGTTAGGAAATAAATTTCTCTTTTCATTTTTGAAAATTTTATTTTATTGATTTCTTTGCAAGGCAAGGTGACAGTGGGAGAGAGGATAACAGAGGTCTGCTGATTCACTCCTCAAATACCTACTACAGCCAGGGTTGAGCCAGGATCAAGGCAGGAGCCAGGAACTCCATCCAGGTCTTCCACTGTGTGTGGCAGAGACCCAAGTACTTGAGCCATGAGCTGCCTCCCAGGACGCACATGATTAAGAAATTGGATCAGAAGCAGAAACAGGACTCAATCCCAGGCATTTCAATATGGGATGCAGGCACCCCAACAAGTAGCTTAACGTGTTGCACCACAACACAATGCCTACCCAAAACTGCTATTGTCTAAACTATCTAATTTGTTGTCTTTGGTTACAGGTCTTTTGTCTAGGAAACCATTACAATAAGAAAGGAAAAAAGAGATATGTAAAAATAAGAGAATTGGCACAAGCAATAGCCAGGAGTATAGAGCAGGAAATAAAAAAATAGAGCACTTGCTATTTGTGAAGTACTGCATAGGGATCTTTACGAGGTTGGTTTTATTTAATATGTAGCCCTATTAGATCAGTATAACTAATAGCCCCTGTCCCAGATGAGTTAACAGAGTTAATTAACTTGTTTAAGATTACATGGCTAGAAATCCAATTCAATATTGGGTAAGTCTGACTCCAGATCTCATGTAATACTTCTGGATATGAACAGGAGATGGAAACTGAGTTAAAATGATTGTATCAGTGAATCCCTGAAGAATCATGAGGATTCAGTCAAAGATGTTTTCCAAGACTTGTTATGAAATGGAGGAATCTTTGAAGCAAACACAGGAACTTCAATTTGATTTGTTTTACCAAGAAAAGGTAAATCAGAAGCCACTGCCCTTTCCTACTTACCATCTGTGTACACTAAGTGGGATTCACAGGCTGTCTCATGTCACACTCCTCACCCAGAGCACACAGCCTTCTCATCAAGCCTGGGCAGATGGGCCAGGGCAATGTATTAAACTCAACAAGGGACAGTGTCCTCCCGTCCATGAGCCCCAGGAAGTGGGTTCCAGGGAAAACACCTCTACTAAACCAGGAGGAACTCTTCACATCTGCAGACAGCCCTCTTGGCCAAAACTCTGACCAGGATGTTGCTGCACACATATAAACATAGACAAAATAAAACAGAATAAATTCTAAGAGGTAACCTTGGAGCAAGAAAAAATCAGACTGTGGCTAGGGAAAGGACAGGAATGCGTACTAAAGTTCTCCAATTGTCAGCATGCTGCACTCATGACACAAACGCACACAAAAATCCACATATTCCCATTAAACACATATATGAGAATCCGAGGTACACACAGGGGGCACACACATAAACATATGTCTCTTTTCTCCATGAAAACCCTGACCCATGATTTCTTTCTTCCTTCCTGGTAGATTTTACTTCCTTGAAAAAATGAAATATTTCTAATCTCAGCAGTGGGGTAGTTGTAAGGACAACGTGTAAAGGGTGGAGACCCACATCAATCCCTGAGAGTCTGGCAATTTTCTGTCTTTAACTTCAGAACGTGGGGTGGATCTTGCCTGGGAAAATTTTTCCGTTTCACCCTCTCTGTGTTGGTATGTGCAATTTTTAGCAGGAATACAGTTTAAAAAAAAACAGCTTACTCTTTTTGAGAACAAGAGGAGGAAGGAGGTTGCCTTTTTCCACTGAGTACTGACCCACAGCTATAATTTTAATGGCAATAACTGACAGTAACAGCTTGGTGACATCATATTTAATGGGAAGAGACCAGCTCTCCTCATGCCCTGGTTGCTATGTACAGAGATCCGAGGAGACCATAACAAAGGCTGTGAGAGTCACGGTTTATGTGGAAGGGAACAGGATTTGTCTCAAAGAAGGTGGACTTGCTTTTTTCCAGTCCTGATAGAACTGACGAGGTCTGCAGAGTGGAGCTTACGAAGGTGATCCAGGAGGCAGTCAATGCCCCCTAGCCATTGCTCAGACAGCCCTCTCTGCAAGAAGCTCTCTAATGCCTGAACTTGAGAGAACATCATTGAGGAATACAGGTCTTCAGTGGTCATAATTATGCATAGTTGAAGATTGTCTGGCATTTTAAAAATAGCACCAGTTTCCATTTTATACCTCTGGAAATTCTCTGGCCCACCAGTGTTTGGCCATTACTTGGGAGATGATGAGAAATGAGACATAACATTTTAGATGAGAAAGTCAAATGCAAGCAGGTTTCATTAGCCCTACTCAAAGAATTCATTTCAAGAATATATATGCATTGGGGCCAGCACTGTGGCGAGGCAGGTTAAAGCCCTGGTCTGAAGCGCTGGCATCCCATATGGGTGATGGTTCTAGTCCCGGCTGTTCCACTTCCGATCCACCTCTCCACTATGGCCTGGGAAAGCAGTAGAAGATGGCCCAAGTCTTTGGGCCCCTGCACCCGCGTGGGAGACCTGGAAGAAGCTCCTGGCTCCTGGCTTTGGATCAGAGCAGCTCCAGCCATTGTGGCCATCTGGGCAGTGAACCAATGGATGGAAGACCTCTCTCTCTGTAACTCTTTCAAATAAATAAAAAAAATATTTTTTAAAAAGAACAGATATGTGTGAGTTTTTTAAAAAAGCATCCATATTCTTTTTTCCTCTTAACACATACCTTGCCCTGAGAAGAAAAAGTTGAGGACATACACGGCTGAGCTCAGGTACAGCTGACCTGGTGTCAGGTCCATCCTAGAAGATGGAAGTGGTAGCTAAGCACTCAAGGCAGGGTTTTTTTGTTTGTTTGTTTGTTTGTTTGTTTGTTTGTTTGTTTTTGGACAGGCAGAGTTAAACAGTGAAAGAGAGAAGAGACAGAGAGAAAGGTCTTCCTTCCGTTGGCTCACCCACCAAATGGCCACTACAGCCAGTGCGCTGTGGCCTGCGCACTGTGCCGATCCAAAGCCAGGAGCCAGGTTCTTCCTCCTGGTCTCCCATGCGGATGCAGGGCCCAAGCACGTGGGCCATCCTCCACTGCCTTCCCGGGCCACAGCAGAGGGATGGACTTGGAAGAGGAGGAAACAGGACAGAATCTGGTGCCCCAACCGGGACTAGAACTTGGGGTGCCGGCACTGCAGGTGGAGGATTAGCCAAGTGAGCCACGCGCCGGCCTAAAGGCAGGGTTTAAAAAATCAAGTGGCACAGAGTCAAGAGCTCAGCCCCCAGAAGCCTCAAAGCAAGAAGAATGCAACAATGTCACTCATGAATATAGAGTGCTGGGGAATGATAACAAAACATATCATGGGCCGGTGCCATGGCTCACTTGGTTAATCCTCCACCTGAGGCGCCGGCATCCCATATGGGCACCGGTTCTGATCATGGCTGCTCCTCTTCCAGTCTGGCTCTCAGCTGTGGCCCAGAAGGGCAGTGGAGGATGGCCCAAGTGCTTGGGCCCCTGCACCCGTTTGGGAGACCAGGAGGAAGCACCTGGCTCCTGGCTTCGGATCAGCGTAGCTCCGGCCATAGCATCCATTTGGGGGGTCACCAGCAGAAGGAAGACCTTTCTCTCTCTCACTGACTAGCTCTATCTGTCAAATAAATAATAAAAAAAGAGAAACAAAACATATCATTCACAACTAATAATGTAATGCAAAGGTCTTGATTCTACATCCTTTAGGGAGTCACATTTCCACTTAACATTGAATCAGAATTATCTCTCTCCTGTCCTGCTGATGTAGAAAACCAAGTTTTTTACTGTGTTCTCCATCCCAAGTATTTCTGAGAATTCCTGAGGCCACTTAGGCTGTCTCACAGGTCCATTCTGTTTGTCCCTTGTCATATCAGTCAATCTTCTGAGGCTAAACCTGCTTTTTTAAATATTCTTCTTGATATCAAATGATCAGCTTCAAGACTCTTCACCCCAAGAATGTACCCTCAATTACCTAAGCACAAGGAAAACAACTCTGAAAGTGAAATGTCACTTTCTTGCAGGCATTGAACTCTAATGGAAGGCAAGTAAACACTAGATTATGGACATAGCTATTTCCAATATCCACATGGTCACCCATCACCTTTCTTCTGACTTTATCATGTATCAAGAGTCAGTTAGTGGGGCCGGCACTGTGGTGTAGTGGGTAAAGTCACATCTGCAGTGCTGGAATCCCATGTGGGCACCAGTTCGAGTCCCAGTTGCTCCACTTCAGATCCAGCTCTATGCTATGGCCTGGGAAAACAGTTGAACATGTCCCAAGTCCTTGGGCTCCTGCACCCACCTGGGAGACCTAGAAGAAACTCCTGCCTCCAAGCTTCAGATCAGCACAGCTCTGGCCACTGTGGCCATCTGGGGAGTGAACCAGCAGATGGAAGATCTCTCTCTCTCTCTCTCTCTCTCTCTCTCTCTCTCTGCCTCTCTGTAAGTCTGCCTTTCAAATAAATAAATAAATATTTTAAAAACAAGCAAACAAATAACAAGAGTCAGTTACTTTCTTTCAATAATACAGCTGTTAATCACGTCTCCGTTTCTTGAATCCTAAGCTCCCAATTCTTGAGTAACCACACAGACAGGAAAGGAAACATAAGCTCAGTGACATGATTCTCAGCACACTAAACACAACCTTTTATATTACAGGAACAACAACATTGTACCCCGTAATAACAGCAGCAATAATTATAATGGTAGCCATGGTATCTACTCTATGCTAACAACATTACTAACTATATTTATATATTGTCTCTAATCGTTATTCTGCTCTCAATGTTAGACATTAATTTCATTTTATCAATAAGAAAACTAAGGGGAAGCAAAGTAATTTATGCAAGTTGAGGAAGATGTGACTATAGTAAATATATATGCACCCAAGGCCAGGGTACCTGGCTTTTTACAAGCAATGTTAATGAATTTAACAGGAAACATAGACTCCAATACAATAATAGGGGACTTCAATATCCCACTTTCATCAGTGGACAGATCAACTAGATGAAAAATCAACAAAGAAACAACAGAGCTAATCTACACTGTGGACCAAATGGACTTAACCAATATTTACAGAACATTTCATCACATAGCTGCAGAATGCACATTCTTCTCACCAGTGTATGGAACTTTCTCTAGGCTAGACCATATGTTGGGCTATAAAGTCTCAACAAACTCAAAAAGAAATTGAAATCATATCATGGCTCTTTTCTGACCACAATGAAATGAAGCTGGAAATTAACAACTTAAGAAACTCCAGAAAATATTTAAATACATGAAGACTGAACAATACAGTCCTCAATGAATAGTGGGTCATAGGAGATATCAAAAGGGAAATAAAAATTTTCTGGAAACTAATGAAGGTGATAACACAACATATCAAAACTTATGGGAAACAGCAAAAGCAGTTTTAAGAGAGAAGTTTACAGTATTTAGTGCCTACATCTAGAAATTGGAAAGGCATCTAGTAAATGATCTAATAATGCATCTCAAGGACCTAGAAAAAGAGAACAAACAAAACTCAAAATACTCGGAGGGAAGAAACAATTAAAATTAGAGAAGAAATAAACAAGATTGAGGCAAAAGATCAGTGAAATTAAGAACTGAATTTTTGGAAAAATAAACAAAATTGATAAACCATTGACCTAGCTAATGGGAAAAAGGGAGAAGACCCAAATTAATGAAACCAGAGATGAAAAATGATATGTTAAAACACTAGAGAGATAAAAAGAATAATCAGGAATTATTGCAATTCGCTACATTGTGACAAATTAGAAAGTCTAGAAAACCTGTCAAGATTTCTGGATACATACAATCTACCAAAATTGGGCCATGAAGACATCAAAAACCTAAACAGACAAAAGATGAAGATGGAGACTGAATCAATATAAAGACTCTCCCAACAAAGAGAAGCCCAGGACCAGATGTCTTAACTGCTGAATTCTACCAAACTTTTAAAGAACTAATTTCAATTTTTCTCAAATTATGCAAAAACAATTTAAAGGGAAGAAATCCTCCCAAAATCCTTTGATGAGGCCAGCATCACCTTACTTCCAAAACTTGAAAGAGATAAAACAAAAAAAGATACTTATACGCCAATATCCCTGAGAACACAGATGCAAAAATCCTCAACAAAATACTAGCTAATTGAATCCAACAACACATCAGAAAGATCATCCAAGCAGACCAAGTGGGATTTACCCCTGGTATGCAAGGATGGCTCAACATATGCTAATTAATAAACATGATACATCACATTAACAAATTGAAGAATAAAAACCATACAGTTATCTTAATAGATGCAGAGAAAGCATTTGATAAAATACAACATCTTTCATGATAAAAAACCTTAAGTAAATTGTAATATGAAAGGAACAGTCCTTAACACAGACAAGGCAATTTATGAAAACTCCACAGCCAGAATCATATTGAATGGGAAAAAGTTGGACATATTTCCACTAAAATCCAAAACTAGACAATGTCCATTTTCACCATTGTTTTTCAATATAGTTCTGAAAGTTTTAGCCAAAGCCATTAGGCAAGAAAAAGAAATTAAAGGAATACAAATTACAAAGGAGGAAGTCAAATTATCCCTATTTGCAGACAACATGATCCTATACACAGTGAAGCCAAAAGACTCCACTAAGAGACTATTGGAACTCATAGAAGAGTTTGGTAAAGTTATAGGATACAAAAACACACACGGGGCCAGCACTGTGGCACAGCAGATAAAGCTGCCACCTGCAGTGCCAGAATCCCATATGGGTGCTAGTTTGAGTCCTGGCTGCTCCATGACTGATCCAGCTCTCTGCTATGGCCTGAGAAAACAGTAGAAGATGACCCAAGTGTTTGGGTCCCTGCACCCTCAAGGGAGTCCTAGAAGAAGCTCTTGGATACTGGCCCAGTTCCAGCTGTTGCAGCCTTTTGGGGAGTGAACCAGCAGATGGAAGATTTCTCTCTCTCATAACTCTGCCTTTCAAATAAATATCTTAAAAAAATAAATATTTTTTTTAAAAATCAATACCTAAGGGGGCTGGTCCAGCAGGTTAAAGCCAAACCCTGCAGGACCAGCATCTCATATGGGTGTCAATTTAAGTCCCAGTTGCTCCACTTCCTATCCAGCTCCCAGTTAGTGCCTGGGAAAGGAGTGAAAGATGGTTCAAATCCTTGGGCCCCTGCACCACTCTGGGAGACCAGGAAGAAGCTCCTGGCCTCTGGCTTTGCCTGGACCAGCTAGATTGTTGTGGCTATTTGGGGCATGAACCAGCGGACGGAAGACTTCTCTATCTTCTATGTCTCTTCCTGTCTTTCTCTGTAACCCTGATTTTCAAATAAATAATCTTTTTTTAAAAAGTTAACAGTCTTTGTTTGCATAGACAATACCATGACTGAAAGAAACTTGTAAAATCAGTATCATTCATAACAGCTACAGACATTTTTAAATACCTTTGAATAAAATTAACCAATGAGATGAAAGATCTCTACAATGAAAAGCGCAAAACATTAAAGGAAGAAATATAAGATGTAACAAAATGGAAGAATCTTCCATGTTCATGGATTGGAAGAATTAAAATTATCAAAGTGTCCATACTACCCAAAGCAATTTATAGATTTGATGTTATTCTAATCAAAATACCAATGACATTCTTCCCAGATCCAGAAAATTCATACGGAGACACAAGATAAGAATAGCTACAGCAATCTTAAACAATAAAAACAAAACCAGAGGCATCAAAATACCAGATTTCAAGACATACTACAGGGCAGTTATAATCAAAACAGCCTGGTACTGGCACAAAAATAGACAGACCAATGGAACAAAATAGAAGCCCCAGAAATCAATCCACACATCTACGACTAACTAATCTTTGACGAAAGAAAGTATCTTCAACAAATTATGCTGGGCTGGGAAAACTGGATCTCTGCATGTATAAGTATGAAACAAGACCTCTATCTTACACTTTATACAAAAATCAACTCAAAATGGATCAAGGAGAGGCTGGTATTGTGGCATAAGTGGGTAAAGCCATCTCCTGCAATGATGGCATCTATATGGGCACCAGTTGGAGTCCTGGCTGTTCCACTTCTGATCCAGCTCTCTGCTATGGCCTGGGAAAGCAGTCAAAAATGGCCCAAGTCCTTGGACCCCTGCACCCACACTGGGGACCCAGGGGAAGCTCCAGGCTCCTGGCTTTGGAATGGCTCAGCTCTGGCCACTGTAGCCATTGGGGGAGTGAACCAGCAGATGGAATACCTCTCTCTCTGTATCTGTACCTCTCTCTCTCTCTCTCTCTCTGTAACTCCATCTTCACATAAATAAATACATCATTTTAAAAATGGATCAAAGATCCAAATCTCTGACCTGATAGCATGAAATTACCAGAGGAAAACATAGAAGAAATTCTGTAAGACATTGTCATAGGCAAAGACTTCTTGGAGAAGACACCAGAAGCACAGGCAATAAAACCAAAAATAAACAAAGGAGATTATATCAGGCTAAGAAGCTCTGCACTATAAAGGAAACACTCAACAAAGTGGAGAGGCAAAGAACAGAATGGGAGAAAATATTGGCAAACTGTGAAACTGATGAAGATTAACATCCAGAATCATAGAGCTCTGGAACTCAGCAACAACGAAACAAAATAAGAAAGGAAGGGGGAGGGAAGGTGGGAACATGGGCGGGAGGTGTGGGAGTAAAGGATCACTATACCCCTCAATCTGCGTATATAAAATAGATACAACTTGTTCACCTTATATAAATAAAAAATGTAAAAAGTAAATTAAAGCTTCCTAAAAAAGTCAATTTTAAGATGTTAAACTTTAAAAATAAACAAGCCATAGTTTCAACAAAACCACAAGTAAATTTATTAGAAAAAAACCTAATAGATTGATCAATTTCTAGCTCGACAATTTTTTAAAAAGACAAGAAATGAATCAGGAACATGGAAATGGTATCACTAAAGATCATAGATATTAAAAAGCAACAAAAAAGTAATGAAAACTCTTTTGACAGGACATTTTAAAATTTAGATAAAATGGACAAATTCCAGAAAAAACTTCATACCACAAAAGCTAGTATAAGAAATTACAGTTCTAACAATAAATGTAGACAATGTAAATAAACATCTAACTAACAGATGGAGCACAGCACTGGGTCCTGGTGACTTCACCAATGAATTCCTTCAAACACTTAAGGGAGAAATGAAACTAATCTTCAGCAAACTCTTCAGAGAATAGGAAAGGACAGACTTCTTCTACACTCATTTATATTAAGCCAAGCATGCCAAAGTTTTATTTAAAAAAAAAAGAAAGCTTATAAGACCGTTTTTAAGTCATGAAGACAAATACAAGCATCTAAACAGAATATTAGTAAGCCAGACCTAGCAATTACATGAAAAGAATAACCACGTTCTGTTTATTCCAGATGTGCAAGTTTGGGTCATACAAAAATTCATCAATATAATTCCCTAAATTAAGAGAATACGGAAAAATAAAGTCAACTGCATAAAGGAAAAAAGACATCATCCAATTTAAAAATATTTGAGAATTTTTTAAACACCTAGCACATTAGAATAGAAGGGAACTTCCCTAATATGACAAAAAAGATGGTAAGGTGGCCTTGGCCCCACAGGAAGAAAGGATAGAAACATGGATCAGAGCACCAGTTTCGCAGTTTGGAACCCAAGGCAGGTGAGACTCATTCTCCCTTTGCATCTTAGTATTCACACCCCTTTACGTGGCTGTCACAAATGCTGCCTTCTACTTTTAAGGAAGGTTAAGGGCTCTTTTTTTTTTTTTTTTTTTTTTTTGACAGGCAGAGTGGACAGTGAGAGAGAGACAGAGAGAAAGGTCTTCCTTTTGCCGTTGTATCACCCTCCAATGGCAGCCGGCGCACCACACTGATCCGAAGCCAGGAGCCAGGTGCTTCTCCTAGTCTCCCATGGGCCATCCTCCATGCACTCCCAGGCCACAGCAGAGAGCTGGCCTGGAAGAGGGGCAACCGGGACAGAATCCGGCGCCCCGACCGGGACTAGAACCCGGTGTGCCAGCGTCGCAGGTGGAGGATTAGCCTATTGAGCCGCGGCGCCGGCCTCTGTTTGTCTTTATATCTACAAATATTGGGCCCATACTTTGCAGGCAGTAGGCATATCACAAATGTTTCCTGTGGACAGTAATTCAGGGGGTGAAAATACCCAAAGTAGCACATTCAGTAGGTTTTATTATCCTTCCTATCCACTACCATTGGCATGGAATGTTATTTGCAAGTGGGAATTAAATCTCTCATCCAAACCATGTGTGTTGACTTCAGTCTTCCATGTATCCATTAAATTAACTGAGCAATGATTTCCTGACTGGGGAAGTAATCAGGTAGCTTCTCTCTCCCAGGCTTCCTCCCTCCATTGTGCTGTGTTTTGTTCTTTCCCTTCTTCTCCTCCTCTGATCCCTCTATCCAATTTGGCTGCACATAACCGTCACTTTCGCCCATCATTCTCTTGATTCTCTTGGTTTTATCTCCTTGGAAACATCAGTTAACTAAATTTTAAGTGAATGCAATGCTTATCCCACGTTTTAAAAGTTCATAACATTCTGTGCCCAACATTGCTATTTACATTTAAAGAAAAGCAACAAAGAGTTTAAAATTAAAACAAAGTGTCATCCTAACATTCCCCCATCCATCTGGAAAAACACACATCTTTTGTTTCTGATTCAAAATATTAATTTCCTCCATAAATTTACAGCTTCCTTGGGAAAGTCCCATAGTGCTTGGAAGTTCAGTGGGTGCTGTGCTTAAGGAGGTTACACAGAAATACACAAGAGAGTGTGTAAGGAGGGGTTTTAACAATAGCTACATGGCTTTTAAATCAGTTCACATACTTTTAGATTATATTTTGTATGAGACAGATATTATATAACTTATAAATTATTTTATATGGTTATATGACCACTCTGAAGGGCCTAATCCACTTCACCTTAACTCTGCTGAAATAGAGTCTACTTACCCACAAGGAGTGCACTGAGACGGCTCCCAGTGGACATCGCCTTTCCCACACAGGAGGGAAGCCAGGCAGACGTGGCCACGTCTGGTTCTCCTCCAGGGGGAGAGTCAGATAAGCAGCCTCTTCGCTTTCTCCTCTCTCCTGCCCACTGCTTTTCTCACCATCCCAACACCGCTAATTGAAATGATAGTAAGCTCCAGGTGCCTTCCAGCCTTCTGGCTGCTGCGTGTCCTGAATTCTCCTTACAAATCACCAAGAGGGAGGGATTCTCCTCCTGGCTGTCTCATGCGAGGGCACCAGGACAGCACCTCTCTTCCCCCTCCAAGGGACGCTCACTATGATCACTGGTTCGTCAGGGCAGGTGCTCCTCTTTCTCAAGTAGAACATTCTTATCTCCTGGGGTGGGGGTTTGCTAATTCAGCCCAGCTGGGAGCCCCTGTGGCTCCTCCATGTACCTGGCCTTACATCAGAGGTCTCAAGGTGTGGAGGTCTGAGAGCTGGGAACCCCAGTGTAGACGGCAGGGGAAGTGTAACTTGCATGGGATCTGCACAGAGGGGATTATGAAGTGGCAATGCTCCCTTCAGTTGCTTTGCAGGGGAAAGCTTACTCACTTGGCGGCAAAGGGACTGGTGGTCTTCCAAGGGGTTGAGAGGTCTTGGAACATGTCTCCACTGCAAGCTATACACTGGTGTTGTCTAAAAACCTGAAGTAATATAAACAATGATTATAGACTCCCTTTGCCACTTGGAAAAGGGATGTGGTAAGAAGAAAATGAGATAATATCAGGGAAGCACTTGGGAAGTACCAGGGGTATGTTAAGGACCTGTAATAGCAACAGTCATTCTGTCTATTGTGTAAATCTAATGTTTATTTTCCTTTGCTGTTTTTCATCAGTGGCAACAAGGCCTTGCTGTTTTGTTAATATTAACTATTCCAAAGTTATCTTGATGATACATGATCTCTGTTGCAGCATTTGTTTGGCCATATTCATGATTTCATTCAGTAAACTTTTATTGATATATTATGTACCAGGCTGAATTCTCTAAGTGCTGAGGGCTGAAACATGGGCAAGACGGGGTCTCTGTTCTTTATGGACTTACAATTTAATTAGAGAACTGTAAACAATTACTTGACTATAAAGCAAAGAGAGAAGTAAGTGCACCTGTGTCAGGAAGTGTAAGGCTAGCGGAGAGTCCACAAAAAGCAGTGCAGGAGAGTTGATGGAGGGAACAGGGAAGAGAGCTAGAGTGGCCTCCAGGTGTAGGGGAAGCTTGCATTTGCCTTTAGAACTGCATGTGACTCTGTGTCCACCAAATCCAAAAGGGAAATAGGGTGAGGGCATTCCAGCAGCCTGAAAAGAAAAAGCAAGACTGCAGGGCCCTGTGTCGCGCCAGAAGTGCTAACACAGCTATGAAGAACGTGCAAACTGGAGCCAGGGAAGGCAGGCTGCTCAGGCAGGCAGGAGAGCGGGGTAGGAGGCTGGAACCAGATCTTAAAGGGCCTCATGGGGGCCTGCTCTGTGGCGTAGTAGGTTAAGCATCCTCCTGTGGCACCAGCATCCCATGCGGCACCTGTTCAAGTCCCGGCTGTTCCTTTTCCCATCCAGCTCTCAGCTTACGGCCTGGCAAAGCAGTAGAAGATGGCCCAAGTGCTCAGGCCCCTCCACCCCCATGGGAGACCCAGAAGAAGCTCCTGGCTCCTGGCTTCAGATTTCAGCCCAGCTTTGGCCACTGTAGCCATTTAAGAAGTGAACCAGAGGATGGAAGACCTTTTTTGTTTGTCTCTCCCCCTCTCTGTAACTCTACCTCTCAAGCAAATAAATAAATCTAAAAAGCATAAAGACCTCATTTGCTATGTCTACTCTCAACCTCCCTGCTGCCAAAGAGAGGCGATGGCCAGATGCTGAGCGGCAATGGGAGGCCCTAGATGACGGAACCCTCTGTTTTTCAAGCTCCAGACAGGGACGCCAACCCGCGGAGAGCTACTCCAGCACACGGCCCACGTCCAAGGCTTGGGAACATGGACCTCTATTTTTGTTGCAGGTCGTTGTGGGCCTGGATTGGGAGAGCACACAATGGCCAGTGTTGAAACTCCCTTTTTGGAAGGAAGAACTGTTACACATCTGGGAAAGGTTAGGGTCAAACATATAAACGAGGGGAACGGAGCACATTACTCTGAGATGCCTGTCTGTGACGTCAATCGCTGCTGGATTTGGACAGAGGCTGCTCTCTTGTGTAGCAGGCAGGGACCCATTAACTTTGCCCAGTGCCTGAGTGTTTATGTGGAAAATGTGAGGCCAGGAAGTTTCTCCTAATTATGATTTGGAGGTTGGCAAGTAACTATTCTTTGGTAGTTGGTTTCTGTCTTTCCCACCTTTCCCAGAACCCCTCAGTTTCTGTTTTCTCCTTTGTCCTAGCCCAATTGCTCTATCTCTCGCACCTGCTCTTTTTACAAAGAAAGAGCAATTTATTCTGCACCTTCTCTCAGTCACTTCCTCTCTCTGCATTAGAGTTCTTGCTGGTTTTCCCCACTGGAACCCTGCCCATGGCTCAGAACACAGTCAAATACAACATAGCGAGCTTTTGGACTACGGATCGCCTCTTCTTTGAAACTTCAGGGACCAAGCTGCACTCTGAGCAGGCGCCGTCATGGCCCATCTCCCGTGCCAAGTCAGAGGGAGCCAGGAAATACCCAGCACCATCCCTTACCCGTCAGGTGACAATTGTAAAAGGATGGCAGACTCCGACCCCTGCATGTAGGAAAGTCCCCACAGCCTGGAATCGCCCCCTTCTTCTCAACCCTGTCCCATCTCTAACATTTCCAAGGCCATCATCATCCATCCAAATAATAACTTTGAGAACCAGGAACCTGCTTCTCACAATTAACATTGTCCTGTTTAGTTCTAGGCCAATCTGAGACACGCCAGTGGCCTACTGCCTGCACTAAGAATATCATTAGAGCCTCAGGTAGTGGGTAGTTATGCACATACAGATGATCCACCTTCAGAATGATTGACAGTGCATTCTATGTCCAGGACTGCCTGTGTGTGTTCTCGACTGCTTTCCCCACCACCCACCAATCAGCCGCCTCTGCCGTAATCACTGCTCTGAAGCTTGAGAAAGGAGGAGAGCCAAGAAACACCTGGAAATAAAAACTCATTCTAACACGAGCCTCAAGCAGGCAGGGACTGAAAGGAAAATAGGCGAGAGAGAGAGAGAGAGAGAGAGAGAGAGAGAGAGAGAGAGAGAGAGAGATGGGCTTTAAAAGTGCATGGAAAAATGGGATGAAAATATAAGCCTAATTTGGCACAAAAAATTAAATCATGCATAATTTTTTCATAACAGGCACTTTCCATGAATATTCTGAAGACTGCTCATAGAGGGAGGCCCTTATTACCTAATTTTTAATTTTTATTAATATGTTTCACTCAATAACATACATACATCTTCAATAGGCAGCTTAATAATTTCTTACATATATGTATATGTGGATACATGCATGTAAAGTTGTTACTCTAACTAGCTAGCTTCCTTGTCTCAGCCAATATGGAACCCCAGACATAACCTGTAACCTCTTTATGACATCTATTTTAACAGAGTAGTTTTGTTTGACTTACTCCTCCAATGAGTTGAATCACACAGTATATACTCTTTAATGCTTGGTTTCTCTTAGTGAACATAATGTTTGTGATATTTCTTCTTTGTTCCATCTAAAAGGATTCTTTTATGTAGTATTTCACTGCCTGAATATACTATACTCTTTCCATCCTATCATCCAAACAAGATGTTATTTGTTCTTTAGGATTATCTAGGCTCATCTTTCCCTTCAATCAGGTACTAATTACACTCCAATAGGCTCTATACCAGAGTTTTCAGGCTCAAGTGCATGTCATAGTCATCTGAACAACTCTAAGCCTAGCTCTTGACTTTTTAGTGTCATGAACGCTCATTGGCATTGTGGATAACTCTGTAGAAATATACACACCCCCAGAATTCCTAAGATGATTTGATGATTTACTTCTTTTGATCAAGACTACAGAATTTAAAACATAACTGAATTATTCTGGGCTTACATGGCATAATGAAGACATGACCATGATGTTAGATATTACGTGTGGAAGCTCTCTGTTTTCTGGGTACTGTACTAAGCACCATACAATTGCATTACCTGCCTGCTTCACTACTGGAATCGCAATACTTATCATGATGACTAGCACACAGCTCAAAATATACTGAGTAGAGAAATTTAAATTTATCCCCACAACAATCTTTTTTAAATAGTCAATATTATCTTCTGTTCAGTAAGACGAAAGCAGGTCAGAGATCTTAATCTTTCCCAGCACAAATGTGGGAAAACTTAAGACATCACTCTACTAACCTATCATTAAAAAACAGACTCAAAGGTAGGCCTTTGCTGATAAGACAGGGGTGGGGGAGGCCAGTATTGACTCCAGATGGAACTTGAATGACCTAGGCGAAGAAATCCTAAAGACATTCAGGTACAGGGAAAACGCAGAGTGCCTTCTGTCACAGGTGATTTACGATGGGCAAAGTGTCCTCTGACTGGCATCCTCATAGATGCGGAGGCTGCTGCACCCTGGCAGCAAGGTCGCCACGTTGACTTTATCTTTACCACGCTGGTGGGAAACTGAAGGTTCATGACAGTGAGCGCGAGAAGTCGACCCGAGTCAAAGGCTAAGCTGTGCGGCACAGTTCCACACCAGGCCTATCCAACCTCCCAGCTCACACTCGTTCTCCTGGATCCTGCTGCAAAGGGCTGACGTGGTGGGAACTGGTGGTGCTCAGCAGGCTCTGTGATCAGTGCTACCAAGACACCATGGAAGACAGAAGGAAAACAGCAATGGAGGTAATGTAAAAAATACATCTTTTTACTGAGCAGTCATGATTCATTAGAGTTTACTAAGGACATTTTATGCCTTACTTAATTCCCACAGCAACCTCTGAGGAATTTTTATTACTACCTTACTGGTAAGTCAACAAAATTTAGAGAGGTCACCTAGCTTACACAAGATCACACTTTATTTTATTTATATAAAAGGAACAGATTTCATGTATTTCATATAGACAGTTGTAAGAACGTAATGATACTTCTCACCCTTCCTCCCTCTCTTCCTCCCTCCCTCCGACTTCCTTCCTTATTGTTCTTTTAATTTTTGTGATGACATACTTTCAATTCACTCTATAACCACAAGCTTAACCCTCCACTAAATTAAGAAGTCAACAAGTGCCAAGTAGAAAGACCACTGCTCCTCAGGAGTATATCCAAGGGCTGTAAACAATAATCAAATCTCAAGGTGTGAATTTCACTCATGTACATAGCATTTTTTTGTATTCTATATATTAGTTACAACAAACCAGAGAAAACATGATATTTGCCTTTTGGGGACTGACTTATTTCACTAAGCAAAATGACCTTTGTTGCTCTGCTCTTCAAATAAGTGAAAATAAATAAATAAACCTAAAAAAGAATTTGCCGACAGCTTCATGTGAGGCCTTCTTGGAGAACAGATTAGTCAGTGTTCTCCCAAGAAGCAGAACCAGTTGAATCTATAAAGATTTATTAGGTTGGCTCATGTAAACACACAGAGGCTGGGAAGTTCCATAATGGCTGTCTGCAAGCTGGAGAGCCATTAAGAGCCAGAGAAGCCAGTAGCCAGGTACTCATCTGGGTCCCACATGGGTGGTGAGGATCCCAGAACTTGACCCATCATCTGCTGCCTCCCAGGGTGTGCATTAGCGGGAACATCAATAGGAGGCAGAGGCGGAACTCAGCCCCAAGCCCTCAACTGTGGAAGGTGCATGTCCCAGGCAGCAGCTTAATTCTCCCACCAGAACACCTGTCCCTGCAAGTGTATTTGAGTGCCTACTTTCCCAACCCAGAGCATCTTTAAGGTCTGATTTATCTGGAACATACTTTGGGAAATGCTGGGTAAATTTCACCAGAAAATAAGTGAAAAACATAGAAAGAAACAAAAGCTTCCTAACAATGGTACACTATACCTTATGACTAGTCCATTATAGGATAGGACATTTGCTCACATTCAGGAGAACGTCTGAGTGAAAAATGCCTTGAGCAAAATCAAAGGCACTGTTATCCTCAAAAATAGGATACTCACAAAGGAAAAAAATTTAAATGCCACAACATTAGAGGATGATCCAGGTTAAATAACATTTCCTTAATGGTCATGATCTAATTTTCCTAAAAGTCTACAAATGTCATTTCCTTTATGAAAGCATCATGCAGTTACCTGCTTCAAATATGTTCAGTGCTGTCGTTTCTCATCCCCACACTCACACTCACGCTGCTCACGGGTTTGCATGGCCCTGAACACGCTGCAGTTTCTTTCTCTGTGTGTCCCCGTCCTCTGCTCCCTGGGCTGGACGGAAAGTTCTCTGGGTTGGGAGGAGACATGGCTGTGTGCACCTCTAGCTCTGTACCTGGCATAGAACACTTTCATGTTGCTATGAATGAAATTGAAATTACTAATTGGCATTGCCTGGTTAAATAAATGTACAGAAGCTACTTTTACAACAAGTAAACTTTAAAAATATAATTGCCCAGAAATCATATCTTTTCCATTTTCCCTAAACTCCCAGAAAGCCTTTTTTTAAGGAATGAAAAAATTTCAACAATTAATTTTTTAGCTGATAAATGAAAGACAAACAAAAATTCCAAGTGGAAATCAAAGGAAGAGCTTGAATTTTCAAAAATTCTCTTAAAAGGAAAAGAAAATGTATTTAGCAATAGACCAAGTAAAAATAAGAACAAGTAGGGAAAGTTGAAAATGCTACACTATATTTTTTAGTTATTTCAAAGAATGATTTTGTTAATACATACAGGTACTATGAAAGTTCAATAAATTAACAGGAATTATGTAGACATTTTGAGGAAAATAATAATAATTAATATAAACATAGCAATAATATATTATTTTGGTTTAGAGAAGATACATTTTTGTAGACTTCCAGAAAATACTTATACAAACTAAAATATTTAAAAGAAAAATTATGAGCCAATAACTAAAAAAACCAAATGAATGCATGATAAGAATATGAGAATAACTTCTCATAGAAATTAGTGGTAGTCATATATTAATAGTTAAACACAAGCCCCAAGTCATAAAATATCCACATTAAAATGGGGAAAATGAAACACCCAGAGTATAAACAATAAAAGCAAAGAAAATCATTTACGTGAAATGTGTGGGAAAATCTGAGCTCTCCAGCCTCTCAGGAGGTGCAAACCAAATCTGTGAAAAAGATATCACTAATTTACAACCAGCACGTTCTAAATGCAGGAGCGGAGCAATCAGAAACTCAACAGGAGTTTTCACGTGGCTGCTGTCACGTGTCAGAGTAGCAGGAAATGGGATTTGTACTTTCTCTTTTCCTCTCTTTCTTGGCTGACGTCTTATCTGTGAGAGGTCTCCAACATCACAGGTGGATGGAACAAGGTTGTGAATGTCCTTAAGTGTAACGGAAGTGGTTTCCAATTCGTTCTCTAGTAGACAGTGTGAGTCCATTCAGAGATTGTGAAATGAAAGAATATCATGATCAGATCTGTATGATTGGTGGATTGAGGCAAATAAATCTGGTACCTGGGGGTGTACCAATGACACTCAGTAAATGGTCATTCTATGCTTACTTATTGAGTGCATATCATGTGCAAAGCTCCATGCTCCACGCTGAGCAGTAAACAAAGGAAAACAACCGACTTCCACTCTCATGATCTTACTGCCCAGGGGGTATATTGCTGTAGTCCACAGAAGAGATTAATTTTTTATTAAAAAGATGTATTTATTTATTTGAAAGTCAGAGTTACACAAAGAGAGGAGAGGCAGAGAGAGAGAGGTCTTCCATCCAATGCTTCACCCCCAATTGGCCACAACATCCGGAGCTGCGCCGATCCAAAGCCAGGAGCCAGGAACTTCTTTAGGGTCTCTCAAATGGATGCAGGGGCCCAAGGACTGCTTTCCCAGGCCATAGCAGAGGTGGAGCAGCCAAGAATAGAACCAGTGCCCATATGGGATGCCAGCGCTTCAGACCAGGGCATTAACCCACTGCGCCACAGAACCAGCCCCACAGAAGAGATTAATTAAGTCAAGTAAAAAAAAATCTAAGAATCGGAAACTGCTTAACCCAATCATGGTGTGAGCAATTACTTTGTGAAGTCTTCTCACATTCACAGAAAATTAAGATGAGCTAGGACAGGATCAACGTGTCTATCAAAAATTTTGCACCAAAATCAGTTTATCATTTAATCCCATTTTCTACAAACTTTTTGAAGCATCCTGGTATTACCTTGGAGCTCCCACTTCCAAGTGTGCAGTGGATATGCATTAAATGAATGTGTCTATGTAGTACTTTGAGCTTTTAAACACACACTTATTATAACTGCACTTAGCTTTATCTAAAATATACTTCATTCTTACTATGTTTCATAAACATACACAGATTATATCACTGAATTATAACTATAGCTCTGTGAAGAATGCACCACTATTAGACCTCTTTTATTGATTAGGAAGTCAGGACTCAAACATGACAGGTTGTTCAAGGTTGCAAGGCTAGTGACCCACACTAAGAATTCAACCAGGGGCTGGCACTGTGGAGCAGTTAGTTAAGCTGCCTTCTGCAGTTTCAGCACACCATGTGGGCATCAATCCGAGTCCCAGCTATTCCACTTCCTACCCAGCTCCCTGCCTATGGAAGATGGCTCAAGTTCTTGGGCCCGCTGCACCTGTGTGGGGATCTGGATGAAGCTCCTGGCTCCTGGCTTTGGCCCAGCCCAGCCATGGCTGTTGCAGCCACCTAGGGAGTGAATCAACAGATGGTAGATAACACACTCTCTCTCTCTCTCTCTCTCTGGCTCTCTTTCTATCTCCCTATCTCTCTCTATAACTCTGACTTTGAAATAAAATAAATCGTTAAAAGAAAAGTATTCAACAAAATTATGTATTTCCCTAAATATTCTCTTAACCATCAAGTTTTGACACTTTTACTTTTATGATAATTTGTTTACAGAGTGATTTTCTCCATTATACAGTGAACTCCTATAGAGCCAAAATAGTGTCTTACTTTTTCAACAATTTGAATGAGATGTAATTCACTTCTCATACAATTCTCTTGATTGTATAATTTAATAACTTTTGCTGTATTACATTAATTTTTTTTAATTGTGGCTGAGTATAGACCAATGAAATCTGCCATTTTATTCATTTTAAGAGCAAAACTCGGTAGTGTTAACTAGTCACAAAGTTGTACAATCATCACCACTATCTATTTCATCATCCAAAACTAAAAATCTCTGTAACCATTAAGCAATAATTCACCATTCCCTCCTCCTTGCACTCTTCCCCGTTCCTAGTAACCTTTAAGCTACTTTCTTTCTCCATGAATTTGCTTAGCATGGTGAGATAATGATCTTTGCTCGCCATGACCTTGAAGAGATGCCAACCATGTCGTAAATGTTTAATACGTATTTGGTGCAGAAGTGAAAAATGAAGACATGTTGTCCTTGTGTCTGTTTGGCTTATCATGTTTTAAAGGCCTCCTCTTTCTTCTTCAATAACATTCTTCCTAATGTCGTTGTCATTTATAATCCAATTCATAAACTCATCTTCACCAGGCAAACATCTTGTTCATGTCCTTACACTGTGTCAACCAGAGCACTTTAACTGCCCAGAAATCAGTGAGTAAAACAGTCAAAGATACTGAGATGAAAGTCACAAGGCTCCCACATCATCAACAAGAAATCATCTCATGACTAAGCAGCAGCTTATTGAGCTGCCATCACTTGTGTGTTATAAAACAGGATTCCTATAAAAGGTCACATCTTTCAGTGGTGGGCAAGGACATTTTCCAGGTGACCTCCTCCTGAATGTCCACCTTTTCCAACCATAGCCTTGTAGGCAACCGTCCACCTCTTCCATAGTGCAGGTCGGAGCAGGGCAAGGCAGAGGGCAGGTTTTGCAGGGAGGCAGCACCAGGAAAGAGGTTTCTGATGTGATTTATGGGTGACAGGTAGAGGCAGTTGGATGTAAAAACGAGACGGGAGGTGGCAGTTCTTGTGGTTGTTAAAATAAATAGCAACAGCTGTAGCTAACATCTTGCTGATTGCTTTGAAAATGAGCACTATCTCTAAAATCTCAGATTTTCTCCATCGGTTTAGTAGTAAAAACTACAGTTTCTTGATACAGTCAAAGGCTGTACTTTTGGCAATTGCATATGGATAAATATTTCTCTGCATTTTCTGTAAAGCCACTGACAGGATTAAGGACTTGGAACATATGGGTCAATAATTAAGACAACAGCATCAGAGAGCTATGCCAAACTTGAATAAGATGAGAAAGAGAGAGGGAGACAGAGAAAGAGAGAGAGATGAAGAAATCAGTTTAACAAAGAGAATCCTGGAATAAGACTTTTAAACTGTTGATTCCTATGACTTAATGAAATCCTAATATTTGTGTTTATAACTGTATTGGACAAAAATCATTTATACCCAGGTTCTGCCTGCTGGGTCCCTTATTTGATCTCTGCATAGCATCATCACAAGCTGCTATTCTCTGTTTACTTCCCCTTTTAATGTATGTTTTGACTGATCTCTCTAACCACCACCACCACATACATGCCTTGTAATTTAGTTTTAACTCCAGTACTTAGAACAGGATCCAACACATTGCGGGTGCTGGCAAGTAATTCTGAGTATGTGACACAAAGAGAGAGAGGACAAGTGTTCAGCAGACAGAGGTGTTAGGAGCGTTAAGGACTGAAAACCTCTCTCTCCACTATGGGAAGTTTGGAGCACAGAGCAGCCAGGAGCAGGGTGAAGGGAACCACAGCGGAGCAGGAAGCTGTCAACTCACACAATGCTTGGAGGGATTCTTCTTCATCCAAAGAGTAGTAAGAAAACCAACAGATTTTTTTAAAAAAATAAAAGATGATAGCCGGCACCGCAGCTCAATAGGCTAATCCTCCGCCTAGTGGCGCCGGCACACCAGGTTCTAGTCCCAGTCGGGGCGCCGGATTCTGTCCCAGTTGCCCCTATTCCAGGCCAGCTCTCTGCTGTGGCCAGGGAGTGCAGTGGAGGATGGCCCAAGTCCTTGGGCCCTGCACCCCATGGGAGACCAGGAGAAGCACCTGGCTCCTGCCATCGGATCAGCGCGGTGCGCCGGCCGCAGCATGCCGGCCACGGCAGCCATTGAAGGATGAACCAATGGCAAAAAGGAAGACCTTTCTCTCTCTCTCTCTCTCTCTCTCTCTCACTGTCCACTCTGCCTGTCAAAAAAAAAAAAATTAAAAAAAAAGATGATATGGTAGTGAACTTGGGCTCAAACTGAAAGAAACTCAGTACAAAAAATAGTAACTGTACTCTAGGGATGAACCCAGCCTGGTGCAGTCAGAGCTCACTGGTTTATTTAACTCCATCTTGCCCATCACTTCCTCAGAGAGCTGCCTGCCCACCCTCATCCCATTCAACACTGGAACCCACTGTCACCTGTTACATGGTAGTCTAGATCCCCACACTGTACCTTCAGAACTTACACGACTTCTTCCCCAGCAGCAATGGTAGTATAACACACAGTTGAGAACAGAGGCTGGTAGACTGCCTTGCTGACACCCCACATTTTCTACTTTATGACTGTGAACAGGGGCCAATTATATAACGTCTTTGAACCTCAGTTTTGTCATCTGCAAATTGGGAACAATGGTGGTGCATACTTCAATATACTGTAAGAATATTGAATAATTCACGCATAACACTTACCACAAGCCCTAGTGTGTAGCCATGGGTTCAGTGTTAGTAGCCATCACATCATTGTGACATGTTGGTATATATTGCATCTATTTGACTAATGCCTCTCACCTCCACCAGACTGAAATCTCCATTAGGAAAGGAGCAATGAGAGGATACTCCAGCAACATGGAGTGGCTGATGCAAGTAAGAACTCAAATAATATCAGCTGAATGGATGTGCGTTCTCAAAGGGTATTCTCAAAGGCAAGATTAGTTTTCCTATAATGTTCCTTTGTTGAGATGTACCCAGCAACACAGGAGTCTGGCCTTGTATGTTAGATATTGTAATCATGACTTAGAAACTTAGGCTAACAGAATTAGTCTGTCCTGTCCAGTATAATGAAATAATCCAGGCTGTGTATAAACCACAGAAACTTATCTCTCACAGTTCTGGAAGCTGGGAAGTCCAAGACCGAGGTGCTGGAGGATTCAGTGCTTGGTCAGGCCCTGCTTCCTGGTTCTCCGATGGCCAGCCACCTGCTTGTCACAACCTCAGAATGAACAAAGGGTGAGAGCGCTCTCTAGGCACTTTGATGGAAGGACAGTAATCCATTCATGAGGGTTCCACCACCTTGATCTTACAACTCCCCAAGGGCTCTATCTCCAAATACCATCACTGTGAGACGAGGATTTCTAAATACAACATTATATGAATGAACATTCAGGCCATCACAGCAATTGCCTGGCCTCCCATCTGATGGGTTCTCTCATGTGAAGTTTGCTTGGGAACAACTGCCTCTCTTAGGAATTATGCTTTCCAGTTCCAATAGACTTTGCATCAGAACTGGCCATCCTACTATCATCCACAGGATGTAGCTACGCCTCAGGTGTGTCTCAGTCTGAGCTTTGTAAGTCAGATTAAAAACTGTTTGCTTTTAATCCAACTCAGAAGTGCCAGAGAGTACACAGAATGACCTCACCCTGCACAACCCCACTGGCTAGAAGTTATGTTGCAAGGTAAGGGGAGAGAAAGACAGAAACTGATGGACAATGAGGTTCTGGGCATGGGGCACAGAAGCTGACTGAGCTACCGAAGGAAAACTCTGAGACTCTGAGCACAGGTAGGGTTGCTTTGTGCCCCAGGTTCTGCTGTGCTGCCCAACTAGGAAGACCCTCCTTCTTCTTTCTGCCAGAGCTGGGGAGGACTCCAGCCCTCTGAGATGCAGGACCGTCTGCAGGCAATCCTGTAGTGTGTGCACTGGAGCTTGCCTGAGTGTTTTGGCCATGCCAAGGCTCCGTTTAGAGAGCAACACACACAACAGGTGGGGGTGAGAGCAGAGGAAAAACAGCACACGTGAGACACCCCTGGGGATTCCGAGATATGAACAGGGGAGTAAGTTAAGAGGTGCTGAGTTCTAGGGTAGGGCTTGGGAGAAAGATGGTCATTAAAAAAACAGATTTTGTTTCCATAGGCTTTCAAATTACTTGGCATCTGATATGCATACTATTTGGTTGAGTTCTCATAATTACTAGTGAGGCATTTCTATTCTTACTTTGATTTCATTTCTTTCTTTATTTCTTTATTTAATTATTTGAAAGGCAGAAAGAAACGGTCAGAGAGAGAGAGAGACAGACAGGAGATACCTTCCATCTTCTGGTTCACTCCCCAAATCTCCACAGAAGTCAGAGCTGGGCCAGACCAGAGCTAGGAGTAAGAATTCTTTTTTTTTTAAGTAAATTTATTATTAAAATTCAAATATAGCAAAATATAATTTGTACAAAGTGGAAGTTCCTCCCCAACTTCAATTCCCAGATGTATTGTGAGCTGTTGGGCTTATCTCTACTTTTTTTAAAAATTGTATTTAAGATATACAAATTTCATGCATTTTACATATACATATTTAGGAACATACTGGTTCCACCCTACCCTCCCTCCTGCCCACACTCCCATCCTTCTTCCTCCTCCCTCTCCTATTCCCATTCTTAATTTTTTACAAAGATCTATTTTCAGTTTCCTTTATACTCATAAGATTAACCTTACACTTAAGAGTTCAACAAATAGTATTAGGAAAAAACAAAAAACACTGTTCCTCAACAGTAGAGACAAAGGCTGTAAACAATCACTGAATCTCAAAATGTCAATTTCACTCCTACATATTACATTTTAGATATTCTGTTAGTCACCACAGAATTCTATCAACTCTGCCACATAGGTGGTACTTGAGCCATCACTCCACTGCCTCCAAGGGTGCACAGTAGCACAAAGCTGCAATCGAGAGGGGGACTGGGACTTGACCCAGAGGCTCTGGTATGGAGGCAGGAATGCCAAGCGGCAGTGTCTTAACCACTCACACATCCACCCTTTATCTTACTGTAAAGATGATGGCACTGAGTCTCAGGGAAGCCATTCAGTTTGTTCAGTTACACATATATAAAGCTAAGAGGTAAAACCAGACCCAGATCTCCAAGTGGCCTTTTACCCCTCTTGGCGAGGCCATGCAGGTCACAGATTCAAAGAAGAAAATTGTAACTTGGGAGAAATAGCCAAAGAGGAACAAGATGTTAAAACTACGAATTACCCTTGAAAGACGGCAGAGGAAGACAATGGGAATTCAGCAGAACTCTAATAGTCTGAGGCCATTTAACTGATACAGAGGTACCGATCTCAATAACATCTGATGACATCTAACTCCTTCACAACACTGTGGAATTAGGTTAAAATCAAACCCAGAGTCACCAAGCTGCATTTAAATTTAACGTCTTATCTTTAGGGAAGCAATAAAAATGATAAGAAATCCAGGAACTATTTCTAACAGACACTTAATATAAAAGAAAACGTTTATGCTAGAACACAATTTATTCATTCAACTGAATTTTGCTGAATACCTAGCATGTGTTAATGCATTGGTAATATTCTGAGCACCAAGACACAACAGGAACTAAGACAAAAATCAATAGCCCCGAATCTTATCAAGAGTCACTTCTAGCAGATAAGAGTCTCATATATAATTTCTAGGATGTTAGAGACACAGATTCCTTCGTACCACACACTTTCACTATGAGTTTGCAGTCAACTGAACAGCTTTGTCAGTCTAAGCTAAGCCACTGGGAAGTTAGTCAACGTGTCCTTTCTCTCCTGGGGAACGCAAGTCCTGTCCAGTTCTTTTGACAGCCACCACAGCACTTGCCTGGTCCCCAGGACCCCTACACACAATCTGAACCCAATCAACATTGCTGTACTGGGCTCCATGACAATCAAAAGAAAAAACAGGGTTCCACCGTGTCGGGTCCAGGACCACAGAGGAAACTTTGCCTAGACTAGGTCTGCAGCTAACACATGGGAAAGTTATGCAACCGCCTCTTTGTATTCTTTAGATCTCCCCAAGGCTTTAGTTGAAAAGTCAAATGTTCATCCTCGCCTTTGCATGGCTGCTTCAGAATTGCCCTACTGCTGTTCTCAGGAGGAAAGGAGAGCTCGCAGCTGACACTGATCGTACCCCATGGATCTCTCAGCTTGAAGTCAAGGCCTCACTTTCTTCTGAGAGACCCGCCCCTTCCTCCTTTCCAGCTGGCAAAGAAACAGACCGCCCCTGCCAGGTTTCAGAAACTACAGTCATCGCATGGTGCAAGAAGTCAGACTGTTCTGGTCCAAGCTGCAGAAAGCTCTGGGAACCCTGCTCAGGCGGTGTTCTGCCAGATGGTAGGGGAGGGAGGAGTGGGAGGGCTACTCTGTTTGATCTAATGTCAAATCCCACAACTGACTGCTTTGAACGCGCGAAGCCCTCTCACGGAGAACTTCATGAAACTGGAGAGCCGCTCACCTTCTGCCTCTTGACGTGACACAGCAAGAGAGCGAGCGGGAGGCAAGCGTGTGGACAGTTCTTTCTGGGCTGGATGATTTAGGGAAGCAGCTGTAGGGATTACAGGAAGGGGAGCTGGAAGGAGGAGCCGGGGAACTGAGCAAGGACCCTTCAGTTCTGTAACTGTGGTGCTGGGCAGATAGATAGATGGAGAGGTGGAGGAGCGAGAGCTTGCCGTTGCTCACACAGCCAGTGGGAAGCCTTTGAAGAAAGACTCCCCTCTCCCATTCTCCACCCAGGGCCTGGGGAAGGCCTTAGGCTGAGACAATGGTCTGGGAACAGCCAACACCCAGTGCTCTTTGGCTCTCCACTTCCAGGAAATTGTGAGCTGTCTGTTTCTCATTACCTTGCTCTTATCACATCAGGCTCTGACTGGGGAAGCAGTTTCATTTCCAAGAAACCTGCTTGCTTCTCCTCCCTCACGATCTTTCCAGCTCCTGCCTCCCTTCTCTCCCCAACCCCTCCCTCCCCTACCCATCTGCTGGTACATCAGCTGCTTCTCCATCTAGGAAACAAGCCTCCATGTGACCTTCGCGATGCCAGACATACAAAGCAAAAAGGTCAGAGTTTGGTCAGCAGTGGCAGCAGCGAGCTGAATATCACTCCCCTGCCACTGCCTTCTCACCTGTGTTCTTAAAGAAACCTCAGACCTCCTCATGCTACTTTGGGGTCAAAGGTCAGCAACCTGGAGGAGACACCCAGTATACTGGCAAGTAGGACCCGCCCTCCAGTCTCTGGCCACCCACCCACAGTCTGAAAGGCGGGATAAAGAGAGACATGTGGATAATTCCAGCTGCCACCCACCAAAGTCATCTCACGGACAGGACGGGAAGGAGAGTATCCCCCAGTGCTCCACAGGTTCCTGAAGACCTAAGGGTGCCTTCAGCCAGTGAGGACCATCTCGGGGGCTGCCTCTCACCACTGTGGCGCAGGGAGCCCCACGGGGCTCTCCATAAGTCCCTATCACACACACGTTCGGTGTGCTTCTTTTCGTCTCTCTCACATGTCCTTCCCCCATCTTGTCCCTGTGCTGCTCATCTTCTTCTAGATGTCACCCATTGGGGTTCCAGGGCTTACATCCCAATTCACTGATGTGGGAAATAATTTCAGACAGAGTCCACCGCAGGCTCCCTGCCCCCAAGCTTTAGAAAAGATCACCTCAGTTCTGCTCACTCTCACGTTCTCCTCAAATTGCCTGCAAACTCCTCAAGAGGAAGATCTTTTCATCAGCCCCAGCTCTCAGCTCCTGTTTCCATGGAGGGAAGCAGCCTTGTTGCACGGTGGGTCGTTGACCCTGCACCTGCCAAGATAGTTCTTTCTATACCGAATCACCCAGGCAAGAATCTGACACCTTCTTTGGTTTAACAAACTCTCACCAAATGAACGCACATGTGTGCGTGGATGGGGAGGCTTTTATGACAGCGACATGCATAAGTCACAGTTACACACAGATGTCACATTTTGTGAAGTGGCCAAACCACACTTGGAGATTTTTCTCAGATTCTGTGGCTCACAAGCCCCAGACTCAGTTGCCTTACTCTCTGCCTTCCTCCTGTCTCTCCACCACAGCCACCACCTGCTCAGGTCAGTCTTTGTCATTCCAAAAGGGCCATGCAGGGTTGTTTTCTTCCAGAATTTTTAAAATTTATTTTCATGAAAAACAGTGAGAGTGAGAGAGAGAGAGAGAGAGAGAGAGAGAAAGAAAGAGATCTTTCATCAGCTGGCTCATTCCCCAAATGCTCACCACAGCAAGAGTGGTAAGCCAGGACTTCTGGCCAGGCCAAAGCCAGGAGCTGGGAATTCAATCCCAATCTCCTGTGTGGGCGGCAGGGATTCAAATACTTGACCCATTGCTGCTGTCTCCAGAGGGTGCCTCAGCAGGAAAGTGGAACTGGAAGTGGAGTCAGGACTTGAACCCATGCACTGTGATATGGGATTCAGCAGTCCCAAACAGTCTTAACTGCTGCACCAAACACCCACCCTGAGCCTTTCATCTTAACAGGTCTATCATCCAGACAAGGCTGTTGTAGGACTATTTGTGTAATTTTTATTTTTAATTGTGTATTGATAAACGATAGCTGTATATATAGGGCATAATTTTATCTCAATGATTTATTGTAAAATATTTCAAGCTTTTAAATTTGTACAGAAAATAATGCCACTAATATCATCTTGAGATTTAACATTAAAGATATAACAGATGTTAAAATGTCACTGCTTTGCTTCATGTCTCTTTTTCTCTGTTTCACTCAGAAATAAAATGTTTTTTAAGATTATATTTTTATTAAAGATTTATTTATTTATTTGAAAGGCAGGTTTATTGAAAGGCAGAGGCAGAGAGAGAGAGAGAGATCTTTCATCCACTGGTTCACTCCCCAAATGGCTGCAGCAGCTGGAGCTGGGCCGATCCCAAGCCTGGAGCCAGGAGTTTCATCCGAGTCTCCCATGTGTATGTAGCAGTCCAAGCACTTGGGCCATTTTCTACTAATTTCCCAGGCCATGAGCAGAGAGTTGGATTGGAAAAGGAGCAGCTGGGACATGAACTGGTGTCCATATGGGATGCTGGCACCACTGACAGAGGCGTATCCTACTATGGCACAGTGCCAGCCTCCATTAAAATATTTTTGATAGAGTTAAATCCCAGGACCATCCCTTTCCTACCCTCCCACCCTCCAGAGGATGGCTGCATCATTCCCACAGGTGTTTTCTGTACTTTTATTATATATGAATGCTTCCATAAACAACATTTAGTATTGTTTTGGGAATTGAAAAATATTTGTCTACATGGTGCCTTGTAGTGGAAGCTGAGAATGAGCTTTATACACAAGAGTAGCATTGCCTTATTCTGGTTGGTATTTCTCACAATCTCAGCACTTTTGGGTACCACCAACATCTTGCAAGTACTCAACAAGTATCTTCCAAATTAACTGCATGAGAAGATAAGACCCTCCCCGGCATCCATAGTGCCAAGGTAAGAAATAACCCAAGATAGGTGGTATTTTATACACTTTGTAAAAACTTCTGGCCTAAGAAACTTCAATGACTACAAACAACTCTTCCAAGATAGGTACATTCTTTGTTGGCAAAAAAGGGAACTTCATAAATGCCCCATTAAGAAGCTTTCTGTCCACAGAGCACCTCTCCTTCCACGTGACGTGTCCCACAACTCTGATGTCAATGGCACCTCCTGAGACTGAAGTTCCCAACCCACATCCTCCTACTCCGAAAACTGCTAATTCCATGGATGAGTACACCCCCTCCAATTTCAAGAGGAATAGCAAACGTCATTATCTCTGAGCAGCCAAGGACAGCAGCAGTCATTCGGTCTAGTGGGTAGGGTTCACATCCCTAAGGCATTATTTATTCTGCCGGATTACGAGGAGCAGAATGGAGCAGCCCGGTGATCTAGACTTCTGGCTGCAATTTCCTGTAAAGCAGAAACCTCGCCCAAGCGATGGTGCTGGGAGCAGCTCCAAGCTCCTCTGCTACTCTGACCATCAGTAGGGAGGTCATCCAGTTTACCATCGAAATTATCAACTTGAGAGTGAAGATGGTGTATTAATGATTATGCTAGGTTAACAGGCTTAAAAAACGCCCTATTGGCAGATGGGAATATATGGTCATTCTAAATCAGTAATCTTACGTAAAAGCCATGATCAGTAATCCCTCTTACAAGGTGCCTCAAGCAATATATTATCTAGTAGGGGTGAAGAATCTTTTTTCTGCCAATGGTCATTTGGATATTTATCATATCATTTGCAGGTCATGCAAAATTATCAACTTAAAAATTAGCCTGCTATCAATGGATTGAATTTTGAGTCCTGCCTGTGGATGCCTTGGCAGGGCCAGACCAAATGATTTTGCAAGCCTTGAACAGCATGCTGGTCAGATGTCCCCCACCCTTGTATCCTCAAGGACTGGTCACCTGGATTCCCTTCCCAGTGTCAGCTCAGTGATACACGAGTCCATTGTCACAGCAGCCCATGAAGGCTCAGCCTTCACAGTCAACTTTTTTTTTTTTTTTTGACAGGCAGAGTGGACAGTGAGAGAGAGAGAGACAGAGAGAAAGGTCTTCCTTTTACCATTGGTTCATCCTCCAATGGCCGCTGCAGCCGGCATGCTGTGGCCGGCGCACCGCACTGATCTGATGGCAGGAGCCAGGTGCTTCTCCTAGTCTCCCATATGGGTACAGGGCCCAAGGACTTGGGCCATCCTCCACTGCACTCCCAGGCCACAGCAGAGAGCTGGCATGGAAGAGGGGCAACTGGGACAGAATCTGGCGCACTGACTGGGACTAGAACCCGGTGTGCCGGCGCCGCAGGTGGAGGATTAGCCTATTGAGCCGCAGTGCCGGCCTACAGTCAACTTTTCAGCAAAGAGCAATGAGGTTCACTTTCCATTTCTTTTTTTTCTTTCTCCAATAGGATGAAACTAGAATGAACTGATTCCCCATAGTCCTCTGAAAGTGTGCAAGGAAATGACAACAAATGTCAGACTGGGATAAATCAGAGAAGAATGAAAATATCACCAGCAGGGCCAGTATTGTGGTGTAGTGGGTAAAGCCACTGCCTGCACTGCTGGCATCCCATACGGGCACTGATTTGAGTCCCAGCTGCTCCACTTTCAATCCAGCTCTCTGCTATGGCCTGGAAAAGTAGTAGAAGATGGCCCAAGTCCTTGGTCCCATGCACCAGGAAGACCTACAGGAAGCTCTTGGCTTCTCTCTTCAGAACAGACCAACTATGCCCATTGTGGTCATTTGTGGAGTGAATCAGTGGATGGATGGTGGATGGATGATGTCAATGGCACCTCCTGAGACTGAAGTTCCCAACCCACATCCTCCTACTCCCAAAACTGCTCTCTCTCTCTCTCTCTCTCTCTCTCTCTCTCTAACTCTGTCTTTCCAATAAATAAATAAATCTTAAAACGAAAGAAAATATCACTAGTGGATCAATACCATGGCTCTGAAGGGGAGCCCATTTGGCATCCACGGCAGTGTGTACTGGGTGCCCATGTGGTTCCATGAATAATAACATGGGATTTAGCACTAGACAAACTTGGACTTGAATCCCAGCTTCACCACTGCTCCCCATTTGGCCTGAGACAAGTGAATTCTATTAACCTTAGTCTGTAAAAGGGAAGGTAAGGACAATACCAGTCCCATGGGTTAGGTAGAATTTTCAGTGACATATGAATTGAAATTCTCAACAACAGTTGGTTGGCACATTTTAAGCACCCAGAAAATAATCGCTGTAACTATTACTCATGCTATTTAAATACTTTTCAGCATTATCTCTTAGTACTCCCACAAATACACTATCTGAACTGGTATTTACTTTTCCAAAACATCAACTTGCCTTTGCTGCCTCTACATTTTGCTCCTGCTCTGTCCACCACCTGGAATGCTTGCCTCTCCTCTCTGTTATCCTCTTTGCTCAACACGGCCACACCCTACTCCTTTTCTGAGGTCCATTTCAATGCTCACAACCTCCAGAGAATCTTCTAAAACATGAGTTGTCCATCAGGAAACACATTGTTTTCTGTTTTCCACCACTCATTGCAGGAATTAGTATTTTCCAAGTATACTGTAAGTTCTTCCAGGACATGTACTATGTCTGATTAAATTCTTCTTCCCCATTGTGTTTATCATTACCTTGCAAAAGATACCCAAGAAAATTTCTACACCATGGTAAGGCTTAGTATATATTGGTTAACAGCTGGACCCAGTAGACCTGTGCTCATAGCTTCTATCTGTGTGATCTAAAGTGAATTAACCTATTTAAATCTTGATATTCTCCTATACAAAACAGGCATAATCCTGCATGACAGGGCTGAGCACCCTTGACCTAGACATGAGCCAGCGCTCACCATTCATAAGTTAACGACTTCCTACTGGACTTGTTAGTATAGACAGCACTGTAATCAAGTTTGTTTATCTTTAGTAATACACTTTCAGAATGATGCATATCTAATCCTACAGTTATTTTTTTTCAATGTTCATTATTTGAAAAGGAAGTGGGAAAGAGAGACAAGAGATCTTCCACTCACTGGTTCACTCCCTAAATGCCCACAACAGTCAGAGCGAGAATGAAGCCAGGATCCTGGAACTTAAGTAGTTGAGCCATCACTTGCTGACTGCCAGAGTGTGCTTTAGCAGGAAGCTAGATCATCAGGACTCCATCTCAGGCACTCTGGTCTGATATGGGATACAAGCATCAGTGGTTAAAGCCACTGTGCCATGACTATGCCCCTGTCCCAACACACACACACGCAGTGTTTTTAAATCTTCTTGTTTATGTTCAAATCATTTCCAGTAAATACTAGAGATCTATGGAACAAAAGACTGTCCTTACCTCTTCTATTTAGGGTCAAGTCTAACTTCCCACTATCTACCTGTTGCAATACCCACAGTGTGCATGTTCTTCCACGTATTTTTCCTAACAAGCACTATGGACCATGAAGCTCATTCGTTTTGTCAGCTCTTAGGCTCAAAAACCCACAGAGATTTGTTGCAAGCCTTGTACATACTGATCTCAATCATTCACAAATGTCTCCCTCCTGGATTCATATTACAAATTGCTCTTCTTTTTCTACTACTGTCCCCCGATAGCTGGTTCCCACACATAACTTGCTCCTTCTCACCCCTAAGCCCTGACACAGTCCATTCATCTACCTCTTCCACCAAATGCAGCTGCAGTACAGTGAACAGGACAGGCTATGGAATGTAACGGAACCAGATTTTATTTCTGCCTGTACATTGGACTGGCGGGAAATGTTGGATAATAGGCTTACCCTTTCTTTGCTGTAATTTCCTGATCTTTAAATTGTGAATAACAAGATAAAAGTGATTTCAGGTAATCTGTCAATCTAAGCTGATGTGGAAAGGCTGCCCTCCCACATCAAACACATAGAGACACTGCAAAAAATAAGAGAAAAAATTAATATATAACTAAACTTATAAATAATAAAAGGAACACTTCTGGATCCCAAAAAACACAGAGGGAACTCAAAACCAGGGTAGGGAATGGTGGACAAACTAAAAGAATTACCAGAAGGAACAGAAGTTGGCAAATGACTTGGGGAAAGGAGACAATACCTCAGATCACTGCAAGGCAAGGTGCTGGACTTGATACCCAGTGTCATCAGACCATGAAATTGAACTTGAAATACTCCTTCCATGGCCTAGATACCAAGGGGAAAAAAAACTAACCATAAGTTGAGTGCCATGGCTAGAAGTTGAGACCCATGAGAAATTACAGTCTCTAAACTGACACAATCTACATGGTAGGGCACTCACAGCTAATAAATTATCATAAAATATGATCAAGAATTGGTAAAAAAAAATCCATTGATCTACAGAAGCCAAATTAGATCACTCTGTATGAAAGCTGATATATCTCTTCATGAGTCTACTACAGAAAAAATTCCAGTTTTAAGTAATTTATTTCTTTGAGAGGCAGAGACAATTCAACAGAATTTTCACTGGTTCACTCCTGCAAATGCCCACAACAACCAGGGCTGAGCCGAGACCAAAGCCAGGGGAGACAGGAGCTCAACCCAGGTCTCCTGTGTGGTTAGTAAAAACCCAATTATCTGAGTTTTCACCAGTGTATCACAGGATCTGCGCTGGCAGAGCCAGGTATCAAACCCAGCCACTCCAATATGGGACACAGGTACCTTAAACTCTGGGCTAGATTCTCACTTCCAGAAAATAAATTTTAAACTACACAATAAGCCAAATGAAACAAAGCCAGTAGGTATAATACATGGAAGGAAGTCGAGAGAGAAAAATAAAACCATACGGAAAATAGTCTTTAACTTTTAGAGATAAAAAAACATAAAAATATTTTAAACAATTGAAATAGTTTTAAGAACCAAGTAGAAATCTTGAAAATGAACCACAAAGCCAGTGAAACAAACACATGCACACTCAGTGGTTGAATCCAAAGGAGACGACTCATTGCTGACAAAATGACAGATGGGTTATAAAATGGGCAGCTGGACACAGCACTTGAGGCAGGAGAGTGGAAAATATGAGGGAGACATTGAGAAATTGGAGGGTGAAGTGTGAAAATTCTACATGGAGCTGACTGGAATCCCAGGGGAACACAGAGAGCGAGGGGAAAAGCAATACTGAACTACACTGTGTATGATAATTTTTTCCAGAATCTAAGAAAGGCATACATTCTCAGATTAAAGAAATATTTTCAGGACTGTAAAGAAAAACCACAACAAATTCTCCTGGACACACTATCCTAAAGTTACAAAATATGAAAACTTCAAAATCCCCTAGAGAGTAAAACAGTATTCACAAAGTAACTACCATCATATAGAAAAACCTCCCATTAGTAACAATTAATGTCAGAAAACAAAGGAATAATGTCTTAAAAGAACTAAGGAAAAATATTTACTATATAGATTTCTATGGTCAACTCAATGCTCGTGTATGAATAAGAGCAAAGTAGGGACCGACACTGTGGTGTAGTGGGGTAAGCCACCGCCTGCAATGCCAGCATCCCGTATGAGCTCTGGTTCAAGTTCCGGCTGCTCCACTTCTGATCCAGCTCTCTGCTATGGCCTGGGAAAGCAGTATAAGATGGCCCAAGTCCTTGGGCCCCTGTACCCACGTGAGAGGCCCAGAAGAAGCTGCTGGCTCCTGCCTTCAGATCGGAGCAGCTCTGGCCATTGTGCCCAATTGGGGAGTGAACCAGCGCATGGAAACCTCTGTCTCTCTCCCTTTCTCTGCCTCTCCTCTCACTGTGTAACTAAGACTTTCAAATAAATAAATAAATCTTAAGAAAAAAAAGAGCAAAGTGATATGTCTTCAGGGTCATAAAAACTGAGTCTCTTATTCGCTAACCTCACTCCAACTACTTCTGTAGACTATAGTTCAGCTGAAAGAATCTTAAACCCAGACAGAAAGAGAGAGATTAAAAAAAAAAAAAAAACAAAGAACAGAAAAGAAGTTGGCAAGCATGTTGATTAATCTGAAATATTCATTATAAAAAGAATAATACTGATCAATTTTGGCAGAAATGTTTAACCAAAAATTCAAACTAAGGAATAAAATATGGATACAGAAATTGAAGTGAAGCTAAAAATCTTTAACTGTTTAGGAAGAAATCGAGTATATTGATTCACTTTAGACTTTTTAATGTATGTGTGTTCAAAGTGTAAAGACAACTACTAAAAGAACAGAGTGGAATGCAGATATCTATAGAGAAGTAAAAAGGAAATGCAGAAAATGGGATTGATTAAATAGAAGATGGAAGATGAAAGAGAAAAACAGAGGGAGGGAGAAGGCAAAGAAACAGAAAATACAAAGTAAAATGATTTTAAATCACAAATATGTCTAAATATGATGATACTTCCCCATCTTCCCTTCCATTACATCCTTAGAATTGTATATACGAACCACACTGAAACTGTTCTCTTTGTGTTAATATCACATTAACATGAAAAATATATATCTAATATATATCTAAATAAATGTAGATTCAAGTCTCCTCTAAAAGGACAAAATACCAGAATGTACTCTTTTTAAAATTTTATTTATTTATTTGAAATGCAGACAGACACGAAGAGCTCCCATCCACTGGTTCACTCCCCCAAATGCTCACAACAGGTAGGGCTGGGCCAAGCTGAAGCCAAGAGCCAGGAACCCAATCCATGCTCCCATGTGAGAGGCAGGGACACAGGCACTTGAGCCAGCAGCTGTTGCTTCCCAGGGCATGCATTAGGAAGAACCTGGAATGGCAAGAGCAGAGCTAGAACTCCAATCTAGGAATTCCACTGTCAGGTGTGGGCATCCCAACCAGCAGCTTCAATGGCAGGCCAAAAACCCTCTTTGAGATTGCACTAATTTTTAATCACAACATGCGATGCTTATAAAAGATTTAGCTAGATAAGAAGATACAGAAAGGTTAAAGATAGTAGATAAAAAATTATATGCTTCATAAACATTAGTTTAAAGATTTTGCCATGGAGTTGATAGGGTAATTTTAAAATTCATATAGATGGGAGCAGGTATTTGCCATAACAGTTAAGATGCCACTGCATTACCCACAAAAAATACTGATGGGTGTGCCTGGGTTCAAGTCCCAGCTCCACCTATGATTCTAGGTTCCTGCTAAGGTACACACTGGGAAGCAGCAGGTGATGACTCAAGCATTGAGTTCCTGATACCCATGTGGTAAACCAGTTGGAGTTCCAGGTCTCAGGTTGGCTTCAGTCTGGCCTGTCTCTGGCTGTGGCAAGCACTTGGGCAATGAACCAGGGCATGGGAGAGATAACGCTTGCTCGCTCTCTCTCTCTCTCTCTCTCTCTCTCTCTCTCTCTCTCTCCCCCCTTCAAATAAAAAAAAAAGTTGATAAAATGAAATTTATGGAAATGAATAAAGGGAATTCTATATGGATTAAAATGTTAACTAAAAACCTTTAAAAAGCAATATTTTAAAACATCTAGGAAATAATCCAAAATAAGGAAAAATACCTTTGTGACATTAGGAGAGGAAGACAAAAAACAATCAAAAGCATAAAGAGGCCGGCACCATGGCTCACTTGGCTAATCCTCCACCTGCGGTGCCGGCACCCCAGGTTCTAGTCCCAGTTGCTCCTCTTCCAGTCCAGCTCTCTGCTGTGACCCAGGAAGGCAGTGGAGGATGGCCCAAGTGCTTGGGCCCCGTACCCGCATGGGAGACCAGGAGGAAGCACCTGGCTCCTGGCTTTGGATTGGTGCAGCGCACCGGCCGTAGTGGCCATTTGGGGGGGTTCAAGTTCTCTCTGAAAAGAAAAAAAGCATAAAGAACAATTTTGATATCTTTGATTATAATCAAAAAAGAAACACATTAAAATGACAAAAATCTCTGTAAAGTTAACTTGTGAGCAACAGACCAGAAAAAGATGTTCACAATGATAGATAATGGATTACTATCCAAAATACATAATTAACCACAGTTTGTTTGAATGAGGATTCTCAACTCATCAGGAAGAAATATGAAATTTTTATCTCATGCCATCCCATTCAGGGTTAAGATTTCAGCATATCCAATGGGGAGGACATAAGCATTCAATTCATTTCAGGGTTTAAAGGCACAGCTGATACTTAATCTGTGACTTATAGAGTAATATTAACATCTAATCTACCATGTATTTGTTATATTTAGTTCCAAGTGTTTTACATATTTGTGTGCCTCAAAAATTCCTATGGTAAAATCCTAATCTCCAAAATGATGCTATGAGGAAATGAAATCCATCAAACTTTCACAAATAAAATGTAAAGAAAAGATCCCAGAATGTGCAAAAGAGAAATGCCAGCTTACTGTTTTTCTATTTGAAAGGCAGAATTTCAGACAGAGACAGAGAGAAACCTTCCATATGCTGGTTCACTCCCCAAATGGCCGCAATGGTCGGGTCTGGGTCAGGCTGAATCCAGGAGCCTAGAGTCTCTGCTGGGTCTCCCCCATGGGTGCAGGGGCCTGAGTACTTGGGCCATCCTCTGGTGCCTTCCTGGGTACACTAGCAGGGAGCTGGACTGAAAGTGGAACAGCCAAGTCTTGAACCAGCACCCATATGGAACCAGCACCGCAGGTGGCAGTAGCTTAACCCACTAAGCCACAGAACTGGCCAGGCCAGGTTACTTTTGAATGGACTCCAATTAGATTGACAGCAGATTTCTCATCAGAAACCTTTCAGGCTAGGAGAGAATGGAGAGATGATAGTCCAAATCCTAAAACAAACAAACAAACAAACAAAATCATCAACCAGATTACTGTACCCAGCAAAGCTGTCATTTAAAGTGAAGGTGAAATAAAGACCTGCCAACACAAAGAGAAATTGGGGCCTTTGGAAAGGGATTGAGCATGAAGATGGAACCCTCATGAATAAGATTAGTGCCCCCATAAAAGAGGCCTAGTAAGCTCCCTTGCCCCTTCTCCTATAAGAGGTTACAATGAGAAGAAAGCAGTCTTATGCCCATGAGAAACAAAAGCAAAAAATAACCCCCTGAAAGATCATAAACCTTGCAGCCGCCACTCCTTTTTCCTGTAGGGTTTCATTTGTTAAAGGGCTATCTAAAGCTGTGGTACCCACGGAGTCACTTTCCACTTGCTGTTTGCTCACTACAGTCTGGGTTTCATCCCACCATTGCACAGGAATTGTTCTTACCTGGGTCACCAGTGATCTCTGTGTTGCCAAATCTAATACCCACATTTCTGATCTTATGGCAGTTGATATACAGCAGCATTCAGTGCAATGATTCCTACCTCATTGGAACTCTGCCGTATATGAGTGTTGGGGCCCTCTGCATTATAGCCTATTAACCATTCCTTGCCTGTCTCCTCTGCTTACTTTGCCCCTCTCTTCACCAACCCTTACATGTAGGCACTCTTCACATCCCAGAGGCTGTACTCTCATTTTATACGCCCTCTGTGCAGTAAGCCAGAGTTTTCAACAGGCTGTGACCCCTCCGCCGCTGCACCCAACCACCACAGGACATTTGTCAATTACTGGAGACATGATTAATGGTTACAACTGGGAGAAAGTTTCTAGCATCCACAGGATAGAGAATGGAAATGCTGCTAAACACTGGTAGTTACTACACAATCCTATAATGCAAATCACAGCCTCCCACAACAAAGGGTTACTTGGTTCAAAGCATTGATGGCCATGACATTAAGAAGCCCTGTGTATATAGTCCCTTGAATTCATATACCATTTTGGACAAAAGTATGCATTGCCTCCTGGCATCCAGTACCTCTTACTTTAGTAACAGAATTGGCAACAACTCACCAGGTGGCATACATCCACTTAGTTCACAGATTCTACTACACAGCTTGTCTTGTAGGGAAGTAACACAAGCAACTCTGGCTCACTTCATCAAGAAAGAAGACACTGTCTTTCTCCTTCCATCCGACACCATGCGGTCTTGATGCCAGTGAGCCCATTTCAACAATACAGAGACTAACATCCAAGGGGACAAGTAGGATCAATATAACCCAACCCCTGAATTACCATATGGGATGGAGCTGTCTACATACCATAAAACACCCACCTACCTCTGAACCATTACATGAGTGAAAAATAAACTTGCACAAGTTGAGTGTTCCTTAATCCAAAATGCTTGGGATCATGGGGCTCAGATTGCTTGATGGCTACAATTACCGTCTTGGTCCAAGCCAACACCATCTCCCTCCTAAACCATCATGGTGGCCTCTGTACTGGGCTTCTTGAATTCTCCTTTGCTCCTCCAACCCATACTTGACAGAGAAGCTGGAGGAAATCATTCTAAAATAAAAACCAGATAATCCCAAGCCTTTTGTGAATCTTTTCAGTGCCTTCCTATTGTACTTGAGGTAGGGTCACATTACTTATCCAGAGCCCACAGGTGAGCACGACATAATTCCTGAAACCCATTTACTTGGACAACCCCATCCTGGGCCACTCTTTCTCTTTACATTTGATGCCCAAGTCACACTGCTCTCCTTCCAGTTTCTCACATGAAGAAAGCTCTTTCCTGCCCCAGGGCCTTTGCTCACACTGTTCCTTCTGTCCTGAGTGCATGTGCCCCTGCTGTTTGCATGGCTGACCCATCTCATTCTGCAATGTTGGATTTTCAGAGATGACTCCAGGGTCATGCTAAATTAGCTTTTTTTCCTCTCGCCATGTTATTCTCTGCTAATGTGCCCTATCAATGTTTTTATGGAAGCTATCACCATTTATTACCATTCCTATACTTGTGTGTACATCTGTGTGTTTTCTATGAGTACAGGAATTCTTATTTTTCTATTTGCCAACGTGTATTTAGTATTGATATTGACAGGAACATACTAGGCATTCAACATTATGTAAGAGTGAAAGTGTATATATGTGTGGCAATTGCTTATTTATGTTTAATATCTCTCCAAGCCATTTTACCCTGCATATCTCCCATTAACTCAAACAGCCTGAAAGAAGGCTACAATGCACATTAAGGGGAAAGGAATTACACTCAGCATGAAACTCAACGAGAGATGACTGGACACAGCACATGTGCAGGAGGGGAGAGCACCATGCTGACTTGGAAATGTAGGTCTGCTCACACAGTCACTCATTTCCAGTAACCAGGAAATACAAAACAGGCCCAACTGTTAGAAGATAATTGTGGTCCACTCTGCCTGTCAAAAATTTAAAAAAATAAAATAAAATAAACGGCCGGCGCCGCAGCTCACTAGGCTAATCCTCCGCCTTGCGGTGCCGGCACACTGGGTTCTAGTCCCGGTCGGGGCACCAATCCTGTCCCGGTTGCCCCTCTTCCAGGCCAGCTCTCTGCTGTGGCCAGGGAGTGCAGTGGAGGATGGCCCAGGTTCTTGGGCCCTGCACCCCGTGGGAGACCAGGAGAAGCACCTGGCTCCTGCCATCGGAACAGCACGGTGCGCTGGCCGCAGCGCGCCTACCGCGGCGGCCATTGGAGGGTGAACCAATGGCAAAAAGGAAGACCTTTCTCTCTGTCTCTCTCTACTGTCCACTCTGCCTGTCAAAAATTAAAAAAAAAAAAAGAAGAAGATAATTGTGGTGCTGGCACTGTGGCATAGTGGGTAAAGCCACTGCCTGTAGTGCCGGCATCTCATATGAGTGCTGGTTCGAGTCCCAGGTGCTCCACTTCTGACCCAACTCTCTGCTGCTCCATTTCCGATCCAGCTCTCTGCTATGGCCTGGGAAAGCAGTAGAAGATGGCCCAAGTCCTTGGGCTGCTGCACCCACATGGGAGACCTGGAAGAAGCTCCTGGCTCCTGGCTTCGGATTGGCTCAGCTCCAGCCATTGCAGCCATCTAGGGAGTGAACCAGAGGATGGAAGACCTCTTTCTCTCTCTCTCTCTCTCTAACTCTGCCTTTCAAATAAAATAAATATTTTTTTAAAAAGAAGATAATTATTTAAGATGTAAGTTAAGAGGAAAGGGAAGAGGGAAAGCAGGGTGGAGAAGAGAAGAACAGATAAGGGAAAGGAAAGGCAGGCACAGAATGTTCTTTATGTTTTTATTCAATGCAATCAAGAGCAATCGATC
Source organism: Lepus europaeus (assembly GCF_033115175.1). Classification (NCBI taxonomy): domain Eukaryota; kingdom Metazoa; phylum Chordata; class Mammalia; order Lagomorpha; family Leporidae; genus Lepus; species Lepus europaeus. The sequence goes on along the minus strand of NC_084844.1, from coordinate 30,922,600 downwards.
ACCAGGGAAGAGGAGAATATAATGAAATACTTGGAAAACTTTGCTGCTGGGACTGAAGTGATTTGTGCTGGTCTTTGAGAAAAATCTTATTGAATAATTGGCCGCCAGCCTCAGTCCCCAATGACAAAGCATGTCTGTGTATAAATTAGTCATGTCTTTTTCTTCAAGAATGAGTCACACCACTTTCTTCTCCTTTTCCTAACACTGCCTCTAGGAATCCTTTCTTACCCACAGTCTCCCCTCTCCTGGTGCAGGACTTCTCAAACCTGTGGCCAACATCACGACTTGCCAACAATGGAGCTGGTAATGCCAGTTTCGATGTGCTGGCTTGGTTTTTTTCCAAGGGGCAAAAGCACCTTGAGGATGTGAGACCGTCAGACCCTATCCTATTCCCAGGCCAGTTATATGTTGGGCATCTTACATGAATTAAACCAGTCAATCCTTTAGAAATCGGATAAGAAAAGTGTTAGCGACCCCTCTTCGCATGTGAGAAAAGTAGGGCTGAGAGAATTATGTATTTTTACTCAGTCACAGAGGTAGCGAGGGTGTGTGTGGCTCATTTGGTTCCAAAGCACTGGTGTCCTCTTTAAGCATGAGACTTCTTGACAAAGAAGGAGCATCTGGACAATAAAACTACCTCACTATGACCAGAGTGATTTTTTTATGATAGACCCAATCACGTCACTCCTGCAGAAAACATTTCCTGAACTAGTCCTTTCCTACCTTGACCTTGTTCAGTTCCCTCTCCTGGAAATGCTAAGCCTTCAGCTGTAAGACACACACATACTTTCTCTTTCTTTCTCTCTCTCTCTCTCACACACACACAAACACACACACACACACCCTGTTCAGGATATCACTAAATAACCACTTCAACTTTTTCTGTACCCTAAACAAGCAGTTAGCCAACTGTAGGCTATGTACAAACTTTCTAGAAAAGTTGCTCATTTTTTTTTAATTCCCAGGTCTCCCAGATGTATTAGTGGCTCTGGGGAGGGGATGAAAAATCTGGACATTAAACAATCACCTGGGATGATTTTGATGCAGGTGGTTCCAAGGACCATATCCTAAGAAGCATTCCATGTTGTGAGATGTCATTGTGCCCTTGCCTTCCACATGGTACCACCCCCAGTCAATATTCTTTCATTTGATAAATATTTCTTAAGTATTACAAGCACTTTTCTAGATGTTGTGGACTCGGCAGTAAAAAAAAAAAAAAAATCTATTCTCATTGAGCTTCTGGGCTCCTTGTAGTAAAACCAACAAACAAACCAAAGGATATTAGATCAGAGAACAGAGAGTGAGATGTATAGCATCATAAATCAGAGTAAAGAGATAGTGACAGGGCTACCATGTTATTATTTAATTTTTTTCATAAAATAAAGGGTTTTATTTGTCTTCTTCATCTCTACCTTCCAACTCTCAAGAACTGAGAACTCCATAAACATCTGTTGAAGTAGAAAGACTATTTTTCAGATGCTAGAAATAAGGACCTCCTAGTAGCTTTTATAAAGTTGGTAATGATGATGAGATGCCTGATGCTGCGAGCTAGAGCACCTAAGTAAACTCTTAAAATAGAACTGAGTGCTTCAGAACCAAGATACGGTCTTCTAGCTCTTTACACTGACAAGGAACTCTCCTCTTGAAGACTGACCAACGGACTCATCCTAGTTCTGGCCCTTAGGATAACACCAGGTCAGTTTATTCTCTCTTCTACTTGACAGCCCACCAAGTATCTTAGAAGCTCTAGATTTTCCTTTTTCAGACTGTCTGTAATAAAAATTAACCATTTCTCGTGGCACGTGCTTCTGGAAAGTCTCATCATCCTGAACACTCTTGTTAGGACACACTTAAAATCTTCCTCTAAAGAGAGAGTATTCAAAATTGAACACAAAATTCTACATGTGGTCTGACGTTTTAGAACTCAAATTATATAATTATAGCATGCCATTTTTAGCATATTTACTTTCTTAGTAATTCTGACAAAATAAGCCATATGTAGCTTTTAAACTCTTATTTTTATATGAAAAGCTATCAAGTAGGAGTGTCCATCCTAACTTCTGTAATAAGTTTTTGAACCTCAAGACAACATTGCATATTTATTGAGAACAAGTGCTTTCCTATACATGAGCTCTACTTCATATCTTTTTATTTCTTGATTATAACTTCCAATGTATTATTATTTCTCAAGATTTTTCCTATTTTAGTATGATCTGTAAGATAAGCAGAAATTAGAGGGTATTCTAATCAGAAAACCAAGTTCAGCAGCCAGATAAAATACATCTATCAATTGGTGTTTTATTTCACATTGTGAGAGTAACATCAGAAATTAGCCTGCCAAAATAAATAATTGAAATCAAAGGTAAAAGTCAAGAAGTCAACATGGAAGGGTCAAGTCCTGATTCCTGAAAAGGATAAATATGGTGGAGAAAAATACATATTTATCTATCTCTCCCCCCTCCTAGAAACCTTCCAAGAAGGAAGGATATAAAAGAATTAAATTGATATGAACTAAAATGATACAAATACAGAAGAATAAAGAGTGTTAGAGATGATAGAAGTCCATGATAGATCTCAGAAAAATGCTGTAACCTGAAAATAAGTAAGATTAAATAATAATTGGCTTAATAGAAATCTAGGTTACAGAAGAGAAAGGCAGCAAGATGTATGTGGCATAACCCCAAAGAGGCTCAGAATATCGATACCAGATTTTTTGGAAGGTCAAGATAGATGGTAGGATCGCAGGATTACATAAGAAGCAGTACCCTCCCCCACATCCCTGCATCATTTGGAAAACTAATTAACTATTTCTCTTTCATTCTAGCAAAAACCAGGAAATTTATTGTCTGGAGGAATTCAACCAGTTGTCAGCTCTCTTCATTTACTTGATTCCCCCAACATTGGCAGCCAAGCTTCTGACGCCCAATCACAAGATTGAGGGTTCATCTTGGAGGCTCAGGACTTAGGGGAACATTCCAACATGTCAACCAGGTCCATACTCAGTCTCCCTAAAACGAAGTCAACAAGCCTGACCTCTACTCATGGTAATTCAAGTCATCTTGGAGGAAAGAAGTTTACCTGAGAAATAAGAAAAAAATAATCTGGCCCTGGTGGATATGAAGCTCCAGATTCAACTATCTCCCTGAGCATTGCACATAGAATTTCCAGAGACTCACACTAATATGCTTCATCATGAAATTCAAATCCAAGGAAAGAGTATATATAAAATATTGTGAATTATATTAATACTAGGCTTCTGTACATAAACGCTTGAAACTAGCATTCAGAAAAGCAAAAGCTTCGTGATTCAGAAAAACAATGAGTTTCCATACAGCATTCTATACATACACATACAGGTGCACACACAATTAATCATGTAAGAGGGCAGAATACAATTTTTTCATTTGTGAAATACTATGAAAAATTTAATTGTCTAGCATCTTTTTTCAATAAATGACTAGAAAATTTCCCTACAAAGTGAGACAGTCCAAGAAAAAGGAACCAGGATACAGCGTCCCACAGAGGTGAAGAGGAAACTTTCCAGAATCATGGAAAAGAAATCCAAGGACCTTAACCAATCATCAAGCCAAAGACCTGTGAAACACTTGTCAAGATTAGCAGACATAATAGGAACTTCCAACAAGGGTGACTCTAAAGGGGAAAAAATAGAACTGATGGATGATCTAAAATGTTTGACCTACTGAGAGGAGATATGCAATTCCAGAAAAATGCTGCAATGAGTTGGGGATAAATGTAGAAGAATGGCAAATCAAAAATTAAGGCAACCATTAATGCCAGGAAAAACAAAGGTTGCTCCAAAGAGAAATAGACAACTGTATTTCCTCGACTGAAAAATAATTTTTAATTGAAAAAAATGCATTAACCAAGGATTGGAGTGAGTCCAAGCAGTCTCATTTCTTTTTTTTTACTACATTTAATCTTTATTTTTTTATCTTATATTTTATTGCATAACTAATGATGGAAGAAAAGGACTTAGATCTATGTATACTAACATCCCCTGGCTTACACACACATATGCACTTCTGCCACCCCCACTTACTCAGATCATAATTTTTGGATAAACCAAAATTTGATGTTAATATTATAACCATGCAGATATTATTACAGCTAAAGCTCAGGGAGTTGGGCAAGTTGTATACAGAAAGTCAGCAATAAAATGTCTACAATTGGGAAAAAATACTTTTTTTGGCATATATAGACATGCAGATGCAAAATCTAGAAGAGTCAGCTAAGAGTGAAAAGTGTCTGCTTCTGGGGAGTATTATTAAATACTAGGGAACAGGACCCTGCAGTTCCATTTGAATTTCTACAAGATGATGGTTTGTCTTTGATAATAATTTTAATTACAATTTAAAAGAATTATTATCACCAAGGTGTTGTGTTCCCAAAAATCACTTTCTTTTGTTTTTGGAGAAACTTAAGTAAATTAATATATATTTAAAACTCAGACAAACTACAATACAGGAATTCAGAACCCAACCCCAGGCCATTTGGCCAAGGGAGGTTGGCACATTGCACTTACCCCTTCCCTTTTTTCCTTCTTTTTTCTTGTTGATAATCATGCTTCATTTTCCAAATTATTTGGAATTGAGAATGCATGTTTAAAGTTAGCATGGCCATTTTTGCATCAGTGAAATCTCTTTAGTCATATTTTCTTTGTTTCTTGTGAATAATAAAAAAAAGAGTGATTAAAAGAATATTGTGTGGCCGGCGCCATGGCTTAACAGGCTAATCCTCCACCTTGCAGTGCCGGCACACCGGGTTCTAGTCCCGGTTGGGGCGCCGGATTCTATTCCGGTTGCCCCTCTTCCAGGCCAGCTCTCTGCTATGGCCTAGGAAGGCAGTGGAGGATGACCCAAGTGCTTGGGCCCTGCACCTGCGTGGGAGACCAGGAAGCACCTGGCTCCTGGCTTCGGATCAGCACAATGAGCCGGCCGCAGCGGCCATTGGAGGGTGAACCAACGGCAAAAAGGAAGACCTTTCTCTCTGTCTCTCTCTCTCTCACTATCCACTCTGCCTGTCAAAAAAAAAAAAAAAAAGAAGAAGAATATTGTGTACACATGAAATCTATGAAACAGCTGTAGATGTCTAATCTAAATCCCAGTTCTTCTTGGAGTCTATCTTCATGGAGTAGAGAAAGCAAAGATAAAAGACATTTCAAGCCATGTGTTTTCATTGTTCCAAAAATTTGTCCTTACAGATGTCTCAAGTTGCAAAAAAAAAAAAAAATTTACTTTAAATTGTAGATCATGTTTGTTGTTTTCCTTTTGTAATTAAGAAAAGTTAAACCCAGTTCTCTGCCAAAACAATAGCATAAATGAATTTTTCTCTTACGATTCAGTCATCCTGGCTGTTGAGTTATTGTTACAGGTAAGTTGAATTAGCCAGAAAATTGTCCAGAGAATTTATACTCAAGGCCTAAAAATTACTAGATAAGTGAAATTCAGATGTTGGAAAAAGCAATTGAGAAACTGCTGAAAACATGACTACTCAGCAGTGCTATCATATTTTGTGAATCCTACTCCTAATAATAGGGCATAATGAAAAGAAGACTAGAATCTAGGATTTTAATCCTGATTCTGCCATTAATATATCTATCAAATTACAATGATGAAAAAACAATAAAATTCTAGAAACTTCAAAAAAATTACAATGATGTCACATCCCCTCTCTTTGTTTCTATTATTATTATTATTTATTTGAAAGACAGAAAAAGGCACAGAGACAGAGAGAGATCTTCAGTCTGTTGGTTCTCTCCCCAAAAGCTTACAAGAGTCAGGACTAGGCCAGACCAAACCCAGGAGTGCAGGATTTAGTCCACATCTTCCACATGGGTGATAGGGACCCAACCATCTGAGCCACCACCTGCTGCCTCACGGGAGGTACATTAGCAAGGAGCTGGAATTGGAAGCAGAGCTGAGATTTGAATCCAGGCAATCCCATATGGGATACAAGTGTCCCAGGCAGCCAAACAGCTTCCCTGCCTAATTTTTTAACTGTAAAATAAGAGGACCATACTGGATGATGTATCATATTTCTTTCAGGTCTTAGGAGAATTAAAAAGCTGCATTAGGAACATAACAAGAATTTTCTCTTTCTCTACTCATACATCTCCTAGATTGATTAATATAATTAAACACAGGTATTTTAAAAGCTTACCGGCTCCAAGGATCTACACAGCAGGAAACACAGTAGTCTAATGTTAACTAACCTTAAACATCACCAACAAGACAGAAAACTTGCATGCATCTCAATTATCCTCACAAATTAAGGACGTGGTATCAAAAGGAGTTCAAAATACTTCCACTTAGCTTTGGGATCCATTATATTTACAGCAGACTAAAATTAGCATTCTGGTTTATTCAAGCTGATTTTAAAATGTGTTGCCTTAATTATATACGCAAAGGATTTAGTCTAAGAATACATCTGGCTAGATTGAAGACACACCATCCTTGCATTCAACACAGTCCTTGAATTTCTAGGGCTGGTTTACTCAGAGACCCAGTTTACATGGTAATGGTGCAGAGCTGTCCCCCAAGCTTGCAGATTCCCCCTGCTCTAAGAACAACTGCACGCTGATCCTCTGGGTCCCAGGGATGGGACATGGAATGCCATATTTCAGTTACACAGCAGTGTTACCTAGGAGTCAGCTGACTGGACAGCAGTTGAGCACCAGAACCCAACTGAGCCAATCAGAGCTCTTCCCTGAGGATTTATAACTGTGGCTAAAAGTGAAATCTCGACGCGATTTCATCTATATGGAAATGACATAGAAACTCTGAAACTGGGACAGTCTTTGTGTAAGAAGATTTGCAGATAGAGCAGAATGAAGAACATTCACAGAAAGAGGAGGGAGAGGACAGGAAGGAAGCAAGGGAGAAGGGGAGAGAGAAGAGAAAGGGAGCCATTTTGAACCACAGCTGTATCTCTGAGGGTAGCTTCTAGGACATTACATTAATGTCCTGTATCATTACATTAAATTCTCCCCTCTTGCTAAGTCAGTTCTATTACTACCAGCTAAACAATTTTTGGATGTTACATTAGCTTTAGCTAACTGAACTGAAAACTGTAATGGGAAATCTTTTCAATTACTTTAACCTCCCCAACCCCCACCCCCACACACACTTTTCAGAATCAGTATGGCCAAAGAAGTGCTTGACTTTAGAGAGTTTCAGAGAGCTAAGTGATGATTGTACATTGAGAAGCTTTGTTAAGCTCATTTTTTTGGTGCCAGTCTCCATTCTAGAGAGGTTAAGCTTTACTGTATAATTAGAATGAGGTACTACACTCATCAAGTTAAACAGACACCCACAGCAATAGAACTCTTGATTGCAATGTACAACTTAGTTCCTGAATCAGACCCGGGTCAATGCATAATCATTAATTACTTTCTGGAAACAATAGCAAAATGTTCCTAGGAGCAGACAAATAGCCACCGGAGGATCATGTTTGCTGTTTGTTGATTACTTCCAGAGAACTGCAAATACACACCAGTTTTGCAAAATCTGAAATTCCAAGCTTCATAGGAAACAAGGAGAGTAAGTGCTACAAGGTGCAACAAAATAGAAGTCAACTGCTGTGCGCCTGTCTTTGCAACTGCCTTCACTTCTGTAGATTTTAACTCTTTCTCTCATTTCAAATAGAGAAAACCCAACATCAGACCCACAGGTCAAACGCAGCCCAACAGACCTTGTGCCAAGGTCTCTCTCCCCTGGACATGTTAAGACCTTTGTTCCTCTCTTTCTTCAGCTGTGCACTGAGGATGCCAACCGTACCCATTACAGGGTTGTTGGGTGACAGTTACTACACAGACGGTGCTCTGGAAATGCAGTGGAAGATGCCCCAAGTGCCTGGGCTCCTGCATCTTCATGGGAGACCTATAAGAAGTTCCTGGCTCCTGGCTTTGGACTGACCCAGCTCCAGCCACTGTGGCCATTTGGGGAGTGAACCAGGGGATGGAAGACCCTTCTCTATGTCTCTCACTCTCACTGTCTGTAACTCTACCTCTGAAATAACTAAATAAATACAATGTTAAAAAAAAGAATAACTGGCACATAGGAATGCTCAACTAGTGGTAGCTCATTTGTTATTATTTTTATTATTCCTAAGGGTAATAGGCCAGATAGTTATGGGCATCCCATTGCTACATACTATGTCTGACCACTATAAATTTCATGTGGCTTGTTGGACAAGGTTGTAATTATAATTAGAGCTGACTGTATAGTATGATGGTATTTTCAGACCTTCAAAATCAGTTCTACTGGAAGTAAATCATTAAAAACTGATATAATTTTTTTTGACAGGCAAAGTGGGACAACGAGAGAGAGACAGAGAGAGGTCTTCCTTTTGCCGTTGGTTCACCCTCCAATGGCCGCCACGGCTGGCGCGCTGCAGCCAGCATATCACGCTGATCCGAAGCCAGGAGCCAGGTGCTTCTCCTGGTCTCCCATGGGGTGCAGGGCCCAAGCACTTGGGCCATCCTCCACTGCACTCCAGGGCCACAGCAGAGAGCTGGCCTGGAAGAGGGGCAACCGGGACAGAATCCAGCGCCCTGACTGGGACTAGAACCTGGTGTGCCGGCGCCGCAGGTGGAGGATTAGCCTATTGAGTTGCAGCGCCAGCCAAAAACTGATATAATTTAAAGCATTATGGAATAAGGAGAATAGGACTGAATAAAACTTGCAGGTGGTACCTGATCCATTTTTTGGATCGTGGCCAACACTCACACTTTAAGAATAGCTTATTATGGAGCCTTTGTATATGTGGATTTCATATCAGAGGGTAAGCCATTGAAAACATATGCACAAAAGAAAAAGAAAACACAGATATATCCTATCATTTGAGTTCTGCTATCATGTCCATGGCTGCTATTCTGGGCTTCCATAAATTCTGAATCTAGGAAGCCACTCTTCCTATGATCACCTAGAAGAAAAAAACTGCTACTTAGAACAAGAGCAGACAATGGCTTCTTCTGCACAATTGCTGGGTAGCATCAGATAAGAGGAGATGCAGCTCATTTAAAAAACAACATTCATTGTGCTGAACCTCATTGTCAATACCCAGCCCATTGCAGGGCACAGACTGGAAGGATATCGATAATCAAAAGAGAAAAGAATCACTCCGAGCAGTAGAGAAGAACTTGGAATCTCAGTAAACAAGCAGACAAGACAGTATGAAGAGACTAGGAGGACAAGATGTGAGCTTCAGGAAGGAAGGCCAGCCCTCCACAGAACCAGCAAAGTAGTCTCTTGGGGTAGGGACCAGCTGGTGACTCCGCTTTTTAAAAATGTATTTGTTTGTTTCAAAGGCAGAGTGACAGAGAGCAAGAGGTCTTCTAGCACTGGTGCACTCCCCAAATAGCCACAACAGATGGACCAGGCTGAAGCCGGGAGCCATCCGGATCTCTCACATGGGTGGCAGAAACTCTAGTACTTGAGCCATCATTTGCTGTTTTCGCAGGTGCACTCACAGGGAGCTGGATCGGAAGCAGAATAGCTGGGACATGAACCAGCACTCCAGGATGGGATGTGGGCTCCCAGGCAGTGGTTTAACCTGCTGCATCATAACACCTACCACCCAGTTGATGCATCTCAAAACACCAAGATTTTTAGCATTCAGTTTTAAGTTGCCATCCACGTAGTATAGTACCATAATCAACCAATTAAGCAAAGCTTTAGTAAAAGGAAAAAACAAAAAAACAAAAACCTAACAGCAGATACCAAAAGCAATACACAGGAAGCACACTGGGACCTGGACAAAGGCATGCTGTGAACCCCACAAAATCCACAGGTGAGATTTATTTCCATAGCAATATCTTGTATAGATTTTAAAATAAGTTGACTGCTGGGAGTGAGGGGAATTAGGGTCAGCCACATAGCTGACACTTGAGTTGTAAAAGAATGATCTGTTCCTGCACAATGGAGAAATACCTCTTCCACTGAATGCAAATATCGCTATGAATGTTATCTCCCCATCTCTAACTTTATCTTACCATTGTGTAGTTTGTTTAGCTCCTACTTGGGTCTTATTCCGGACTATTGTGTCCTCTTCACGTATCACTATGGTCGCAGCCCAGTTCTTAAACAATCATGTCTACTATAGCGCCCAGTGACTGTGCACTGATGATTAGAATAAAAGTTGTTTATACAAAGTAGAGTTGTATTTAAAAGAAAAAATAGTTTAATGTTTTCTTTGACATATATTTCTTAAACTATGTCACCCAATAGGTAATAACAGTCTCCCTTTTTCAGGGGCAAACATTAAATACCAAGAGATTCAGGGATTCCACAAATACCGATTTTTCATCAGTCATATGACTGACGCCACTGGAAGGCAGGACCACGGGGATAAGTAAGAGATGGTCATAGTTTAGCTAAGGGAAGAGAAAGGAAAACAAAAACAGAGGTCAGTGTAGTCCCAAGGCTAGGACAATAGAAGGAGATGGCAAAGGATTTGGGATGGGAGGATGCAACATCTGCAAGAGAAGCTGACAAATGGAGCAAGTTTTAAAGAATTGTGGGGCTCAGCAAGTGACAGCAAAGGGCAGACAGGGGAGGCAGGGACAGGACCTGTGAGCAGCTGGCACACAAGCAAGGAGCTGTGGACCCCTGGGGCCTGTGGGGAGCCCAGCAGGAGGAAAGGGAGGGGCAGGCTGGGGGTACACGATGGGGATGTCTGCTCTTCAGCAAAGGTTGCTAAAGCTGGGAGTGATGAAGGGTGGGCTGGGAGGAGACACAAGTCCGCAAGATCTAAACCACAGCAGTGACCAGGGGAGCAGGGAAACTAGGTCATTCTTATTGGTTGGGCCCAGATAGGATCTTTCCGCTTTATTCCCTATACCTGGCTGCCTGCATCTAACGTTAAATTTTTCTAAGTAAAGAGAAGAAAAAGAAAAAACTTTCTCTTATCCCCCAAACCTCCACCCCAGAAAACCCCCCAAGGAGCAATTCTACACACAGGCAGCCATTCTCTCTGCTTGCAGTTTTGTTGAACTCCCTCTGAGCAGTCCACACCCATTAACTTGACAACCTCTCAGATTTCATCCCAACTGCTCAAAGGAAAGCCTTCTGCCTCCACTACCGATTCAGCGGCCGGAGGAGGACCCCAAGGCTTTGTCTGTGAATGCAGAGAGGGAAGTGAAGTCCACGTGGTCCTGAGTTCTCCAAGCAGGGGTGTTTTCACCCCCTCCCGAACCCCAAGCTGCCATGATTGGTAAACTCCATCTCCTTCTTCCCCCTGACCTTTGCCATCTCTGGAAAGGCAAATTGTATTCCCATCCTCTTTACATGCAATCTATCCAAATGACCTTTTGCCAAATCCCTGTGGAGTTTGGAGCTCCCTGGGAGGGATTTGTAAAGCTTTGCTGTTTTTAAATCAAGCGTTCTCTCTTGTTCCTCTCTTCACTCTGGCTGTGGGGGAGAGCACAGCTTTCAGTTTGATGGTGAGCTGTCAGTTAAAATCTCATTCCCAAAGATCTCTTAGACATTTTTACTGGGAAAAAAGTCTCAGCTGACATAACGAAACAGCCAGCAATGTATGTATCCAATGAGCAATGAAGATTCATCTGCTATAAGCTAATTTATTTAGATGGAAAAGCTGAGTTTAAATATTATATAAACTTTTTTTAAGTTTTCATTTGAGAGGGAGAGAGGGTAGGAGAAAAAGGGAGGAAAGAAAAGAGAGAGAGAGGGAGAGAGAGAGATTTTCATCTGCTGCTTCGTGCCCCAACTTGCCACAACAATCAGGCCTGGGCTAGGCGGAAGCCAGGAGCCAAGAACTCAAGTCTTCCACATGGCTGGCAAGAACACAGGTACTTGAGCCATCACCTGCTGCCCCCTAGGTGAACCAGCAGGTAGCTGGATTAGCAGGAAAGGCAGGACTTGATACCAAGCACTCCAATATGGGGTGGAGATGTCAAGCTACAGTGACCACCTCCATATAAAATATTTTTAAAAGATTTATTTATTTATTTGAAAGTCAGAGTTACAGAGAGAGAGAGAGAGGTCTTCCATCCACTGGTTCACTCCCCAGATGGCTAAAATGGCCGGAGCTGGGACGATCTGAAGCCAGGTCTCCCATGTTGGTATAGGGACCCAAGGACTTGGGCCATCTTCTACTGCTTTCCCAGGCCACAGCAGAGAGCTGGATCAGAAGCAGAGCAGCCAGGACTCGAACTGGTGCCCACATGGGTTGCTGGCACTGCAGATGGCAGCTTTACCTGCTATGCCACAGCACCAGCCCTGATATTTTTAATGAAAATTTAGTTACAAGTTTTTGAGGAAAATTTAGTTGATTATTTATAAAACTAGCTATTTTTAAGTTCATGTTTACCATGTTCCACTTTTTATTGTCTTTGCATAGTTATCTCTTGTCCACCACAGGAAGAAGAAACCTGGAAAGGCTACTTCTGTCCAGCGCTTTCTTTTCTTCTTCAAAATATTCAACATATGCGGGGCAGACATTGTGAAGTGGCAGGTGGCCGCCTGGGATGTCCACAACCCATAGCAGAGTGCTTCAGCTCCCTGCTAATGCACCTGGGAGGCAGCAGATGATGGCCCAGGTACGTGAGTCCCTGCCACCCACATGGGAGACCCGGGTGGAGTCCCTGGCTCCAGGCTTCAACTTGGTCTAGCCCCAGCTGTTGCAAACATTTGGGAAGTGAACCAGCAGATGGCAGATTCTCTCCCTCTCTTTCTCTCCCTCTTCGCTCCAACTTCACCCCCCACAGTGTCACTCTGCCTTTCCATAAAATAAATATAATTTGTTTAAAAACATCACCTTCTGTATGATCTTTTTCATATGACTTAAAATAGACCAAGAGTAAGCATCTGAAACACTGTCTAGAGGTACCACTGAGGCTACTAAAACCCAGAGAGGCTAAGTGACTTACCCTCGGGGGCCACACAGGAAGTCAGCAGAAAGCGCGAATTTTTCCCAGCTGTTCTGGCTGTTGGGTCAAAGTTCTTCAGGTACGTTTTGGTATTTACAGCAAAGTATGTTTTCTGCCATGCATCTTAGCAGAAACAGCAAAAGCAACTGCATTACAGGTTTAAGACGCCTTGACTAAAGCCATCCATCTGTGATGATACCCAGTTAGCCAACACCTGAGCAATGGTGGGGCTCTGTGGGCTCCCACATGCAACAAATACCTGTCGGGAGTTTACGATGTGCCTCACATGGGCTGGGAACTGAGCAAACAGTAAGATAGCCCAGTCCTGACAGCAAGACACAGAGTGATGGAGAGGGCAGGGCGGTTGGCCTCGCGGTGAAGGCACCTGCCTCTCCTACTGGAGTCTCAGGGCTCAGGGCTCTGCTCCTGCTAATGCAGAGCCGTGGGACGTGGTAGTAACAGCTCAAGCAACTGGGCTCCTGCCACCCATGGTGGAGGATTTAGACCGAGTTCCCTGCTCCCAGCTGCAGCCCCCGAAAGGGCACAGCAGGCAGAGGCCGGCGAACCCCGGTGCCTGAAGCTGTCCGGAGGTAGCTGCGGGAGGGCTGGGAGGAAAGTGAGCAAAGCGGGCGGAGGCGAGCTTCTGCCACCTCCGCTGAGCCCGGCGCTTGCTGGGGACAGACAGAAGTCCCCAAACCTCGGTCTGCAGCTCCATTCTCCCGTCCTTTCTCTAACCGTGGCCCCCTTTGACTACTGAGTGGGCTTCCGCGGCAATATTCTTGCTCAGAGGGCACCCTCTCTTGGTAACAGAGCGCACACACAGCATTTGTCTCCAAAAGAGAAGGGCGGAGGAAGCTCCAGGTGGAAGCTGCCTGCAGCTTCATCCTCAGGTAACCCTAAGAAGGAATTAGTCTTGCCCGAGAGCCTCCTTTAGCTGAGGGGAAGAGCAGGTGTGGAGGGCAGCGTCACCGCAGGAGAGCAAGACCGCTCCAGCCCCACAGGCGCCTGCACCTGTGTTTTTAAGTTAGGTGGATCGCCCCAGGTGATCTCGGCCCCTCATCTCCCTGGCATTCCTTGCCTCCTAGAAACCATAGCTCTCTGTATCGTGGCTGAATAGAAAATCCTAGGTTCTTAGACCCTGCTTGCAGGGGTTAATGGCTCCAAAGACACCCGCGAATCCCCACAAGGAGAAAAATATTGTCTGACCGTGGCAGCTTTGGGCTCTGAACTTTCCACAGCCGCCAGGGATAACTAGCCTATTCCCTTCTTCTCATGATCTTAGCAATACAAAGCCGACTGGAAGGTGGTCAGCAGTGTGAGTATGTACAGCAAAATCAGAACCTGCGACGGTCCACCCCACCACCGGCATTTCAACTACAGAGCTAAGAGCAGCCCACGCAAGAGACCACACTGAGGGCAGGAGGGGATCGGACAGCTATCTTCTTCCCTAAAGATTTCATTTTCGCACTTGGAATAGAATGAGCTTAAGTGTGCTGGGGTCACAGCTGAGGGCAATAGAGAGGAAGCCCTGAGGCTTGGGGGGAAAAGTCCTGGGATTGAGAACTTGTCTTGGGATTTGGAAAAACCCTGCAGGTTATTCCCGCAAGCACAAGATTGGAGCGGGTGAAGGAGTTCCTGAAAATCCAGAGACTGAACAGTTGTGGGGTGGGGTGGGGTGGGGGCAGAGCTAGAGGGAAACTGAGTGGTCGTGTGGGGAGGGAATTATTTTCTCAGTCATTGCCAAAAGAATGTCATTGGTGATAGAGAAATGGAAAAACGAGAATGCCCCATCATCCTCCAAAAGCCAGTGTTTGTTTCCTGCTCCTGATGGGAAGAAAATTGGAACCCTAAATGTTAGGCCTAGATGGGGCTGTGGTCTCTGGATGCCCTCTGCTGGCAGGGAGGCAAACTGCAGCTGCCTGCAGCGAGGAGGGAAAAAACTAGTAGAGTTAGAAGGCAACATAAGAGGGCATCAATACTTGTTCAGTGATGAAAGGAAAAAAGAGAGAGCAAGAGAGAAGAAAATCGGAAAACTCCTTCCAACCTGGAACCAGGAACCAGGACTCGAGAGCTCTGTTCTCAGAGCTGAGAGACAAAATGGTCCATTTGCAGCCAGTGGAGCAGCCAAACCCAAGGGCATCCATCATTTGAGCTCTCATAGAATTGGCTCCAGCTTGGTCTTAAGGCCCCATCTAACTCCAGGGGCTGCTAGGGGATGTGATCTAGCAGGACACAAATGTTGGTGAATAACCACATTCTAGTCTAGAATTGATCTGCTTTGGTTTGGGGGAGGGGGGAAGGAACAGCCAAGGCAGAAGGTGGAAATAATGAACATGGTCTTCCTAACTAGTAGTAGTGCCTTGCTGAACGCATCCCGTACACCAGCTCATTCGGCCCCATAGCGTCAAGTACTATGCTGCTCAAGACCACAGAGTGTTAGAGGCCAAACCGTGTCATCCCTTGTGAAAACCCAGCCTGCTCAAATCCTTCAGTCCACTCCAGCCAGCACATGTCAATCATCACCCTCACTTTTCTGAGTTGGCTCAATTAGGACTAACGAGTCACTACTTCTAAAGTCCGCTTCCCTCATCCAGAACATGGGAAAAATGATGCCGCTTACCGTGTTAAGACACACAACACACACAGACACAAACAAAACATACAATCACACAAAAATACAACACACATAACACCCAAACACACACACAAAAGCACACAACACACAAACACACACAACACAAAACAGAAAACATAAAACACACACAACACACACACAAAAACACACAACAAAAACAAATGCACACACAAAAATACACAGACAACACACAAAAACAACACACCCACACATAACACACAAATACACATAACACACAACACACAAACACAAAAACAACACAAAAACAAATGCACACACAGTAAGCACATACAAAAACACAAAACAAGCACACACACAACACACAAACACACAAAAATGCAACACAAAATAAGCACACACACGACACAAAAACACAACTCACAGTACACACACAAAAAAACAATGTACACAAAAACTCACAACACACAAACACAAAACAAGCATTCACACAACACACACAGAAAAACACACAATACCCACAACATAAAACACACACATAGCACACAAAAAAACACACAAACA
The DNA here is from genome assembly GCF_033115175.1 of Lepus europaeus. NCBI lineage: Eukaryota > Metazoa > Chordata > Mammalia > Lagomorpha > Leporidae > Lepus > Lepus europaeus. The sequence continues at coordinate 30,906,533 of NC_084844.1, read as the reverse complement.
CAACACACAAATACAAACACAACAGACACATCACACACAACACAAACACAACACAACACAAAAATACACAAACACACAATACACACAACACAAACACAATTCACAAGCACAAACACACAACAAAAACACAACACACAACACATAAACACAACACACACAACACAAAAATACACAATGCACAACACACAAACACACAAAACACACAACACACAAAAACACAACACACACAACAAAAACAAATGCACACACACCAACACACACACACAATACACACAGACACAACGCACACAAACATAACACACAAGCACAACACACAACACACAAGCACACACAAACACACACAAGAGACAAATACAACAGACAAGCACAACACAAAAACAAAGACACACAAAATATACTCAAAAACACAGAACTGTGTGCTTCGCAGTGCTGCAGTGCATGAAGTGTGCAGTGTGTTGTGTATTGTGCAGTGCATGCAGTGTGCAGTGCATGCCATGTGCAATGTTCAGTGTGTGCAGTGTTGCCACGTGCAGTGTGTGCCATGTACAATGTGCGGTGTGTGCAGTGTGAGGTGTGTGGTGTGTGCAGTGTTGCCACGTGCAGTGTGTGCCATGTACAATGTGCGGTGTGTGCAGTGTGAGGTGTGTGGTGTGTGCAGTGTTGCCACGTGCAGTGTGTGCCATGTACAATGTGCAGTGTGTGCAGTGTGAGGTGTGTGGTGTGTGCAGTGTTGCCACGTGCAGTGTGTGCCATGTACAATGTGCGGTGTGTGCAGTGTGAGGTGTGTGGTGTGTGCAGTGTTGCCACGTGCAGTGTGTGCCATGTACAATGTGCGGTGTGTGCAGTGTGAGGTGTGTGGTGTGTGCAGTGTTGCCATGTGCAGTGTGTGCCATGTACAATGTGCGGTGTGTGCAGTGTGAGGTGTGTGGTGTGTGCAGTGTTGCAGTGCACAATGCACATAGCATGCACTGCACACTGCACACACTGCACACAGCAACACTGCACACTGAACACTGTACACTGCACACACTGTGTACTGCTAGTTCATTCCCCCAAACAGCCACAGTGGCCAGGACTGGAACAGGCTGAAGCCAGGAGCTGGTATCTTCACCCAGGTCTCCAACGTGGGTGCAGGGGCTTCTACTGCTTTCCACACACATTAGCAGGGAGCTGGATCGGAAGTGGAGTAGTGGCTGGTACTCTGGCGTAGCGGGTAAAGCCACCATCTGCAGTGCTGGCATTCCATATGGGCACCAGTTCAAGTCTCAGCTGCTCTGGCCTTTCTCTGCTCTGGCCTGGGAAACCAGTAGTAGATGGCCCACGTGGTTGGGCCCCTGCACCCGCATGGAGGGCCCAGAAGAAGCTCCTGGCTTCTGGCTTCGGATCAGCCCAGCTCTGCCCATTGCAGCCATGTGGAGTGTGAACGAGCAGACCTCTCTGTGTCTCCCTCTCTTTGTAGCTCTACCTCTCAAATAAATAAATAAATCTTTAAAAAAATAAAAAAAAGTGGAGCAGTCAGGACTCAAACCCGTTCCCTGAGCAGTACATAGAAAATGGCTGGCACCGAATAAGACAACCTGTTGGTTGCTTTCTAGTGCAGCCAACATCACAAGCAAAATACATGTGGGCACCTAGGGTACATCATGTAGGAGGGATACATGCTGCGGAGAATGATAGGCAGTGGGCAAGGGTGCCATGGGGAAGCTCTCCCACAAAGTCCAATTTGAGCAGTGATGAAGGGAGCCAGGGAACAAGGACTGCACTGCAGATAGAACAGCCAGTACTGATTCTGAAGTGGGAGAGGTGTGGCAGGAGTGGTCAGAGGAGTACCCAAATGCCCAGAGTATATCAGAGGAGAGGGAGCCCTTGGAAATGAGAGCAGCGAGGGAGACTGGGCTGTATCGTGCAGAGCCTGTCTGCCCAGCGAAATGGGAAGTCACCGAAAGGTATTGAGTGGAAGACGAGTGTGGTCTGACCTATGTCTGAACACTCTCACTCATGTTACTGTGTCGAGAACAGAGCAGTGGCGAAAGCTGACCAGGTGCGCAACTTGGAATACTCAAGGGAGGGAGTAGCAGTGGCTTGGCCTAAAGTGGAAGACATAAAGATGCTGGAAAAGACTTGGATCCTCACTACATCTTGAATGTAGAGCCGCCAAGATTTTCTGCTATTCCGAGTGGTGCACACACACACACACACACACACCCTTTGGGTTTGTTCAGCATTCCGACAATTAGCACTGTCAAAGTTTCAGTTCTGAGCCTTCTCTGCATCTTGGAGCCAAGTATGTATCTTACATCCATGCGTGTCCTCCCAAGTCCAAGCTACGTATCAAAATAAAAGAACACCAGTGTCACACAAACCCTGCAGTAGATAAAGCAGGCATCTTTTAACCATCTATAGCCTAATCACAGGTTATAAAAAGTCCAAAGCCAGGAGGAATGCAGAATGCCTCCAGATGGTACGATATTCAGATAAGCAAAACACAGAATGTCAGCCTGGGTGTGAAGCATTTCTAACCAGAGAAGGGGAAGAGAGTAGAAGAAAGAAAAGCAGACCAGGGAGGTGATAAAATTTTCTGTCCCTAAAACTGGGTCACTGGCTTGGTGCAATCTTTTTGCAAGGGTTTTTGTCAATACTTTCAAAACCATGCTACAAAATTGTCTTCTCTGTAATTGCTGAAGTTAAGGGGAATTGCTATCACTTTAGTTCTCTTATTTAACCTGAAGAGTGTCAGCTAGCTCTATCCATCTTTTCCTTCCCTGATTTTTGTTTATCTACGCTGAGATTTTTAAATCACTGTAATTTTTTTTTGACAGGCAAAGTGGACAGTGAGAGATAGAGAGACAGAGAGAAAGGTCTTCCTTTTTCCGTTGGTTCACTCCACAATGGCCGCTGCAGCCAGCGCGCTGTGGCCGGCACACCGCGCTGATCCGAAGCCAGGAGCCAGGTGCTTCTCCTGGTCTCCCATGCGGGTGCAGGACCCAAGGTCTTGGGCCATCCTCCACTGCACTCCCGGGCCACAGCAGAGAGCTGGACTGGAAGAAGAGCAACCGGGACAGAATCCGGCACCCCAATCGCTGTAATTTTTAATAAGTAAAATTCTTTAATGATAATTACTACTAGTAGTATTTTTTACTGAAAACTGACTACCCCTGAGGACACTGGTTCCATACCAATTATATCAAAGGGAAGCTGATTTTTCTTCCATATTTCTCATTTCATTAGGCACATCCTGAAACTCTTCATTGTTTCCTTAGGAGAGAATTTGTGCAGATGTGATTAAATTAAATCTTTTGAACTGTGGTGGTTACACTAGATTACCTGAGCAGGTTAGAAAAGCAACCCCATCGACTTGGGCACTCCCTTGACTTGCATCCTCTGGTCTGCTTTAACAAAAACCAGGAGAAAAAGAAAGCTAGGCATCAGAAGCAATGGGTGGCAGGCCTATTAATGGCTGATCTGTACAGTGATCTGCCCTCAAGGAGACCCAACAGGCCAGTCCACTGCAGTGGCTTTCAATGTGGTAAGCCTGGGCTTCAGCAGAAGTCAACTTGTGAAGAGCCCTGGTAGCTCTGCCAGCCAAGAGTTGGATCACTGGAAATGGACCTGCCCTGGAGTCGAAGGATGCCCAGGTCAGAGCCACAGATCTTATTGGCTCTAAGCTGAAAAGCCCTTCACTCAGCCCAACTTCCAAAGGGACCACTGCAGCTGAGGGGATGGTCAAGTAGGGTCAGCAACATTGCAGGCAGAACTGTAAATTTCTTGTTAGAGATGCCACCTGCCTTTACCTGGCCAGCTCTCCTCCCAGGCCAGCTAAGTAATGAAAGTCAACAGAGTGCCTTCCCCTAGGAGGTTCACACCTCCCTTAGGATGTACCCCATGTGAAGAGATAGATAGGTCTGGGCCTCTTAACTTACAAGGCCTAAAGCCCAACAGATTATTATCAAGCCCCTTCTATCAGGTTCTATTTGCCTCTCAATCAGAAAACTTAATTGTAGCTTAGACAGCACCTTTCTTAGCTCCTCTAATAATGACTCTGTCCTTTGTTCTAGACCCTGTCTAGCGCACTTGGGCCTCATTCCTTCATAATCATAACCTCTACTCTACCACCAATGGCTCTACTCCCAACCTGTGTGTACTGATGGTCCTCTTCCCCACTTAATGCTGTATAATTGTTCAGACCTGGTTAATGCCACTCTTAGGATCACTGGTTACTATCTTCACCCTGTCTTTTATGACCTTGTCTAAATATGATCAGTGTCGGCGAACTTGGAAGGCTTCCATAGCCTTGGCAACTCATGATGACAGCCTAGGGTGGTTAGTGGTGCCATAAACTAGAGTGTCAATTTGTTGGGTCAACAACAGGAGTCACTGTGCACTTGTTCCTCATGTGGGATCTCTGTCCTTAATGTGCTGTACATTGTGATTTAATGCTATAACTAGTACTCAAACAGTATGTTTCACTTTGTGTTTCTATGTGGGTGCAAACTGTTGAAATCTTTACTTAATGTATACTAAATTGATCTTCTGTATATAAAGAGAATTGATAATGAATCTTGATGTGAATGGAAGGGGAGAGGGAGCGGGAGAGGGGAGGGTTGTGGGTGGGAGGGAAGTTATGGGAGGGGGAAGGAATTGTAATCCATAAGCTGTACATTGGAAATTTATATTCATTAAATAAAAGTTAAAAAAAGAGAAAAAAAAAAAAGAAAAGTAACCCCATCGATTTTTGCAAGAGAAGCAAAAAGAGGTTTTGCACCCAGAAAGAAGGCAATGTAAAGACAGAGAAGAGAAGGGGCCAGCACCGTGGCACAGCGGTTTAAAGCCTCTGCTGGAAGCACCAGCATCCCATGTTGGCGCCGGTTCGAGTCCCGCTGCTCCACTTCCGATTCAGCTCTCTGCTATGGCCTGGGAAAGCAGTAGAGGATGGCCCAAGTCCTTGGGCCCCTGCACCCATGTGGGAGACCGGGAGGAAGCTCCTGGCCCCTGACTTCAGATCAGCTCAACTCTACCAGTTGTGGCCATTTGGAGAGTGAACCAACAGATGGAAGACCTCTCTCTCTCTCTCTCTCTCTCTCTCTCTCTCTCTCTCTCCCTCTCTCTGTAATTCTATCTTTCAAATAAACAAAAATAAGTCTTTTTTAAGAAGAGCAGGGAGAGATGTGAAGGTGCTGGCTTTGAAGAACAGAATGACATGAGCACAGGCAAGGAAAGCCAGTAGCAACCAGCAGGTAGGAAGGCAAGCACCAGCTTCTCCCCTAGGACCCTTGAAGGGAACACAGTCTTGGCAGCACCTTAATTTGAGCCTTGTGGTACTGATTTTGGACTTCCAGGCCCTAGAGCTGTGAGTGGCTAAATTTCCATTGTTTCCCTGCACCATCTCTACATGCCTTCAATTTGTAATAGCCCTAGCTTGTCCCATCAGCTACATTTTTTTAAAGATTTATTTATTTATTTATTTATTTGAAAAGCAGAGTTAAACAGAGAGAGGAGAGGCAGCGAGAGGTCTTCCCTCCTTTGGTTCACTCCCTAAATGGCTGCAATGGCCAGAGCTGTGCCAATCTGAAGCCAGGAGCCAGGAGCTTCTTCCAGGTCTCCCACATGGGTGCAGGGGCCCAAGGACTTGGGCCATCTTCTACTGCTTTCCCAGGCCATAGTAGAGAGCTGGATCAGCAGTTGAACAGCCGGGACTCAAAGCAGTGCCCTTATGGGATGCCGGCACTGCAGGCTGGGGCTTTAACCCACTGAGCCACAGCGTCAGCCCAGCTACCTTTGTCAGACATTATTTTCTCCTATTCCAGTACACGTCTGCTCGGTGTCATACAGGGCGTGGGATTCCTTCTTGATCCTGGCAGTCCCCCAAGGTTATACAGTGAAGTCGAAGCCCAAGGTTGCCTGCATTGGTGCCCCTCTTGGTGATGTTACCATCTTTCTCCCAACAGATGTTGGGGGCCAGGTGGAGAGAAGGGAAACACTAACATCAGAGCCTCTATTATTTCTCCTGGAATCCCCTTTTCAACTCCAAGTGCCCTAAGGATAGAAAATCTAATCACATTTTTCACATTCTCTTCCCTACCTATTGGCCTGAGGAATAAACTTTACACTTTTGATCTCTTGACACAATGCCAATATTTTATAATTCTACAAATGACCTTTGGCCTCCTCCACACACCTGGCTCCAAGTCTGTAGTGTAAATGTACAATAATCTACTGTGGAGCTTAGAATGACAGAATGGACTTTTCCAGGCTGTGTCCAGTGTGTTGAGAGCCACTACCCTTAGAAATCCTAAAAGATGAAGGAGAAGAAGAACGGATTCGAAACTTCCTGAGAGAGGAAGAAAGTAGAAGTGACTCTTAACATCTTAAAAAAACATTATCCCCTGCCACATTGTCTCGTAGGTTTATATATTTTTCTGTGTCTTCTTAGGAATTTTACTGGGAAGATACAAAAGGCTACCTTAGCAGCTGACACCTGACTGCTATTTTAAATGAAAGATCTCTGGAAGTACATTTCACATTTAAAACATTGCCTTTCCTCTCATAGTTTCTTCATGGAATCAGACCTGAGAAAAAGGAAGCAGGAACAAGATTAGAATGTTAAGGGGCAAGTGCCTAAAGAAAATAGGAGAACTAAAAGAGCTCTGTATTGTAGACCTCACGGTGTGCTCCAAGCCATGTCTGGTTTTATCTGTGCATTGGACTAGTGGTGCAACAGTTTCCTTGGACTGCTATAACCAAATGGGTGGCTTAAAAGAACAAAATGTATCTTCTCTCCATCGCAAAGACCAGGCATCTGGACTCAAGGTGTCAGCACTGGTTCCTTCTAGAGGCTCTGTTGGAAGCTCTGTCCCGTGCCCCTCGCCCAGCTTCTGCTGGCTGTTCGCAAGCCCTGGCCTTCCTTCGTGGCAGGTGCACTGCTCTGACCCTAATCTCCATTTCCCATGGCGTTATCCTCTCTGGATGTCTCTGTACTCACACAGCAGGCTTGGAAGGACATCACTGGATTGAAGACCTACCTTTGCGTAGTATGACGTCTTTTTAATGAATTACATCTGCAACCACCTCACTTCCAAGTGAGGCCACATGATGAGGTTCCAAGTGGATATGAATTTTAAGGGAGGCACTATTCAACCTGAACATGGAGAAAGGAAGACGTCAAGGCTCTTCTGCGACACAAGGGGGTAGTATTTCTCTAAAGGCTCCTGAATGAGCCCACCCCTAGATGACACCTGGGAAGTTGAGAAGGATTGTTTTCTCAGGTGCACTTGAAGGCCAAGTGGACTTTTGAAAATACATATGGGTAGCCTTTGGGTTCTGTTATTGCCATCATTACTTTTCTACCAGTTATAATAGTATCTATCTTTTTTAAAGATTTATTATTTATTTGAAAGGCAGAATTACAGAGAGGCAGAGGCAGAGGCAGAGAGAGAGAGAGAGAGAGAGAGAGAGAGAGAGGTCTACCATCTGATGATTCACTCCCCAGATGGCTGCAATGGCCAGAGCTATGGCGATCTGAAGCCAGGAGCCAGGAACTTCTTCTGGGTCTCTCGTGTGGGTGCAGGGGCCCAAGGACTTAGGCCATCTTCTACTGCTTTCCCAGACATAGCAGAGAGCTGGATTGGAAGTGGAGCAGCCGAGATTCAAACCGGTACCCATATGGGATGCAGGCGCTGCAGAAAGGGGCTTTAACCACAGTGCTGGCTCCAATAGCATCTATCTTTCTTTCATTTCCACTCTATCCAGTTGATAGCACCAGTGAAAAAAAATTACTAGACTAGAATTCAAAACTTGCTGTGAAGTTTTGCTTCTGTCATTTACTGTCTGAACTTGAGGAAGTCACTTTCCTGAGGCTAAATGTCCTCAACTGTAAAATAATTACACTTCTAAACATTTTTAAAGTGTTACGTATTTATTTTAATTTATTTGAGAGAGAGGGAGAGAGAGTTATCTCCTATCTGTTGTTTCATTCCCCCATGTGCCTGTAACAGCTGAGCCTGGACCAGGTCAAAGCCAGGAGTCTGGAACTCCATCCACATTTCCCACGTGGGTGGCAGGGACTCAGGTACTTGAACCATCATCTGCTGCCTCCCAGGATACCTGCGAGCAAGGAGCTGGATCAGAAGAAGAGCAATCGAGACCCAAACCAAGCACTCAGACTCCAAAACGGGATGTGGGTGTCCCAGCTGGCAGCTTAACCATTGTACCAAAGCACTGGGCCATCAGTGCTTTTCTTCTGACAATCTTGCAACATCTTTACCTCTGAAGTTATTTTTTTTTCTTTGACAGGCAGAGTGGACAGTGAGAGAGAGAGAGACAGAGAGAAAGGTCTTCCTTTTCCATTGGTTCACCCCACAATGGCCGCTGCAGCCGGCGCACTGCAGCCGGTGCACTGCGCTGATCCGAAGCCATGAGCCAGGTGCTTCTCCATGCGGGTGCAGGGCCCAAGGTCTTGGGCCATCCTCCACTGCACTCTCGGGCCACAGCAGAGAGCTGGACAGGAAGAGGAGTGACCGGGACAGAATCCGGTGCCCCAGCCAGGACTAGAACCTGGTGTGCCGGCGCTGCAGGCAGAGGATTAGCCTATTGAGTCACAGTGCTGGCCTACCTCTGAAGTTATTAAAACTTCCTGCCACACACAGACTTTCAGGATACCATATTTAACAGAAAGCAAACCATTCTAGAACACCAGAGATAAATTCCAATACAGAATAGTTAGAACACAAAAAATAATTTTGGTATTTTAAGAATTAATCTCTATTTGCCTAGAAATTCATTTATATGGAACACAATTATTATGTTATAGGTCAGCAGTCAAAATGATCTATATTGCAAATAAGTGTGTATCCAGGGGCCGACGCTGTGGCCTAGCAGGTAAATCCGCCACCTGCAGTGCCGGCATCCCATATGGGCACCAGTTCAAGACCCAGCTGTTCCACTTCTGATCCAGCTCTCTGCTATGGCCTGGGAAAGCAGTAGAAGATGGCCCACGTGTCTGGGCCCTGAACTTGCATGGGAGACCCTGAAGAAGTTCCTGGCTACTGGCTTTGGATCGGCACAGCTCCAGCCATTGCAGCCAATTGGGGAGTGAACCAGCAGATGGAAGCTCCCAACTCCCTGCCTCTCCTTCTCTTTCTGTGTAGCTCCTTCAAATAAATTAATAAAATCTTTTTTTTTAAAAAAAAGTGATCCGACTGAGTATCCAAAGAATACCTGTCTGATAGGTTTTGAATGTCCCATGGCATATTCCAATCTTTTATTTAGATTTCATGCAGTGGAAAAGAGAGTTGGGGGTGGGGTGGGGAGAAAGAGGATGAGAATGTACTCACTAGAGTTTTATTGCCTTTCTAAGCCTTGATGTCCTCATTCCAAAAACAGGACTTACAATTCCTCTTTTCATCTGAGCATTATGTAAAATGCTAGACCTACAGTACAGTTGCAGAATTTATCACATAATCAGGTTCCAAAGTGCCTACTGCCCCGCCAGCACATGCTACATGCACGACTCGTGTTTGTCACAAATGAGGAGATGAGCATGTCCTGATTGCTTCAAGGGGTTGTTCTGAAATGCAGCTTGTCAGAGGTCACCCTGGGTCACCCTACCTTGTGGATAGCAGCAGTATCAGTCTTACTTCTTGTCAAGATTTTTCTTTATTTAGCAACATCTGTCATGGCCACTAGATGGCACAAGAGGAAAATTCTTTAACGATAAGGAATGAAGAAAAGCGGAAAGCTTGACCATCCTATGAATAAAAAAAAAAAAAAAAATCATCCAGGGGTTAAGTAAGTAAAACAAGTACCCAGAATTTCACCAAAGACACTGCAGTGATGTGAAGCCTCTAAGAGGCTGCTCTTAAAATGAACTTGCAGCACTGGTATATAAAGAGACAAAAAACCAACTCTGCAAATAGTAGTAGATACAGTAGTAGATACTAAACCAAAACACTAGCCTTAAACAAAATATTTTCAGACCTCACCAAAAAGATCAGCTGAGCTGGGGCAGTTCAAGAAAGGCCAGAAAGGATCAACCATCACAAGTAAGAACCCAAGAGTAGATATGGAAACTCTACTCATAAAGGAGGCGTTGCATGTACCTCAGTTTAATTTAATGTAGACTAAACCACACGTCATTCTCATTTCAGAGTCCTGGTGTCATCTATTTAACGTCACCAAGGAATTACCTTAAATATCTTACCATGAAAGCACCTGGACTCAATTTACTGTAGAAGTCTAGAACCTATAGTTCAGATTGGGCAAAAGGAGGATCTGGTTCCAATGCTACATTTGGAAATCTCACTTCAGTTTGATACTTTGCTTGGGAATGGAGTAGACAATTCTACTTGCTGGGATCCTGTGCTCACTAAGAAACTCTCCAATTATAAAAGGACTTTTCTTGTACAGCTGCCTCCATGAAGAAAAAGCTACAATCCTTCCAACACAAGCACTCCCAACCTGGTGAGAATTTGTCATGGGAGCTTAATACATTGCTTTTCTATCTTTAACATCCATCTCCTTTGAACTTGGTAAGAGTGACTCATCACCAGGAAAAGGACTTCCTGTTAGCAAAATTAATTCCCAGAATGTGTTGGATTCAGAACCTTGGACAGTATTGAATTCTGTGTTAAATGCCTCCTGAGACATCCCCTGGCCAGTAACCAAGACCCCCAAGACCACGGGCATTCACGTTCTCTTGCACACCCTATGTCCATGATTCTCCATCTTCAAAACATATTAAAAATTATCCATGAGCTCCATACTCCAGCCCCAAAGGGTCCAGCTTGATAGATGTAGTGCTGATCCGGATATCCGCGTCTATAAGAAGCCCAGTTGAAGGGCCGGCACTGTGGAGCAGCAGTTTAAGCTACTGCCTGTGTTGCCAGCTTCCCATTAAAGTGCTGGTTCTAGTCCCAGCTGCCCCACTGCTGATCCAGCTCTCTGCTAATGCTCCAGGGAAAGCAGAAAATGGCCCAAGTACTCGGGTCCCTGCCAACCACATGGGAAACCCAGAAGGAGCTCCAAGCTTCTGGCTTCCACCTGGCCCAGCCCAGGCTGTTGTGGCCATTTGGGGAGTGAAGTAGTAAATGGAAGTGCTCCCTGCCCCCTCTCTGTCCCTCTCTCTCTCTGACTCTGCCTTTCAAATAAATTTCTTAAAAAGAATCTTAATAGGGGCCGGCACCGTGGCTCACTGGGTTAATCCTCTGCCTGCAGCACTGGCATCCCATAAGGGCGCCGGGTTCTAGTCCCAGTTGCTCCTCTTCCAGTCCAGCTCTCTGCTGTGGCTCGGGAAGGCAGTGGAGGATGGCCCGGGTGCCTGGGCCCCTGGCCCGCATGGGAGACCAGGGGGAAGCACCTGGCTCCTGGCTTCAGATTAGCGTAGCTCCGGCCATAGTGGCCATTTGGGGGGTGAACCAATGGAGGGAAGACCTTTCTCTCTGTCTCTCTCTCTCTCTCTCACTGTCTAACTCTATCTGTCAAATAAAAAAAAAAAATAGGATCTTGATAAGCCCAGCTGATTCTAACGAAGAGAGTGCTAAACCTACGGTGTTTGCATACAATTCCACATGTTAGTCAAGGACCTCAGTATCATGGAATAATTTATTTGGAAAAAGACCTCCAGATGAATATGAATGAGAACTCCTTGCGACAGCATCCCTAAACTCTCAGGTTGCCATGGAAGCTGCTGCCCATTAAGATAACCATACAAAGAAACCAGCAAACCAAGGAGTTTTAGCATTCACCTAGGAGTATCAAGAGTCCATTAGCCACTGAGGAAACAGCTAGTGATGCCCTGACTGATCAAAAACATGTAAGACCAAGATATACAATTTGCAGGACCCAATGCAAAATTTAAAAATTGTTAAGAATTTCAAGATGGTGACAGTACAATGTTAAACTGAGTGTGGGGTCCCTCTGAGCATGGGGCCTTGTGCACCTGTATAGGTCACACACCCACAAAGGCAGCCCCAACACATTCACTCCCAAAGCCCACTGACCTGATTGCCCAAATCACTCCATCCCTTACATAAAGAATAATCATAAATTAGTTTTTCCAGGATAACCATTATCTTGGTATACTTATTTATAGCATTTACTTTTGCTCCTCAGACTACTTGTTTGGAAGAGGCATTATATGGACACTACTTACCTGGCATGACTCAAGAACGCATGTACTATATCTCTTTGTCTCTGTATGCAGGTGGATTGAAGGGAGACAGATTCTGTGTTTTGGTGCCATGGTATTAGTCGCAAGAGCTTAAGTTATTAAATTGAGCCGCTTTAATTCTCGAGGTTTCCTGGAGCAGTGGGGATTATGGTATTTTTATTCCAGAGTCGATGTAGCCATTCTGATGAGCTAGAGTCTGCTCCTGCCATGCCCGGAGTAGCCCACTCGCCTTTCCCTATACACTCTTCCCCTCTGTGAGACAGGCGATGGAGTTCTACTTGGAGATCGATCCTGTCACCTTGAACCTGATCATCCTGGTTGCGAGCTATGTCATCTTGCTCCTGGTGTTCCTCATCTCCTGTGTGCTGTACGACTGCCGAGGCAAGGACCCCAGTAAGGAGTACGCGCCGGAGGCCACTCTCGACGCCCAGACCGCTATCCGCCTGGTGGTGATGCAGCAAAGCGCTCCTGGCGCTCACTGGGCAAGAGGGCCCAGCCTCCATCTGGGGGATTCTGCTCTGCTAGGGAAGAAAAGCACCGTGGTGTGAGGCTGGCAGAGGACACTGGGGAGGGACCACTAGACTTACAACAGACAACAAACCATTTCCTACGTTGGCTCCAATTCTGTTAGTGCGCTTGACGAAGCACAAGGCAGCTCTGTCTTCCTTGCTGTTTTCTCGTCACACTCTTCATGGATAAAGCAACTAATTAAGGTAAGAAGCCCCAGGTGGTCTTCTGTCAAATTCTCCAGATCAAAATATCAGCAATACTTTGCATAGGAAAGGTCGTTCCTGGTGATGCTGTGCTTGGCAAAATCTAGGACAGACTGACTGACCTCTGAGTAAGAGCTAAAGGAAGAATCTGCAATAGCGTGTGTGTGTGTGTGCGCACGTGTAATAAATATGTAAATAATATGTAAGTAATAGTGAGGAATGAGATTGACTTGAATAAGTACTTTCCCAATCCTCCCTTTTCAAGGGAAGCACCTTGAACACTCATGCAGACTTCAGGTTCTGCCTTCTGTACATACTTGGCTCTTGGCATTCTACTGCTCATGGTATCAGTACAGGCAACAGGGTCACTACAAAGACTACAACTCAAATGATACCTCTGGGATCCTAAGTTCAGATCTTCGCCCTTGACTCATTAGCTGTATGACCGTGGCTGGGTTGGGGCACCTCCTTGCGCCTACGGGAAGTTGGTAGCTATTTAAGTAAGCTAATTTATGGACAGTATTTGAGACAGTGCCTTGACACATAGGATTAGCTATTGCGATGATCACTGACATTATCCCCTTCCATACTTCTGGTGAAGAAATTTAACCTCCAGCCCCTAGATATGACCTCCTTTAATACAGAGATCCATCGAAGAACTCCGAGGTCCTGTGGCCCTTTGTTTTAGTCCCTGAGAACTGCTTGCTCTCCTCATACTCTTTGTTGCTACTGACAATAAATTTGGTCTCTTTCTCATTTACACATTTCTATAGTTTTGAAATATCATCTCTGTGGTGTGTGTTTTATCAATCTTCCCTTCTCTGAACTCAGAGCAACTTAAGTGCTCATCCGGTGGTTGATTGAACCTCTTCTTCCCATGATGACTCGTGTGGAAATAGAAAGAAATCAGTGTATCGTGACCTCTGCCCTGAGGTCTTCTCTGCCTAAGAGCAGAGGAAGGGGAGTCAAACATGACTTAGAGAACGTCAGACAAGAAAGCACCGGGGCTGTTCTGCATAGAAGCCTACGCAGGGTGCGGGAGCCCACACAAGCACAGCTGCCCAGTGCGTGGAAGAAGCATGTGCATGGCCAATTTCATCTCAGACTCAGGCACTCTGAGATGGGATGATCTGGGAGAGCCGTGGCTGTTTTCCAGAAGGAAGAAAGTATGTTGGGGCCTGGAGGGTAGGATAGAAGCAGCAGAAGGACACAGAGAAAGAGACAAAGAGGCAAACAAGCATACCGAAAGAGAGCTCCTATCTTTCAATCCCCAGGTGCCCACATGACCAGGATCAGGCCAGGCCAAAGCAAGGAACCAAGAAATCAATCAGGATCTCCCCATTACCTGTCAGTTTCCTACTGGGGCCAGTTAAAGAGAAACGGTTAGCAGCAATGGAAGACAGAAAAAGAAACACTAAAAGAAGGAAAAGAATAGAACAAATAATAAATATAGTCATACTAACAGCAATAAAATATAAGGGGAACAGAAATAGAATCAGAAAACAAACAAACAAAAGACAGAAAGAAGCAAACTAAAAGTACTCAGGGGTGAATGCTGGTATATATGGCACTGAGCTCTTCCAAACCTCTGCCTCATTCGATTTCTGGTTCATTCAATTTCTCTTCTTCATTCAGGACATCATCTTAGCATTTAAAATAACCTCTTCTGTCTAGCGTGTTCTCTTAGAATCTTGTAAATCCTGGAAATTTCTTTAAGAATTTTATCAGTGACAGACCATCTTTGGTTGCTACATTTGGAGACCACAGACTGGGGACTTCACAAAGAACTGAGATTTATTTAGTTCCCAAGATGCAGTCGCCAGCATCTGTTCAGCATCATTGGCGAGGGCCTCCTTACTGCACAATAACAAGGTAGACGCTATCGCACGGGGAGACAGAGCAAGAGTGGGAGCCCGGGTCTCTTCTTACAAGGCCACTATGGGAGCCCCGCCCTCTTTACCTCATCTGTCCTAACTACTCCCCGAAGGCCCCATTTGCAAATACCCTTAATGTATGAATTTGAAAATTAAGTTTCCAACGTGTAAAGCTTGGGAGGATATATCCAAACCACAGCAACTGGTGGGGAAATAGACTCCGAGAGAATTGTGATTTTCCTGAGGCTGTTTGGCCTCAGAACTGGGACTGAAGTCCTGTCAAGAAAGTCCTTTGACATTCAGACTCTGCCTTATTTTTATTTCCTTAAGGGAGTAGGATTTCCCAGATTTCGTTATTTGGATTCACTATTCTCCCATCTTGCACAATTTACATTAAAGTGATTTGTGGGAAGGCCACAAACAAAATACTTCCAAAGCTAAGGAAGGGTGCAGGACAATGAAGTTTTATCAAGAGTCAGCTGGGGTCTGCATAGTGCCATAGCGGGTAGAGCCTGGAATGGCGGCATCCCATATGGGCACTGGTTCGTGTCCCAGCTGCTCCACTTCCAATTCAGCCCCCTACTACTGGGAAAAGCAGCAAAGGATGGCCCAAGTGTTTGGGCCCCTGCTCCCCATGTGAGAGACCTGGATGAAGCTCCTGACTCCTGGCTTTGGCTGGGCTCAGCCCTGGTTGTTGCAGCCATCTGGGGGAGTGAATCAGCAATCTCTCTTCCCCAACCCCCTCCACTTCTGTGTGTGTGTGTGTGTCCCTCTCTCTCTGTAACTCTGACTTCAAATTAATAAGTCCTTAAAAAAAAAAAAAAAAGAATCAACTACATGCCAGCTACTTCTTATCTATGATCTCATTTAAACCTCGTTCTCCGGTAAGACAGACACAGCGACAATGAGTATAAGATGGAAACTGAAGGCTCACGGAGGAGGTACACTTTGTGCAAGGTCACGCAGCTGGTTCTAGCTGTGTTGTCTTCTACTCCCCATTTTTTCACAGCTTCAAGAACAACAGCAACTCCATGCCTATACTATCTATGCCATCTCTCTCCTGTGCTAGAACTGCTACCTAAGCAGCTACTCAAGAAACATCTGTTACTCTAATTGACTTTCAGATTCTCTCCTCCGAAAAGGTTGTTGTTGCCCTCAGAGAGAAAATGAATCTTTGTGGTTTACACAGAACATGATCTTCTGATGTTCCCCAAGACACCAGGTGAAAGGTGCTAAGTTTGTGCCTTAGTACTTTGTGCCAGAAAAGCTTAACTCAGTTCCCCCTTTGTTGCCACCTGCTGGTTAGCCTTCGTGCATCACTTGACTTCCTCTGTCTTTTTTCTCAACTAAAGAACCGAAGATAGGGGCTGGCGCTGTGGCCTAGCGGGTAAAACCACTGCTGCAGCAGTGCTGGCATCAATATGAGTGCCAGTTCGAGTCCCGGCTGCTCCACTTCCAATCCAGCTCTCAGCTATTGACTGGGAAAGCAGTAGAAGATGGCCCAAATCCTTGGGACCCTGCAACCGATGGGAGATCTGGAGGATGCTCCTGGCTCCTGGCTTCAGATCAGTGTAGCGCTCTCTCTCTCTCTCTCTCTCTCTGCCTCTCCTCTCTGTGTGTAACTCTTTCAAATAAATAAATAAATCTTTTAAAAAAAAAACCTGAAGATAATCCAAATGTTGATGAAGTTTAGAATAATATACGTATTCAGTATCTAGGATCTAATAGAATTTCCACACAATGAATACCACTGTTATTGTACTAGCAGATGAGGTGAAAATAAATAGGAGGTCTCATCACTAGAAAGCCAGAGATGGCCCAGGCCAGGTCAGACCCATTTCTGGGCTGTTGAGAAGACGATTTTGAGGTTAGAGAGCTGCCACACATAGTAGAAATTTAGAAAGAGGAGAGAGTGTCTGTTAGGGGTTTGTTCCTCAAAAATTCATACGTTGGCATCCTTACCCACAGCCCCTCAGAGTGTGGCCTTATTTTGAAACAGGATCATTACCAGTGTAATTTAGCCAAGAGAAAGTAATATTGAAGTAGAGTGGGCTTCTAACAGAATATGATGGGTGTCCTTACAGGCATGCACACCCTGCAAACACTGGAGTTATGGGAGCACAAACTAAGGAGCTGCCAGCAGGTAGGACAGGTGCCTGGAATTGATCTTCCCCTCGTGCCCTTGGAGGGAGCACGGCCTTGCCCCAGTCTCCATCACGGGTCAGCAGCCCCTAGAAGTGCGAGACAATACACTCATATTGTGGCACCTGTTTAAGCCGGGCCTCACAAACTCACTGTCTGAAGGGACTGTTTTAGAGTTGTGATTCTAATGGCAAGGACACAATGCTGATTTGGGGTCCTGGACAAGGGACAAGTCACAAAGAGAAGCTATCATGGAGTACAAGTGCAAGACTGTTTGATTGAAGCCAAAAAGCTCAGAACTAGCTATAAGGTATCCAAGTCTCTTCTGGACTCCATCTATATTTGAAAAGCCACTCTGTGAGAGCATGACACCTCATGGAATCGTCCCCAAAAAATGCACAGAGGGAGAAGCCATTTTTCTCAGGTTAGAGACAAGGGGGTTTGAATCGCCATGCATGACTTTTTAGCATGGGATTTATAGAATCAATCCAAGGATCCTGACTTCATCTGGAGTTTGCACTTTAACTCCACAGCTGCCCAGAACCTGTGCAAGAAAGAGAGGGATTCACAGAGATAGATGCACAAAGGCTCTGTGCGGGGGATTTCTCACTCTTTGCTTTTACTTTTGGGGAGTACTGAAGAACACAATCCTCTCGATGAGGTCAAATATCCCTGCACATTAGAGGACAGACACAGCCCACGATCACTCAGGATCTCCGTGGCAGCCTCTTTCTATTACTTCATCCTCCCTGAGAACATCAGTGGTTGAGATATAAAAAGTCAGACAGCATTTGTCGTCTACCTCTGTTGGAAAAATGCTTCTTCGACTTTAACCTTCTTGGGCCAGCAGTGTTCTAGATAAGAGCTCTGGGAGGCCGGGATTAAGAAAGATCTTAGCTCTTTCACATCCTCCCAAGATAGTGGGAAGTTATCTGCACATGCCTATTTTTTTTTAAGGCTTCTCTGTACTCAACTGTTTGTTAATTAAACACCAGCCATATGCTGGCATCTGCTGATTCGCTCTCGGGCAAATCACCAGCCTGGTGGCCATAAATGCAATACGAAGTTAACAGACATATAATACAAAGCTCAGGGAGATAGTAGAAAGAAGGGGACTTAGTTTGGAAGGATAAAGGGACTCACGGAAGCAGAAAGTATGCAGCTGCATGGGCTTAAATTTGTACAAGTGTGGCTTAGTGGGAACGTGGTGGTGGAATTTGGAATTTGGAGTTTGCCAGAATTGATAAAGTCATTCTTATCATGGAAATTTATCAGTGAAAAACTGTTTGCCACTGGGGGAGGGAGGAAAAACTCCACACAGCACTCATTATACACACATTCGAGAGGAAAACTGGGGGATCCAGAGAAGCTAATAACTGGTTGCTGAAATGTCCACAAAACAGAATTTGACAGCTCTTACCATCAAGGTCTCCCTAAATGTAGCTGGAATCTCTCCTGCTCTTGAATTTTTTATTCATCTTCTGTCATTGGCCTCTTTGTGCTTTAGAAGGAACCACTGTTTATGTAGTGATTTGTACAAACATGCTGCAGATTAAATCACACCATGTAACAAGTCATGGTTTTAATGGTGATTGAAAATCTTAGGGTCATAGCATAGTGATGAATCACCATCAGTTGGGAGGTGTGTGGCAAACGATTTGTTACTAATAATAAATTACCTAAGTTTGTGAATAATTTACCTGTTTTTATGCAAAGGGAGCATTGAAGGTTATTCCCGTGATAACATCATTCTCAGTTATATGTACTCCAATTTTGTTGCTCATGTAGCACAGATTATAGGTAGAGTACAGTTACTGTGGAAGAAACTGTGTATAGCAACAGACCACTCATTCACCTGATGGACAAATATCTGTAAAGCAACTACTGTGTGCAGATGTCATGCCAGGCCCAGGGAATTACATCAGTGCATACAACAGGCATCAGTTCTATCTTCATGAAGCTTACCAGGTAATGGGAAAAACTAAACTAAGCACTTCTGTGTGTGTTGTCTGATTCTTTACTATGACCCTGAGAGGTAACTAGGACTCCAAAGTCCCTTCTCTAAACCAGTGACTCCCAAATGCCTTTGAGCACATGCTTCTCTCAGGGAGAAGAACTTAGTATCCACCCCTGAGTGTGTATTATACACATTTATATATACTTTATATATACATTTATATATATTTATATATATATATATAATACATTATATACTCACACACACACACGAATATTCTTACAAATGATAGATGCATTATATGAGTCTTCTTATATCCCTCAAGTTGGGCACCTGCCCTACACCACTCCACCATGTTACCTCGGATTTTGCTTTCTGTAATTGGAGTACTCTACCTACAGTCTCCTCCACCTAAACCCAGGTTTTGCTCTGGATACATGAGGCTGAGAACCCTGTCCAAGAACTTGATCTAGGAATTTCTTCAAAGATGGAAAACAGCAATTTTCTAGTTTGGACTAAACATGTTTTGCAAAATTCCTTCATGAGTTTTGTATGTGCAAAGGTACAAAACTGTAGTGGTTTTTTTTTTTCTGTTAGTTTATCAGTCCTGTTCAGTTCCTTTGTATGCTCTTTCCTGGCTGGATCTCATTATCACAAGTAAAAGTGAGTGTCTTATACTGGGTCCTGTATCAACTCCCCACAGCACCCAGGAAAGGGCTGAACATATCAGGAATTCTCCATCCTTTAGTGCTGACTTTGTTTTTCGTTGGAAAAGGCAAGGAGATTTATATATCTGCTGTGGAACAAGAATGAGTATCTTACAAGAGCAAACTGCTACCAGGCACAGGAAGGAGGAAGCTGGGTGATTTCCTACTCACTAGGCAGAAGGGGCTGAGAAAACACAGCAGGTGCACTGTGAAAAATGAGGCATCTCAGAGGAAGCCAGGGCTGACATTTAACCCTTCAAGGCACAGTGAGAGAGAGAGAGTTGAAAAACTGAATCAACCACTGGGAAGCCCGGGACTACTGCTCAGGTTTCAATTCTAACACAGTCACTAACTTCCTGGAAAGCACTAGGCTTCCCTTGCTCACTCGCAACAAAGAAAGCATCGGCGTCAAGTGACAACCTTCTAAAGTCTTTCTAGAGCTGGCATGTTTGGCCCTGCGTCTTTCCTTCTTCCTGCCCTTGCCTCTCTCTCCCTACTCTGGCCTTCTAGAATGCAGCAACCAGTAACAGTGGGATCTGCCTTGAAAAACTTCCCGGGAGCTGCAGCAGGAAACCCAACAGCGAGCTGAGGCCTTTCCTTTCGCAGGATGCACGCGCAGCCCCCACTTGCTAACATGTTTTGCATCTGACATTTCGAGTAACTAGCCCCATGTTGGTGCTTCTTCAGCTCAAGAACTGTTCTGCACTCCTCAGAAGGAACAGAAACCGTGACGAATGGTCTCAGCTCAGGCGTATGGGGATGCATTGATTCCCTGGTGGCTGGAATGGATTAACAAACTGATCGTCCCCAAATGTAAAACTAATGAACTCACCATCATGCATGGAACGTTGACAATGTGAAACACATTAGATTTATGAATGCTTCAGAGACAGCTCTTAATTTTTAGTAGAACATTGCCTTTTATCTCCATCCTAAGTGAATTTCAATTGCATTTCCATAAAACCTTTTTTTTTAAAAAAAAAAAAAAAAGATAGTTGCAGTGATTTAGGAATTAATGAGTGTGTGTATGTGTGTGTGTGTGTGAGTGGATGTATTCACTAGAAATTGCGCTCAGCTAGAACTAACAAAGACCTGAAATATAATGGCTGAAACGTGACTGGGAGTTTGCTTCCTCCCCGGGAATCTGTTGGTCATCCAGATAGAGTGGCTCCAAGATGCTCCCAATATCTCAGGTACCTTTATCTGTGCTCCCTCAGCTTTACTGCATCCTTGACATAATCCGCTCATTACAAGTTGACCACTGCAGCTCCCAATCTCATGTGTGAGTTTTACAAAAGCAGAAGAGCACGAGGAGTGAGGCAACTAAGAACACATCAGTTGCATAAACTGAGCTCCCTCCCTCCCCAGAAATCTGTACTTATATGTCAATGGCTAGAACGTAATTAAAAGTTGATCCCTATCTGCAAGGCAGACAAGAAAATGCAGATTTTTTTGTTGGGCACATTTACAGTCCAAAAAAACTCAGGGTTCCATTAGAAAGGAAAAGGAAGAAAATAAATTTGGGGTATGAAACTGCCTTACTGGGATTGTTTTTATTTCCAAATTTAAAACAGATTTGTTAAGGTAAACTTAAAAAAATATGGAAAAGGGGGCTGGCACTGTGACTTAGCAGGTAAAGCTGCCGCCTGCAGTGCCAGCATCCCATACGGGCGCCGGTTAGAGACCTGACTGCTCCACTTCCAATCTAGCTCTCTGCTATGGCCTGGGAAAGCAGTAGAAGATGGCCCAAGTCCTTGGGGCCCTGCACCTGCGTGGAAGACCAGGAAGAAGCTCCTGGCTTCTGACTTCAGATTGCCACAGCTCTATCCATTGTGGCCATTTGGGGAGTGAACTAGCAGATGGAAAACTCTCTCTCTCTCTCTCTCTCTGCCTCTGCCTCTCTGTAACTCTGCCTTTCAAATAAATATATACATATTTAAAAGATATGGAAAAGCAAAAGAGATGATAAATTATGTTAACTATGCAAAAGTGGTCTCCAGTAGCATTTAGTGCAATTTTTGCTTATGTTTTTAAATTAACATTTGAAGACATTTTCTGATTGTATTTTTCTGATTATAAAAGAAACGCCCATTCATTTGGGAAACTTTGAGAAAATAAAGCAAAGTATGGAGAAGAAAATAGAAATCACCCATAATCGCATTACCCCAATTGTATCATACTACTATATTGCATTTTCTGCCAGTCTTTATGTATGTTTTGTATATTTATAATCAGAATGTATGAATATGTTGGCACTTTTTTCACTTTCTAAATAAAATAAGTGAATTTACATGTAACCCCACTTAGTTACGCCTGGGTCCTCCTAGCAGCATTCCTAATCATGGTTGCAAATCTGTTAGGAAGATTTTAAAGTGGGAGAGAATGACAAACAGAGTGGTTCTCTGCACTGCTTCTGGGAGAGCATACGGCAGATCTGGCTCACTTCTCCCTCTCGCTCTGAGACCAGATCGTATGCTCTGCTTTATGTGTTTTTCCATCTCAAAAAATGTCAAGTATACAAACCAAGAGTTAAAATTATGCTTCAGGGTACATGAGCTGCCATGCCCATTCTTACCATATGCTTCACAAAGGTGGATTTTTCTGGGGCTTCTGAATTCGTAAGCTGTCAAAGCCAGAGAGGGCTCTCACCGCCTGGCAGCCCAGTCGCCCCATGCAGTGGTGTGGAGAAAGGAAAAATGCCCAGCTCAAGATCACGTCCAGCACAGTGAGTGCCTGAACCCAGCCCCCTTGAGTGCCCTTCGAGCAATGTCCACGCTATTAAGATGCCTTTGATGACGCAACTAGTTGGTAAACTTAAAAGGTGTTACGACTCCCACAAAAACCCACATCAATAGATTTCCCAGAATTCTTGACCCAACTGTAGTCAATTACTAATGCTGTTAACTAACCAATGGCATTAATTAACGCTCAGTGTAGTTTTTCTCAGACTGGCAACTCCATTTACTATGCTTGGATTTTCAGAGTAAATATGAGGAAGTCATCAAAAGTTCATGGAAAATGTGTATTTTGAAGAAACTCTGCGTGGATTTCAAGATATCTTTGCCCCCAAATAAACTTACTTTTTATTTTCATTTTTCCATGAACTTTTTGAATTACCCTCATATACATGTTCGTGCTAAAGAAAAGGACTTTCCCATTCAGTGTTTTTACTTGCTATGAGCTCAGACCTTTGCTAAGTGCCATAGCATTGTATTCTAGAGCTATAATACTTAAGTCTGGTTGCGGAGATGAGAGAGACACACACACATAAACTGTTGCGACAGGTTCTTACAATGGAATGCCATGTACCTATAAGATGTAATGAGATAAATTCGCATGAATTGCCATGGAAAGATGCCCAGGATACCTTGTTAGAAGAAACCTTCAGGTTGCAGAAGAATGTGATGGTGTTTGTAATATGATCTCTTCTGTGTTAAAAAAATTTCACATCCTTAGATGTTTTTAATACACATAGAAAACATCTAGACAAATACACAGAAAACTTTTCAAGTGGCTATTCCATAGAGAGTGGGATTTGAATACAGGGAAATAGCTTCTTTTTTACTTTTTTCATTTTAACAATGTAACCCATTTTTCATTCTAAAATACAGTTTCCCCATCATGCGTTATAAATAATCATAATATCTACCACAGTGGTGTTGAGGCAATTAAATAAACTGTGATAAGTTAAATGCTTAAAACTTTGCCAAGTATATACTATGTACTCAATAACTATTACCCGTAATGACGACGACGATGATGATGATGATGGTGATGATGATGGTGATGACTAATGCCATACTTGTGCTGTGCACATACATTCATGCATGCTATGTTTAGGGCAATTTGACCAGCTAAATGTGCCAAAGTCCTTTAGAATTTGAAAGCATCTTATCAGTTTCCACTTGCATAAATTTCTATGAAAAAAATTGACTAAGTGTATAAAAAGTATGTACAGTCTGTACACTGTAGCATACCAGTTTAGAGGCCTACATCTTACAATGGCTTCTATTTCCAGCTTTGATTCCTGACTACAGCTTCTTGATAATGCAGACCCTGGGAAGCAACGGTGGTGGCTCAAGAAACTGGGTTCCTGCCACCACTGGAGAGACTTGGATTGGGTTCCTGCTTCCTGACTGTGGCTCATCCTCAGCCCAGTCCTGTACATTGTGAACATTCAGGGAGGGAATCAGAAGATGGGTGTTTTCTCTCTCTCTTTCTCTCTCTCTCTCTCTCTTTCTCCCTCTCTCTCTCTCTCTCCTTCTTTCTCTCTCTCTCCCTAACAAAATACATTTTAAATTTTTTCTTAAAGAGACAAAACACTGATGAGAACCTAAATGTCCCCAACTGAGAATTGCTTAATAAATAATGGCACATCTTTACAATGGAACAGTATGTACTCATTGTAACCATGGATGTTTTGACATTGTAATGTAACAATCATATAAAGTTATCTTAAAATAAATTCTGAGTAGCATGCATGATATGATCCTGTGATAGTACAAGAAATACAATATACATATGTAGGATTGCATGCACAATATTGAAACCCTGGGTGACTGTGAAATTTTTCTTCTTTATACTTAGGTGCTATTTCCAATTCTTCTACAGTAAATCTCTATTGCTTATGTAAATGTTTAAATGAAAGGCAAAGGGCCTTTGGGGGAACATTTCCTACTGCAGCCTCCATACCAATGGACGGGTGTCAGAATGCCTCTGCCTGGATCTAGAACATGCAAGTGTTGTCAGGCTCCAGGGAGCAAGTGGACAGGTTCTCTCAGTCCCTACTGCAGACCCAGCAGACATGGGAATAGTATCCTGCCTGCTAACTCAGGAGACTGACTTACAGATGTTGGTTGAAGGCTTCAAGAAGCAAATTAGTGAGCAAAGTTGGGCAAGGTCACTGCCATCAGCCACCCTGAAAAAAGTTCAATTCCCAGGAACAGATAATTGTCTTGGAGAAATAGGGACAGTCCCCACCTCAGCTCTAATAGAAATTTTCAGAAGATTCTAGTAGCTTCCTCTCAGAGACAGCCTTGTTTGGGGCTGATTCGGAATCCAGGCTCCCTCTAGGCTCCTTCTAGTCATTTGCAACAAAAGACCAAATGCTGTCAGCACAGCTCCATGTAGTTAGCAGCAGTGTCTCCACCTTGTATCTCCTGGTTTCTGAACGAAGAAAAGAAGGAAGTCTTGCCCAAGCTTCTCCTCCTTTCTATGGTGATGTGCTGGGCTCTGGGTGGGTGACACTATGGAGGGAAGTGGGAAATGCCTCCAGAATGCTGAACTTTCTGTTCACTCACCAGGACTACCCAGACCTCAGTCACAGCAAGGCCCCACCCACAGAGTATCCCTGATTCTGATTCGCAGATCTCCCACCCCAAGTGCATGGAGTACCCTCTCCTCGGTGCCTGTCAAGTAGTAGCATTTTCTAACACAGACTCTGCTCTTTCTTAGCCTACAAATTTTTCGCAGACACCTTTTGGCCTCAGTTGAGATTCCTCCTTCTCAAGGCAGTCTTCCCTGATCCCTTACCCTCCCCATTCCAGGTTAGGAAACCCTGTACTGTGATCAGGTAGCACCCTGTGCTAAATTCTTTAAGGACCTTTTTCTGTTGTGTTAGAATCACGATTGTGGTCTGTATGGTGTGAGCTCCTTGAAGTAGGAGGCCTGCCATGTTCTCCTTGTATTCTTAATGTGCAGCCCAAAACATGCCTTTAAATTGGGGCAGAAGTTTGGCACAGTGGTTGCGATGTTGGTTGGGATGCCTTATTGGAGTACCCGGGTTCCTGGTCTCAATTCTAGCTTTCTGTTAACGCACACCCTAGGAGGCAGTGGTGATAGCTTTGGTAGTTGTAACCCTGCTACACGCATGGGAGACTGGATTGTGATCCTGACTCTAAACTTTGGCCTGGACTGATCTGGCCACTGCAGACAGTAGGGGGTAAATCAGCAGATGGGAGCTCGCTCGTTCTCTCTTTCTCCCTCTCAAATAAATAAATAAATAAATTTTAAAATTGGTTACAAATTATCTTCTATTTTAATTGCAAACAAATCTGATAATTTTGAAGTAGCTACTATAAGTTATTCTCATTTTAATGTGAATTCGGTTGTTTAATTGGATTGCTTTCCATCTCATGTTAAAGTAGCTGAAACTTGACTTGCAGATTCAGAGAAAAGTAGTCATTTTATGTAGACTATTGTGTAGTGTATGGTAGTCTTGGTACAGAAATATCAGCTCTTTCTGAAAGTGTGATCAGGTACACACTATTTCAAAATCACTTTGAGAACTTATTAAAAATGCAATTTCCAAGGTCCAATCCATACCCACACCAAACAGAATATTAAAGCTAATGTGGGTATTTGAAATTTCCAATCCAATAACTACTCCCAGCCTATTTTGATTAGAAGGAGTCAAAAGGCCTAAAGCCACCAGATTTTGGGGTTCACTCAAGATACAAAGGGAGGGGAACAGCACTGTGGCATAGTGTGGGTGAAGTTAGTTAGTGGGTGAAGCAGCTGCCTGCAGTGCTGGCATCCCATATGGGCACCAGTTAAAGTCCCAGCTGCTCCACTTCTAATCCAGCTCTCTGCTATGACCTGGGAAAGCAATAGAATATGGCCCAACTCCTCGGGCCCCTCTACCCATGTGGGAAGACCTGGAGGAAGCTCCTGGCTCCTGGCTTCAGATCAGTACAGCTCTGGCCATTGTGGCTGATTGGGGTGAGTGAACCAGTGGATGGAAGACCTCTCTCTCTCTCTCTGCCTCTGCCTCTGACTCTCTGTGACTCTGCCTTTCAAATAAATAAATAAATCTTTTTAAAAAAAAAAAAAAGATACAAAGGGAAATAGGAATACATAGGGATGGAGAGACAGACACCTAGGTAAAGTTCATCTATTTGAAAATTTTGACCAATGCTGTTCCTAAAAGAAAGTTCCTTCTCTTCCTTTTCTTCATGTCAATGCATTGCTCTATATCACATGCAAATTAATATTACTGTACTCTGGGAAGTTACCATTAACTATAAAACAGCAGAATGGGTAAGAATGAGGAGGCTAGAGATATTTATATATACCACCGAGTATATCTCAAATTGCTTGAGACGTTTCCTTGATGACTCTATGCTTCACTTTTTTCAAATGTTTGGGAATGGTGATAATAATAATTACTTCCTAATGCTTATGAGATTAAATTGACTACACATAGAAAGTAGAATGCCTGTTAGATATTAAAACTACTCTAAACTTTTAGATTAAGTAGGAAAATATACTCTTAGACCAATAATCATGGAATATGCTGATTTTTAGGAAATACTTTTTCTGATATAGTGTTTTATTTTTATTATTTATATGTTCAAATACATTAAGAGGTAAAGAACATAACAGGCAATCTCCTTAAAATTACCAGCTAGTAGCAATAATTTCCAGGATTATGCCATATTAGTCTTATCCTTCATAACACATTTTATAGAAAATCACATATACCATGTTGTTTTACACAAAGATAGTTCATTATACATCTCTACAAAAAATGGAAATTTTCTTACATTACCTCCATGTTCTTACTATGTCTGCAAAGCTGGGATTCCTTGGTACTCATCTAGAATCCAGTAAATGGTGATATTTCCCAATGGATGGAATAAGAATTGACTCAATACATTTAGTCCTAATATTGTTTAAATCTCTTTAACATCGAAAAGTTCCCCTCTTCCTTCTTTCATATCATTAATTTACTGCAGGAGCCATGTCTGTTGTCCTTTAGAACATACCACATTCCTTTTTTTTTAATATTTATGTATTTATTTGAAAAGCAGAGTTAGGGAGAGGGAGAGGAAGAAGGAGAGGCAGAGAGAGAGAGAGAAATGAGAGGGGGGGGGAGAGAGAGAGAGAGAGAGAGATCCTCTGTCCTCTGGTTCACTCCCCAAATGGCCATGGCTGGGCCAGGCCAAAGCCAGGAGCCAGGAGTTGCTCCCAGGTCTCCTACATAGTTGTAGGGGCCCAAGCCCTTGGGCCATCTTCTGCTGCTTTCCCAGGCCATAGCAGAGAGCTGGATCAGAAGCGGAGCAGCTGGAACTGGAACTGGCACCCTATGGGATTATCAGCTTCATCGGCAACACCAGCCCCCCATCGTATTCTTATGGCGACCATTCCCCAAATTTGACTTGGAACAACCCCAATCTGCCTTTTATTCCAGTACACTTATGAATAATACCCTTGTGCCCTACGTCACACTACCCATTTGGGGTTTTTCTGCTTCATTGTTTGTTTTAATGTGTTCTATTCATATCTATTGTATTCCATACACTGAGGTTAGTTAAAGGCCTGATTTAGTTTCACCTACGTTTTTGACAAGAATACTTCATTAGTGAACCTGTTTGTTGTGTATTGCCTTCTACCAGAGGGTACACAATGTCCTATTATTCCATTCTTTTAGTGACCCTTAGACTGATGGGTGAGTTCAAGTGACGTCAGCCTGGTCAAACCTTTGTCAAGTTCTTCATCAACCTTTCACGTCATGGTTTCATTCATTGTTGCTCATTACCTGACACAATCATTATATTAGAGGTTAGAAAATAGTTCTAGCTCTACCATGCCTTCCACACTTATTGCCTGGAATTCCTTTATAATTAAATACTTTCCTTCACCAATCAGGGACTGGTTACCCTGCAGTGCAGTTTATATAGGAAGGACAGAATAAATGCCTAACTCTTCCCTTTTAACGGTCCATTTTTAGAATAAGAAGTTGTAACCATAACTACTTCCAATGTTGTTGAGTTCACTGGTTTCTTGAGGATTTTGTTTGTTTGCTTGTTTGTTTTTGTTTTTTGTTTTTGTTTTTGGTCAATAGAGCTCTCTTTTTCTTCCTTTTTTTTTTAAAAAAATGGGTATTATTATGAATTAATGAGCTCTTACATTTTAAACTTAAGTACATTTATAAAACCAGTTTTCCTTTTAAGTTGAGAGCTTCCTATATTAGGGTTCTCCAGAGAAACAGGATGAAAAGAAGATAGATAGATAGATAAATAGATAGATAGATAGATAGATAATATATAGATTGATTTTTAAAAAGAGAAACAGAATGAACAGATCACTATATATATATATACATATATATATATGTATGTATGTATGTTTATATGAGAGAGAGAGATTGATTTCAAGAAGCTGGCTCACACAACTGTAGAGCTGGCATGGCTGAAACCTGCAGGGTAGGCAGGCAGACTAGCAACACAGAGAAGAGCTGGTGTTGTGACTTGAGCCTGAAGGCAATCTGGAGATAGCATTTATTTCATCATGTGAGGACTTCAGACTTTTCTCTTAAGGCCCATCCACAATATGGAAGTCAACTGCTTTGCCCAAAATCTGCTGACTTATATACAATCTCATTTTAAAAGGACCTTCCCAGAAATATCTAAATTGATGTTTGACCAAATATTTGGGTATCATGGTCTAGCCAACTTGACACTTAAAAATTAACCATTATTGTCTGTCTATATATGTATTTTTTAAAAAGATTTATTTATTTTCCCCAAAGAAGCCTTTTATTTAATGAGTACAAATTTCATAAGTACAACTTTAGGAATATAGTGATTCTTCCCACCATACCCACCCTCCCACCCTCTCTCCCACCCCACTTCCTCCTCCCTCTCCCATTCCCAGTCCCATTCTCCATTAAGATTCATTTTCAATTAACTTTACACACAGAAGACCAACTCTATACTAAGTAAAGATTTAACAACTTGCACACATACACATATAAATCTGTTTGAGAGCAAGTTTTATAGTTAATTCTCATAATACAACTCATTGAGGACAGAGGTCCTGCATGAGGAGTAAGTGCACAGTGACTCCTGTTGTTAATTTTACAATTAACAGTCTTATGCATGACATCAGTGATCACCCAAGGCTCTTGACATGAGCTGCCAAGGCTATGGAAGCCTTTTGAATCCACAGTCTCCATCAGTATTTACACAAGGCTATAAG
This sequence comes from Lepus europaeus, assembly GCF_033115175.1. Classification (NCBI taxonomy): domain Eukaryota; kingdom Metazoa; phylum Chordata; class Mammalia; order Lagomorpha; family Leporidae; genus Lepus; species Lepus europaeus. The sequence goes on along the minus strand of NC_084844.1, from coordinate 30,876,996 downwards.
CAAAGTGGAAGTTCTCTCTTCCCTTCAGAGAAAAGTACATCTTTCTTTGGTGGCCCTTTCTTTCCGCTGAGGTCTCTCTCACAGAAATCTTTCATGTAGGACATTTTTTTTTTGCCACAATGTCTTCACTTTCCATGCCTGAAATGCTCTCACAGGCTTTTCAGCCAGACTAGAATGCCTTAAGGGCTGATTCTGAGGTTAAAGTGATATTTAAAGCAATTGTCATTCTACGAATCTGCTGTGTGGACTGCTTCCCATGTTGGAACATTCTCTCCTTTTTAATTCTATCTGTTATTATTACTAGACACTTGATCTTACTTATATGATCCCTTTAACACTTAATCCTGTCTATATGATCAGTTTAACACTTCATATGGTCACTTTAACACTTAAGATGGCATTTTTACGACCCAGCTTAACGGGATTTGGGGACCCACAGCGAATTTTTAAACTGTATCCTTAGAAGTAAGTCCATAGGAATGTATGCAGAACTATACAGCCTTACAGTTATAAACTTCCTCCTCCCTCTCTTATTCCCACTCTTATATTTTACTGAGATCTATATTTTAAGATTTTATTTATTTATTTGAGAGGTAGAGTTACAGACAGTGAGAGGGAGAGACAGAGAAAAAGGTCTTCCTTCCGTTGGTTCACTCCCCAAATGGCCAAAATGGCCAGAGCTGTGCCGATCCAAAGCTAGGAGCCAGGAGTTTCTTCCTGGTCTCCCATGTGGGTACAAGTGCCCAAGGACTTGGGCCATCTTCTACTGCTTTCCCAGGCCACAACAGGAGCTGGATTGGAAGAGGAGCAGCAAGGTCTTGAACAGGCACCCAGATAGGATGCCTGCACTGCAGGTGGAAGATTAACCTACTGCACCATGGCGCTGGCCCTCTGAGATCTATTTTCAATTGACTTTATACACATATGATTAACTCTATATTAAGAGTTCAACAAATAGCATGAAGAAGAGGGAAAAAATTATTCCTCGACCTGTCTATATATTTTTAAAAATAATATTACAAGGTAGAAAATGCTAAATGCATGGTAGAATCAATGCTTACTGTTGGTGTCCAAAGATGGGAAAGATCAACTAGGTTGAATCAAACAAGAAAGGTTTGAACTGGAAATTTTTATATTTTCTAAGGACTTGAGTGCAAAATACTGAAAAATGACAAAAATATCCTTGATTTTGCCACTTCCCTATGTAACTTTGAGCAACTCACATTAGTTCAATGAGCCTCAGAATTTTCATCTCAAAAGCAAAGGTAATAGCATCTGTCCTGCCTTCCATTATATTTTGTGATGACAATCAAAAAAGATTGTGTATATCAAAGCATTTTGAAAACTCTGCATGTTTTACAAATATGCTATCAGACTACTTTTTGTTAAGAACAATCAACCAAAGAGTGTCAAACAAATGTGTTTTGAAGCTATATTCATAAGTGTAAGGCTACATTACAAGGTTCAGTGATTTTCTCTTCATTTGAGAGGCCATCGCTCTTGGGCCACACTTTGTAAGAGGAGGGAAAGTTGTCACTCTCCTAAGGGAACAAGAATCAGAATACAGATTTTTCATGTGAATGCCTGTCAGTAAGTTTCTATTTTGCCTAGAGTCCCTGATTCTCTGTTAACAATGTAACAATGACAAATGGAAAAGAAAAATAAGACCACCAATCAGTGTAGAAATGATAAATGCAAAGGCTGTCTTGGTTATTTGTGTATTCATTCAACAAGCATCTACCAAACATCCATTTTATGTGAGAGAGTATGTCAGATTCTACTGGAGACATGGAAATGAATCAAATCCAGATTCTGTCCTTAAGCAAATTATAAGCTATTGAGAGGGAGAAACCATAAGAAAGAAAAATCCATACACAGAAATGAGAAAGCACAGAGAGAGCTCATGCACATCTCATGAAAGCTCAGAGGAGAAGATTTCAGATTTCACTTCTCAGACTACGGCACTGAAGCTAGACAGAGGAACAGGGATAGATTTGGACCTGGGAGATGGGGCAGGGAAGGGCAGATGGAATGACAGAGGTGGTGACATTGTAGCTGTGATGGGGTAAAAACACTTAAAGGGAAGAAGTAGAAAGGCAATCTGGACATGTGCTGTTCATGGCAATCATTGAGTTCCCTGCTTTACCTCGACCTTGTTTCTTTGCAATTTTGGAAAGAATCTTAAGGTTCATCTAATCCTGAGACAGCAAAAAGCTCACCAGCATGAGTTGATGGGTAACGAAAGGTCTCCACTGACTGACCAGCTCAATGGAGAAGGGTTATTGCTATATACTCCTTTAGTAAGTCATAATTTCATTAAGATTATGACATTTTCCAACTCTAAAATTCTGAATTCCAGGAAGCAAATCTTATCTGGGAGTTATTAACCTTTGAGTAATAAATCTTTGTTAATCAGAATGCTCACATCCAATCTTCCCAAACAGAAAACAACAGAACTCAGTCTAGGGTTCTGGATGATTCAGTCATCCCCAGAACAGAAGGGATCATGCTGAGCTGTATCACAGCACGGCCAGGCTCCATGGGAGATGTAAAGCATTATTTTTTCTTAAAGTTAGTGGCTCTAGATGTTCTGTGTGTTACAGTATTTTTTCTTTATGTGTTGCCTTGCTGCTGGGTATTCAGCTCTGAGATCTTGGTGCTCTCATTGTATCCTCCGATCGTGTCCCATTTTTGTTCTTTCTGTTTGATTGTATTCTTCTTAAGGCTTAGATGTCATACAACCAAGTTTGTTAGAATTCTCTGTGAAATAAGAGTAAGTTCTGAGTATGCATATAAAAGTATTGCCGATCTGCAACGTATACTTTTTTCTCTATATATTTCTTTAAATATTTATCTATTTACTTGTAAAAGAGAGAGATCATCCATAGGCTAGTAATGGCCAGGACTGGGGCAGGAGGAAGCCAGGAGCTTCACCCAGGTTTCCCACATGGGTGGCAGTGACCCAAGCACTTGGGTCATCTTCTGCTGCTTTTCCCAGTCCATTAGCAGGGAGCTGAATTGTGTCCTGGAGCAGCTAGGACACAAATTGGTACCTGTATGGGATGCTAGCACCTCAGGTGGTGGCTTTACCCATTATGCCACAATGCTGACCTCTATGTGTAAAACGTCTTGATATATAGTGCTATCTGGATGTGAAGTGGTCATTTATTTAAAGGTAGGTGTGTGTGTGTGTGTGTGTTAGAGTTACAGAAAAGGGAGAATATATGTCTGCTTGTGTGTGGGTATGCATGTCAATGTGTTTTTCTCTTCCAGTTTGTTACTGTGAGTATATGACAGCTAAAGTGAAGATACGAAAAGTGTGACAGTCTATAATTTACCTGGACAAATTGGGAAGCATAGAAAAGTCTAAGATAACAAGAAACTTGGTAACACTGCACAGACAAGATAATGGTCACCCCCGCTGTGATACGGACCCTCTGAAGATTATAATTCAGCAAAAGGTGAACCAAGATCTCTGAGAAAAGGCAGTTGCATGATTAGGCCAACTTCCTCTGGGGAAGTGGAAAGAAAATTACTAGGCTTGAGGTCTCCTGATCTCAAACCAGAGTTCCTTCAACCACAATGAAATGCCACCCCCATGATAATTATTATTACAACTTGAAAGGAGCCCAGCATCTCTGTCACACTTTGGGGTGGGGGACATGTATCCAAGGGAGGTGGGTATGGAGTAAGCTAGCTCATTGCAAAAGAATCAATGAGTGTGCTAAACAGAATCACCTAACAAGCCTATTAAATATGTAGATTACTGGATATCATTATCAAGAGTCTGTTTTAGCAGATCAGAGGTTTGGGAGAGATTTTTACCCATAAATACTGAAGCACGTGGCCCTATTATACCCTTCACACCATTATCCAGCCAGGTTTGACTTTAGGAAAAACTCGGATTGTCTTTGTGCTCCCAATCAGTTAGTATTTAGGCCTGGGACCTTAGAGAGTCAGAAAGCCATTGAATTTCGCCCAACTCTCCCTTCTTCCTGCCCCTGTCTTTTCTGTCCAGCTCCCCATGCATTTCTCAGGCCCTTTCACCGAGCATGAGCCAAAATAGTAAAACATCAAGGCATGCATGAGATCCCTCCCAATTTCCTTCTGTTCTCCTTCTGCTTCACGGTGCTGAACTGGAAGTGAGAGTGAGGTTATTGCAGGTCATTCTAAGCAGCCTGGCCCTACCTCCTGGGAGGGTTGATGCTTTTTCAGAAAAGATCATGTTTCTGAAATAAAGGTCAAATGGTAAAGGTAATGCTAAATGTAAAAATAGTCACAGTAAACATGCTCTTCAGTGCTGAAGGCACTCCTGCCATATTCTACAAGAGCATCAGCAACAGATAGGCTCACAGAGAGAAGATACAGGGATGGGTGCTCCTGCTCCCCTCACCTCACTGAATACTTACAATACTCCTAAGATGGAAATACTGTTGTCCCTGTTGTATAGATAATGGAACAAAGGCTGACAAGTCATTTTCCCGAGTTTACACAAGAAAAAGGCAAAGCTTTTTAGAATCTTATCCCCTAGCACACAACCAGACCAGAACACATATTTCGATATTACAGGAATCCTGGTGCCTTTCCATGGCCCTAAACAATGCTGTGGTGGAGGCCATGTCCCGTCCTATATCTTGAGGGCGTTGTTGGGACACTGGATCTCACAAGATCACTAACTGGGGGCTTCAGATTCACCAGTAGCTGAGAAACCCTGCATCCCCCAAGTCAGTGTCAGGGTCTGTAGCTGACTCAGTATGGAGCTGTGTTGTCCACTTCATGGGGATGGAGCCCTGCAAGCTCGGGAGAAAGCACAGGAAAGCAGGCTTTCCACGCATCTGCTGCAGCAAAGGGCTTCATTTCCTTTCCCTGATCCAAAAGTGACAAGATGTGAAGGATTTAGATTAGAAATAGTATCTGCATCAATGAAGAATTAACTCAGTGCTTTTTAAACTCCAATATGGCTGAGGAGTTCCACAAAGGTGTCTTAAGGGACACTGCAAAGCAATAGGGTAAATGCAACATGCCTTGGGCCTGCTCATCCAAACCCATATTCACCAGAACATCTATGCTAAAATGTTTGTAAATGGAGCTTCCACGTGAGCTTCTTTTTGAAGAGGGGATTCCATGTCAGTAAACTTGTTTAGAAATAACTTGCTATCCTCCTGAATTCATTTACTCTTATTCCAAAAACCTTTATAGATAGTTAGCTATCTAAGGCTTAATACAATCAGGAATAATACTCCCCCTAACAACAACAACCATACATTTTCAATTCAGCAGCTAATTTCTATCTTAGACCTTCATTGAGATGGTAAAGGGACTGGTGTATCAGGTATCCTTACTGGAAAAACTGTACCCCTCTCTGAGTAAACAGACACGTCTTCAATTAACTTGATGCTTCGGGTCACAAAGGGATAGAAAGAGAGTACCGACCAGGTTCCTTGTACATTACTGGGGTGAGAGGAACCCTGGTCAACTCTCCCACCATGCAGAACTATCAAATCAGACCTGAATGTCTCTTGAATACAGACATTTAGAGAAAGCCAAGTTCTATTGCGAAAATACAGAGAAGGGTACATGGAAAAGAGACTTGCTACCTGGACCTAGCAGACACTATTGGTTGCCTTCCTGCTATTTATTTCCCATCTAGAGTTCACCTCTTTTCTAGGATGGCATCACTTTCATTTTTAAGGCTGAAAATGTCAACTATTGAGTTTCTCAGCCTTCCTTGCAGAGAATACATGGGAAAGTGACTCATTCCTCCAGGGAGCTTCAGGGATGGGCGTAGCTCTCTTAAGAAAAAAGTGATAGGTCCATGAAAAGGGCCCCTTTCTTCACTTTCTAGGTAGTTGGAAAACATTATCCCCTTTCACCCTCGTAACAACCCTATGAGATAGTCAGTACTATAGTCCAAGTTTAGAAATGTGGAAACTGAGGTTTAGAGAGGTGAATATCTTCACCAAGACCATGTCTGATCAATAGCAGGGCTGAGATCTGAAGTCGGATCTGTGTTACCAGTGTTACGCTTTGCCCTATCAGTAAGATACACAGAACTCCTAATCCCCAGTGCCACGGGATAGGACCTTGTTGCATAGGGCCTCTGCAGAAATGATCAAGGCAGCCATGCAACTGAAGTGATGCATTTACAAACCAAAAAAATGCCAAGGATCAAACACAGACACTGGAAGTTAGAAGAAGAAAGGAAAGATTCTCCCCGAGGGCCATCAGAGAGAACTCTGCCAACACCTTTGTTTCAGACTTCTTAGCTCCAGAACCATGAGACAATACATTTCTGGTAATGTAAGCCAACCAGTTTGTGATACTTTGTTATGGCCACTCCAGAAATTTCCCAAACCTTTAAACACATTCCTATTATATTGCCTTCCTGACAATGCACAAATTTAGGTATGTTTGGCTGGGGTGGTGCTGGAGAAGCAGAAATTATCCTAGCAAATAGTGGTGTCTTCATGAAGACACCAAGTAAATCATGCACTGACCAAGCAAGAGGATCAAGCTGCAGTGAATCCACAGCTCCTAACAAGCTCCATTGTTCTTCTCTGCCTGCTGTGATTTATTCCCACAGGAAACCATCTTCAGGGACATTTCATTGCCTTAGGATGTGGGCAGATATTAGAAGCAACACTGTGTAAGTACAATATTTGCCTCGTATTTTACACTTGCTTGTCATTGGCTCCCTGAGGGATTGGGAGCAGGTTTGGGTTTTAGGCTTAATTGGTCAATGTGACCAGTTGTTGTTCCTCTGGGTGTTGTTGCAAAATACCCATGCCTCCTCTCCCTGAAGGCTCCATTTCTGGCTTCTGTATTGTGCATTCCACTGCAATAGAGCTAATAATCGCAGCTAATTAACTTAAGAATTGCCTAGAGATAAGAACAAAAGTGCTTACATGAAGGAAGGCAGTGGGTTGGACATATGCAGAAGAATTTGTTCCTTAAGAGGAAATTCTGAACTTTAGCATCCAGTCCTTGGCATCTCTGATCTCACCAAGACTGGGATCTGCTGTTTTGCTGTTGTGCCAACCCATGGGTGCTTCCTCTAACAACCAAGAGAGTTACCTAACTGAAAGCCCCTCTTCTTTTCTCACATCGGGGGTGGAAAGGACATTCAGGCTGTAAATCAATCACTACATGTTCTGTAATTAAGAGTAGCTCAGAAATGAATGATAATACAAGCTGTAGCTTCCAAGCTTGCAAACTCTGAGAGGGAAGGACTATTGTGTCCAGAATTGCCTTTATTCATTATTTATCTAACCCTTCCCAATTAAATTATTTACAATCATTTTGTTCACCATAGAAACTTGCTCAGCAACCTGTAAACTGGGATACCTAGCAACTAAAACTCTCCAAACACCGGCCCAAACTTCTCATTGAAAGTAGACTCCCTAGTACCTCCTTAACGTGAAACTTCCATTTTACCCAAATGACTCCAAAATATGTTTGGCGCTTTCTTTCTGCCTCCTGGCTTAAAGTACTTTGCCTCTGGAATCCCATCATAGTTTGACACAGGCGAAAGGGTGCCCATCTTTTCGTCTGATGGGTCTAAACTGCCAGTCCAGGAATTGGTTTTATCAGACCTAACTGAGAGGTTTGCTTTTTAGCGTTTCCTGAGCTCTATTTCCAGATGGTTATTATGCAAAGCCAAGTTTGGGAACCACTCATAGCACAAACTGACTCGCCCAGTGCAGGCCTTCCTTCTGTAGATCAACAAGACGTGTGAGGCAGCCTCTATTTGACAGTCACTGTGGTCTGGAAATCACCACCTATTTAAAGCACTGAATTCCGCTTTTATACAAGACTGACTGTCAAAGATGTCTGCCATATACTGAAGCAGTAAATCTCCTCTAAAATCCAACTATTTGACTTAATTGTGTCAACGTGAGTCCTCTCAAAATAAGACCCATAGCTCTTTCCAACATCAGTTTCTCAAATATCTAAAGATTGATATCATCTCCCAACTTGTAAGTCTTCAACTTTTCTGGATAACCAACTCTCATTTCTTCAAATATAAATCATAATTTATCATCATTATCATCCTAATCCTTGCTGCAACTCCATGAAATAGGCACTGTTACTATTTCCATTGTACAAATGAGTGAAGTGAGAGGTTATATAATTTCCCCAAGGTAATATAATAAGGGTCTTGAACAAGTATATCTGGCCCCAAAGTGGATGCTGTTAACCACTCACCTAGTTATACTGCTACCGGTTTGTTCATTTCTTGGACAGTCTCCATTTTAATATATCTCATTAAGTGTGAGATCAAGAATGGAACAAATTATGAATATATCTGGCCAGCAGAGAATACAGAATTCCCTTAGTGCCCACTGTACACTTCTGTAAATGTAGCCCAAGATGATCTTAGAATTTTCTGGAAGCTCCATCACACAGTTAACTGATGGCAGTGAAAAATCCTTGATTTATTTTCAAATGAATTACTGTAAGACTCACATGTTATTTCTATTTAATTAATTGCCTATTATGTGCAATTTAAAGAACTATGGACTAAGAATAACAAATGAAAATAGGATTACATAAGTCATATCCTGCTCTCAAACGAGAAAATGAAAGAAAAGTGAAGGGAAGTTACTAACAGAGACCACATAACTAGTTCCTGCCCATATCATTGACATTAAAAAACCGGCCGATGAAGTGATCTTTGGGAGGCTCAATCCTTTTCCAAATTTGTGACTTTTGGTACCTAAACGAAAGGCTGAAACAAAGCAGGGAAGAAGCTTGTAACTACTCCATTTCTTATCTTACTAGTACTTGACTGCATTTTAGATATATAAATATATATTTTATTATTTATTTGAAAGAGTTACAGTGAGAGGACGAGACAGAGAGAGAGGTCTTCCATCCACTGGTTCACTCCCCAGATGGCCGCAATGGCCAGAGGTGCACCAATCCGAAGCCAGGAGCCAGGAGCCTCCTCCGGGTCTCCCATGCAAGTACGAGGGCCCAAGGACTTGGGCCATCCTTCACCACTATCCCAAGCCATAGCAGAGAGCTGGATCTGAAGAAAAGCAGCCAGGATTAGAACCGGTGCCCACATGGATGCTGGCACTTCAGGCCAGGGCTTTAACCCGCTGCGCCACAGCGCCGGCCCCACATTTTATATATTTCTCTTGTGAGTCTTAGCGTTTTATATATTTATCTTGTGAGTCTTGGCATTTTATATATTTATCTTGTGAGTTTTGGTTCATCTTTCCAAACTTTAGAAGAAGTGTTGTTTTGTTTTGTTTAACCTGATCCTGTCAACCTGCTAAGCTCTGAACTCCCCACAAATGGAATCAGCATGACTTCTACAAGTATGCTACAGATAAAAACATTGAATAAGCATTGACCCGGGACAGTCAGCACTTTGATAGAGGTATGAACTCAAGCCAAGAAAGGTCTGTGTCTAGTTTACCCATTAACTCATCAGCATAAGGCACAGAACTCAATGGAGAGTAATAATACTATGTTAATCCTCGTATAAGTCAATTGGCTAATTAAGGTACTTCTCATCTCTCAACCCATAGAAGAGTAGAATATCTCAGCTGAAGAGGACCTTAAAAGTTATTTTATTTGATGTGTTCCTTTCATATAATCAGAAAATGAAATCCAAAGAACAACTATTTACCTCAAGTTATGTGTTTAGGAAAGAAAATAGACGAGTGGACCAGGCTCCCAATTTTCTAATGCAGAGCAGCTTCCACCACAGCAAGCACTCTCCTGTTTTGTTTGTCAACCCTGTTACTGCACAGCTATAATCTAGCCTAAAGAATCCCATGTAAACTCCAATTAGCACAGAAGAAATACCTTTTTCTTCTGACTCAGGCCAAACGCTTAGGAGTGAATAAAGGTAAACCCCAGCACCTTGGGTAATATATTTATCATAATAGGGGAAAAGGACTTCTTTAACAGAGGGCTCCGAAGCTCTGGCATCTAAGTGGGGAAAAGAAGGCTTCCATCATTCCTTAGACATAGCTATTGGCCTTCAATGGAGCTCTCCAGGGTACTAGAACACATCCGATACCTGTGACCTCAGAGGCCTAGGTTATCTATCTCTGAGACTGACCAATTACGAATTCTGCTATCTGAACCATAACAGATATGACATGCTGTGGATTATTGAACACATACTAAATGCCAGTCCCCTTGGGGCTGGCACTGTGGCGTAGTGGGTAAAGCTGCCACCTGCAGTGCCGGCATCCCATGTATGCACTGGTTCAAGTCCTGGCTGCTCCACTTCCAATCCAGCTCTCTGCAATGGCCTGGGAGAGCAGTGGAAGATGGCTCAACTCTATGGGTCCCTGCACCCATATGGGAAAACCTGGGTGAAGTTCCTGGCTCCTGGCTTCAGATCAGCACAGCTCCAGCCATTGTGGCTATTTAGGGAGTGAACCAGCGGATGGAAGACCTCTCTCTCTCTCTGACTCTTCCTCTCTGTAACTCTGCTCTTCAGATAAATAAAAACAAATCTTTAAAAAAAAAAACACCAGTCACCCCCAAACTGTGGGTTTATGTTCATTATTTCAAATACTTATAACAACTCTGCAAACCAGCTTTTTTATTTTTAACTCATTTTCCAAATGAGAGAATGAAGCTCTAAAAAGGCTAAATAACTTTCTCAAGATATTAAGAGAAGAAGTCAATATTCAAACCCAAGTCTATCCACCTAAATCCAGGACTTAATCTTAGGCCACACACTTCCCACTTCAGACTGCTTTTCCTAAAATTATTATTTGATCTCAACTATCTCCCTAACAAATTACCCAGGACAATATGAACTTGACTTTCACGCGTATCTACAACCCTTCTCCTCTGCCACTCCAGAGCAGTCAATCCAGTGGACTCCCAGTGTGATCTACATCTGCAGCTTCCTTTCAGAGAAACTCTTTGTCCTGAATTATTCACTAACCACATTAGAGAATCAAAAATGATGTGACTTTGAGGAGAATTTAACTCATTCAACATGACTATAAAGGGCAGGTTTTTGTCTCATTAAAGAAATTAATATCATAAGAAAAGAAGAAATATTTTCTGGATATTCATAGAAATGTGTGTTTTGTTTTTAAGTAAATAAGACAAACTTTAGGTAAATAAATTGCTTATTTGGTTTTGCTTCTTGAGCTACAGATTACATGGAGTAAGATATCCTTTTAAGGTACATAAATTTATGAATTTTGATTACACAGTAGTTGCTATAGGTTGAATGACATCTTCATATTCCTCTGTTGAAGCCCTAACTCCCAATTTGCTTGTATTTGGAGACAGGCCCTGAGGAAGGTAACTCAGGTGAAGTGAGGTTAGCAGCATACATCCCTAATCCAGTGGGACTGGTACTGTTATAAAGAGAGAAAAACAGCAGGGGCGCCATGCTCAGAGAAAAGGCTGTGCGAGTTCACAGGGCGAAGGTGGGCCTCTGCGAGCCAGGAAGAGAGGTCTTGGGAAAAGCAACCCTGGCGCCACCTTGATCTTGGGCTTTGCCCCTCTGGAATTGTAAGAAAATTGGTTTCCGTTGTTTCAGCCACCCAGTCTACAAAAGTTTGCTATGGCAGCTTCAACAGACAAATGCCGTTACCTGAACACCACCTGAGGCACGAACCAGCAATCTCTTCCTGAGCCACCAGCCCCTGGCAACACTGAATTTTTTTTTTTTTTTTTTTTTTTTTTTTTTTTTTTTTGGCAGGGTTAGAGAGTGAGAGAGAGAGAGACAGAGAGAAAGGTCTTCCTTTTGCCGTTGGTTCACCCCCCCAAGTAGCTGCTACAGCTGGCGCGCTGCGCCCATCCAAAGCCAGGAGCCAGGTGCTTCCTCCTGGTCTCCCATGGGGTGCAGGGCCCAAGCACTTGGGCCATCCTCCACTGCACTCCCGGACCACAGCAGAGAGCTGGACTGGAAGAGGAGCAACCTGAACAGAATCTGGTGCCCTGACCGGGACTAGAACCTGGGGTGCCGGCGCCGCAGGCGGAAGATTAGCCTATTGAGCCGCTGCACCGGACAAATTTATTTCTGTTGCTATAGTTTTACTTCTTCCAAAATGCCATGTAAACGGAATCGCAAAGTAATATACCACCTTTCTAGTCTGATGTTTCTCACTTCAGATTTATCCATGTCCCTGCATGAATAATCCCTTCTTTTTGCTGAAGATGTTTCGACAGTATATAAGCAGGAGTAAGAGATAAGAGAGAAATAAGAATAGGACAATGATTTTTTGAAGTTAGGTGATATTGAATCAAGAGTTAGTTATTTTGGAAATTAAATTTAAATATGGTACAAATAATTGTTTAGATTTTCCCCCCAAAAGCTGATATCTCTTCTCTCTCTTCTGTCTCTCCATGATCTTTGGTCAGAGTTGAGATAATCATATTTTTCCATTCCCAATATCCTATCACCCAGTCTGTGTGAGGCCTCACTCCTGACTAATTTGATTATGTTCCTCTGTGTACCACTGCCAACCTCTTCCTCCCAGGCTCTCTCTATCTTGAGTGTTCATTGTATATGTATAGATATCCTTAAAAACTATATTGTTTTGATTTGTATATTTATGTATTTTTAATTTACTTAAATAATATCATGGTGTAGAACTTGCTGTATCTTTTATACTTAGCACCAAGTTTTTAATCTCTACCATGAAAAATTAATATACAGGGCTATGAAAACTGTAAACATCTCCACAAATGTTTGCTACTACTTCTAGAAATCGTAATTTATTCAAGAATTCTCTTTGACTATCAGCTATAGTCTAATCACTTTGCTAAACTCTGGATATGAAGAATTATTTAAGCAGACACAGTTTCTTAAGGAGGAATATAGTACACAAACAATTGTATAGTTACCTATCCAAATATGATTGGAATATATCTAAACCAGGAAAGAACTGATTGATATGAGGATTACAATAGGAGGACCTAACCTCACCATGAGACTCGGGAATAGTTTCTCTTGGGTAGGGACACTTAGGCCAGATTTTTGTCTCTTTAACATTCAGATTCACAAAGACTCATACATACCACACATACCAGGCATATACCACTAGGTTCTGCATTTTTTTTTTTCAGAATGGTAAATATGAACAAAAGAAATCTAGGGCTGAGCTGCATAAAATTGGGTTTGACATCTGCTCTGAGGAGATGATTCAAACCAGGTGACCAGTGATGACAAGCTGGTGAGATCACTTAGAATTGAATATAATCAATAGTATGACTCAGCTTCCCACTCATCAGTCGCTACGTCAGCATTATCAGAAGACATACAAGGGGGCTTCAGGACAGTCATGGAAAAACAGAGTTCAAGGACGGGTTTATTTGGGTATAAAACAATTCTGCAATCCATACAGAGGCTCTGTATAATATATATTTTTATGGACTTTTTTGAGATCTTCATAGGCACGGGTTTCAAAATTGCTTTTACAAAAATAAACTTATCTTTGATTTCCAGTTTTCTTTAGGTATCTTCACACGTGTGTATGTGTTTCTAGGTGTGTGTATTTTTATTGTGTCAAGTACTTAAACCTTCAGTTTTAGATTTACTATATTGATAGCATTGTGTATTCCTTTCACTGATGGAAAAATGAGTTTAGAGAGGTTAAATGACCTACAATGGTGGTCACTGTGGTGCAGCAAGGTAAGCAGGTGCATCCCATGCAGGAGCACCTGGCATACAATTCTGCTTCCTCTTCTTCTCTAGCCTCCTCCCTGGGAAGCAGCAAGTGATGACTCAAGTACTCACGTCCTTGCTACCCACATGGGAAATCGAGAACAAGTTCTGGCTCCTGGCTTCCAACTGGCCGAGCTGTGACCACTCTCTCTCGTGTGTGCGCTCTCATCCTCTCTTTCAAACACATAAAAGTAAATAAATAAATCTTAAAGAAAAAAAAAAAACTTCCATAACACTAAAAAATCTGACCTGCTTACAGTCACATATTTAGTGAGTGATCTGGAACCCATGTTATGCATAAAAACCGCGCTTCTTAGAGCATCACACTGGGGTGCCTCCTTTCCAGGAAGTTTTCTAAATGTTCATCTTGAATTTCTGTTCTCATTATCATCAGAAGCAATATTAATTAAGCTCATGTCACTGTGCATTGTGCCTGTAGGCCTGTTTGTGCACTTGGATGGAGGAGTGATACGGGTCAGTAGTAACAGAAGGTCTAAACAAATGCTCAAGTCACTACTCTTAGTTTTACTACTGACTTGCACCAAACAACTGGTTTGAACGAGAGGAAAAAAATGAAAATTTAAAATACAGGAATTATACTCCCAAACTGAGTAGTACGACACCAATTTCTCTGCAGTGTGAAGTAGGAAGGAGAAACAAAAGCGTAACCACACAATCGGAAAACAAGAACATATCCAAATGTGAATGCTCAGAGAGCAGGCATACCCCACCTCTCCACACCTAGTCTCAAAAACAATCATCCTGTGGATTAATGACCTTTACAGACATGTTTCCCTTTGTGAGATAGTCAGATAAAGACCTTGAGAGCTAGGACCAGCATTGTAGCCTAACGGGTTAAATCGCCATCTGCCACGACAGCTTCCCATATGGGTGCCAGTTCAAGTCCCAGCTGCTCTACTTCCAATCCAGATCCCTGCTAATGCACCTGGGAAAGCAGCAAGAGACGGCCCAAGTCCCTGGGCCCCTGCACCCTTGTGGGAGATCCAGATAAAGGTCCTGGTTCCTGGCTTCAGCCTGGCCCAGCCCTGGCTGCACAGACATTTGGGGAGTGAATCAGCAGATGAAAGATTCTCTCTCTCTCTAAAATTCTGCCTTTCAAATAAAGTAAATAAATCTTTGAAAAAAAGACCTTGAGAGCTGCCAACAGGAATATATTTTTAAGTCAGGCTTCTGTAAACACTGTTCTTCATTTATAGAATCTTCATATATTTGCTAATAATGCAGACATCCAAAAACTGCCTGGTTTATCCTCTCCTAATCTATTCCCATGTCATAAGTTAATCTCTTAATAATCTATGTCCTTGCATTGAGGGAATAACATTGAAACTGCTTACCAATTTGCAATAACTCACTCGGAACATCTAAACCACACACTGCTAGGTCAGATACACCAAAATCCTTGCAGTTTAATGGTGCCCCAAAGACTAGAGGTCATTGCCTATTTCAAACACATTTTAACAGCCTCTCAATTTGCCTTTTTAATGCATCGACATGAGTGGAAATTTAATGCCAAAGGTGATCTGAAAGTCATGAAGCTTATCCTTAAGCCCCAAGGGTAAACTCACATAATTACTTTTAAATTTCACCACTTTCCTGTTTCAATATGATTGACAGAAAAAATATTTATTGAACATTTTTATTATGTTCAAGAAAGAAACAAATATGAGCAAACACATAGATAAAAAGTCAAATTCTTAACCTTGGACCCTTAAACGGACTTTCAGTGATAGTTTGATAGCCACATTGTTATTAAACATCCATATTTCTAAATCCTTTTGAGGAAAATAGGAACTAAAGCTTTCATCAGATTCTCAAAGGCATCTTTGTCTTCAGCAAATTTAGTGACAATTGTCCTAGCTGCAGAATAAGTTACCCATAAAGATTGAACGATGTATTGTAAAGGTGAAATGGTTCTTAAAAATAATCTAATTTGAATTGGCATTCTTCGGTTTACAGATGTGGAAACAGGCATGGCAAGGAAAAAGCAGCTTGCTTCCAGTGCCAGGTAGAAGTAAGACTGGGCCACGGCTCTCATTCTGTGACTAACTATGGTTGTGGCTGGGGTAGGGTAAGGTAATTCCTATAAAGGAAGTACAGAAGACGTGGGAAAGATTCTATTTGCCAGGGGGTCTCAAAATAAAAGGGAGGGGGATGGCCTTTGAATCAGTCTCAACTGATAGACTTCTAAGAGTTACTGGGGAAGACTGAAGCAAGAGTGGGGGAACTGTAAGTGCAAGCATGGGAGAAAAACTATAAAACCTGGGACTGTGTGTTTCCCACTTGACCAACAGTGGTGTGTGTGCATGTGTGTGTGTGTGCGTGTGTGTGTGCTGTAGAGGAATACACCACGAGATGAGGCTGGAAAGATAGGTGGTGATCTGATTGTGAAAGCATTAGAGAAAGATGAGGACTGACACGTCATACACAATATGAAAGAAAGAATCCACCAAGTACCTTATTTTCCCTATCAAATTTCCAGGCTCTCTAAGTGCACAGCCATACTCAGCACTGGCAAACACTCGTAGGCACTGCTGGTCGGATTGTCGATTGGCACAGCCTCTCCAGAGAGCAATTTGGGAATCTGTATCCAAATGCTCAGAAGAGGGCATAGCTTTTCACTGAGCAATTCCTCTTCTAGCAAACAATAATGAATTTCACAGAGGTTTCTGTCTAAGAGAACTGCCATAAATAATCGCAACTCTAGCAATAGGTAATTAGACATTGCCTAGTACCCACAAATAGGGAGTAAGCTAAACCTTATGGTAACTCTTCATCATAGAAAAATATGCTCATTAAATATCATCTTGTAGATGAATTGTTAACAGCATAGGAGGATGTCCATGACAAATTGTGAAGGTTTTTAAATTGCTTTGATTATTTTAGCTTTTGTATTATGCTTTTTCTCAAATAAGAGAAATACAGAGAGAGGGGCTAAAATAATATTCACTGAAAAGTTAACAACTGTTATCCCCAATGGTGAAATTAACATTTACAAATTTTTACCTTCTGTTTTCTCATGAATTCTAGGTTTTGGAAAACAATATGTGATGTGTTTGAAAGCAAAACCACACCAGGTGTTTTGTTTTGCTTTGCTTTATTTTTAACAAAGGTAATCCCTGAGGATTTTTTTTTTTTTTAGTGAGAAGGCTAATCTATGTAGGATGATTTCTGACGTTAGCAGTTCTTTCTCTCATGTCATGCATCTGAAAACACACAGGACCCTTCCGTTTCTCAAGGAAGTCCTTCCTACCCTATTTTTGAAGACTGGTTTTCTATGAGATAATTTATTTGGAGGCTGCATGTACCTTTTATACATCCTGCCTTTAGGCAGGATCTCTATAAACCAGCTCTTTGAACGTGAGTATTCCAAAGATTCCCGCCAACCATATAAATCTTCAAAACCAATTTCCAGTGCAGGTTTAGAGAGCTGTGAAGCCACCAGTTGGAGCACCCAAATCCTGTCACTGGACAGTCAGGGTTTGAGTCCCAGCTCTGCTCCTGATTCCAGCCTCCTGTAATGCAGACCTGGGAGGTGATGGCTGAAGCAGCTGAGTCCCTGTCACCCACCTAGGAGACCCAGGCTGAATTTCTGGCTTCCAGTTTGATCCCGGCCCAGTCCTGGGTGTTGAGGCTCTAAACATCCTGAGATGGGAGCTCTCTCGGACTTTCTATCAAATACATAACATTTTTAAAATGCAAACACAAAGCCCTAGGAAAGTTATTTCTAATTTTGCCCACAATCCCATCACTGAGCAGACACTGCTGTGTGGTCAGTTGCTAGTGGACCCTTCTACTGGAGAGAAGAAAATGGCCTGGCTCTACCCTGTCCTGCTTTCTTTCCAACCTGAGATCTCTGCACAGGCACTGATGATATAATACCGAACCATTAATTCCCATGCTGCCACACCAATAGAAGTATTTTCCTAGAGAATCAGGACACTCCTAGTGACCCTTAAAAGTATGTATGTAGGGGAGAGGGTAATTTGGAAATGTAGATTATTCCAGATATCTCTCAACGAACACCCATCCCACTGCATACTCCAGTTTGCCTTATGGACCTACCTGTGCTGAACATCTGTGGAATCCCTTGTGTTCACTGTGAAAGCCTGGGGATCTCCCGTTTACCGTAGAACCAATAAGCAACTCGTGGCACCTTCGGTGGTGAAAGAGAGCAGTAGGTCCTCCTGAGATCGACCAGAGTTCTGATCCTCGTTCTTGGTCCTAGTTAGGAGTATGTATTCAGTTTCTAATAAGCCACCCTGTGTACACTAAAGATAGTCGGCCCTTTTTGATATAGATGCTGTCAACAGAAAGTTGAACATTACAAGCAAGAAACAAAGCTGGAATGTGCAAGGATCCTGGTCTGTCTTAGCTGGACCAGTGCTGAACATGCTAAGAAACCTGCAGGGTGATTTATGTGGTCTCCAGGTTTCTTGAGAGTGACCCTAAGGGGGAAAAGGAGAGGAGAAAAGAGAAGTGGACACGTGCTTGGACACGTGCTGGTGTGGTCTCACTTGCCCAGGAGCTGCCCAGCCGGGGCCTTGCAGAGCAGCGTGGCGAGAGAGTCAGAACACAGTCACCCGCTCCCGGCCCTCCCCACTGAACACCTCACTTTTTCTCTCTGGGCTTCCCTGGGCCAACTATGCGAGGGAGATGTTTGATTCCACAAACGAATGACCTTTGTGCCCCCTGGGCTATGTGTTTAAGGAGACAAGATTGGAAAGAAGGGGAAGTCCTGAAACAGTACAGCAGGGACTGACGGAGGCATTTTTCCTACTAGAGAAGTCAAACATCTGCAGGTCACTCTCAGGTCACCCAGACACAGGATGCAAGCTGAGCGATGACAGTGCCCGTTTCCCAGAACAAGACGGCCCCTGTGTGAGCAGAGCATTTGGCTGCTTCTGTGGGCTGCTCGCAGCAAGGTCTTGGCATAGCTGGGCTTGTCATCAAAGTCCCAGTGAGAAGCTGAGGGCTCTTTCCACCCCAAGTCCCTCCAGACTACATAGGTGACCAAAGGTGAGATCAAGTCTCTCATTTCGCCAGCCCCCCCCCCCCCGCCAACCTCCCCCACTGACTCATTTCCACTAGCAATTCTGCTCTGCTGTTCCTATATGCTAATCTGAGTGTACACCCACACCAACTAGCCCTGAGCCAACTGGCCATTTTGAAAAAAACTGAGTTTAACTGGATGAAGCTATTGCCAGCTTCTACATCAGCCATTTTCCCAAACTGATATCTGTAATGCATCTATTCCCAAGAATATTTGTAAACATCTGGCAAAGGCCCAAGCCAGGAAAGACCTTTTCTCCAGGGCAAGGTCAAGTCTGCCCAGGCTGGGGGTGCGGGAAGGCGATGAGCTATGGAGACCCCAGCAGGGAATGAGGTCGGGAAAGAATATTTGTAAAAATTCTTGGACAAAAGGATGGGCGTCCAACATGCTTGAGGAATGTTAGGTTTGTTGAAGTGTTTTCTTAGAACTGCTCAGAGCCTTTGTGAATGTTCCAGAGGAAACAAAGTCTTGGATCCTTTCTGTAGGAATGTATAGTAATTCCTCAGTCAACCTGGTGTAGAAAACCTGGTCAACTCATGCATTTTGTCAATACTTATTAAATACCTATTGAGTCCATGTTCCAGGTATAGAGCAGGAGCATCTTTACTTTTTTAAAGATTTATTTATTTACTTGAAAGTAAGAAAGAGAGAAAGGAAGAGACAGAGAGAGAAACTTTCTGCTAGTTTCTCCCCTACCACCCTGTCACTCCACCACCACCACCTGCAAGATGACTACAACGGCCAGCATTGGGCCAGGCTGAATTCAGGAGCCTCCTCTGGGTCTCCCACATGGCTGGCAGGGGCCCAAACACTTGGGCCAACTTCTGCTGCTTTTCCCAGGCCATCAGCAGAGAGCTGGATTGGAAGTGAAGCAGCCAGGCACTAACCGGTGCCCATATGGGATGCTGGTGTCACAGGTGGTGGCTTTACCTGCTATGCCACAACGCCAGCCCTAAACAGAAGTATCTTTCTCAAGATCCTTCTCAAAGTGTTTTTTTCTAGTTGGGAAAGAAGACACTGAATAAATAAATAACAGCGTTTCAGTGTGTGATAAGAACCATATGGAGGAAATAGCCAGGGCCAGCTACAAGCCTCCTCTCTCTGGAGATACTTGAGTTGAAACGTGAAGGTAAAACATGAGTCAGCCACAGGAACAGCCAACAGGAAATCGTTCCAGGCAAAGTGCAATATCTGGCAAAGGCCCAAGCCAGGAAAGACCTTTTCTCCAGGGCAAGGTCAAGTCTGCCCAGGCTGGGGGTGCGGGAAGGCGATGAGCTATGGAGACCCCAGCAGGGAATGAGGTCGGGAAAGATGCAGGTATTGGCTCGGGCGGAGCCCGGCAGGCCACTGCCATCACCAGGAACTTGGATCTTAGTCCAAGAGCAGTGAGAAACCAATAGGAAGCTTTAAGCAGGGTGGTGCTGGTGAGGGAGATGGAGAGAAGTGGGCAGGTTAGAGATGTCTCCTGGAGGTTGAGCCTGTGGGACTTTCCATTATGGGTGTCTGGCGCTTAATCGTATTGTCTGGGCTATACTGGCATGGTCCTATTGTGCTCGTGAGCTTCTGGCTCCTAACTCAGCTGCAAGTCCCACTTTGGAGGCTGTTAACAGAAAGCAAAGAGTACCCTCTGGGTATCAGGAGACCTTGACTTCAAGTTTAGGCTCACACTACACAGCTGCGTGAGTGGACAAAAGCAATTTCACCTCTCTAAGCCTTATTTATACCATCTGTGAAGTGAACCAGAGGCCTAAGTGACCTACTTCCAACATCTGAAATCCACATTCTATGCCCCTCATGACGACACAGTTGGATGAATAGAAGGAATGGAGGTAGAGATTGCCCCCACATCTCTTGAGTGAAAGCAAGGAGGAAATGTGAAAGGTCAAAGGTCAGGTATTGTATTAATTTGCATGCAGCCACTGCAGCCAATCACAGCACACGGAGTGTCTTCAAACATCAGAATGTTTTTCTCACACCCTGGATACCAGAAATCTGAAGTCAAGGTGTCAGCTGAGCTGCTTTCACTCCATAGGGCTCCATGGAAAAAATATAGCCCTTGCCACTTTCCACTCCGGTGGCTCCAGGAATTCCTTGGCTTGTGGCCACATCATTGTGATCATAACATGCTCATGTTACCTTCTCCCTTTCTCTCTCAAAACTTCTTCTGCTCGTTTTATCCACATCCTTGTGTTTAGGGTCCATCTGAATCACCCAGGATAAACTCCTAGTGTGAAGATTCAATTGAACCTGGTATCTTGCCATACAAATATCTGGGAATTTGGAAAAGGATATATCTTTTGGAGGAAGCAATATTTAGCCTATTACAGATTTCAGTTAGCACACTTCCTCAAATAGACCCTTTCCATGTTTTCAGGAATACATTATTACTCTCTCTAGGGCCCTGATTCCACCTGAATTCTGCTTCTTTCATTTCTCCTCATAGTGTTCGGTGAAGGACTTTGCACTGGATAGACAGTCATTCATTGCGAGCTGCTTCCAACAAAGCTTCCTGAAATCCTTTAATGGAAACCCTTTAGTAGGACTATCCTAGCCCTGGCCATTCCCTTACAACTTAAAGTCTGGAAAAGTATGTGGACACCTGTTGACTTGTAAAGCAACAAACAGACTCAGGGCCAGAGTTGTGACATGGTGGGTTAAGTCATAGCCTGAGACACTGGCATCCCGTATGGCCACTTGTTCATGTCTCTGCTCTTCTACCTTCTGATCCAATTCCATGCTAATGCACCTGGGAAAGCAGTGGAAGATGACCCAAGTGCTTGGGCCCCTGCCATCAACATGGGAGATCTGGATGAAGCTCTTGGCTCCTGGCTTCAGTCTGGCCCAGCCCTGGCTATTGCAGCCATTTGGAGGGAAGTGAAACAGCAGATGGAAGATCTCTCTCTCTCTCTCTCTCTCTCTCTCTCTCTCTCTCTCTTGCTCAAATAAATAAATAAACAAAAACAAAACAACCAAACAAACAAAGAATAGACTCAGCCAGATATGGGATGATTAGGGTTTCAGTCCCTGCACTGCACCAACCTGTGCTATGATCCTGGCTAGGCAAGTCCCTCCAGCTGTCTACACACTGGTTTTCTAAAGAGAGGGGCTGGGCTGGCACTGTGGTGTGATGGGTAAAGCAACCACCTGCAGTGCTGGCATCCCGCATCGGTACTGGCTCAAGTCCTGGCTGCTTCACTTCCAATCCAGCTTCCTGCTAACGCGCCGGGGAAAGCAGAGGAAGATGGCCTGCATCCTTGGGCCCCTGCACCCACATGGAAGACACGGATGAAGCTTCTGGTTCCTGGCTTTGGTCTGGCCCAGCCCTGGCCTTTGCAACCATCTGGGGAATAAACCAGCAAATAGAAGATCAATCTCACTTTTTCTTTCTTTCTTTCTCTCTCTCTCTCTCTCTCTCTCTCTCTCTCTCTCTCTCTCTCTTTCTGCTTCTTCTCTGTAACTCTCACTTTCAAATCAATAAATCTTTTTAAAAAAAAGAAAGAAAGAGTGAGAGGAACTTAGTACAACAGGCTTTTAGAAGGCCTTGTACTACTGGATTTCCACAGGAAGAACTAAGATTAAATGTGTGCCTCTTTCTCAGGATCCGTTAAGATGTGTATTTCCTTCAAGTTACAAAGAAAGGCACAACATTTGGCCCTGAGCTACTGCAGTTTGGGGGGAAGCATCTGCCCTGAAAAGAAGAAACGGATTGAAGTGAGATAAAAATCTCCATTTTCCAGTCCCAGTGGCCCAGATCGGACTGCTTGAGGCTTCTGCTACAAGGAGAGTCAAGTTGCAAAGATCTCGATCTCTATCGTCAGCTCTATTGCTGTTTTGGAAAAAAAGTTAGCTGATCCTCCAGCTAACAGATCCTTGTGGGCCTGGTAACGTATCACCCACTGCATGCCTGTTTCTGTCTCCCATCCACATCCTCTCCAGGATCCCCCAGAATATGCTGTTAAAAAACCTTTTTCTCATAAATAATTTTAAGAGCCACGCTATTAATTTGAGAGATTTTAACAAAGAAGCAGGGGAGGCATAATAACAGGAAAAGAATTATCCTATCCCCTTCATCACATTCTCTTACTTAAGTCTTAAAGGAAATATATGGGGGCTGTTGCTGTGGCACAGCGGGTTAAAGCCCTAGCCTGAAGCACTAACATCCCATATGGGAGCTGGTTCAAGACCCGGCTGCTCCACTTCTGATCCAGCTCTCTGCTATGGCTTGGGAAAGCAGTACAAGGTGGCCCAAGTCCTTGGGCCCCTGCACCCACGTGGGAGACCTGGAAACAGCTCCTGGCTCCTGGCTTTGGATAGGCGCAGCTCCAGCCAGTTGGGGAGTGGATGGAAGACCTCTCTCTCTCTCTCTCTGCCTCTCTTTCTCTCTCTGTGTAACTCTTTCAAATAAATAAATAAATCTTTTTTTTTTAAAAAAAGGAAATATATGGACCTTTATGCCAGAGAAAAAAGAAAAAAATAGCACTAACTGAGCACCTACTAAATACCCGGCCTTTTCTGGGTTATCTTATCATCCAAACAACCCTGTGAAAAGATACAATCATTCCCTTTAGAGGATATAGCCACAACAGCCAAAAGATAGAAGCAACTCTAATGTCTATTAACAGAAGAATGGGCCAGCGCTGCGGCTCAATAGGCTAATCCTCCGCCTGTGGCGCCAGCACCCCAGGTTCTAGTCCCGGTCGGGGCGCCAGATTCTGTCCCGGTTGCCCCTCTTCCAGGCCAGCTCTCTGCTGTGGCCCGGGAAGGCAGTGGAGGATGGCCCAAGTGCTTAGGCCCTGTACCCGCATGGGAGACCAGGAGGAAGCACCTGGCTCCTGGCTTCGGATCAGTGCAGTGCGCCGGCCGCAGCAGCCATTGTGGGGTGAACCAACAGAAAAAGGAAGACCTTTCTCTCTGTCTCTCTCTCTCAGTGTTCACTCTGCCTGTCAAAAAAAAAAATTTGTTTTTGAAAAAAAAAACAAAACAAAACAGAAGAATGGCAAACAAAATGGCATATACATGCCATAAAATGAATATTTTATAAATACATATGGTACCATAAAATATTATTCAGCCTCAAAAAGGAATAAATTCTGTTACATGCTACAATGTGAATGAACCTTAGGACATTACACTGAGTGAAGTGAAGCAGGCAGCAAAGGACAGATACTGTACGATTTAGCTTATACGAGGTACCCAGAATAGGCACACTCATAGAGACAGGAAATAGAACACTGGTTACTAGGGACTGGAGGGAGGGGGATGGAAAATTATCATTTAATGCATATAGTGGCTGTTAGGGATAACAACCCGGTTCTGGAAGCAGACAGTGGTAATGGCCGTGCAACATTGTGAATGCACTCATGCCACTGAACTGTATGTGTAAATACGGATACCGTGGGAGACTGATGTGTACGTTTTCCTACAACAAAATAAAAGCATCTGGAAACTAAGAGATTGTCCAAAGCCACACAGTCTTGATGAGGGGAAGTTAGGGCTTGAGCCCATCTTTCAGACACAGGATAAATTATCAAACGGAGGACTCTAGCGATAACACTGAGCTCCACACAGGGGACAAACTGCCACTGAGCAAACGTAGCCTCCACGTCAGTCCAAGCTGAGGCTGTTTTTCAGAAGATGACAAGTGGGTAGAAAGATGTGAACAGGTCACTCATTGAATATTAGCCAGCCACCCCCTCGTTAAGCACCTTCTGCTGCTGGCCTCCTCTGCTGTTTTATCCCCAGGTTCCACCTCTGTTTGAACTTTGAGAATAATTAAAGAACAGAAAGAAAAATAAATATGACTCCCAAGGCCTCCAAATAGAGGCAGTAATGAGAGCAAATACAGTGATTCACTTTAGTCAGTGTCATGGAATTTTGAAGGTCACTATTTTCAAGGTCACTGGGCCATAATGTTTACATTCATCTTCCTTGTCTTTCACGCCCAGAGATCTGGCACAATTACCTGGTTAATATCAGTATTTGGAAACTTTTTTAATAAATTAAGTTTTGAAATTTTAGGCCCATGCCAAAAAGTACACTCTCTTGGGACAGTCTAGACAGCAAATAATCTGAAGTCTCTAATGGACATCAGTCATCCATGTTTGTTGTTTGTTGGTCTCTCCTCTCCCACCATCACTTTTACACATAGAAATTAACTCTTCATTTTTATTCCACCTAAAAATGTTTTAAGTTCTGGATCCTTTCTTGGTAGTCATAATAGCTAATATTTATAGAGTTTGTGAGTGTCAGGCCATGATCTAATATATTGCATTAGCAGCTCATTGAATCTGTAAGAGATAGATCACACGATAGCTGGAGCAACCTATAATTTCTGGTCACTTTGTCTTGCCACTCAACTGATTTAACCACATAATAAAGACCTCTGGAGGAGAGAACATGGCACTGCTTCAAAGCCAATCCCTGACAGCCCTGCCAGGAATCATTTCACATACAAGAAGCACCAAAGCACACAGGGTGCAGGCTTGACATGAAAACCCCACCTGAATTCTAGATAATGCTAGTGCTTTCCTGGCCCACACAACCCAAACCTTCCATCTTTACTAACACAGCTGCCGCAACTGCTAAAACCCCACCTCTTAGAAAGTTACTGAACAGGAGGACCTCAATCCTGTCGGAACACAGTTTGGTTAGTAACTTAGAGGGGAAGCACTCGAGGGTCTCAGCATACCTGAGCATTCATGCCACCTGCACAGCTAACAGCTGTGGGACCTGAGGGACATAATTTTTTATCACTCTGGGCCCTTGTCTTGTGAAGTGTTGAATTTGGCCGCAAAACAGTAAGATCCTTTCCAACTTCTACTTGCTGCAACTGGCATTTAGAAGAATCAGTTTCACAACCAATCTGGTCTTTTTGTTCAATTATGGAATTTCAAAAGAAAGTTGCTTACAGCTGGGCAAGCCAGCTGCCTTCTAAAGTTGAATGGTTCTATTTTAGAAACATTCTGTAGCTGCTCCCTGGCCTCTGTTCACCTAGGAGTCTGTTCACTTGCTAACCACCTGCACAGACCCCCTGTGATCTGAGGCAGAAGGTTCAAGGTGCAAACAGGGGATTTATTTCTTTACTTATGTGCTTGTTTAAAGGTGTGGGGATGAGGAGAGACTCTTCCTTCTGTTAGCTGACTCCTCAAATGCCTGCAAAAGCCATTGCAGAGCCGGGCCAAAGCCAGGGTCCCAGAACTCAACCCAGGTGTCCCATGTCAATGGCAGAACCCTAACTACTTGAGCCATCATCTGTTGTCTCCTAGGTGCACATAAGCAGGGAGTTAGACTAGAAGGGGAGCTGGAATTTGAACCCAGGCTCCCTGATATGGAATGTGGGCCTTCCAAGCAGTGTCTCCATCCCTTTTTCATCAGAAATGAAAAAGACTGGTGTGTCTCCACATCCTGGACTCCCTAAATTTCTTATTCCACCCAGAGTAGGAAATGCATTAGGTAAATCTGAAACTACCTACATGTTAGCAGATTGGTAAGTGGAAGGAACCAGAATTCTGCTTAATTCCACTCCATGTCCAAAATCCTGCTAGCCACAGTGTTTCCAACTCAAGGTCAATGAGAGTGACCAAGGTCAAGGCTTCTAGGTGATTAGAGTCAACACAGATTCTAATCCTCTAGCTGCATGGTGGGAAACAAACCCTGGGTTTGATTTCCAGAAGTTCCAGGCAGCCTCTGATCACCCTCCACTTCATGTGGACGTCTGCCTCCAGGCAAATTGCAATGCAGAGCCCCTGGCCTGAACTGGGTGATAAGGAGAAGAGAGGCCAAACAGGAGGCTGCGCTTCCAAACGCCTGCCCTGCCTCGGCCCACGGAGTGGCTGCCCAGCTTACCTCACCAGGAGACAGGTGTCTAGCAAAGCAGCTTCACACTGTGACCCACTTGTCACCATATTTTTTTAACAGAGAAACTAATCTAAAATACAAAACTCGTCAAGTTTCTTTTGGAAGGACTGAAGATCGCTGGTGTTATTAGTTGTCATTATCAGGTTTTTTTCTTAAAGATTTATTTTTATTTATTTGAAAGGCAGAGCTACAGAGAAGGAGAGAGAGAAAGAGAGAGAATGAATCTTCAATCTGCTGGTTCTCTCCCCAAATGGCCACAACAGCCGGGCTTGGGCCAGAAACTTCTTCTGGGTACCCCTAGTGGATGCAGGGGCCCAAGCACTTGGGCTATCTTCCATTGCTTTCCCAGGCACATTAGCAGGGAACTGGATTGGAAGTGGAACAGCTGGGACCCGGACCGGTGCCTATATGGGATGTAGCATTGCAGCTAGAGGCTTAACCTTCTATGCTACAGCAACGACTCCGTCATTGTTAGTTTTAAAGTTTATATGTGTATATGTATATATCACATATTTTAACTATCAACTTCAAGATGTAGCAATAAACTCAAAGGACCCTCAAAAGTAGGAGTCCTTGAGCCACCACTAAACAGAACAGCAGCTGTGGGAAATCTGGACCTAGCTCCTTGCCAAGTTTGGAAAGGAACGTGGAACAGCCTCCTTGTTCCAGCTTGAGAGTGCAAGCCTCGCTTGGAGGCTGACAATGCCACCCCACCCAAATCCCCCGCCCAGGACATCCTGCACCGGTGTTTCTAAATCAGGACCAGAGGCAACACAGCAAGCTCTACATTCCATTCCTTATGTAAGAAAGTCCCGGGAAAGTTCCTGTCTTGGCAAGGGGGAAAGCAGAGGAGCATTGGGACTGCACATCTTAAAGACAAATGCTCCCGTCTTCAAATGGAAAGCGACTTCAAAAGGAGACTGGGTAGGGCCATGCATCATGTCCCAATCCACCATATTCTGCTACAAAACAATTCTATTTTTAAACAAGGTTGGGGAGGAAGGCACAGTGAGGTCTGTTTCAGAGTCACACTGCGCAGTCACACGCTAACATTTCTGAGAATGACTGAGGTAAAGAAATCTGTTTGTGTTTAATGCAAGATTGCCGAAGCTATTTGATCATCTATTCTTTATTTCTGTCTCTTCTCTGTAACACCAATTAACATGCATGCTAAGGAATATACACATTGGGAAATGCTGGTGTAATGGAAAACCGTGACCTTTGGAGTAAGCAAACCTCGACTGGAGTCAAAACGTTTACTTGCTATGGGGCCCAAGGAAATTTACTTAACCTCTGTGAGTCCCTGTTACACCATCTTTAAAATTCAGCTCATAATTCCAACCTCCTGAGGCCAGTGCAAGGATGAAGGAAGTGACCATATTGCTTGGCACCCGAGGGGAGCCTGAGAAATGGTAATTGCCATAAACGAAAATGACACAACATGGAGCAAAGTGGCTATGCCGCTCCCAGATCTCAGTTCTGGAACGAGAGGAGGGTTGATTTCTCCAGCTGCTGGGAATGCTGCAGGAAGACAGTCTTTTCCCTATTCCCTGTAGGAACTGTTGCTAAAGAGCCACCTGTCCCAGGGACAAGCCCCATCCTGAAGGTGACTGTGGAAGGGGCAGACGTTACAAAGATCTGGCTCCCTTACCCTCTCTGGGGCCAAGTCTGAAACAGCATCTCAGCTTCAGAGCTTCCCATGGGACAGGCCACGTCCACTGTTGAGACCGTACCACAGCCTGTTGTCTCCTTTCTCCCCATCCTACCTCCCTCCCCCTCTCCACCTGGCCCCTTTCTTCTCTTCAAGAGCTCTCTTGAATAGATTTCCTGCCAACAAGTTTCCTGGGGACCCAGCAGACACCGCTTGGATTCAAATAGCCCATCTTCTACCCAGATTTCAAATGATTGGAAAGAAAGATTTGAATGGCCTCAGTAGGACCCATGTTTATACATCTTCTTGTGTATGAGTTCCTTAAAGAAATGCATCACATACAAGGAGAATGTCCTCCCCAGCAACACCCACTTCCCTCGGTGAGACAGGCCCTGGCTTTGATCCCCAGAGGGTGGCTCATCAGCATCACCTGTAGTAAAATCGCCACATGATGCTGATGGAGGATGTCTCAGACAGTCCTTGCAGAATCTGAGAAAATATTTTAAGAACAGTAGGCCCTGTAGTCTCTGTCACCATGACTCACTTCTGTGATTGTAGCACACAAGCAGCCATGGATGATATGGTAGGTGAGTGAATGTGACTGTGTTCCAATAAAACTTTATTGATACAAAAAGACAGCAGGCTGCATTTGGACCTAGGCCATGCTTCCCTGGCTTTCCTGCCTCCTGCCCTAGACCCTTGCTCTACAAAACTCTTAGGACCGTCAAGTTGTTCTGGGACCTTGCTAGTCCCTTGGGCTCAGCCCCAGAACTGTTGAATCATAATCTGAAAGCTAATAAGATCCTCACCTGATTTCTAGTGCATTTGAGTTTGAGAAGAGTAGCTACTGGGGCAAGGTCCATACTGGTAATGAACTGGTTAGCTTCTCTCTGCTGTGCAATTGCAAAGGATGGGAACAGAGGCTGTGCCAGCTCTCTTGCAAAAGCATGCTATGTAGAGTAGGTAAGATCCACATACCCCTTTATGGGGCAAACCAGTAGGTTGTAACTTGCAAACCAGAGGACTAATTAATTTGAAGGGTACACTTTATATATATATATATATATATATATATATATATATATATATAT
This sequence comes from Lepus europaeus, assembly GCF_033115175.1. NCBI lineage: Eukaryota > Metazoa > Chordata > Mammalia > Lagomorpha > Leporidae > Lepus > Lepus europaeus. The sequence continues at coordinate 30,847,666 of NC_084844.1, read as the reverse complement.
ATGGTGTGTGTGTGTGTGTATAAAGCAATTGATATAAAACAAAACAAGAAGCCAGACATAGCTCTGTCCCTTTGAGGGGAAGATGGAAGAGATGATCTCGGTTGCCAGGCTCTGGAGCTCATCCTCCTGATTCATACCATCCTGTTTTTCCAGTAAAGACTTTGCAAGACTGCATTAGTCAAATGATTCTGCAACATCATTTAAGCAGCATAAGGTGTCTGCTTGTATCTGAGCATGATTGTGAGGGCGGACTTGTGCCAGCCCATCTGTTCCTCTGAGAATATATCCAGAATTAATTCTATTAGAAACTCAAAAACAACAGGCTCACTTTGGCAGGATGACCCTGGTGAGCGGATGTGAACGGAGCAGGTCTCAGGAGCAGGCTCCCAGCAGGGACACCAGCAGCATAAGGGGGGACTCCTCAGTCCTCCCCAACACCCGTGCCCTTGCAAAGGCCCAGAGATGCTTCCTGGGATGGACATAAGCCTTCCATCCTCTACAGCAGCTGTCAGCAAACATCTCCAAAAGACCAGACTGTAAGTGTAGGGAGGGTTTTACCTCTCGAAGTCTTTGACTGGGTCTAAGAATTAAAATGAAATAAGGCAGATCAGCAGAAGAAAAGCATACACATTTCAGCTGCATAAGGGAATGAAGTCTCCCTCCCCAATAAAAGAGATAAAGCCTACATGCTCTTGTGTTAGGTTGAATAACTGTGGAAAATGAACTGAATTATGTGACAAAAGCTATAAGAAGATAAAAAGTGTTTTTTTTTAAGAATTACTTATTTGAAAGACAGAGAAACAAACAAGTATTTTCCACCAGTTCACACACACACACACACACACACACACCCAGATGCCTGCAACAGCCAGGGCTGAGCCAAGCTGAAGACAGGAGCCTAGAACTGCCCCCAGGGCTCCCACATGGGTGGGAGATACAAAAGTACATGGGCTATCATCTGATGCCTTCCCAGGTGCCTTAGCAGGAAAAAGGATCAGAAGTGGAGAAGCCAGGGCTTGAACAGGTGATCAGATGTGGGATGCCAGCATCCCAAGCAGCCTATTCCTGTGCTACAGTGCACACCCCTGAAAAGTATTTCCACAAGGTCTGTTTGTACATAATCCTCCCTGATAGGACTCCCTACCGAAGAATGCTTCTTGTCTCCTGGTATAGGAAGGGCATCTTTCACATGGCAGTTTTAATCTCTTGTTTTCTGGGGGAAACCAGGGGAAGAATAGAACACACTTAGAATCTGTTGTTCTTCAAGGGCCCTTAGCTCACAGTAATCCTCCTATCAAAATGGAATATCTGGGGGTAACATATGTGCCACCCTGCATAAATCTCTCAGGCTTTGACAGCTGCAAGGGCCCCATTACTACCACGCCATTCTGCCTTGAAGCACAAAAGTAGCCACTGCCACTACATAATGTGGCTGTATTCAAGCAGACTTTATTCACAAAGCAGCCAGTGAACTGGACTTGGCCTGTGGATTTTAGCTTGCTAACTCCTGCTCTAGAGTTTGATCTAGATCACCACTTCTCAGATCTTCATGTATGAGTACACAGGAATCACCAGGGCGTCCTGTTCACATACAGATCAACAGATGAAACCCGAGATTCTGTATTCTTGACAAGCTCCGGGATGCTGCTGCTGCTGCTGCTGCTCTATGAGCCACACTTTCAGCAGCAAGGATTGAGTTTACACTGGTAGTTTCCAGCCTTGGATACATTCTCAAATTACCTGGAGAGCTTTAGAAATAACAGCTCCCAGATCTCCCCTTCACCATCTTCACCCACAAAATTATGATTTTATTATCTGTTATGTGGCTTGAGCATCAGGATCTTTTTTTTTTAAAGGTCTCTGGGTATTTCTGATGTGCAAATAAGTTAAGAATACTGCACAGCAAACAATGAAAGATTTAGCATTTTCTTTGAAAAGGATTAAATTCCCTACTCAGATTTCTAAAATGGAACATTTGCCCAGTGTGAAGTTATCCTCTGAGAAAAGAAGATATGTCCAAGGAAAAGGAATGACACTGTTTCTTATGTGTAGAGGTCCCTAAATTAGCCATCGAGAATAATATTTAAAGTCCAAGTGAACAGACCTTATAGAAAGGAATGGCCCCTTCCTCTGAGATTGGGGCAAACGAGAAACTCACAATTTTGTAAGGGTAGAGTCTAGAATTTCGGCATTCATGTCAACTGCTCTGTAAAGGAAGAGCTATCCAGCCAGCGGACACCTTCTGAACACTTAGCATGTCCTGGGGGAAGTCACCTGCTGAGCACTGGCCTAGGGGAGGAGGGAAAGACTGGAGGAAAATTGTGAACATTTGAAATAGATCCTGTGAACACTAGGAGAAGGTACAATACAGGAGACAAATGGATTTTCCAGTGCTGTCACAGGCCAGCGGCAGTTAAAGACATTTTTCAACTGAATAAAAGGAAGAATTTGCTGACAATGAGAACTGTCCAAGGCCATCATGGCTTTCCACTGGAACTGGTCAACTCCCAGTGGCTGGATCTCAACCACAGGTGAGATCAGCACTTTGCGTCTGCAAAACCTGTGTGTCAAGAACAGCTGAGTGGGGTGTTACTAGGGATTTTGTCTAATCACAACTGCATCGCCAACCTTGGCAAATGTGTGACTTTAAAAATGCTACAATCAAGACCGCGTCTGTAAGAACATCCCTGGTAAATATTTGCATCAATTCACATTCAGTGGAAGAAAAAGGCGTTGGGTGAACTCAACGTGCCAGAAACAGCACACAACAAGTAAACTACCTTTTGGCATGGGGAGAGATAATGTATCTCTCCTGTGAATATTCTCCCTTGAGGACTGGGAAGTGGCGAGAAAGAGCAGCGGCTGCTACCACAGAGGACAATATGATGCTGGGGGAATGCAAGAGTTGAAAGCGGAGTAGGGAAGCTGAACTGAACACTAAGACCTCCTTCCAAGGCAGATCCCTGCATTCTAAGAAAACACCTGTGCTTCTGGGTGTTCTTTTGGTTTAAAAGTATAAGCTTCTTGTGAGAAAGGAATGAATCACCACATAAATTATTCAGATCCCCAAGCCCTTCAGAGAACTGCTCTCTGGTCTTTGTTTGAGGCAGGGATCTTCTCCATATCCTTAGACTGTATCAAATCTGCATTTTTGCTCTCTTGTGTCCAGAGAAAGGCCATGGCGAATGAGGCCATAGGTACCTGGGCTTTCTGTATCTTATTTTATCATGATTATCAGAAGCATCACCTCTTGCCTAGCTCGCAACAAATTCTTTTCCTTAAAGCCCAGAATGGTTTGAGCTAAATTAGTGTTCCTGCAGGAGAATTTCATAGCTAGCAGACAGTGGTATGACACAGCAGTATATTTGGGTTTAGATAACAATTTACCACATTCCAGGTGCCAACCTCAGATAGATCACCGTCTGCTCAGTGCCAGCCTCATTACCAGTAAAATGAGGACACAGATGCCTCAGAGGTTTGTTATGAGGACATAACACATGGACACAACTGAGAACAGCACCTGCCAGGTGGAAAGGTGAGTACTTCAGCCACATTAGTTACATAATCCATGCCTTCCAGGAGCTGAGAGAAGGATACACTTAGATGAACACGTGTTTACAACACACACAACCATCAAAATAAGAACATAAAACAATAACACATTTAGATGGCAGGTATGTTATTATTTTCATAGGCTCCCCTTGTCTATAAAATCAATCACCAGTTTTTAGCTTGGCATCAAAGTCTTTCATGATTTCATTTTGATACAGTGTTTCCACACCTTCTGCATTGAATAAACAACCTATACCAGGATCAAACCAGACCGCTTGCTGTGGTCCCAATGGGCACCATCCCCTCCCGTCCCTGGAAGCTTACTTGTATTTACTGGCTGTGTGTGCAATAGTTTCACTCAGCTTTGCAGAGCAGTATCTTTACGTCTGTCACCATCTAGGCCAAAGAACTTTTTCCATGAGACTTTCTTTAAAACCTCAGCAGACAGAATGTATCTACCCTTCTCTGCGGTGCCTTAACACTTCATATCTCAATTATCATATTTTTCAGACACTCCTTTGTTCCTTTGATTTGGAGTTATTTTGTGAATCCCAGTAGGTTTTTTTCTTCTTTTTTATAAAGCAGAGTGACAGAGAGAGGAACCTCCCAAGGCCAGGGCTGGGTTAGTCTAAAGTCAAGAACTCCATTCAGGTTGTGGGTGGCAGGGGTCTCAGTACTGGACCATCATCTGCTGCCTTCCCAGGCACATTAGCAGAGAGCTGGACTGGAAGCAGAGCAGCCAGGACTCCAACCAGGACTCCCACATGGGATGTTGGTGTAGCAGATGGCAGCTTAACCCACTGAACCATAATGACACCCCCCACTCTGCCAACCCTGGCTACCACTAGATTTTAAGTGCCTTAAAAGAAATCGTTCCTTATTCTTTATGTCTCAACCTCTGCCCGGACTCCTGCCATCAATCCTCCCACAATATGCAGAGCACATGTCATGGTGCCTTATCTACTGTGAGCATTTAATAGATGTGAGCTGGGTGTGAGCATCCTGAATGTGAGAAAGTTATAACTGAAATGGAGATGGGAAGGCGTCCATTCCCAGGAAGCCTGGGGAGACAAGATGAGCTCTGCCAGTGGCACTCTCCACTGGGAATTTTGAATTGGGTCTCAGAAATAATCAAGTTACTATAATAATGATAATGACAGTGACATTTACTGAACACACACTTTGTGCCCCTCAACTGTGCTGAATATTTAAGGACATTTTCTTTACTCATGTTGCCCTGTGAGGGACAGGCTGTTGGGGCTCAGAAAATGATACCATAAAATATGGTGCCTTGACAGGCGGAGCACTTTGCACTTAAGAAAGCAGGAGTCTCAGAACAAGGTCTCGCTGAACTTCCCACCCACTCCTCTCTTCTCTGCAGCATAGGGATGCGATTTCTCTCAAGTTCCCCCAGAATATTAACTCACAGAGAAAGAAGACTAGAATTGACATCAGATCCAGAACACAGACAGACTTTGTTCCAGGCCATTGTCTGTTCTTCAGGACCACTCTCCTCCCCTCAGAATAACCTACCCTCTCCCCAGATTGCCTGCATCCCCTACCTCCATCTCCCATGTGAAGAGAGCATACAGGCTTCTAAATCGCTTTGGTTATCAGGCACTCACCTTCCTATGATGCCCCTGTGCATGTAATAAATCTGTACACTTTTTCTCCTGGTACTCTGTCTACTGTCAATTTGACTCAACTACTAGACCATCAGAGGGCAGAAGGGAAACCCCTTGCATCCTTACAGAGCTTTCATTAGTCCCATTTTGTAGATGAGGAAACTAGACTCAGCCAAGTCAAGTGTTAAATCAGGAGTCAAACTTAAGCAATCTGTGTCCAGAGCCTGTGTTGGTAACGACTCTGCTGAAATGTGTTTCCCCAGGCAGGGCAGGTCATGATGAAACCTCCGTAAGACTGAAAAATGGGACACTGAGGGTCACCAACAAGCCAGTGAGTAAGCACAGGAAACTGATCTACTGTGGAAAGAAACAGCTACAGGGAAGGAGCAAAGGGAGAAAGATTACAGAGCTAGACAGACACAGAACAGCCCCATTTCCCGTCAGCTGCAATATTCCCAGGCACTATTGTCTTTCCTGCCTTTGGATTTTGCAAACCTCACTGCTTGCGATTAACTGACCTTTGCATCAGCTAAATGAGTGGGGCTTCTTTGTTGGCTAAAGAGCTCTCTGAGCACTTCTTAAAAGCCTGTATCTCTTTATTTAATGTGGACTCAGGAATCACACCATTGCCTGGTCCTCAATTCCGGCCAGCTCCAACTCTGCAAACCACATTCTGGAATGTTTCCCTAATTCAGAGTCAGAAGACCCTGCTAGCTCTGCCATGCTACTAACTAGGTCGCCTTAAACTGGTTCTTCGTGTATTTGAACCTCAGCAACTTCATTTATAAAATGGGCGTGGGGAGAGGGGACAGCCAATGACGGAACACTTGACCTGCCTCTCGCCTCCAGCCAAGAGTTGTGGCCGCTGCACATCTCTGACAGTCTGTGAAAAGGTTATGCAAATATGGAGCTTTTTCTTTCTTCCTAAGTTTAGCATTCTTCAGAGCTGGTGTGTAAACCTGCTGTTATCAGCAGGGCTGGGCCAGTCAGTACAGAAAAAAGTCATGTTATCTATGCTATGGCATTTCCCTCTCTTGGATCTCTGTTTACAGAGTCAAAGTATTGCAGTTCTCACTAATTAGTCAACTCTGGTCTCCTAATCAGCTAGAGGGATCTACTTTTCCAGGGCTGTTTCCTCATCAAGAAAACATTCTGCTGGGCTGGCTCTCATTCCCTTGGCCCCGTGCCTTCTCCTATTTTTGTACTTTGCTAAACTCTACCCACGTGGACCTAGAAGGTCTCCCTCCTTCGCCTTCCCATTCCCAAAAACAGGATTACATTCCTGCCTTAAAAAACTCTTCATTGGTTGGAGAGAAATTTACTTGGCCACAAAGATCTGTAACAGAGGTGTGGGAGTTTGGCTCCGGGGTTAAGATGCTGCTTTGGACATGCACATCCCTTATCACAGTGCCTGGTTCAAGTCCTGGCTCCTCTGCTTCCAGTCCAGCTTCCTGCTGATGTACACCCTGGGAAGCAGCAGGTGATGCTCAAGTACTTGGGTTCCTGTTACCCATGTGGCAGGATGGAGTTCCAGGTTCCTTGCTTCTGCCTGGTCCAGCCTTGGCTATTGTGGGCATTTGGGGAGGGAAGAGATGGAAAGTCAGTCTCTCTCTCTCTCTCTCTCCGCTTTTTAAATACAATAAAAATAAATGATTTTTTTGACAGGCAGTGTGGGCAGTGAGAGAGAGACAGAGAGAAAGGTCTTCCTTTTACCGTTGGTTCACCCACCAATGGCTGCTGCAGCCAGTGTGCTGCAGCCCGCGCACCGTGCTGATCCGAAGCCCGGAGCCAGGTGCTTCTCCTGGCCTCCCATGCGGGTGCAGGGCCCAAGCACTTGGGCCATCCTCCACTGCACTCCCGGGCCACAGCAGAGAGCTGGACTGGAAGAGGAGCAACCGGGACAGAATCCGGTACCCCGACTGGGACTAGAATCCAGGGTGCCGGCACCGCAGGTAGAGGATTAGCCTATTGAGCCGCAGAGCCGGCCGATGGATTTTTAGAGAGATAGGGCAGATACATAACCACTTGAGAGTCCAGTTACCACGTGATTCTTGGATACAGTTAAGTTTACGAGGCATAGAGATTTTAAATTTAATTGAATTTTGCAATGGATTTATTTGTAAATGAGCCATGCCTCACTCATAAATATTATTACTTATGTCCAGATTGTTCTCAATATAAGGTAGGTTTCCTGTCTCATCAAAACCTCAAAACTCACTAAATCATAGTTTTCCTATCTTGTGACTCATGAAGAATTGACCACAGTTTCACACGAATAAATCAAGAGACAGTTGAAGCTTATTTTAAATTATGGAGTGGGGAAAATCCTGGGAAGTCCTGGAATGGGATTGCAAGATATAAAAACAGCACTGTTGAGTCAGTTTGAATTTCAGATAAGTAATGGATAAACAGCCATTACTGCATGGGACAGCCTGACCCTAAAGTTATTTGTTGTTAACTGAAATTCAGTTTCACTGGGCATCCCATGTTTTTCATTTGGTAAGTCGACAATCCTACTCAGGGGTCCAGGTCTGCCTCTCATAACACAGGGCATTTAAATTCTCCAATCCTCAGAACACTCTGTAGTATGAGAAGACTTAACAAGATGAATCGTGAGATTTCTTTGTGAGCCATGATTATGTAATTCTGTGATTCAAACACTAATGAGCTATGAATGTGATACTGGGCAAATTACTTAATCTCTTGGTAGATCAGTTTCCTCATCTTCAAAGCAAGGATGATGAAGACAATGTCACAAAATTGTTGAATGAACGGATCTGGCTTATGCCTCTGTCACAGCTAAGCAAAGACAGAGTTGGCTAACGGGTGAAAACAGATTTTTTTCAGTAACAACTAACAGGGAAAGAGCTGTACTCCATTCCTATTTGTGCAGAGGTGGCTGGATATTTTATTTACTTATTTTTTAAAACTTTTAAGGTGATCAAATTTCATGTATTTCATATATACAGATTTAGGAGCATAGTGATTACTTCCCACCCTCCCCTGCAACCTGCTCATGCCCCCACCCTCCTTTCTTCCTCCTCTCTTACTCCCTCTTCTAATTTTTACAGTGATCTACTTTCAGTTTACTTTATATTCATAAGATTGACTCTACACTAAGTAAAGAGTTCAACAAATAGTAAGAAGCAAAAAACATTGTTCCTCAACAGTAGAGATGAGGGCTTTAAACAATCATTGAATCTCAAAATGTCAATTTCACTCCTATACATTACAGTTTTGATACTTTGTTAGTAACCACAGAACAGGGAAAACATATGGTTTTGTCTTTTTGGGACTGGCTTATTTCACTAAGTATAATGGTTTCCAGTTGCATCCATTTTGTTGCAAAAGACAGGATTCATTCTTTTTTTGCAGCTGAGTCGTACTCTGTACTATGTATATACCAAATGTCTTTATCCAGTGACTGGACATTTTAAAGGGAGAATAAAGGAGTAAGGAATTGCAGGAAGCAGGGCTCAATAAGATCCAGGGAACTGAAAAATTTCAGAGGGTTGATCAGTGGAACTGTGGTGATGCCATTCTGCCTGCTAGCTGGCAATTACACAAGTCTCCCAAAAGAGACTGGGAGACCCAGGCCTTAACATACCTTATGAGTACATTCCAAAGGCATGGTTTTCAGGTCCTTGGGAAAGACATTATTGAGTTACATGTAAAGTTAGCCTCCCATATCCATTGGTTCCATAACCATGAATGCAATAAAAAATATTTTGGAATAAGAAATTGCATCTGTACTGAACAAATACAGACTTTTACCTTGTTGTTATTCCCTAAATAATATTGCATAACAACTATTTACATAGCATTCATATTGTAATAGGCACTATAAGTAATATAGAGGTGATGTAAAGTATATAGGAGGGGTCTAGCTTTGTGGCACAGAGAGTTAAGCCACCACCTATGAAGACAGCATCCCATATGAACACCGGTTAAAGTCCCAGCTACTCCACTTCCTATCCAGCTCCCTATTAATGTGCCTAGGAAAGCAGTATTAGATGGTTCAAGTACGTAGGCCTCTGCCACCCACATGAGAGACCTGGATGGAGTTGCAGGCTCCTGGCTTTAGCCTATCCCAGCCCCAGCTGATGTGACAATTAGGGAGTGAACCAGCAGGTTAAAGATCTTTCTCTCTCTCTAACTGTGGACAGTGAGTGAGAGAGAGTGGACAATGAGAGAGAGAGAGAGAGAGAGAGAGACAGAGAGAAAGGTCTTCCTTTTTCCGTTGGTTCACCCCACAATGGCTGCTGCGGCCAGCACACTGCACTGATCCGAAGCCAGGAGCCAGGTGCTTCTCCTGGCCTCCCATGCGGGTGCAGGGCCCAAGGACTTGGGCCATCCTCCACTGCACTCCTGGGCCACAGCAGAGAGCTGGTCTGGAAGAGGAGCAACTGGGACAGAATCCGGCGCTCTGACTGGGACTAGAACCTGGGGTGCTGGCGCCACAGGCGGAGGATTAGCCTATTGAGCTGCAGCACTGGCCTTCTGACTGCTTTTCAAATATATAATCTTTTAAAAAATAAAGTGCATGAGAAGATATACACAGGTTGTGTGCAAACACTACACCATTTCATACAAGTACTTATGTAACCTTCGGTATCCATAGATCTAGTAACTGGTCCCCATGGATATCAAGGACCACTGTATATCTCAAAGTGATGGAGAAAGTGTGTGCAGTTATGAGCCATTTTTAGGAAATTCTCTAGGTGTAGGAGGTCAGGGGCCTTTGTCTAGTGTTGCCTGGAATGCGTAGTAAATTCTTTTGATGGCCCCAAGCTCTTTCTGAGAGGAACTCAAAATAGGTCTGGGATGTCACAGGGACACTGCCTTGGTCTGCCAGAAGCCCTGGTAGGATTGGTCCCATCCAATGCAGACATTTGGAAGAGTTCTTATGTGGTGAGAGTTCTTCAAATATGCCATGCTTGTTTGCATATGCTGTGTCCTCCTTTCCTTGAATCTCAACTTCTTTACCTTCCTTGCCCAGCTTACTTATTCTCTGTCATCTAACCACTGGGTACTAAGTCCAAATGCCATCTCATTTATAAAACTTTTGCTGTCCTGCCCCAGTGCCCCGCCTCAGTATTATTAGGTATTGTTATTGTGTGCTTCCAAAACATGCTAAGCAATACCCCACCACAGCATATAACGTACTGGATGGTGATTTATGGTCAACTGTTTTTCTCTTCTACCACTCGGATGAGATCTTCTGGAGATGGAAGGGTTTTCCCACTGACATGGAGAACAAATGTTTGATGGGGAAACAGCACTGTTCAAGAGAAAGAGATATGGCAACTGACATAGGATGTGGAACTCTGGAGAAACAGAGAAGGTTAAGAGTGATGTGCAATGTAATTCCCTTTTCCAAATTTAAAAGAAATTTGACAATCATCATTACTTAGCTGTGCTTTTAGAGAATCATTTAGGTTTGTGTTTCTTCCAAGCATAAGAAATCTGTAAAACAGGTGCAAGGGTTGTCCAAGGAGGCTCAGTCGCATTTGGAATACAAGCGAACAATGATAGTGCTGGGCTCTCTACAGCAGCAGTGTGGCCTCAGAGCAGCATCACTCAATGTGTGCAAATATAGAAATGTCCGTGCGTATTTCTACCAATATACTCCATCTTTCTCTCCAAGGGATAGGACAGCTGAAGCCATGCAAAGTTACTAAGAATCCCTCAGATCTTTTCCATTCATGGTTGACTTTGGCAGAATAAAAGAAGTCACAGATTGTTTACTTCCATTTGTTTCCTCTTATCCCTACCCCGGAGAGAAAGAAGCAACAAGATAGACAGCTAGACAACTCCAATGAAGGAGCATCTACATTTGTTAAATATAAATCTTTGTTCTTTGGAGCAGAAGCAAAAGCACAGACGTGAGTTTCATATAGACAAATAAGAAAGTTCCCGGTAGGACCTAGTGGTGTCTGACCCACATATGAGAACCACTGCCATCAACTATTTTTGTGTTTTATGTTGCTCTTTGCTTTTACTGTCATTCCCTTCCTTATTCTCATCACCTTCCAAGCCCATTTGCCAAAAAGAGCTGTAGTAATCTTAGCCCTCTGCGTTTAGCAATGACGTCACAGTCAGAGTGTCCTACATTCAAATAATGCTGCTCTGGGGGAGGGTGACAGCCACGGCAGCCAACAGAACGCTATTTATTGATCATCCACTGAGCCTAGAAACACCGCTTCATGCAGTGAGGGATGACACGTGCTCATGGACTGGGATGAGGCCCTGAGAGAAGCAGCCCCGGGCTTAGGGCAGAGAAACCTGGTCCCAAATCATGACTTTTCCACTTACACATACTATTTAAGTAACTTACAAAACCTTTCTAGGCTTTCATTTCTTCATCTGTAAAATAGGCACAATGTTATTTATCTCACAAGATGGGTTTAACAATAAAGTGAGGGAAGATACACCAAAGTTGCAGGACCAAGTCAAGTATCCTGAAAATTAATTGTTCAGCCATTGGATTCCCCCCTTCCACGTGGTCTGAAAGAAGTCACTGTCAAATCAATACAACCAAACAGCATAGAATCATACTTAAAATAAACTCTTAAGTTTTAATTTTTGGAAAATATTATAATATCCAACTCATACTCTTAGAAGAACTTCTCACAGCTCCTTTCCTATTCTTCTCATATCTCACATTTATAGGAATCTTTTTTTTTTTTTTTTTTTGACAGGCAGAGTGGACAGTGAGAGAGAGAGAGAGACAGAGAGAAAGGTCTTCCTTTGCCGTTGGTTCACCCTCCAATGGCCGCCGCGGTAGCGCGCTGCGGCCAGCGTACCACGCTGTTCCGATGGCAGGAGCCAGGTGCTTATCCTGGTCTCCCATGGGGTGCAGAGCCCAAACACTTGGGCCATCCTCCACTGCACTCCCTGGCCACAGCAGAGAGCTGGCCTGGAAGAGGGGCAACCGGGACAGGATCGGTGCCCCGACTGGGACTAGAACCCGGTGTGCCGGCGCCGCAAGGCGGAGGATTAGCCTGTTGAGCCACGGCGCTGGCCTATAGGAATCTTTTTACACCTCTTCTCTCAAAACACCTCTACCAGCATCCCCGAGGCTGGAGAAGGTTTCTTCCCTCACTGCTCTCAGTCCAGGAGGTCAACATAGCCTATAATCTAAGGCCTTCCCTTTTCCTCCAGCTCTTTCTCTTCTCTCTAAGATTTATTTATTTAAAAGAGTTACACAGAGAGAACGAGAGGCAGAGAGGCGAGAGACAGAGGTAGAGAGAGGTCTTCATCCGCTGGTTCACTCCCCAGTTGGCCGCAATGGCTGGAGCTGTGCCAATCCGAAGCCAGGAACCAGGAGCTTCTTCCAGGTCTCCCACACAAGTGCAGGAGCCCAAGCACTTGGACCATCTTCTACTGCTCTCCCAGGCCATAGCAGAGAGCTGGATCAGAAGAGGAGCGGCCAGGACTCAAACTGGTGCTGGCACTGCAGGCGGCGGCTTTACCCGCTATGCCACGGCACCTGCCCCAAGCTCTCTTTTTGTTCCCATTTTTTTTCTTAATCAATTTCACCAGGAGAATCTAGGACCTGGGCATGGTGAAGACAAGTACTCCGTAAAGGCCAGAGAATGTTGAGCAGAAGACCAGCTAGGAAAAGACAACTTTCCTTTTTTTCAAGAAAGGGGAAAAGCTGGAAGCATCTCAGTTGAATCACTGGTTTATCTGGCGTGTTTGTAGAGGGACAGATTCAAAGCCAGTCACACAGTCTGACAGCAGAAATTTAGGCAGCCTTCCCAGGACTTCTGTGATCAAAACTGGGAGCCGATCTGCTTCTTTCTGATTGGCTGATCAGAGGGTCAGGCAGGTCCCAGATGCTTGGTGGTAGGGTCAGCATTTTGTCCAGGAACTCCATGTCTCTCAGTGAGCAGAGCAGGTGTTCTCCCTGAGAATCTTTCTATACACCTAGTGCCTGCTGTATCACTAATCCCTTCTCACAGATACACGCACCATTCATGCAAATGTGTCTGCAGTTTTTTAGACAGGAGAACTATATGTCTGGGCACAACCAAACTGTCACATCCTGCTAATGCAAAGACTTTTCATTTTCTTTCACTCCCGTAACACTTATCTCCAAGTTCAATCTAGTTCCACTTTCCTGCAAACATATTTGTAATTTCTCCTCAGAGACAGATTAAGATAGAGACCTCACTACAAACAGTGTGGCAGGTGTTTACATGAGTGGTTTGAAGCTGTTTCTTGTATTTGATTTTTATTTCAGAGGCAGAGTTAGAGAGGGAGAGACAGAGTGAGCGCTTCCACCTGCTGGTTCGCTTCCCAAATGGCTGCAGTGGTTAGGGTTGGGCCAGGTGGAAGCCAGGAAGCAAGAGCTTCATCCAGGTCTCCCATGTGGGTGGGAAGGGCTCAAGACCTTGGGCCATCTTCTGTTGCTTTCCTAGGCACACTAGCAGGGAAGTGAGTCCAAAGCGGAGCAGCTGGGACAGGAAACAATGCCCATAAGGAACGTGGGTATCACAGGTGGCAGCCTAACCAGCTACACCACAATGCAGGCCCCATTGTGTTTTACTGTTATCTTTTGAGGTTTGTTTTCAATGGGTGCAGGGAGGGTGTACCAACAGAGAGGCTAAATTAAATCTGTGACTATGTCCTTTAAACAGTCCACTTTCCATTAGGATTCTAGTATTTCTGTGCAAGAGGTCGCTGTGGGTCAAGGTGTTTTATTCTGCTCCATTTACTCCGATTTTTAAACTCAATAATTTTTCCACCTTGGATAAATATCACTCATTCTGGTGTTTCTAAGCCGAGGCAGTGTCTTGGATTTTTTTTCCCCAGGCCAAACACTGATCTTTGTTCAAGTCATTCCCTTTGCCTGATTTTTCCTTACCACACTCTGATCACTCCTTGCCCCTGAACACCCCTAAGTCATTGACAAGATGGAATCTGGCATCACATTCATGTGATGAGGGTTCCCTCGGTAGCTCCTATTGTTTTGTAATTAAATTCACGCAAATAGTTATTGAATGCCTACTCTGTGTGAGCTTGTATTTAAGGTTTTCAAGAATTAAAGACGTGAGCAAGACAGTCTCTGTGCTTCAGACATTTTTAGCCTAGGCTTTCAATTTTGATCTTTCTTACAGAAACATGATTTTAATGATTCAGCAGCTTTATTAAGATCTAATTCATATACCACACAGGCCACCTCTTTTCAGCCTGTAACTTGATGATATGTAGTATAGTCACAGAGTGGTGCGTGCATCATCACGATTTGAGCAATGTTTCACTAATTCCAAAAAAGAAATCTTCCATCACCCCCCAGAAGTATTTCCATACCTAAGCCCTAGCCAACCACGAGCCTATTGTGACTCTATAGATTCCCCTGTTCTGGATGTTCCTCATAAACAGAATCATACAATATGTGGCTCTTTGTGACTGACTCCTTTCATTTAGTAGTGTTTCCCAGTGTCATTCACATATGGCATGTATTGGTATTGCACTTCTTTCTCTCTTGAAAAAATTTATTTGTAAGGGAGAGAGACAGGTAGACAGACAGACAGAGATAGAGAGAGAAACTCCCAACTACTGGTTCACTCCCCAAATGCTTACAACAGCCAACCAGGGCTGGGCTGGGACTGAATTCTGGAGCTGAACCTGAATCCAAGTCCCCCATTTGGGAGGCAGATACCCAGTTACTTGAGCCATCTGATGCCTCCCCGGGTGAGCATTAGCAAGAAGCTGGAAACAGGACCCTGGGTTGGGAATAGAACCCAGGCACTCCAAAGTGGAATGCAGACGTCTTACCTGAAGCTAAGCACCCACTCCCCTTTTCTTTTTTCAAGCCTTTTTAAAAGGGCAATTTTAGGTTCACTGCAAAATTGAGAGGAAAACAGAGATGGCCTATACAATCCCTGTCTCCCGTAGGCACAGCCTCCCATCTTATCAACATGCCCCCACAGAGTGGAATATGTGCTGTAACTGAGAGTCGTCATTTGTGAAACCTTCATCTTACGGTGTTTCATGTGGTTAATTTCAGCTATATTAGTTATTTCCTCTGTTACCTTCCCCTGCCTCACAGATCATTTTAGCCCAGGAGCCTGACAAAAGCTGAGTAGTAACGGACTTTCCATTATGTTCATTTTTCTGACATAATGTGGGGGAAAACAAGAAGCTTGCACACAGGTGTGTACGTGTTTAAAGAGGCACATACCACTTTAAAACAACAGGCAGCCTGGCGTTCTCAAAGGCTCTGGGGTTTTAATGTGAGGAGAAGCTAGGTGTGAATCCTAATTTTGCTTTTGGCAAGCTTCTTAACCTTTAAGGCCTATTCATCTGTGAAATGAGTAGGATAATGCTTATCTCAAGGAGTTCTTGGAAGGATTAATGCAATAGCTTCGGAAAGCACCGTTCTAGATCCTGGCACTGTGTCAAAGGAATGGAAACTAGAAATCTGAGTGGAAGAATCCCCCAGCTTTCCAATGCTCCATTGATGGCAGGGTAAACACTCCTAACAGGCTGGCCTTGAGAGTCACAAGTCTGAGGGGTGTGGACGGGAGGGGAGTACATCTAAATTAAAGAGGTGATGACAGCAAGGCTTATTAAACCACTCATACATTCATCCACCTTCCTTTCTACCTCTCCCCCAGTGAGTTCTCTGCTTAGGAGGTTCGGAGACAGGACCCCCATTCAAGTCTACTTTGTGTTGGTTTTATTTGGAAGATGCTTGGGTAAAAAACAAAAAGTAAATTGCAAGATAACGCAAAGAGATAACGGCAGAGAGTTCTTCCCTTGGTGGTTCTCCTAGAATCTGAGCCAGACAGTGCTACAGAAATTTCAACTCCCTCCCATGAAAGATAAGAAAATGTTTTAAAATCTGTCCTGGAGGCCGGCACAGGCTAATCCTCCGCCTTGCGGCGCCGGCAAAACAGGTTCTAGTCCCAGTCAGAGCGCCGATTCTATCCCAGTTGCCCCTCTTCCAGGCCAGCTCTCTGCTATGGCCCAGGAAGGCAGTGGAGGATGGCCCAAGTCCTTGGGCCCTGCACCCGCATGGGAGACCAGGAGAAGCACCTGGCTCCTGGCTTTGGATCAGTGCGGTGCGCTGGCCGCAGCGGCCATTGGAGGGTGAACCAACAGCAAAAAGGAAGACCTTTCTCTCTGTCTCTCTCTCTCTCACTATCCACTCCCCCTGTCAAAAAAAAAAAAAAAAAAAAAAAAAAAATCTGTCCTGGAGCCTCGTCCCAATAGCCTAGCGAGAAGCAGCCCTCAAAATGATGCTGGAAGAAATGCAGAGTCAAAGCTAGAACGTAGGCGGTTCCCTGTATGCTGCTATTGGCTTCACGATCACTTTTGAGAATCCTGGCCCACCTTTCCCATCTCTCCAACTCGTCCCTTTTCCAACTCTTTACATTAAAAATGTGCGCCCCCCCACCCCTTTCCGGCGGTCCACCCCTTCCCCTAGCTCCGCCCCCGCTGCCCAGAGGCCCCGCCCCTCCTCCGGGGCGCTGCAGGAATGAATGGCAGCGTAGCTCGCGCGCCGCTTTGGGCGCTGATTGGCAGCCCGGCGCGGTGACGCGCTGGCGGCCGCTGGTGCACGCAGGCAAGCGAAGCGCAAGCGGGGGTGGAGCCGGCCTGCGGGGCGGGGCGCGGGCGCCCGGGGGCGGAGGAGCCGGGGAGGCGGGAGGCGGGAGGCGGGAGGCTCCGGGGCCGTTTAAGCGGCCTCCCTCCCGCCCCCAAGCCGCCCGGTCTGGCCCCGGCAGCGTCTCGACCCCCGGCCTGGCCCCACTCTGGCCCTGTCCGGACGAGGGCTCTGCCTGGCACCCAGGCGGCCTCCGGAGTAGCCGAAGCCCATGAGGGCCGCGCGCCCCGCCGCGGCTGCTGACGAGACGGAGCTCCGGGTCCCCGAGGAGGAGCGGAGGATCAATGCGGTTCCAGAATCGATTCCAGCGGTGAGAAGGATGGCACTCCGCCCCGCCCTTCGTGCCGGGAGCCGGTCCCCAGGTCCCGCCACTCCGCGCGTGGGTCCCAGCGCCTCACCTGGCTCCATCCCCCGCGTTGGCCCCGCGCCTTGGCCGGGGACCAGCTCCTGGGGGATTCCCCCGCGTTGCTGTCCCTGGGCGATCCCCTTCCTTGGACGGCTGGAGCTCATGCCCGAGCTGGGTCTCCCCTCGCAATGTGCGTGCCTCGGATTCCCAGACCCGGGACCCCGGGTGCCTGAGCTCGCCCTCCTTCCTGGGGGATCCCCCTGCTCACCCGGCGTCACCCCCGCACCCCTCCAGGCAAGGCCCTTGCTAGCTTTGAGGACCGAAGCTGCAGCCTCAGGAGCCTCCTCCCACCCTGGCTTCGGCCTCCATCCCTTTCCCCGCGGGGTGGGGTCTCCCCGGGCGCGCGGAACCGGGGGTAGCTGCTGCGCCCTGCAGAGAGATGGGTTCTGGGCTCCTTCGGTGCTTTGTCTGTGAATGGCCCTAAACAGGCAAACTGAGGCACGAGCTGCTGCCGGCTTAGACTGGCCGGACAGTGCAGGGCCCTTGTTGTAGGTTCTGTGGCTTAACAGGGTCCCCGGGGCCGTGCTATTCTGGGCTGTGCGCGGGGGCAAGTTAGCCTTCGCGTGGTGAGACCTGCTGTGGAGGCGCCCTTGTTAGGAAACCAGGGGGAGGAACCCAGGAGGCGCCACCGGAAGACTGGTCGGCGCTGGTTCACTGAAGAGCGAGCTGGTGGGAACGCCAGGCTGGGGGCACCGAGGCCGTACCCACCCCGGGCCTCTGCCTCCTAGCACTGGACCCCGGCTGCTAGCCCGTGGTTCCCGGGGGAAGCGCTGCCTTTTATCATTTAGTGGGTGAAAGTTCATCTCTCCTGTGTTTGTGGTAACTCTCCATCCCTTTGTCTGGGTCAGGCAGCCCTCGGATTGCCAAACCTTCAAACCCTAGCAGGCCAGCTTAGTACTAGGCAGTGCCTGGAGGAATTTGGGGGAGGGGGGGATTGCATAAAATCTTTTAAGGAGATTATCATTGAATATTTAGGCACTCCCCTCTATTTCAGAGTTTTAAAGTGCACTTTTTTTTTCTGTCTCTTTGCTGCCCACTCACCCATTATGCTCATCTCATTAATGCCTCCCCCAGTCCCAAAGGGAGTAGGAGCCCAAAAATGCATGGGAAGATTTGTGGTGGGCTGTGACATCAGCTTGAAGACTTGGATTGACTTCTGAATATTGCTCATCACTCGATGTTGAGGGCTTGGCACTGTCCCCTAACCCCGCGAGAACTTCCGATCAGTGCTTTTAGGGCAAAAAGGAACCAAGGTGTTCTGGCTTTAGAACCTAAATTTCAGGAATGACAACTGGATGGGCTTACGGAGGGAACATCACATGTGTGCAGGCATTGTTCAGGCAGCAGCCAGGGAGCCTTGCACCTGTGGTTTGTTTGATTTGGTTTTACTTCTCTGCACATCTGTGGGCTTCCTGTTTTCCGAGAACAGTGTCTATAGTCTGTGAAATAACCCCTTCCCTATTTGAATAAGACTTCAGTCTCTTTGAATTCTTCTCTAAAAAGAAAAAAAAAAAAGCCTGTCTTATTTTTTACACAAATGCTGAAAGTGTTAAAAAGTGAAAAAAAAAAAAACACTTTAGGATGCTACCATTTTAGCTGATTGAACTACATCCTTTTTTCTTTTTAGCAGATACTAGTCTCTCTCATTCTTGTTACCACCATTGTAATGTAATTTTTGGACTTTGTTTTACACATTTTAAAAAACAGAGGCCTTTCCTTTTGGTGTGGCATAGACCAATTTCTCACGGACCACCCAGCATTGTACTCTGTGGATATTTAACAGTTTTTTTCTTGGCGACACCTAGTTCTGCCCTGATTTTGTATGAAAATTTGAGTGATGCCATGATTTTCCATTTCTCTGTTACAGGCTAGGTTGGAAAGATATTTCTAAGCATCAATTGCAACTTGGAAATAAAGTCTGCAAAGTAAAAAGTAATGTAACAAGAAGTCTTGATTTTTGAGGTTCCCACGTTAAAATGCTGAGAATACTATTCTGTACCATTTAAAGCTGTGCTCACTGTATGTCTTTCTGAGCATTCACCATAGCCACAGGTCGGCAAATCACACAGGAAGTCCTGTGCGAGCAGGGCACACTGTCTGAACAGATGTGCTTCTTCCCCTGACAGATTGATCGGGATTTCACTGAGGAGCAGTTGACTGCAGTAAGAACATTTCATTAGGTCTTACCTTATTGCTTCGCCTAAATGACAAGGAAACCTGAAGGTCTTGCTGCTTTGTTCATAATGGAAACTCGGCGGTTACTGTGGCTTTGGATCCACTTCCAGAGCGCTGCCATTTCTGCCGAGAAGGGCTCTCAGGAAACAGCCCGCCATCCTAAGTGGAGATCTTTATGTAGAGACTTTGGATGCGAGAAATTCCACTGGCACACAGAGAGCGAATTTTATCTTTGTTGCTTTATCCCTTTCAAACTTGAGTCTCCAGGACACCTACACATAAACAGATATGCAAAGGTACATATTTTCTCCTTGTTCAAGAAGATAGGTGTAGAGAAAAGGAACTTGCACATAGTCACACAGCGTGGAAGGGGTAGGCTCAAGATCTCCACCGCCTGCCTCTCTGCACTACCCGTGCTGCCAGATCACCTCTGCCGAGTCCTGCCCATGTCCCTGTATCGATGTGTGCAGCACAGACGCTGAGGACCCACTGAACATTTCCACCCTGTCTTCTTGTTGGTGCGCACTCATGGTGTCAGCCTTGCAACTGAAAATCCAAGGAAGAGATGCTCTCTTTCTCAGCCTCATGACCACTGGTTAGCTTCAGAACTGAATATGTGGAAAAGTATCTTATTCTCAGGCATTCGGAAGTCTTCAGGGATGTGTAGTTTTGCATGTTTTTACAGTATTCAGTCATAGACATGGGGTAGTTTTCTTATATATGCCTTCTCCCTTTGTTTAGTAGTTAAGGATACCACTAGACACTGTTCTGAACAATACCATGCTCAGTTCTAAAGAGGAGCTACTGGTAAGGTACTAAACACAGCAACATCCAGTGGTACTGAAGGGATCGAGTACCCATTGTTTTGGCTTTGGGGTTTTCATCAGGTTCACAGTTTATTTGGCCGTAAGACTGCCTGTTTCTTTTATATAAAGAAAACCTCCTGGATTCCCAGTAAAACTAACAGGCTATAGGATATTGCTCCATTAAAACAAAATATTCAACAGTAGCTAGAATGTCTATTCATTCAATGAGCAATTATTTATTAAGCTTCAGCAATAAAATGGATGTTGTACTTAGGATTAGAAATGGAATGGTGGATGACAGATTAGTGGAATTTGCATTAGAGTAGGAAAAGATGAAATTAAACAAGTTTTTTGAAGATAAAATTTTTACTAAGTATAATAATGGGTCTAATTGTATGGGAAGGACTAAAGTGTTTCTTGAGATAGGATGGCCTAGAAAATCTGAGATATAATTGAAGCACGAGAAGAGAGCTGAGCGTTCCAGAGAAGAATGTTCTAGGCAGAAATAAACAGCAAATGTCCTGAGGCAGACAAGACCTTGATGTATGTGTGGGGTTTTTTTTTTTTTTTTAATTTTCAAAAAATCATTTGCAAGGGAGAGGGAGAAGGGGAGGGAAGGAGAGGGAGAAGGAGAGACAGAGAGAGAGAGAGAGAGAGAGAGAGAGATGTTCCATCTACTGGTTCACTCTCCATATACCTGCAACAACCAAAGCCAGGAACCCAGAGCTCAATCTAGGTTTCCTCAGGAGTGGTAGGGACCCAATTACTTGAACCGTCACCTGCTGCCTCCCAGGGCGCACATTAACAGGAAGCTGGAATCGGAAGCAGAGCTGGAACTCAGACCATACTAGAGAGCCTTAACCACTGGGCCAAACTCTTGCCCCCTTGATGTGTTTAAGAAGCAGAAAGGAGGGCCTGGTGTTGTGGCGTATCAGGTAAAGCCACCACGTGCTATACTGGGTTGGCATCCCATTTGAGTGCCGGTTTGAGTCCCTGCTAATATGCCTGGGAAAGCAGTGGAAGATGGGCCATGTACTTGGGCTACTGCCACCCACATGGGAGACCCTGAAGAAGCTCCTGGCTGCTGGCTTCCATCTGGCCCAGCCCTGGCAGTTGTAGCCATCTGGGGAGTGAACCAGTGGATGGAAGATCTTTCTCTCTCTGCCTTTCCTTCTCTCTCTCTGTAACTTCTGCCTTTCAAATAAATAAAATAATCTTAAAAAAAAACAAAAAAACAAAAATAAAACAAAAAACAGCAGCAGAAAGGAGGTTGTGTAGCTGGGGGTAGAGTGATAGGAGAGTGGCATCCTGAGGCTGGAGGGCCAGACCACACGGGGCTGTGGGTCTCTCGCTTGTTTTAAGTGTTTCTGGAAGCCAAAGACAGGTTTTAAGTTGAAGGTAGAGTGTGTGGCATGTTATAGCTGCTGGATAGAGAAGAGTCTGCGGGGACGAGCAGGAAGACCACTTAAGAGACCTTGTACTTTTACAGACTTGAGATAGTTGGAGTCTTGAATCAAGGGTGGAGCTGTGGAGAGGTGGACTGATTTGGTCTATGATTTAGGAATATGACTTGGATAGTGTTGACAGTATTGCACTTGGAGAATGAGGAACATCTAAGAATTAAGCACAACGCATGGGGTTTGATGCTATGCCTCTAAGGTCCCTTGGGTTGCAGATCCACTTTTAGAGGGTGTAGTGCTTTGAACTGAATTTCAAGTGTGCTAAGGAGTTTCCCAGGTGTCTAGGGTTGGTATGTAAGGGTACTGGGCAAGGAGTAGGCAAGGAAGTGTTGAAAGTGAGGGGATGAGTGAACCAACTCTGCTTAACTAATACCTCTGCTACCTGTGTTTCCCATTCTTAGAGCTATGTCAGCTCCTCTCAGGCCCTCTCATGCATGCTGGTTACTCTGCTTGGACATTCGGTGACCATGAAGGCTACTCCACCTTAAAGATGTTTTCTATAAATGGGCGCTGTTTCCCATAACACTTGAACCTTTCCATTCCCTCTTAGGGGAAGAGGTTAGGCTCAGTGTGTGGGAGTTTATTTGCATTTTACGTCTGCTTTTCCATTGAGGTCTTAGGAATGATTTCTTCAAGGGACTGTGGAGGAGGCTAATTACATCCTGGCAGGTCAGAGAGCAACGGAAAATTGCATTGTACGAGCTGTTGTGCTGTGTGGCCCATTGAGCCCCAGACAGTAAGGTGCTCCCAGGGTGGTTGCTGCTACCTTTCCTCATTGCCCAGATCTTGCCTGTCCATCAGAAGCGACTGCCTTCAATCATCGGGAGATACTGTGCTCTACAACTCCCTCTTGATTTTTGACCTTAGGTTTTCCAGGTGAGCACAGACAAAGCTGTCACAAACATGGCCACCCGGCGTGTTTGCTTTTAAGAGAAAATGTGGAAGTCTATCCCTGTTGCTGTGTAATGGCCTATTTTTAGATTAGGCTGCCAGAGACATAAATTGCTATTTTAGGCTGCAGCCTGGTGGTGGGTAGACACATCTTACTTACTGCACCCTGCACGGAGCACTTTCAGTGTATTCTAACCTCATCTATCTTGAAGGCTCGCCCTTGACTCTTTGAAATTCCTATTAGGGTATGCCCCTTAAAGCCCCGTTGTTAGGTCCCAGGTTAATGATGTGGTAGGTTCTTCAATGCCTGGGACACTTTTTTTAAAATCACCCTTCCCCAGAGTGTCATTATTTTCCTTTTTACTAATAAAGGCTATATCGCAACACTCTGGTCCCTGAGGACATTAATAAAGTTATGTACTGGATTATCAGGGGAGAAAAGATAATGTTTGAATATTTATCTATGTGTGAGAATAGCTTGGTCAAATTCCGAAGCTCCTGGTTCTCCATTCGTCTTAAATAGTTTTCAAACTTTCTGGTAGATTATGTCCGGTATGTACATGTTCTGCACACTAGTTAAATATCTAACTCGCGATCTGAGTGAAGCAGCTGCACTGTCCCAGATGCATCCCATTGTAGCTTTCCAACCGGGGTCTCCGAGACTGCCACATTTATTTTGTTTGACTGAAGGATAGTAGGACTTTCTTAGCTCCAGAAGAAAGTATTGACTAGGATCTGGTTCACGAACTGGGCGCTATTTAGAATGGTTTGGTTGTACACTTCAGCCGATTTTTGGCACCTGTGTTCTGCCATTTGGTTCGGCCTGGTAGCATTTCTCATCATGTGAATGAACAATGTGTGACTAGTCAAAGCTCATTCATGTCCTTCCGCCACAAGCAGCTCCAGCAGAAGGATCATTTGTTGTTCCAGGCATGCAGACTGCAAGCCCAGGAACACAGCCCACCTTCCGAGACCTGACTGCTGGCGGGGCACTTTTCACTCCGTTCCTTTGCATCTGCCTCTCTGCTCCTTTATCCCAACAGCTGCTTTTTCTCCGTTTGGGAACAGTCAGATAAACCCTGAGTCCCTCATGAACCCTGGTGTGGAAGCAGATTGTGTTTGAGGGGCTGTCCTCGTTTGACCACTGCAATAGAAGACAGTAATGGTTTCTTTAGGTCCTGTGGTATGCTTTTTGCTTGGTTGCTGATTGTCACACAAAGTTGCCCCAAGGGAAATATGGAATATGAGCATGTGTCTATATGTGTAACAGGTTTTCTGTGTATTTGAATTTAATGCCCAAAAGTAGTAGGTACTGGTCATGTGTTTGGTTTTTGAAGCAAACTGTTTTAATTAAGGGAGAATGAAGGTGGAAATGTGCCTTCTCTTGGGGCCGGCGCTGTGGCGTAGCCGGTAAAGCCACCGCCTGCAGTGCCGGCATCCCATATGGCCGCCGGTTCGTGTCCCGGGTACTCCACTTCTGATCCAGCTCTCTGCTATAGCCTGGGAAAGCAGTAGAAGATGGCCCAAGTCCTTGGGCCCCTGCGCCCACATGGGAGACCCGGAGGAAGCTCCTGGCTCCTGGCTTCGGATCACACAGCTCTGGCCGTTGCGGACGATTGGGGAATGAACCAGAGGATGGAAGACCTCTCTCTCTGCCTCTCCTCTCTGTGTAACTCTTTCAAATAAATAAATAAATCTTAACAAAAAAAAAAAAAAAAGAAATGTACCTTCTCTTTTAGGTGGCCTAAGGGTAGTCAGGTATCATTTAAGCTGTGTGTGGTGCTGGGACAAGTAATACAGTATAGGGAAACTAGTTGGACATGCCTTATAATCGTGGTCTGTAGGGTGTACAGATCTGCATATATATAAAGCTTTATACATTCTGAGAGAGAAAATAGAAACATTTGAAATGTAGCATGTCCCTTTTCATTTAGGAAAATGCCCTGTTTTTAAGATTTAGTTGTGCCTTTTTTTTTGTTTTTGTTTTTGTATTTTATTATAGGGAGTGGCAGATGAAGGAATGGATATGGTGTCTGTTTGCTTGTGGTTGGTATAAGGTTTCTCTGTTGAGTACACTGAAAGATGCCTAATCTAATATACTAAGTCATTTGCTGTAGAATCAGTGCTGTTGATTTTAGTGGCTTATACTTTATTCCTGTAACTAGGTTTTTCCACAGCTGATTGCTTTATTTAGAGTAGATCAAACAACTGTTGGCAGACTTCCCCATTGTTCTTTACATTCTCTGAGTGCCTGATGTCTTCTTTCTACAGGTTCATGAACCATCGAGCCCCCGCCAATGGCCGCTACAAACCGACTTGCTATGAACACGCTGCTAACTGTTACACACATGCAGTGAGTATGAATTTTATTTTATGCCATTCCCACCCTTCCCAAAGGGTGTTAGTGGAAGGAAGGGGTAATTATCTCAACATGATTGGTTGAATTTTCCCATCTGCCCACATCAGTGCTGGGTTGTGTCACCAGGAACAGCGTGAGCATGCTCTGACCATCAGTTAGCTCTTTCCTGGCCTTGCTTTCTCCAAGAAGTACCCCAGTTATAGGACAACCAAAGGAAGCTGTTTATGAAGACTGTCATTCCTGAAACGAAGGAAGTGGATGAATGAAATGAATCACTTTTTCAAGACAGTCAGCTGGATTCTTTTAGCCAGGAGAGTTCACAGTTTGTTGAAGAAGGGAGCCCCTGAAGTGAGGAGCCCTGTCCTGCTGTCCCCATCACCTCTCAGTGTAGAACTGTTCCACATTGCTGAAGGAAAGGCAGATATGAGCCCCAACCTCTTGTTTTTTTCCTCATGAAAGCAAAACATGCTTATTCATTTAGAAAGCCTTGTAAGATGCTGAGAAATGTGTAAGAAAAATGGAACTACCCAAAAAAAATTAACACTTTGGTGCATTTCTTCCTTTTGCATGCATGGTGTTTGTGAATACATATAAATATATAGATTTTTTTCATCATTCATTCATTTTTTTCATCATTTTCTTATTGTCATATAACTGGCATTTTCTTATGTCATTATGAATTTGGTTTGGATACTGAGATACACAGTATACCTTAGGAATTACATCTTTAGGAATAATATTTGTTTAGGACGGACCTGAATAGCTCTTAATTTATCTTTTCTAAGTTTATGACAATTAAGGAATATGCATATAAATTGAAGTTAAGGAAAAACTGTCAAAACCTCCATGTTATTTTTTCAAAGCAGCAAATGTAATTTTATTAAGCCATATCCCAGATTTTTGGATTTCAGAGACTAGCAAAATTTCTAAAGCCAACAAATACTTCTGTTGTCATCATTTCATTAAAGAGAGGATACTTGAACATGAAAAGGTAGAAAAAAGCATGATTGCAAAATAAAGGATATTTCTTAAGTTAAATGCATTTTGTTTTATGAAATCTTACTTTATTGCTGTGATTGTTGTATTGCTCTGAGCCAATGAAAACTTCGCCATCTGAATATTTATGCCAGTGTCATCCAGAAATTTAATATTCTGTTGCAAGAGGGCAAAACTCGGGGTTAGAAGCAAAAAGAAAGATAAGAAAATTGCTAAAGTTTGCATTCTTTGCCAAGTATGCTTATTGTGGAATCTATTGTTGTAGTTTATTTCTCCTGGGAATTTCTTTTTATAAAATGCTTACTAGTCATCGTTATACTTTTATGACTAGACATTTAAATTTTTTGTCAATATGAACTATGAAATATGGTGCAAAGGGCAAAATTTACGATTCAGATCTCTTAATATTTTTTGAATATGAGGGCCTTAGTGGATTACTGTTGCTTACTTAAAAGGTGCTACTACAAATGAAATAAGCCACAACCTTTTCATTCTGCAGTAGCTTCCAAACTGACGAGCTGAACAAATCCAGGACACAGGACTTGCACAGTTATTTTGTGTGTGTGTGGCATTATATACATTATAATACTTACTGACTTGGTTCATTCAGTTACCTTTGCTGAAATATTTGGGATTTTGGTAGCTCATGGGGCATTCAGGACCTCCTGGGAAATATGATTAGCATTTGAATAGTTTTAGTACCTTCTCTAAATCAGATTAGAGACTAGAATAAATTAGGATAAAGAACATCTGTTTTGCAACAGTTGAGTAATGTTGCATCCTTGACCGGCTCTTTGTGTCCCCATTGGTTGGCACAGTTCCTGGGCCCTGAACAGTAGTATCTGCTTTCAGTGCAGCAATTAACAACTCCTTTTGGCTGTCATCATTATTATCCAAGAGAGACAACATTTTTTTTTAATTATTTTTTTTAAATTGCTGCTGGTAAGCCTCCGGACCTCTAGCAAAGGTCAGAATTCCTTAAAAGCCGGGCTACTTACTTTTCTCTACCTTTCCTTCAGTTCCTCATTGTTCCGGCCATCGTGGGCAGTGCCCTCCTCCATCGGCTGTCTGACGACTGCTGGGAAAAGATAACAGCATGGATTTATGGCATGGGCCTCTGTGCCCTCTTCATTGTTTCCACAGTATTTCACATTGTCTCATGGAAAAAGAGCCACTTGAGGTACAGTGCTTGGCATGCTATTTCAACAGGTCAGAATAGTTGACCCGACGTGTGTGTTCACCTCCCGAACTGGCATGCTGTATAGTCAGCCAGCACATAGAGTAGACACTTTTCTGCCTTGTCGTTGTAATGCTATCCCAAATTTAGGACATTTGCTTTGGAGGGGACAGACTGTGAGAGCTCCTACCACCTGCCTCTATCTTCTAAGGAAGCAGGCCTTTGCTGAGTAACCAGAAACAATACTGGCCCCCAGGAGTTACAGCTTAACATGCTGAGAGCTGTTTTCCAATGATATTAAGTACACCAAGGATATTAAAGCAGCTGCAGCTGTCACTGAACCTGGAGTTGGCAATTAGGCTTTGCGTTCTAGTCCTGCTAGTAATCTTGGGTAAGTCACTTGACCTCATGCAGTCTTGGTTTCTTCATTCTAAAGTGAGAATAATAATGCCTGACTCACAGGGTTATTGTGATAGGTGAATGAGATAATGTATGTGAAAATGATTTGAAAATTACATGAGAAGGGTGAGCATCTAGCCTAGCAGATAAGACACCTGCTTCCCACACTGGAGTACCTGGATTCAGTTCCCTGGTCCAGCTCCTCACTCCAGCTTCCTGCTAATGCACGACCTGGGAGACAGTGGTGATGGCTCAGATAACTGGGTTTCTGTGTCCCTCATAAGAAACCTGGGTTGCATTCCTGACTCCCAGTTTTGGCCCTGCCAGGCTCAGCAGTTGGAGGCATTTGGGGGAATGAACGGCTTTCTCTCTCTCTCTCTCTCTCTCTCTCACACACACACACACACACACTCACACTCACACTCACACACACAGATTAAAAAAGAAGAAAATTATAAAAGACTTGGACTTTATGTCATAAAGGGGTATGCTCCACTTCAGTTCTATGGTTTTCTGAAGTTTCACCTTCAGAATTATGTGTGTTATGCAAAGAAAGTGGACGTAGTTTGCTATTATTTCCTGTCAAGCACTTTCCAAATGTACTGTGGCCCTTGACCTGCCAGCAAGGACTTGAAGGCATTCCTTCTCTGAGTGAGGGGTTAATTTGGGAGACTGCAAAGGTAGAAGCACACCATGTAGATGGAAACGAGTTGCTTGTAAAATTGATTCTGTAGTCATAGATTAAAACCAAAAGGGCGAAATTTATTTTTAAAAGAGAATTCAGAAGAGACTAAGAATGATTTAAATATGTATTACTATTTAAATGTATATTACTATATTATATATAAAAATATATAATTGAATATAACTTTTGATTTTATAGAATATAAAGAAACCCTCTAAACTATTCAAAAAATCTAATATTAAAAAGACATCTTCAGCCGGCGCCGTGGCTTAACAGGCTAATCCTCCGCCTTGCGGCGCTGGCACAACGGGTTCTAGTCCCGGTCGGGGCGCCGGATTCTATCCCGGTTGCCCCTCTTCCAGGCCAGCTCTCTGCTATGGCCCGGGAAGGCAGTGGAGGATGGCCCAAGTCCTTGGGCCCTGCACCCGCATGGGAGACCAGGAGGAAGTACCTGGCTCCTGGCTTCGGATCAGCGAGATGCGCCGGCCGCAGTGGCCATTGGAGGGTGAACCAACGGCAAAAAGGAAGACCTTTCTCTCTGTCTCTCTCTCACTATCCACTCTGCCTGTCAAAAAAAAAAAGACATCTTCATTTAGGAGCAGGATTGGGATAGAAGAGGTGATTTCCTTGTTTCCTCACATGTAGATTCATAGAATTTCAGAGCCGCTGGATCCTTAGGGAACATCTATCTAAACTCCTTTTCTCTTGGGGAAACTTAGCTGCAGAGAAGTATCCTGGCTTGACTGAGAACAGCAGAAGGGGACCATCCTATAAGCCCTGACTCCCAGCCCTGTGTGGTTTTCACTGTACTCTTTCCAGTATTGCAAACAGTTTGCATTCTCTTTCCTATAAGGTGACAGTTCCCTGGGCTCAAAATAAAACCACAGCATTGAATCACAAGGGCGCTCTGGGACGCACTCACAAGAGAGCCACTGAGGTCCCTGTGGCTCCTGGGGACACTGCTGTAGAGCCCAGAGGCCAGTCTGGAGGCAGAGCACTTCATTATCTTCTTGGCACGGGCCAGGGCTGGGGTTGCCTCAGAAGACTTGGCTTTGATATCTAGATTTCTGAATCGATAAAGAGTTGTAGATGCCTACTGCAGTGTTCATGGCCTCCCTGCCAGGGTCTGGAGGAAAAGGCTTAGTTGAAATCAGGCTCATGAATCTTGAAACAGCACTGCTATAATCATAAGCCATATGTAGGTTTTTACTCTATAGTAAACTTTTAAAATATTCAGGTAAAGCCTTAAGTAAAAGACAGAAGGTAATTTGCATCTATTGAGTATGTGTTAGGTGTTACTATGTGCTTGTTACTGTTCTAAATGCATGACCCGCATTAGCACATCTAACACTCACACATAACCTGAGAGATGTTATTTCTGTTTGCCGGTGAAGAAAGTCAGAGAGGTGGGTGACAGATCTTGAATAATTTCTAGTTCTTCCTTCCTGCTCTTACCATCATGTTCTAGTCTAGAAAGCAGAATCAGAAAGTCCCAAACCGTGGTAGGAATCAGTGTCACCCAAGAGGCTAAAA
The DNA here is from genome assembly GCF_033115175.1 of Lepus europaeus. NCBI lineage: Eukaryota > Metazoa > Chordata > Mammalia > Lagomorpha > Leporidae > Lepus > Lepus europaeus. Next base: position 30,817,985 of record NC_084844.1, on the reverse strand, counting down.
AAAAAAAAAAAAAAAAAAAAAAATTCTCCCCTCCCCCCCCTACAGCTTCTGGAGATTATGGACACTATTTTATAAGTTCCTCAGGTGATTCTGAACGCAGTCATGTTTGAAAAGCATTAATCTGGTGTTTGTTGGGGGTGAGACATAGCTTCTCACGAGCGGACTAAAACCATTCTTTCTCTCAAATGTATTTTCCACTTACTTACTAATGCGAGTCCTCACCTGTCTCCTGTGGTCAACATTGTGGGTCTCACAAGCACTACGACCAGTGCTCTCCTGGACTAGTACTCTCACTCTTTGAACACTGAACGTTACAGTCAAGGCAGTGCGTTGCATTTGTGCTTTTTTCAACCTTAAATGCTATCGTTACTTTTAACTGATACATAAAAATTGGACATATTTATGGGGTACCAGCTGATAGTTTGATATGTGTATACAATTTGTCATTTCCACATCAGGACAAACACACTTATCTCCTCAAACAGTCATCATTTCTTCCTGTTGAAAAACTTTCTTCTGGCTTTTTTTTCCCATAAATTTTCAGTATGTTATTATTTATAGTCACCTTGCTACATAATATTTGTACTTAAAAAATTATTTTTGAAAGGCAAGAGATCTTCCATTTGTTGGTTCATTCCCCAAATTCCCACACAGCTGAGGCTATGCCAGGCAGAAGGCTGGGAGCAGGAACCCAATCCTGGTCCTTGTTCTGGGTGACAGGAATCCAACTGCTTGAGCCATGACTGCTGCCTCCCAGGGTGCGCATTAGCAAGAAATTGGAATCAGCAGTGGAGCTGGGACTCTAACCCAGGCACTCACTGTGGGATGCAGACATCCCAACCAGCACCTTACACAGTGTGCCAAACAACCTGCCCCAGTTTCCCCTCAGGAAAGGGCACAATCTGTGTAATCCGTCTTCTGGATAGACCTCAGTGAGCCAGGTAGACCTCAGTGAGCCAGGTCTTTGTACATACACGTCCCGACTTTTCCATCTTAGAAGGAGCAACTTCCTTAGCCATCGGGATGGCAGCCCTCTCGAGCAGGTGCACCTTACTTTGTTTTTGTTATTGCTGTTCCTATGTCAGTTACTGAATATCCTTTTACAACTCACTGTCCACACTAATACGTGTGAAGTGGAGCCTTCTTTAAAGACATTCTGTAAAGACATGAAGAGTATGATAGGAACTAGGGGATGGTCAGAACTAAGGGATTCTATTGTTGTCAGACGGGATCTAAAAGAAATGGAAAATGTCAGAAAATGCAGATTTTGTTTGTTTAACCACTTTACGTCTGTTGAGGGGCTCTGTCCCTGCGTGTCGTTCATGGTGAGAATATCTCTGGTGGCTGAAAGGTTAAAGATAATACAAATGCTTTATTTTTAGGTTGATATTATTTTTAAAAAGAGCTGTGTGACTTTGAAGGCCAAGTTCTAAATGCCCTGAGGAGAACTGGAACAAGATAGGGATTGCACCGTGGTGGAGTGGTATCCGGTCTGAAAATCTCCTGAAGTATTTGTCTAACTTGTTGTTTGCTCCCACTAGGACAGTGGAGCACTGTTTCCACATGTGCGATAGAATGGTTATCTATTTCTTCATTGCTGCTTCTTATGCTCCATGGTAAGATGCAGTCTTTCTATTTTTCAAAAGAGCTTTTTATGATTAGAACTTCTCATTCTTCCTTTCCTCTCTTCCTACCATGCCAGCCCCCAGCCTTCATGCATGTGCCTCACCACTTCCCCACAACACATACATACATGAATTTCTTTTTTCCCAGTTTGATTTACTTGGGTCAGACTGTAGAGTTAAAGGGGAGAACATTGCTGCTATGCCACATAGCTTGGAGTGTTCAACAGCAAGTGCTATGAACCTTTGGGTAGATGGCGTGCTCATGTCTGAAGTGTGTAACCTTTGTCCTCCATACACCTGCAGCTGCTGTTCACAATACTTTGGATTGTTCCTGTGGAAGTGCTGTAAACATGTGTGAGAAAAGCAGGCTTGCTTTTGAAGTTTATACTGTTTGTCTTCAGTTCATAATAAAGTACCCCCTACATGAGTGATTACACATTTCCCACTTCTTTTGTTGATCTGAGTAAGAGAACAAGTCAAATTTGTCAATGTTTAAAATATTTAGTGTCCTGCACACTTTTCTTGATCTTACTGCCCTTTTGGTACAGGTGAAGTCTTTTGTTGCTTGGAAACCTGTAACTAAAGAGACTTAGTTTTCCTCTATTAAGACATGGTCCAGTTTTAAACATGCAGGAACTCATGCTATGTCCTCAACGATTGCAGTCATTAGGAAGAGTAGGCCTCTAGGTTCTGCCTAATGTAGCTTCAGTCACTCAAAAGAAACATAATTATCCACTGCAGTAAAAAGTGCTCTCTCTCCCCAACACCTCTTACTAAATTATAGGTCTGCTTCATATTGGAATAAGAATTCCTAGACTTTTGCAAAATACACCTGAATTTAAAAGAAGAGAATAAATGAAAAACATTTTTAATGTGAGCTGAGGAATCAAATATCAAAGTAGGTAGTTTGTTCACATGTTGTCTTAGATATGCAGTTAGTGCCTTTTACATCTGATGTACTGATTTGTAGCTACAGCCAATCAGAACGTTTTTTCTGTTTATTGTTAACATGAAACTAGTGTGAATAAATTGGCAGCATTTTAAAGTTCAGACATAACAATCCATTTAAAAAGTCTTGACACCTGTATTTTTTGATTGACATGTCATTTTACATATTTATGGGGTGTGACATATCAATACATGTATCGAACACGTAATGATCAGATCAGGGTCATTGGTAGATTCAAAACCGCAGATATTTATCATTTCTTTGTTAGGACTCCATACTAGCTCTTTTGAAACACAATTAATTGTTGTCAACCATCATTACCCTACTGTGCTTTCGACATGAGAAGTTACTCCTCCTCTCCATCCAGCTGCACCCTTGTAGCCATTAACCATCCTCTCTTCATCCCTCCCTCCCTACATTCTAACAGAATGTCTTGTGTAATATATGGCGGGATGGTTCTTCTCATGTTCTCTCTTGGCAGAGAGATTGAAAATGGAGACATGTAGTCTGTTTATTAGATACCTACTGTGGATACATGATCTCAGGTTAGGATGTAGTTCCATGCTCTCTGTAAGCTTTGTAAGCTATTTCCTCCCAAACACACGGTCAGAATTGAGAAGGCCAACTGCCTTTAGCTTTGTCTGCCTAACGGGGAAAGTTGGGCATCATGGGTGTACTGGGACTCTGTTCTATATGTCTGCTTTCAGTTGGCTCCATTTTTAAACCAGTTTGGAATTAATTCTAAGTCTGAAAGGTTGACTGACAGTTTTACCTTTTGAGTTATTAATTTCACCCACATTGCTGAGAGGTCTCCTTGGTGTGTGGAGTGCCTTTCCTTCCTGCTTCTGACAGGAAGACACAGGTTCTGAAAATTCCTTTCATATTTCACTTCAGCTCTTGGTTGTCATGTTTATATTTTTAGGTTAAATCTCCGTGAACTTGGACCACTGGCATCTCATATGCGTTGGTTTATCTGGCTCATGGCAGCTGGAGGAACAATTTATGTGTTTCTCTACCATGAAAAGTAAGAAAAAAAATTTATATTTGTTCCTTTTTAAACTGCCTCAATTTTACCTTGCATTGCAATATAATTTTATTTTTCTTCTTCAAAATAGTAGAAGTACCTAAATAGAATATATATTATTTTTAATAGATCTTCAGAACCACTTGGTATTCATTATTAATGGACAGATTGCTACAGAAAGATAGAAACAGCACATGTGTGGTGTGATATAGTTAAGGGATAATGCTAGTCATTTTCGAGCCAACGGGACCTCATTTCTCATCCTGAGGCAATTTAGCTTTATCCTCTATGAATATAAACAGTAATCACATGAGAAAAATAACCATTTTTCAAAGTTTCTATGAAAATTTGAAGATAATTGATTTTAAGTGCCCAGCACAACTTTTGCTCCACTAGGAGCCTAGGAGATGTTCCAAAGAGAGTTTTCTGTAAAAAGGGATATTTGTAAAGATGCCTGAATTCCTATTCTCATTACCTTAGTCCTGGGGTAGGGTTTTTTAAACCATTATTCATAGCTTATAGTTACAAGTGTTAGGCAGTGTTAAAATAAAAGCTTATTCAAATTCAGCACCTTGGTTCTGGAGATCTTCAGGTTCATCTTTTCCAGCTTCATTCTTAAAGGATGAGACTATTTACACCAAATAGTGATTCATCTGGAAATTAGGACCCAAGTGTCCCACTTTCTGTTCTACAGCTTTTTTCACTACCTTGAATTAGGCTTGAATTTGAGAGACTCAAAACCATGAAACTGTTGTCATTGGATTTATTAATCTACAGCTCATTACATTCTTTATTGTGCTTGGTAGAATAGCTCTGAGAATCTACCGTAATTTGTGTTTATCAGAAAGTATTAAAATGGTTTTTCTCTTTCAGAAGAAAATGGCAGTTTCGACTAAATTCTATCTGTTTTAAAATTCACTTACAAGACCTTTTTGACCATAAGTGGTAATGTTATACTTTAGTATTGTGGCGTTATGCAGTACATACAATTCTAAGGGACAAGTTTGCTTCTTGGGCTCAAAGCCCTAATTTATATCCTGGAAATAATAGGAAGTAAGAGAACTGTCCTTTCTTATTGCAAGCCTGCTGATGGCAACCAAAACCATAAACCGATTCTTTCTATGACAGGATTACTTTACGGCAGGCTTTGATTATAAAACATGAAGAATAAGATGTGAGTCACGCTTAGCCGTTTAATTTAGTAGAAGTAAGTACTTCGGGAAGTACACAAATTATGGCAGGTACAACTCCAGACTTTGCGGATCCAAACTTAAATAAAACGTGGTCCTTGCCTTTGGGGGAAAAAATACAAGTTGAATTTTACTTCAATGTGTTTCTCAATAGTTTTCAGATATTCTGCTGTAGTGTGACATGAGCCGCTTAACAGGTTGGAGTTTGTCTGTGAGAGTCAAACAGAGATGCATGCCTTTCCCCAGGGCTGCTATTCCTTTTCACTGATAAAGTTGGCCCCCAGCTGCATGCATCCCCATGTTTCTTCATAATTTCACCGTCTTAGAGCTCTGAGTTGGAATGGTAATGAAAGCTGACCCTCTAGGAAAATGCAAGGTGGGTTGGATTCTGGATAACTACTTTTGGCAGAAAACATTTTCTAGGTAGCATATGAAGTTTGATGCCTTTTCAGTTCTGAAAGAAATGTTCATTCATTATCACTCAACTATGCTGTGTTGCAGTGAAGCCTAATGGTCTCATCCTAAGAAGTGTATTTTATTTGACTAATAAATATTCTATAGTTCTTTTTTAAAAAGAAAAAAAGGAAAGGCTGGTATGTACATGGTAATACAGTTAGCCACATTTCTGTTGTTGCAGGTATAAGGTGGTTGAGCTCTTTTTCTATCTCACAATGGGATTCTCCCCGGCCTTGGTGGTGACATCAATGGTAAGAAGCGACTTTACAATTCTTATTTTGTCTTTGAGATTCTTAATATGATTATGGTTATGATTTTTCTTTCTGAAGCTATGACTTACCCATTAACTAGGGATGTGACAGGAAAAAAATATGTCCACACAGGTGTGCCAGCAACTTGTAATGTGTAATGTCTATAGTTTGGAAAAACTGTGTGTTTAGCTGTGGTTCTCTTCCTGTGCTATTCTTGTGTATTTAGTTGTCTCTTCTGGGTGGGTCTTTGGGTTTTTCATCCTGCCCCAACTCTTTACCGAAACTTCTCAAACCTGAACCTATGGAAAGGTCAATTTTCAAGGCTTCTTACAATGAAGAAAATATAAATTACCAACTTCTAAAATCTAAAGAATTAGAGGAACCTTAAAATGGTCATTTGTTTTAACCTTCTGTCAGATATTTTTAAAACGCCATCAGTCGTTTCTTTTCACTTGTTTTTAAGTCACAGTGTTTCTCTTCTCAAGGAAAGCAGTTTTCTTTACTTTGCTTGGAAATATCTTTTGAGAACTTTCATGGATAGAAATGTTACATTACCTTTGGTAGGTAGTCTCATGTATGTTTTGCATTCCCTTTCAGATTGAATTACTCTTGAGAGATATGTGAGTTTATCATTTGAAACAGAAACATTACAACTTTGTGGTCCCCATCAGATGGTTACTTGTGCCATTATGTTATGTGCTCCAGCATCTATATCCTACATTTTTTGGCCCTAGCCACTAAATTAAGGAGGTCCCTATGTCTTTAGTTTGAACTCTGTCCCAGCCTGCAGTGGTCAGAAGCACTGTACCTGTGGCTTCCCTCTCAAGTTCATAGGCACCTTATGAGAACATAATTCCACTGCACATAGTTGTCCTGGTTACCAAAACAAACCTGTAACGGGTTTAGGAGTTAAAATGGATTCTATTTCTTCGGAGTGTATGTCTTATGAGAATGTAACATAGCACGTTGGAGATTTGTGATGGCTTTAGTAATCACCTAGCACCAAAAATACACATAGTTTAGTTGGAGAATGTGGAATGGTACAGACCGGAAGACAGATGACTAAAATGAGAAAATCAGCCATTAAGGCTGTATCATTAGAGGGCGATTCAGGACACCCAAAGCAATATAAGCAAGGTCTATGCAGATCGGTTACTAATTAGAGTAGAATTTTAAGTAGATTCCCTCAGGGTATCCTAAGAGCAGGTTTAGCCAGTATTTTTATTAGCCTAAATCCTTAATTGGTATTTCCATAAGTGGCACAAAGGCAGGTGACTAATGTTTATGATAATCAAGCAGGACAATCCCCATACTGCCCTCATAGAACGTAGAATCAAGTAAGCAAATACAACTTGTATTAAATAAGAAAGTATCGGGAAATTCTGTAATGTCTTTAATTGGGAGAAAGGTCAGGCTGTTATGGGAAGACATGACAGAAATAACAGAAGAAGTGATATTTATGTTGATTCAAGAAGATAAGTAGGAGCCAAGAGCTGGTAGTGGTTAGACAAGTGTGACATGTAGAGAAGACAGCATAAAGGAAGCCCAGAGAGAGGGAAAGCACTGGCTGCTCTAAGGAATTAGAAATGGTTCATGGTTTGGAATACAGAACGCGTGCCCCTGTTTGAGTGTGTACATATGCCGGAAGGGGTAGGCATGCAGGTAGCACAGATCTTGTGATAAAGCCGGGGAGCTTGACAGCATTCAGATCAAAAAGGATCTCCCAAACCTTCTGAACTAACAAAGTAACTATGTGAATAGAGACCCAAAGCTTTGGTTCTGGTTGGAATCCTGATTAGAATCAAACTTACACTTCTGCCGTAAAGAACTAGAAAACTGGAAAAAGAATAAAAGAATAAAAGCAACTTTTTTTTTTTTTTAAGCATTAAACATAGTACAGGACTAGGAATCTTTTTTTTTTTTCTTTTTTTGACAGGCAGAGTGGACAGTAGAGGGAGACAGAGAGAAAGGTCTTCCTTTTTGCCGTTGGTTCACCCTCCAATGGCTGCCGCAGTAGGCACGCTGCGGCCGGCGCACCGCGCTGTTCCAATGGCAGGAGCCAGGTGCTTCTCCTGGTCTCCCATGAGGTGCAGGGCCCAAGAACTTGGACCATCCTCCACTGCACTCCCTGGCCACAGCAGAGAGCTGGCCTGGAAGAGGGGCAACCGGGACAGAATCCGGTGCCCCGACCGGGACTAGAACCCGGTGTGCCGGCGCCGCAAGGCGGAGGATTAGCCTAGTGAGCCGCGGCACCGGCTAGGACTAGGAATCTTAAGAAACACACACAAAAAAAAAAAAAAAAAAAATGAGCTGCGGTTCATCCCAGTTGTTTACCTGGAGATGCTTTCCAAGCAGCCGTAACAGGCAGTGGGGCCCAGAGCACGGCAGTCTTGAATGGAGGAAACAGAAACTGATGTTCCAGGCTACCAACTGCTGCACTTTGTGGGTTGGGTATCAGAGAGGAGGGTGTTGTCCAAAGGAGAGGTTTCAGCAGTCTACAGAGAAGTTTCCTGAAGTCTGCCATATAGCAAGCTGAGTTTATTCAGGGCAAAGACTCTACAAGCCCTGGTCTAGAATAACTCTGAGGTAAATGGAGATTCCAGAAAGTTCCCAGTGCTGAGTGATAGTGGAATTTCAACCAGCCAGCGTGGAGAGACCGTGCTGAACATGCCAGGCATTCAGTTGACCCAACCAGGGCTATAACATAGGAGCAGAACTACACAAGCCCCAGAATGAGCGCTGGTCTGGAATTGCCATAACAAGGCCTTCAAACAAACCTTAGAAGTATAAAATTAATTCTCCCAAGATAAACTTCCTACTAGAACAAAACTCAACAATCTTTAATTAAAGACAACAAAATCTAACGACACGGCATTCACGATCTAGCTTACTAAATAGGCAAGAAGCAGGAAAATGACACATGCCCAAGGAAAAACAGGTCAGTTGACATAGGTCCAAAGATGACCGATGTTGAAATTCATCTGCAAGCACTTTACAACGTAATGAGTAAACAAATGAGGAATCTCAAAAATAAATAGAGGCTGTAAAATATTAAGTCAACTGGATGCTAGATCAGAAAACTGTGATGTCTTGAGAAAAAAGTTTATTGGAGGGGTTTAACAGCAGGTTGGATACTGTAGAGGTTGGTGACTTTGAAGCAAGGTCAACAGAAATAGCACAAATGGAAGCATCAGAGAAAAGTCATTAAAAAATGATCAGCGCATTAGTAACCCAGTGGGCAATATCAAGTGATCTGATGAAATGTAACAGAAATAATAGTTGAGACTTTTCCAAATTTGATGAAAAATGCCAACCCACAGATGCCCAAAGCACAATGAAGCCTGAGCGAGGTAAACACAAAGAAAACTACACTTAAGCACATTATCGTTAAATTACTAAAAAACAAGATGAAAAAAAAAAATTCTTAAAATCAACCAGAGAACAAAGGAGAAAAGAATGATCACCGACATTGCATCAGGATCTGGATGCAGAGTGCAACGCAATGGAACCTTCAAGATGATACGAGAATGCCTGCCAACTACAAGCGGAGGCTAACTCAGCATGGTGACTGTCCTATCAAAGATAAATCAAGAGTTCTGGGAGGGATGAATCTGTGAGTGAATACAAAGGGTGTTCATTCACATTTTTTCAAAAGATAATGGGGGGGTTCATCATATGGAGAACTTAAGTATACGACAACAGGACGGGTGTGGAAAAATGGAAGTATATAGTTATAAGGGTCATAACTTTGTGCAGGGGGGTATAATGATAATAGCTTGTGATTTGTGAAGGATGCACTTAGTAATCCATGGAGCAACTGCCAACAAAAAACATAATAAATGTTATTGCAAAATCATGTAATAGAGAAAACATAAACTGCAACCCAGAGTTACTCAATTGAATCTAAAGGAAGGCGAGAAAAGAGGAAAAATGGAACAAAGAACAGATTAAACCAAATAGAAAATAAGAAGGGAGGCTTAAACACAACCACAGCAGTAATTATATCGGTGTTGTATGTAATAATTAAATGAGAATGGACTGAACACTCCAATTAAAAGGCAAAGATTTTCAGACTGCGTTAAAAAGCAAGACTCAGCTGGATGTGTTTATATGAAAAAGACTTTAAAAAGGTAGATAAATTAAAAATTAAAAAAAATTGAGAAAGAAATGCCATCAAAGCACTAATCACAAAAAGCTGAAATGGTTAGGTTAATACCAGGCAAAGTAGATACCAGGACAGGGAATACTGCCAGAGCTTATGAGGGCATTTCGTAATGATAAAAGGAACATTTCTAAGAAGATTTAACAATCTTAAGTGTGTAATCGATAATAGGGCTTCAACCTACTTGGGACAAAATCTAACAGAATTAATACAGAAGAAAAAAATCTCAATCATAATTGGAGATTTTAATATCCCTCTGATAGTTATTGAACAAATAATTGGACAAAAAAGTAGTAAGGATAGATTTGAGCAACCCTGTCAACAATTTAACCTAATTGGCATTTTAGACAGCTCCACCCAAACACTGCAGTACATAGGTTCCTTTGATCAAAGTAGATGATATGTTGGGCCATGAAGTAATCTTCAGTGAATCTCAGAGAATTGCAATTGTGCAACAAAAACAATGTGCAAAATCCCCCAAATATTTGAAAATTAAACACCACACTTCTAAATAAACTCAGGTCAAAGAACAGATTACACAGGAAATGAGAAGATATTTTGAACTGGATTATAATGAAAATACAGCCTAACAGACTCTGGGACGCAGGCTAGGCAGTGCTAGGAAGAAACTGTGCTGCATTAGATGCTTTTAGTCTCTTGACACTTAGTGTTATGTCTCAATTTGGCTAAACCACAGATACCAGATATTTGTCAAACGTCAGTCTAATTGCTGCAAAGACCTTTTTAGGTGAGATTAGTATTTACCTCAGCAGACACTGAGTAGAGAAGGTTACTCTCCATCATGTGGACAGGTCTCAACCGATCCATTGAAGGCCTAAGGAGAAAAAGACTACTGTCTCTAGACTACTTTCTGATTCTCGCTGCAACATCAACTTTTCCCTGGGCCTCCAGCCTGCCAGCCCACCCTGCAGAATTCAGATTTGCCACCCCCATAATTGCATGAGCCAGTTCCTTAAAATAAGTTAGCATACACACCCTCTTTGTTCTAGTTCTCTGAAGAACATTAATGCCGTAGAAAGGTAGAAAGCTTTAAAATCTTGAAAGGCAGTCTCAAGAAGAAGCAAGAGATGTGGAAAGCCCCATATCAAAGAAGTTAAATCCCGGGGCCAGTGTTGTGATGTAGTGGGTTAAGCTGTGCCGTGCAATGCTGGCATCCCATTTTGGAGGGCCGATCCCAGTCCCGGCTGCTCTGCCTCCTATGCAGCTCCCTGCTATTGCACCTGAGAAGGTAGCAGGTGATGGCCCAAGTACATGGGCCCCACAAGTACATGTCATCCACATGGAAGAACAGGATAGAGTTCCTGGATCCTATCTTCGGTCTGGTCACGGCCCTTTGAGGGGTGAACCAGTGGATGGAAGATTCTCTCTCTCTCTCTCTCTCTCTCTCTCTCTCTCTGTCTTATCTCTCCCTCTTTCTCTGTTGCTCTTTCAAATAAATAAATATGGAAATCTTTTTCTAAAAGGAAAGAAATTAAACCCACATCAAAAGGCCTTCCTAGTATCTTCACTGATAGTCTATCAACTATTGAATGTAGAAATAATTCATGTCCTGTACAAACTTTCACAAAGTAAACACTTCCCCAGTATATTTTACAAGGCCATTATTACCTAGATTCCAAAATCACACAAAGACATGACAAGAAAACTACACACCAGTACCCTTCGTGAAACAGAAAACATTTCAACAGAAGATTGGCAAATCTAAGTCACCAATATATAAAAAGAATAGTGCATCATAGTCATCAGGCTTATTTTAGGAAGGCAAGGTTGGTAAATCACTTAAATTCAGACACTGAGATTTACCACATTGAGAGACTCAAAGAGAAAAGGCTATGGTCATCTCCATAGATGCAGAAAACATCATTTGAGAAAAATCTGATACTGATTGATGATTTTATTTGTTTTTCACTTTATTTGAAAGGCAGATAGACAAAAAGAAAGCTTTTGTTTGCTGGTTCCCTCCTCATGCACGTACCGGGCAGGACGGGGCCAGGCTGAAGCCAGGAGCCTGAGGCTCAATGGCATGCTCTCATCCAGGTGGCAGGGACCTCAGTGCTCGAGCCAGGCATCCGCTGCCTCCTAGGGAGGGAGTGCAGCAGCAGGAAGCTGGATGAGAAGCAGCGTAGGCCAGGACTTGAACCACACCCTGGTACAGCACATAGCCTATCCACCATGCCAAAAGTCCACCCCTTTATTCATGATTTGTTATTATTATTATTATTATTATTTTATTTGACAGGTAGAGTTACAGACAGTAAGAGAGAGACAGAGAGAAATATCTTCCTTCTGTTGGTTCACTCCCCAAATAGCCGCAACGGCTGGAGCTATGCCAATCCGAAGCCAGGAGCCAGGAGCTTCTTCCTGGTCTCCCACTTGGTGCAGGGGCCCAAGCACCTGGGCCATCCTCCACTGCTGTCCCAGGCCACAACAGAGAGCTGGATTGGAAGAGGAGCAGCTTGGACTAGAACCGGCGGCGCCACAGGCGGAGGATTAACTCAGTGTGCCTTAGCACTGGCCCCTCACGATTTTTTTTTTTTAGAAAGTCACAACCAACTTGGCTACTTCCTAACCCTGACAAAAAAGCCTTTATGAAAAAAGCTTGCCGGGCTGGCGCCGCAACTCAATAGGCTAATCCTCCGCCTGCGGCGCTGGCACACCAGGTTCTAGTCCCGGTCGGGGCACCGGATTCTGTCCCGGTTGCCCCTCTTCCAGGCCAGCTCTCTGCTGTGGCCAGGGAGTGCAGTGGAGGATGGCCCGAGTGCTTGGGCCCTGCACCCCATGGGAGACCAGGAGAAGCACCTGGCTCCTGGCTTCGGATCAGCGCGGTGCACCGGCCACAGCGGCCATTGGTGGGTGAACCAGCGGCAAAAGGAAGACCTTTCTCTCTGTCTCTCTCTCTCCCTGTCCACTCTGCCTGTCAAAAAAAAAAAAAAAAAAAAAAAAAAAGAAAGAAAAAAACTTGCCAAGCTAATATACTTAACAGAGAAATACTGAATGATTGGGAGAAAAAGGCAGCAATGTCTACTCTTGCCACTTCTATTCAGTATTAAACTGAGGTTCTGACCATGAAGTAAGGTGAGAAAAAGAACTGAAAGGCACACAAGAAGCAAAAGGAAAGATGAAATTGTCTTTTCTCACAAACAATCTTGATCACATATTTAGAAAATCCTAAGGACTCTACAAAAAGTTTCTAGAACTAAGCAAATTTACTAAGGCTATAGAATATAGTTAAAATATAGGAATTGATTTTATTCGCATATGCTTGCAATCAATGTGATTCAGGGGGAAATGGAAGTGTTTTCAAAAACATTATGAATAACTGCACATCTATATATGCAACTTCACAATATATTCAAAAATAATTATTTATTTGAGAGGTAGAGTTACAGACAGTGAGAGGGAGAGACACAGAGAGAGAGGCCTTCCATCTACTGGATCACTCCCCAAATGGCCACAATGGCCAGAGCTGCGCTGATCTGAACCAGGAGCTTCTTCTGGGTCTCCAACATGGGTGCAGAAGCCCAAGCACTTGGGCCATCTTCCACTGTTTTTCCAGGCCATAGAAGAGAGCTGGAATGGAAAAGGAGCAGCCAGGACTTAACTGGTGCCCATTTGGGATGCTGGCACTGCATGTGGAGGATTAACCTACTGTGCCATAGCACTAACTCTGCAAAACTTAATTTAAGGTAGCTTATAGACCTCAGTCTAAAACTAAAATTTCTAGAAAACATAGACACTTCAGGAAACATAGCAGCATCGTATCATCACAGTTTTAAAACAGGCAAAGATTATTTTTGCCACAGAAAGCTCCAATCATAAAAGAAGAAAAAAGTTGGATTTTTGCAAAAGTTAAAAATTCTGCTCACTGGGGCCAGCACTGTAGCGCAGCAGGTTAACGCCCTGGCCTGAAGTGCCGGCATCCCGTATGGGCACCGGTTTGAGACCCAACTGCTCCACTTCCAGTCCAGCTCTCTACTATGGCCTGGGAAAGCAGTAGAAGATGGCCCAAATCCTTGGGCCCCCGCACTTGTGTGGGAGACCTGGAAGAAGCTCCTGGCTCCTGGCTTCAGATCGGCATAGCTCTGGCTATTGCAGCCAATTGGGGAGTGAACCATCAGATGGAAGACCTCCCCTGCTGCCTCTCCTCTCTCTGTGTAACTCTGACTTTCAAATAAATAAATAAATCTTAAAAAAAAAAAAAAGTTCTGTTCATTGGAAAACACAATTAAGAAAATGAACAGACAAGCCACAAGTGGGAAGCAGTTACTTGCTTTTTCTATATGTGTCTGATAAAGAACATGTATCCTGAATATGTTTTTTCTCTCTTTTTTTAAAGATTTTATTTATTTATTTGAGAGGTAGAGTTCAGACAGTGAGAGGGAGAGACAGAGCAAAAGGTCTTCCTTCCTTTGGTTCACTCCCCAAATGGCTGCAGTGACCAGAGCTGTGCCAATCTGAAGCCAGGCTAGGAGCTTCTTCCGGGTCTCCCACGCAGGTGCAGGGGCCCAAGGTCTTGGGCCATTTTCTACTGCTTTCCCAGGCCATAGCAGAGAGCTAGATTGGCAGAGGAGCAGCCGGGACTAGAACCGGCGCTCATATGGGATGCCGGTGCCACAGGCTGAGGATTAACCTACTGCACCATGGCGCCAGCCCCCTGAATATATTTTTTCAAAACCTTCCAAATCAGTACATAAAAGGACAGTCCTGTAAAAAATGGGTAAACGATTTGAACAGACATTTCACAAAGATTAGTATCCAGTTATCCAATAATCCTTGAAAAAGTGGGCATTGTTAGTCATCAGGGAAATGCAAATGTCAACTGCACTGTGCTACAACTACACACCCTGTAGAGTGGTTAGAATCAAGAAGACTGACAACACCAATTCCAGCAAGGGTGAAAAGTGATATACATGTGTGAGCATTGTAAAGTGACATGACCACTTCAGAAACTGCTTAGTTTCTTTTAAAATTAAATATACATGTGTCCTGTGATTCCATAAGCATTGCCTGACAGGAATCAAAACATGTGTTAACAAAAAAGACTTTAAAATGATATAAACATTAACTTCATTCATCATAGCACCAAATTATGTTAAATAATGCAATGGACTACTAACCAATAAAAAAGTATAAGTGAAAGATATACACCAGGATATGCATGAATCTCAGAAATGTAATGTGGAGCAAAAAAGAAGCCAGACACTGGAATTTATGTATAATTGCATTCATGCGAGGCTCTGGGCGAAACAGACTTTGTGGTTATAGTAAAAACAGCTGTTGCCTTGGTGGCCAGGATTGAGAAAGGAGTCCAGACAACATTTTGGGATATTGGAATAATTGTACATCTTGATAGGAATGTGTGTTACATGAATGTGTACATTTATTGGAACTCACTCTTCATCTAAGATCTGTGTATTACACTCTAAATCAACTGGCAATTTTTACTGCCACTCCCTCCACCCCACCAAAAAGCAAGAGTTATGACCCAGATCATCTTGGTCCCCTTCCCAGTTCTGATACTTGAAAGTTATCTAGCCTTGGGCTTTGCATTTTAGTTTTCTCATCTGTAAGATGGGGATAATAATAGTAAATCAGTACATGGAGGTGCTTCAGGCAGTAGCTGGCATATAGTGACACTAATGACATTGCTAATGAAAGCATTTCATTTTGCATGTTTTAGAATTAATTATGTTCCAGTCTTTGAAAGTTGATAAAGTAAATATGGTGTCTAGAACTGTCTATTAATACTTTGTAGTCAGAACCAACCTGTGTGCTTGGTTTGGTCTCTTGTTTTATTAGAAAGAAAAGAGTGGTGTCTTGTTTAGTGCAGTGACCACCTCTGTGACTGTGTTCTGGTTCTGTGGCTGTAGTGGCCTCACCTGTTGGAAGGGTGATTCGTAATACCTGGGAGTCCCATGTGCCTTTGAGAATCTGATGAACTCTTTAACCCTCCCCTAGAAAAAGGTTCCTAATTCACATGCACAGAAATTTTTGCATAATAGGAATTAACTGCCCTCTAACCTTTAGGAAATAATAAATGTGAGGTTCAGGTTTTTAAATTTTAAATAAAAATGAATCTGAAAGATAAGGAAAAATCTAGTGTCAGCCAATTTCAGTTGCATTCCTCCCCCTCCTTTGGTCCTGGAGGCTTAGGTGAACGTCAGAAATAGGAATGATCCTCATACCTGGCACTCACGTGTCGATAGTCTGTTGTCATTGCTTTTAGCCTAGGCCCATGGAGCCCACTCAAAGCAGGTGGCTGAATTAGAGCTTCCTATTCCTCTGCTGGGCTTGGCCGCAGGGACCTGTTCCAAGACTCTGTAGGCTGCTGCGGTCCATGCCCAGGCTTCTGGTTTACCCACACCCCTACCCCTTCCCAGGCCCTGCCATGATCTGGTTTCCACTCACTCTGCAGAACCCAGCAGCCTTTCTATTCTCAGTCCTCAGGAATCTAAGGGAATTACTTGTGTCTTCATCCGCTTCCAAGCACCACCTCTCTGCTCTCCCCTGGCACTCATCCTGTAGATGAGCCTCAGTCTTTGAAAACCAAGAACAAGCAGGAAGCAGCCTGAGAGACTCATTGTTGCCCCCTTTCCTATCATCAAAAGGTTGGGATGGTAGCTTTGGGATCCGCAAGGGGGAAGGCCTACACTTCCGGGAATGGAGAGGCCTACTTCCGGGGAAGAAAGTCCTTGTCAAGGTCCCTGCAGGTGCCTAAAGGTCAACCAATGAGGATCAGACCCGCCTCAACCTTTAACAACCCCATGCCCTGAATCTATAAAAGGAGCCCTCCGGATCTCTGACGCGCGACTTCCCTGGCCCCCGCTCTGTTGCTATGTTGGGACCGGGGAACCTCGCCCGGGAACGGAACCCCAATAAAAGCCTGTGAATTAAAAAAAAAAAAAAAAGAAAGAAAACCAAAAACAATCTGAAAAATTCTCTTTTGTCCTAAAGCCCACAAAATTGTTAACTTCCTGCTAAGCTAAGAAATGCCCAGGGCCGACGCCATGGCTCAATAGGCTAATCCTCCACCTGTGGCGCTGGCACACCAGGTTCTAGTCCCGGTCGGGGCGCCGGATTCTGTCCCGGTTGCTCCTCTTCCTGTCCAGCTCTCTGCTGTGGCCCGGGAGTGCAGTGGAGGATGGCCCAAGTCCTTGGTGCCTGCACCCATATGGGAGACCAGGAGAAGCACCTGGCTCCTGGCTTCGGATCAGCGCGATGCGCCGCCGGCCGCAGTGCCCCAGCCGTGGCGGCCATTGGAGGGTGAACCAATGGCAAGAGGAAGACCTTTCTCTCTCTCTCTCTCTCTCTCTCTCCCTCTCCCTCTCCCTCTCCCTGTCCACTCTGCCTGTCAAAATAAAAAAAAAAAAAAGAAAGAAAGAAAGAAAGAAAGAAATGCCCAGATGCAGAGACACCTACAAGTCTAGGAAATATCTTGTGCTAAGTAACCTATGATCTCCAGGGTCACTCGTAGTTAGGACTTCATGTGTCAACCGTGAGGAAGCTGTACACGCATATACGCACCAAAGCAGAGGAAGCCGCTCACAAGGGCAGTCCGTGTAGAACCGCAGCAGAAAGAGAAGTAAGAGGGAAATGACAAGCACAGTGGCTTGGGCCTGCCTCTGTGGCAAAGAAAGCTTTTAAAGAGGAAGATGGAAACCAAGTACTGTATTTTATTAAAATGTACGTCTGTGTCTGGCTAGGGTTGCAATCTTAGAACGTGCAAAACACAGGCAGAATGAGCTCCTTTTTAGCGTGGGACCTGTAACGTGATTTCTTGGTTGGATCAGGACTGCCAGTCCAAACGGTAATCTGGGTTGATGTCGAAGGGATTTCTTTTATGTTTGGTTCATGTTGACAGATCAGAATTCTGTTCACACAGAGCTTCTTCATTGTCTAGAAAATCAGGAGCCTTAGGGGGAATTACAGTTATCTCTGAAGCTTGTCACATCAGAGTAACATCCAACCCTTTTTATGTTTTTCCTCTGTTGACAGACTAACACCGACGGACTGCATGAACTTGCCTGTGGGGGCTTAATTTATTGCTTGGGAGTTGTGTTCTTCAAGAGCGATGGCATCATTCCATTTGCCCATGCCATCTGGCACCTGTTTGTGGCCACGGCAGCTGCGGTGCATTACTATGCCATTTGGAAGTACCTTTACCGAAGTCCTACGGACTTTATGCGACACTTATGACCAGAGTGTAGTGGGTCTCCAAGCCAGTATTATCTCAGTGGTGGCACTTGGGAGTGGGGTAAGAGCTGAAAATTGCACAGGGAGAGGAAGAAGAAGACAACTGCACTGACTTTCTTTATGTCTTTTGAATATTAATTACTGTGAAAGTGTAGAAGAGCTGTGTTCTGGAATTTTCCCCCTCACAGCAAATAGTGAATTATCCATTCCATTCCACTATCATGAAGGACTCTGAATAGACTTGGCCAACTGATGTTTACAAACCAGAATTTTGTATTTTAATTTTACAGATTTTACTACATGATTTTTCTAAATTACTAGGTCAGGTTGTTAAAGTCAGTGCAATAACAAAGCTTCCTTTTTAAGAAAAAAAATTATTTCTATCACTTTCCCATTCGCTGTGTAAAGAATCATGGACAGAACTTACACTACTTTTACCATGTTTCATCTTGGAATAACATGGTTCTTTTTTAAATAGAAACTTTTAGTTTTTTGTAAATTTTTAAAAAATATTTCATCGAAGCGCATCTCTGCGGCTCCTCATTCACGTTGTGAATTTTTGCAGCAGTCAACATTCCACAGACGAACAAACATTATACCTCTTCTGATAGTCTTATTAAGTGTGGAGATATTGCCAATTTTGAAAACTGCAGTTTTCCAAACTTTTCTGCCAACCTCTAACTCTGGATTCATGCTGCTTTGGGCCATAAACTTGACCTAGTTTGGTTTACCAGTGATGGAGAAGTATTTTGATATCATTAACTTTTTCAAAAGATCCAACTTCTCTCAATGCCTTTGCCATGTTGTCTTCAGGGTCTCTTTGAAGAGCAGGTGAACATTTTGTCTGTGTTAGGGTAGTGCTGTGGAGTTGGCCGTCTGCTGATGGCTCCTAAAGAGCATTAGGAGTTACACTGAATGGTGGCATTGTCTGTTTGGTGCCCAACAGTTAAGTCATCGTCACTTAGCTTTTATTATCAGTTTGATGTTCATTTTAAATTATGGAACTAGATGTGTAAATCCACATTTCTACCTTTCCTCTGTATCTCCTAATATAGGTTGTATTTTTTTTTTCATAAAAAATATTTAAAGCATTGTGTGATTAGTAGAAACTTGTGTCTGTAGTACATGGGTTATGTCCTGCCTCAGTGGAGTGATATTTATATATTATTTTGAGTTTTCCCTCAGTGTCTTATATTAAGATTAACATATCAGATTTATTGATTAATCTTTCTTTTGGTGTTTTAATAAACAAAATAACCTTGCCTTTAGATTGGGTGCCGATATTGCCCATTTTCCAGGAATGGGCTTGATCAATGGAATTGCTGGTTTGATGGTAAAGCTTATTAATTGAAAATTTTGTACTGATGTAGCTTTAAAAGAAAGTTTTTTGTGTGTATATGTTCAGAACTCTTGTGGAGAATTACTTTGGAATGAAGAACATATGAACTGATATTTGCTGGTGAATTCTTAAGTAGGCAAGGTACCCGGTGACAACACCAAGCAGACCACCCCTAACTGCATGATTCTGAACATCTGGATGCCTGTTGTTTTACTGTGCATATTTTATGTTTAATATATTAACTTTCTGTGGATTCATTTGAAGTTTGCTCAAAAGTAACATTGTCAGAACCACTAAAATGTATGTAAAAATTGTGCTGTAGATTAGAATAAAATTGTTACTTGGATTTGTCCCACTGTCTCTATATTAAATGACTGTGAAAATAATAATGCATGTTTGAGAGCTTGAGCTGATCTAGCATTTGTAATTCATATACTTGTCCTTTGTTGTTGTTGTTTTTTTTTTTAATCAGAATGGAAAGAAAAACAAATACGCCCTGTCATTTAGAACTCTCTATTCTGCTTCTGTGCCAAAGTCAGCTCAGACACTCAGCAGCACACATTTTCAGTTTAAAATATGCTGTAAGTTTAACAGATGAGGGCCCTCACCAAGAGAAGCCTCTTGATTTAGCTAATTTAACATACATAGGACTGGAGTCACAGGCTGTTCTGTTACCAACAAGACATACATCATATTCTAAACCCAACAACTCTGCAAGTGGTCCAGGTACATTCTGTAGAGTAGGAAGTGAAGGTCATTGACAGTAAATAACATTTGGCTTCATGCCAAATCAGAGAACTGGAACAGGAACCATTCAATTCCAAAGTGTCTCATTCTCCATATTCCACTGCATCTCTAGAGCCAGCAAAAATAAACAAATCAAAAAAGCTGAACAGAAGATTGATCAAGCATGGACATGAAAGAGCAAACACCAGTAAACCCTCAGACAACCCACTGTCAAATCGGATATGAGCACTGAGCGTCTTGAAGCATTGTTATCCCCAAGAATTCTGCCTCTGGCTCACCAGAGTGATGTCATTGATTTCTAGAGCATTTATCCGGGTGCTGTGCTGCCACCTTCCTGATGGCTATATCCAGTCAGGACCACAACTCTCTAACCAAATGCCTGCATGCCCCCAGGCATATTTTACTTCGTCTGTCCCAAATACGTTCATTATCTCCTCATTCCTTCCCCAAGCCCATCACTCTGAAACTTCCTATCTTAGTTAATGGCATGGCCATGGCCATTCATCCAACCTTGACTTCTCTTACTGAGGATATCCAACCAGTCAACCAGAGCTGTTAATATGCTCTGTCAACCTCCCTAATACGGTTGCTCTCCTTCCCCTGCTGAGGCCCTAAAAATCTCTAATTAGCAACTCAAGACTACTGCAGCTACTTCCTCATTTGCATCCCTGTCACTGCTTGCACCCCTCAAATGAGCTCATCTTTCATATTGATACCGGTGTTGTCTTCCTAAAATCTGAGCCCATCACCTGCTTCAAGTCTTCCACTGCTTGTTAGTCTCTAAGACATGCCCAGTGCCTTAGGATGGACTCCCAGCTCCCCAGTTGAACCCCACTTGACATCAGCCATGCTGGTGGACTTTACAGCTGCCAATACCCATGCCCTCATGATGTATTTGTGACTGTGCTTTGTACCTGCCGCTCCTCAACCTAGAATATCCTCAAAGCAGCCCCTCTCTTACCTGGTAAATGTTTGCTCATTCCAAACTCCTATCATATGCCATCCACCTCCACTGTGAGGTTGACCCAGGCCCCAACCACAGCTAGCAGTGCCCGTCCTGACTCCACAGTACTGGCATGCCTTCTTGATTCCTGTTGTGTTACACGGTGACTGTGTTTACTGCCTTCCCCTCGGTGGTCCTGAGACTGAACTCCTGGAAGGCAGGCATGAATCTCATCCATCTCTGTTCTAGCTTCTAGCATAGCACTGGACTCATGCTAAAGATTTGCCAAATAAAAGGAGAGAGAGGGAAGGGTCCTTGGAGGCTGACGTTGTGAAGGGGAGAGATGGAGAATACACAGGACAGACTGTTGTTGACCAAGTTCTCATCTGTCCTGAGCACCTAGCTGGGCTCTCACGTAGTGGCTGGCACCTGAGCTTCCCTGACCAGTGGTCAGCTAGCACATTCCTAGCAGCTGCAGGAAAGTCATGAGAAAGTGGAGCATGAATATAAAGGTCAACATAATAGTCCCTTTTCCCTACTTAATAATCGTGTAAAAGTACTACATAATTTTCATAGCCAGAATTTTCAGTAGCACCATCATTCTTCAGAACATGAATATACAGCCTATTTTGCTTAATCGCTTAGTTTTGAACATTTTGGTCGTTTCAAATTATCTATTATAAACAGTGTTGGGGGAGCAGGCAACTTTAGCCATATTTATGAGGTTTTTTTTTTTTAAAGATTTTGTTTATTTGAAATTCAGAATTACAGAGAGAAGGAGAGACAGAGAGCAAGCAAGAAAGAACTTCCATCCACTGGTTCACTCCCCAAGTGGCTGCAAAGGCTGAGAGAGCGAGCGAACTAGCTTTCATTCACTGGTTCACTCCCCAAATGGCTGCAAAGGCTGAGGCTGCACCAGGCTAAATCCAGGAGCCAGGAACTTCATCCAGGTCTCCCAAGTGGGTAGCAATGGCCCAAGCACTTAGATCTTCTTCCGTGGTTTTCCCAGGCCACTGTCAGGGAGCTGGATCAGAAGTAGAGCAGCTGGGACACGAACCAGTGCCCACATGGGATGTGTATGTTGTGGGCAGTGGCTTCATGGCTGCTACGCCACAGCACCTATCCCTATGATTGGGTTTTTATGATAATTAAACTGTTGGTTGTTATGTATTAGGCATTGTGATAGTTTACATAGATGATCTCACTTAACTTTACAGAAAACCTTTATAGGCAGATAGTTTAGCGCCACTTTACAGACGAGGAAACAAACATGGATGATGAATTTAGTTGTCCAAGGTGAGTGGCAGAGCTCTGCAGAATCCAGGCAGCCTAGAGTCTGTTATTCTCAAGAGTATAATTCCTGTGCCAAAGGGTTCTTCATGGATTTAATCAAAGGGAGACTTTTAAAAAATAAACCTTGGGGCAGGTGTCTGGCCTAGTGGTTAATACACACTTGGGACACCCACCTGCCATATCCGAGAGCCTGTGTTCGAGTCCCAGCTCCACTGCTGATTCTTAGCTTCCAACTCACGCTGACCCTGGTAGGCCAGAGGTGATGGCTCAAGTAGTTGGACCCCTGCCACCCTTTTTGTGAAACCTGGAAGGAGTTCCTGGCTCCCGGTTTCAGCTTGGCCCAGCCCCAGCTATTGCAGTTATTTGGGAAGTAAACCAGCCATGAGAGCGCGCTCTTTGTCACTCTCAAATAGATAAAATAAAGAAAAAACTTCCAAACCTCTACTCTTCTCCTCGCCAGCTTTGGATTGTCTCCTCTCCTCATGTGACAATTAGATGGACAGTGCGATAGGAAAATCTCCCAATGAAACTGACCTCAGAGAAGCTGGTTCACGCCCCTGCTTCTGAAGCAAAGGAGGGTTCCCAAGGGGGCCTGAGGAGTTTTTGTTCTAAGTTTTAACAAGGTTAGAATGCTAGCATTCATGTCTTTCTTATGCTTTTGCTATTTTAAAAAGACAGTGCCAATATGTTCTTACATTCTGTGCCATTCCCACCTACATCCCTGCAATGTTATTTTTCTAAGAAACAGTGCCACTGCACTTCAGCCGCTTTGCAAGGGGAGCTGAGCTATTCCCGTCGGGGGCCTGCTCAGCACTGCAGAGCGCTTTCTCATCCTGCCACATAGCTCATTATCACTCAGGCCTCTGCCGCAGTCAGAAGTCATTGTGTCAGAATAGGGCAGCCAGGCTTAAGGGGGCTGGAGGAATATGTTTTGGAGGCTTACCCTGTCTCCCGGGAGACAGGTCCTTTGGAGGCTTAGCCTGTCTCCTGGGAGACAGGTCCTTTGCTGTCCTCTTTTAGCCACACTCAATACACCTGCTGCGGCAATCGCTGAAATGACCAGAAAAACTTTTTCACCAAAGGGATTTGCTTCTCTTCAGATCGCACCAGTGTTTTCTGACTCCCATTTGTGAGTCATGTGTCAAGCTGGTGTGCAGTCAGCCTCTAACACATTGGCTGGGTGAGAATAGACTAGTTAATGTATTACCTTTGAGCCTCACTTCCTATCTACAAAAGGGGTATACTACCTCCTTCTTAGTACAGTCATAGGGATTAAAAAAAATACCCAAGATGTCTGGCATGTAGTTGGCACGAGGTGACTATTCCAGAGTTTCCTTCATATAGGACCAATTTGTGCAATTTAAAAACCATAGCTATACCCTATAGGAGGGTTTTCCTGTACAAACAACCTGAAGGAATAGTTGAGTACTATGCTTAAATCTTTGTGTGCATTTTGTAGCTTTTACAAATGGTCCTGGATCAAATGATGGCCAACGCTAAACTGAGGCGTGTGGACTTCCCAGGCTTTCTAATAATTTTGGGTCCTTTTAAACAACTATTCTTTAAATATTCAATGCTTTTGTAGACAAGAGGCTGCACGCTCACGAAGAAAGGGTAGGAAAGGAGCAAGCGGAGGCAGTTCTGTGCCCAGGTGGCAGCAGTGTACTCCACTTAGTACAACAGAAAGCCTTCAGTTACCTTGACCTATCCTCTACCAAACTGGACAGCAAGCTGACCCCCTTGCACTGTTACCTGAGCTTGCCTCTTCAGCGTTAACTCACTCCCCCTATCCCCTCGGTGGCTTCTGAAAGAATTCCTTCCAACCACAGTGTCTTCACCTGTTTGTTTCCCAGTGGATTGCTTATTCATGCAAGGTTTACTGAATATCAACTATGTGCCAGGAGCTGATCTAGGCACTGGGGATACTACAATGGAAACAAATATAAAGGATCAAATTCCTGCCTGTTGTGCAGGCTAGAGGACCCCCTGGCCCCACTCCACCACTCTGGATTTGACGCCTTGTGAGTTTTTGTTGATCTCTTTGTTGGCACTGTACAGACAGATGCCTGTGGCCACTGAGTGCAACAAGGTGCACAGGCAAGGACAGAGTGATGCTGATATTCCTAGCTCTCAGCATAGGTGCACTGCTTCATGCAATCCATTTGTGCCTTTGCCAGTCTGAGTTGGAGTTACCTGTCTCAAAATTTGCTTTTACTTTTGAGAGCTCCAAAGGAGCTCATGATTTAAAGGGACATGTGAACTCTGTCCTCAAGGAAATAACCCTCGTGCAGGAATGAATCAACCTCTACTTCAGCTGCACATTTGTGTAAGTGTGTCAGGCTCACCGGAAGTAGGGTTTGCTTATTCTCCCACGCAAGGGATGATGAACGATAAACACCTGCCTGGGCTAAGGTGTTTTGCTGCCTTGTTTACAGTGTCAGGATGCCTATGGTCCCTCCATCATTCATCCTAGTCTTACAGTGTGCCATGCCTGGAGTACTGGCTTGAGTTGCAGTACTGAATAAGCTAGCTCTGTGCCCCTCAGGAACCTGTACTCTCCTGGGGAAAAGAACTCGGGAACAAATTAATTTTAATCATGCAGTGTTTGTACTGGGTGCTACTGTTGGAGGAGGAGGGAATGAATTGCCCAGGGAAGTTAGAAGTCCTCGCCGCAAAAGCAGTATTTCAGCTGAGGCTTAAAGGGTGAATGAGGAATTGCCAGGGGAACAAGAAGTGAGGAGGCCGCATGTAAAGACAGAAAATAGGGAAAAGGACATTCGGGCAAACAAAAGAGCATGGAGTGCACTTGGGAGGATGCTGCATTGGAATGGGTGGAAGGACAAAGAATGATAACAAGTATTGACTGAGTTCTTGTGAAGGTCCCAGCCCATTCTTCATGTTTTATATACGTATTGATCCATGTGTAAGGATAATGCAAAATGTTCCTGGAAAATGGAATTATAAAAGGTTTATGTTGGTGTCATATTTTTTTCCCATTTATTTGAAAGGCAAACGGAGAGAGAAAAGAGAGAGAGAGAGAGAGAGAGAGAATGAGAATCTCCCATCTGCTGTTTTACTCCCCAGATGCCTACAACAGCCATGGCTGGGCCAAGAAGAAGTCAGAAGCTCAGAATTCAGTTTAAATCTTCCATGTGGGTAACAGAGACCCAAGTGTCTGAGCCATCACCCGCTGTCTCCCAGGGTGCACATTAGCAAGAAGCTGGAATTGGGAGCCACAGCCAGAATTGAACTCAGGCACTCTGATATGGATGTGGGCATGCCAAGCAGCATCTTAACCACTAGACCAGATGCCCAACCCAAATGCAAACAGTTTTTGAAGTACATGCATGCATGAGGTCTTCAGAAAGTTCCTGGAAAATGCACATTATGAGAAAATTATGCATGGATATTGAAACAGTTTACAACAAAATAAACATTTTAATTCCATTTACCGTGAACTTTAAAGAGTATCTTCATATCATTTTGGAGAGTGAGGAAGACAATTTTGTGTGCATGTGCATGGGTTTGTCTTGTTTCTGGGACTCCCTTTCCTTTGTCTCCTTTAAAATTCTTATGGAAGGCAAATATTTCATGGTTCATCCGTACTAATGGCCAAGGTACTGTATTAAAACTGAAACAGAACATAGTAAAGAGCACCAAGAATTGGTTGGATGGATCATCCATCATTGTGGATTGTTATCCTTTCTTATTGATTTAAATAATCAAGATCTGACTATGTTTATAGAGACTGTCATCCAAGTAATTTACTTAAACAGTGAGACCTCCTGTGTGGCAGATGCTGTTCCAGGTGCTGATGGTAAGGCAGTGAACAAGCAGACATAAGTTCCTGCCTCATGGGACACACTTGGGGATAAGGGTTGAGGGAGGAAGAAGATAGATAATTAACAAAATATGGAAGAAAATCAAAATATGTTCAGTGGTGATAAGTGCCAGGGAGAAACATCAACCAGGACAGAGGCATGGGAAATGCTGAGGGTAGGGATGGGTAGCAGTCAGGGAAGGGGTATTGGAGTTAAGACCTTAGAGGCCAAGGACATGGCCACCTGGCTGCCTGCTGGGAAAGGCCTTCAGGCAGAGGCCACAGGAAGTGTGAAGGCCTGAGCTGGAGAGAGACCAGGTGCAGAGAGCGGCCAACATGAGGATTTGGTGCTAAAGGAGAACAGTCTTGGGGATGAGGTCAAGGTGGTGACAAGGACTCTCTCCTTTGATGTCGAGTCTCGCTCTTCTGAGTCCTCATTCTGCCTAGTCCCATTTAGTCTAGTTTTACCAAGTATCCTACTGGGTCATTTTAGCAAAACTTCCCCACCTTTGATATCCGATCCAATTCCTTGTCTCACTCTTGATATTAACCCTGGCCTGCCTTCAGCCAGAATCTCCCTGGCCCTGATGGTACCTCTTAGTAATTTCCTAACCACTAATCTCCACTCTTCTGCTTGGCTACACCTCTCCATTTGCCCTTGTTGATTTTAGAGTTTAATCTCTCCTACTACAAAACTCCATTGTGCCTGCACCGCAGCTCAATAGGCTAATCCTACACCTGCGGCACAAGCACACCGGGTTCTAGTCCCGGTCAGGGCACCAGATTCTGTCCCAGTTGCCCCTCTTCCAGGCCAGCTCTCTGCTGTGGCCCGGGAGTGCAGTGGAGGATGGCCCAAGTGCTTGGGCCCTGCACCCCATGGGAGACCAGGAGAAGCACCTGGCTCCTGGCTTTGGATCAGCGCGGTGCGCCGGGTGCAGTGGCCATTGGAGGGTGAACCAACGGCAAAAGAAAGACCTTTCTCTCTGTCTCTCTCTGTCACTCTGCCTATCAAAAACAAAAAAACAAAAAAACAAAAAAACAAAAACACCTCCATTGTACTAGTTCTGCTGGAAAACAATCCTCACCATCTTTAACAAGTATCACAAATTAAAAGTCCTGACCAATTTTTTCTTCCAGAGGAGCACTGAAAGGCAAAGTACATAGGATTTTGTAAGCCACTGTAAGGTTCATAGGTGCATGTGTGGGGTTGTTTTTCATGGTAAGATTTCCTGTGAAATTACCCATACTCAGGTATTAGAACCATGGCAGCATATGGACTCAGAATACTGAATTGAGTCCTGGCTTAAAAAGATTCCAGCCATGTTCCTTAGCATCAGTTTATCAGTAACATATAGATTTTAATATTAAGACCGTTGACCTTACAGAGTAGGAAACACAGTGAAAATGTTAAGAAAAAAAACAAAACAGGTCGCTAATGAGCAGGTCTTTGTGCAGCAGTTAAGCCACCACTTGGGATGCCCACATTCCATATTGCAATGTTTCATTAAATTCCTAGCTCCAGCTTCCTGCCAGTGTAGCTCCTGGGAGGCAGCAGTGATGGCTCAAGTAATGGGGTTCCTGACACCTACATGGGGGTCCTGGATTGTGTTCCCAGCTCCCAGCTTTGGCCTCTGACCCCTGTGGGCATTTAGGCAGTGAACCAATGCATACATCTCTCTAAAATGAATTAAAATTAATAAATTAAAATGACCACAAGTCTTAAAGATAAAAGTGAACCTGCATATTTTTCAAAGCCTTGAATTATCTAATATGTTGGGGGCGGTGGGATCCTGGAGGGAGCTGAAGTCATCCTGGTTGACTTTCCTTCCCTACTGTATACCTGTCCCTACCCCATGGCTGCCTTCTGCTCCTGTGAAAGAAAGGATCCTCTGCAATGGCTTCTCTCTCTTCTACCCATGAATTTAACTCTGTTCACATGGATGCCTAGGTGACAGAAATAGCATCCTACATCTGGCCCAAGTCTACCTTGAGTCAGTGTTAGGAACTTGAGCCAGTGAGGACTAAAAGGCTTGTCACATTTCTGTCTTAGGGATTGTGGCCTAGAAACCAGTGGAGAGGAAAGAGACCCATGACTTGGCCATGTTGAGCCTGGATGTCCTCATCAAGGGACAATTATGCTATCAGCCTTAAAGAGCTGCAGTGAGATTATTTACATAAAGTATCTAGCACAGGACCTGACAATCAATACATGCTGAATTCCATTCTCAATTATTTCTTCATCAGAGTTGCTCTGATGAATGTGAAACAACCTTTGGATAGAAATTAGGGCAAAGGAGTATAAGCAGATTGCTCTGTCCTTAACTCTTCTCATCCCATACTAGTGAAAGGCAGCCCTAACTCCAACTAAGGCTCTTCCTCAGTGCATCAGCTGGTTGAGATCTCCTCCACCAACCATCTTGCCTCAATCCCCATTTTTAGCTTTTAGCTTTCATCATGTTTTTCCTCCCCAAGGGACTCAACACTTTATTCTTGGATCTCCCCTCACCCCTGGCCTCCCTGACATGACTGCCCTCTTATTTCCCCCACGTCTCTCTGGCCTCTCTTTATCAGTCTTAACGGGTTTCTTCAACTCTACTCAGTCTTAAATACTGGTGTTTCCTGGAGTCAACCTCAGTTCTTATTTTCTGTCCCTATCCATTCTCTCTTGCTCTACCACTGACATCTGTGGTGAGAGTCTGTGCTCTCAAGCTCTCTCCTGACTTCCAGATCTGTAAGTTCATTTGTGTTCTGGCAATTTACATGTAGGTGTTCCATCATACCCACCTCAAAGTCAATATTTTCAAAGCTAAACAAATGCTCTGAAACTTGTTTCTCCTCTTCTGTAAGCCAACAACAGAAGTATCCACACAATCACGTAAGCCAGACACCTGGGAGTTGTTCTAGACCCCTCCCTCCCTACCTCCCTCCTATCCACCCTTCACATTGCATGGTCCCCCTTTTATTTATTTATTTATTTTTTGACAGGCAGAGTGGACAGGGAGAGAGAGAGACAGAGAGAAAGGTCTTCCTTTTTGCCATTGGTTCACCCTCCAATGGCCGCCGCTGCCGGCGAACCGCGGCTGGCGCACCGTGCTGATCCGAAGGCAGGAGCCAGGTGCTTCTCCTGGTCTCCCATGGGGTGCAGGGCCCAAGGACCTGGGCCATCCTCCACTGCACTCCCGGGCCACAGCAGAGAGCTGGCCTGGAAGAGGGGCAACCGGGACAGAATCCGGTGCCCCGACCGGGACTAGAACCCGGTGTGCCAGCGCCGCTAGGTGAAGGATTAGCCTGTTGAGCCACAGCACCGGCCGCATGGTCCCCTTTTGTCCCTTGCCTTCTCTGCTCAGATCTCTGTGTGTGTGTGTGTGTGTGTGTCTGTTTCTCTCTCTCTCTGTCTCTCTAACCCTATCTCCACAGGCACCACCTTGGCTAAGACACTTATCTATTCTCAGATGGTTTACTATGACAGCTCAGAACGGTTCTCTTTGCTACCAGCCCCTTCCTTCAATCTCATACACCTCTCATCTATTCTCCATTTTTCTACCTGAGAATTCTTCAAATGAGAATCCCATTCAATTCCCTGAAATGGTTCCCTCCTGAGTCTGGAGGTTATCTGTCTGGACTCATCTCTCGCCACTACATAGCAGACTGCTTGCTATGGCTCAAACACCCCACTGGGTTAGTGACTCCATGCATGATACATGCTGTGCTCTCTTCCTAGAATGCCTTCCCTGCTCTACCTTCACCACTGTCCATCAACACTGAAAACTCCTACTTATCCTTAAAGTCCAAGTTTAAGTGTCACCTCCTCCTAAAAGTCTTTGCTGCCCCCCCACCCCGGACTTAGGACTCGTTCTCATTCTTCTAGAACATTCCGTTAAGGATAGTCAGGAGTCATGCTGTATTTTACTCATCTGTCTCATACAGTAGACCTCAAGATCACAGACCATTTCTAATGTTTGTACTCCTGATCTTTAAAAAATTCTTGACGTGTAGGAACCACTTGGAACTTGCCTACTGAATGCATGCATGAATGAATGGTTGAATGAAAACCTGATGGTCAGTGGCATCATTCATTGTTCAAAACATGAGAAATTGGAAGGCCAAGCTGCCAGATGTGCCATCAGCATTTACACTAAGTCTCTGAAAGTGACAACAAAGAGAATTTAGAGCCAGACTTAATTCCAGGTGACCTTCCTCCCAACACCCAAAACATCTACCTGGGCCGCCTCTCCTTTCATCTTGCAAAGTGCAGTCTGAGCACCTTGTAACATTTACATTAGGTAAATGCTTCTTATTTTGACTTTCAGTGTTAAATTTAGAATGATTCACATAGAGATAATCTGGTCTTTGAAATGCTGCTCCCTCCCTTAGCACTCTCTTTCCTGATGGATCAGAGCAGATTGGTAATACCACATGAGATGAAGTCTGAGTCAAACCAACCAAATCAACCAGAAGACATCTTGGAGGACCAGAAAGAACACAGGATCTAGAAGAACTGAGGTCTCTTCCCAGCCACACAGATCACCGAGGCCCTGTCATCTTTAATGCCAGGCAGCAAAGGCCCCTTGATGGCAGTAGCTTCAAAGCTCAGGTGATTCTGAGAAGTGCTGTAATGATATCAGGTATCCCAGCCTAAGACATCCATCTTTGGAATTTTTCCTAGTATTTTCATGGCTATCACGCTGCCTTTTCACTTTTTCCAGGAACCACCCAGTGGTAAATGTTCTAAATCCTGTGTTACAGCTGTAAAGACCAAATCTCATAGCAAGTGAGTAACTTCCCCCAGCTCACACGGTGAACCGAGATCAAGCCAGGACCTGCACCCAGGCAGAAGCAACTCATGCAAGGCCACTTTACCAAGACCTCTATGAAGCATCATCTGTTCTTTATTTAAGTCTGGGGGAACATTAAATTTGAGAAAAAAGAATAGAAGCATAATTAAAGGATCTGGCAAGAGAATGTAAAACCCAGAGGGAACAAATCATTCCTTTGTGTCTTTTTTCTTTCCTTTTTTTTTTTAGCTGCTGGAGCATGCATATGATTTTCCTTATTCCTTATTCCCAAATGTTCCATCTTCGTTTTTAAAGTCAAATCTTAAAATGTTTCAGCCCAAACCTTGCAGTACCTGAATTCCTTGGGACCTGACCTTGCCTTGATGTCCTCTGACAGGCAATTCAACTCTCCTCTTTTAAATTTAAAAAAAAAAATTATTATGGAAAATCACAGGTATACAAAAGTACTCAGCAACTGTACTAGAAACAGAAAAATAATACAAAGGGAAAAAAAAAGACAAAAAACAAACGCTTGCCCTCTGGTGTTCTAAATGTATTTCCATCTCAGGACACGTTAGCACATTGTCCAGCTGCAGGGAGGCAAAATGAACTTCAGGAGGGGAGCAGCATGGAGCCTCCCCTCTCTACTGCGTGGTGTTTTGCTCTGAGGCACTCCTTCTGCACTTGCAGCACAGGCATTATCTAGCCAACCCATGGAACGACCGTGACAGGAGAAGGAGATAATACCTAGAAACATGTTTCTGTGAGTTATAAAGAGCACTTACATTGAGAGGAACTGTTCTTACTAACTTGCAAGGCCCTTGGAGTGTTGCCATGTGAAAGCTGGCTAGTGTGCTCAGCAGTGTAGACCGTGTCCACTCCTGGTCAGATCTGGTTCTGAATCGTGCACCTCACACCATCTTGTGTTTCTCCCAGTTGGCCACCAGCGTTGCCATCACCACTGCTTTTCCTCCTTACTTCAGGAACAGTCCCTGAGCAGTGTTGTCTGCCCAGCTTTACTCAGGCTTCTCTGGTCTCCACTCCTGTTTTGCCACCCATTAGAAAGACCCCTCTCAATGAAACACCTGCGATCTTCTCGCTCCAGCGTAAGCCTGATTGGCAGCATCAGTCACCAGGCAGAGAGCAACATGGACAAAGGATGGCGGGCAGGACCACTCCTCGCAGGCTCCCTCCTGTGGTTAAGGAGTGACATCCTCTTCCTTAGGTGGTCCATTACAGACCAGCCATGAAACAAGATGGAAGACTTGACCTCATGATACTTCTAATCCAGAGGACAAGTGGACCTTACACAAGTAAACATAAAAACAAATAACTATAAAAAGTAATATTTCAGTTGG
Organism: Lepus europaeus; assembly: GCF_033115175.1. Lineage (NCBI taxonomy): Eukaryota > Metazoa > Chordata > Mammalia > Lagomorpha > Leporidae > Lepus > Lepus europaeus. The sequence goes on along the minus strand of NC_084844.1, from coordinate 30,785,839 downwards.
TGAAGGAAATCATGAAGAGTTAGGGACTAGGAAGAGACTGGGAGCTGGCGCTGTGGTGTAGCGAGTAAATGCCAGCATCCCATATGGGCGCCGGTTCAAGTCCCGGCTGCTCCACTTTTGATCCAGCTCTCTACTATGGCCTGGGAAAGCAGAGGATGGCCCAAGAGCTTAGGCCCCTGCACCCACATAGAAGACCGGGAAGAAGCTCCTGGTTTCTGGCTTTGGATCGGCTCAGCTCTGGCTGTTGTGGCCATCTAGGGAGTGAACCAGTGGATGGAAGACCTCTCTCTCTGCCTCTGCCTTTCTGTAACTCTGCCTTTCAAATAAATAAGTCTTGGGGGGAGTAAAGGGGAGAGAGAGACTGGAGGGTATGAGATGGTTAATTATAGTAGGGCGGTCAAGGTCATGGGTTGCAGTGTCAGTTTTGCAGGGCATTGCCCACCACACCCCAAGAACAGGAAGCTGAGAGCCCTGCTTCTAAATGGTAGCCGTTCCAAAGCCCAAGGGGAGTTAGTTTTAGGATGAAGCCATCACTAAGTAACACAGCAGAAAAAAAGAAAAATGGAGTCCTTGATGCTGTAGCTAAACCAGTGTTTCATTGAACCCTGACACCTACCTAACTCTGGATCTTTCAGTTTGCTGAGCCAAAAACTTGTTTGGCTACTTTGATTTGGGTATGCAGTCCCCAACAACCAAGTGCATTGTAACTGATACATGTCTTTCCTACACTGGACAGAGTGTCCATTTAGCCACATGCAGCTCTTCCCCTGAGAATTTTGACAAGCCCAAGTTTCTCCCTCTTCTTACATTTCCAGGGATGTCTTTACCAAGCTAAGACATTTCTTCATGTATTAATGACGCGTGATAAAATTCTACAGAACTGAACTGAGTGAATAAGCCAGGGGGTACTAAAAAGGGGAAATATGCAGGAAATCTTGGTCTCCCAAAAGACCAAGGCATTCCAAAATAAAACCTCACAGCCCTTTGTAGGTCACAGAAAGCTTTCACAGACCATACACCGTTTAGCTGTGTACTACCCCAGGGACCATCATTATCTCTGTTGTATGAATAAAGAAATAAAGAACAAGAAAAGTTAAGTCAGAGGTGTACAATTAGGTGATCCTCAAAGGCATTCAGATTCCCAATCTCCCACTTTTTTCTGGACTCTGAAAATAAACTGGATGATTCAGTAAATATTCAAGTGCTAGGTACACCAGAATAATGGCCAAAATGATATGCATAGGCTTATTGACCTAGGAAAATAAAACTTCTGGAAATGACAGCGTGAAAAACAGGATCAACCATGCATGGGACGGCTGCATATGAGTATTCATGTCAGGGACGTGGGAACCCTTTCTCTGCACTAATTTAATTAAAGCTGACCATAAGCCCCACAGACTCATGGGAAAGCACAATAAAGAGTTGTATAGCGACTCCAAAGCTGACAATAAATTGTACTTTTTTTGCATTCTGCAAATATTTTTAGAAGTTATCTATAATTTTTTTGTTTTAAATTTTTAGATTTCTAGAGTTCCATATGCCCCATATCTAATCTCCCCAGTTATTAACATCTTACATGGGGAAGGTATGTATTAGTCATAACTAATAAGCCAATATTGATACATTAATATTAATTAAAGTCCATGTTTTATTCACATATCCTTAGTTTCCCCTAATGTTTTTTAATCCATCCAGGATACCACATTTGGTAGTCAGGTCTCTTTGGGTCCTCTTATCTCTAGCAATGTCTCAGACTTTCCTTCCTTTGTGACCTTAACAGTCTGGAGGAGCACTGGTCAGGTGTTTGGCAGAAGCACCCCTTTAATTGGGATTTGGTGTTTTTCTTGTGGATAGTCTCAGGGGGTGGGTTTTTGAGAGGAAGATTACAGAGGTAAACTGTGACATTCACACCAGCAGAACATACTCTCCACATGACTTACTGCTGTTGAGGTTGACCCTGCTCGCCTGGCTGAGGTCATGTTTGTCCACTGTAGAGTTTTTCATTTGGTTCCTGTTTCCACACTGTGCTCTTTGGAAGGAAGTCACCATGCACAGCCCACACTTAGGGGGTGGGAAACTGTATTTCACTTCCTCAAGCCTGGAGCAGCTCCAGGAATTATTTGAAATTCTCCAGGGATATTTGGCCATTCTTCCTCATTTACCTATTTATTTGATCATTTCTATCAGCATAGACTCATGGACATTTATTTGATACTTTGGAGTATAATCCAACACTACTTGATTTATTCCATTGCTCAAATTGCACTAGCTCTGGCTAGTAGGCCCTCTTTCCATTGGTTGCTTGTACTTTTAACCCACACATACATTCTGATGCCTCTCTACCTAAAAATATGAAGCAGAGTCCTGAGAGGTTTTTGTTTTTTCTTTTAAACTCCATCTCTACTGCAAAATTTTTGAGTCTCTTTGGTAAAATCTGAACATGTCTTTCTCTTCACCTACACAGTAGAATTAACACCATCCGCTCCCCTTCTCCTTTGCTGTGGCTGGGAAGCTAAAGTGCAGTGATGGATAGGAAAGGAGTTTAGAAAAAAATTAAAAACTAAAAACCAAAACCAAAAACATACAAATCCAAGACCCCGTTTTATTGTTTCCCCTTCCCACTCACATCGGTAGCTCTTGTGGCAGGTCAGGTAGTCCAAAGACTGTTTCCTGTCTTCTGGGTGGGGGAATGAAAGAATGCTTGCCTGCTTCTTGAGCTGTGACAGCAGCCAAGCAATGGAGAGGCAAGGACGGAGCCCGAGGGGTGCCAGAACATAATTCCTCCTGCTAGGCTCATTTCCACAAGATCATAAACTCCTCAGGTGGCCTTCTGATGTGCAAACCCTGGGCTTGGGGGAAGCAGGCATGCCTAAGTCACAAAACCTGCCAGCAAGGAACTTACAATCCAGCAGGGATCCAGTTACACAGCTATTCATAGAAAGGGTAGTGTCCCAGTACCAGAAAATGCATTTATTTCTACTGCCTTATTTTCTGGAACTTGGTTTCACTTCCATAAAAGCGTACATTCTTCCTCCTGACTGGGTCAAGCCAATTCCAGGTTGTCTCCATAACTCTGCTTCTTCAGTTCAGGTCTGTCTCCTTCCCAACCCCCTCTTTCTTAGATCTATGAGCTCTAAACGTGTGTTTGAGTAGGTGCAGGAGGCATCTGATGCCTGGGTGTAACCCCATTGTGCCGGCCTTGGCCTGAGGCTCAGGTGTGGTTAACCTGTGCTGTGGTTACCAGACACCATCAGGATCCACCAGCTGCCTGTCTCCCCATGTCCTTCTTGGAGACACTGGGAAATTCAGAATCTCTCACACAACTGTGGAGCTCAGGAATATGGCTGCTTCGGGCCCTCTCTGTGTCAGCCTCTCACATAACAGCCTCTGCCTTTTGCTGTCTGGCCACAGAGGTATAGGGAACACCTGCACCATACCGGGGGTGGGATTCCTCTACTTTTGAATACACACACTTCTCTGGGAATATGATCATCCCACACCCTGTGAAGCTGACTCTGGGGAGGAAGGCCCTTCTCGGGGGCATCACCATCTGCTTTCTTTCATTTCAACCCTCTAATCTTCCTTCTGGGAGATGGAGGTGATTGGAGGGTAGCCTAGCTCAGCAAGGATTCTGTACACCTGCATGATGATGTTTATCCCAAGGCCCAAAGATTTGGCCATGTTGTTCCTGTCTTTTAGTCCAACCTTGCAACTCCAGAGACCTTTTATCCAGTAGCCTATATGGAAACAGAACTTGAGAGGACCAAAGAGCCAGATGTGGTAATTGGGTAACAAACCAGAACCAATGAGTGCAACATGTCCCTTTAGGGACACAGCGTGATGAGGAAAACAGTAAAGTGGGGCAGCTAATGCCTTGCATGAGCAGGGATCTCATCCGGGTCCTAGCTCAGTCTTCATACACCTCCTTAGACCGTGTGCGCTCTGGCATGAAGGAGCTGATCCCTCTCTTCCAGTCTGTATTGCTCACCTTCTGAGGTTAAATAAGAACAGAGATTTGCCTAACTCTTCACAGATTACCAAGCATTTTGCAGCCCTTGGTACACTGGATTACATCCTCTTGACAGTCTTATGATCTCCAGTTTATACATGAGAAAACCAAGATTCTGCAAGGTTAGGGGACACAGCCTAGGCAAATCAGGGAATGACAGCAGTCACCAGAACTTCAAGTCTTCTGTTTCTAAATCCTTTACATGGAGTACACTGAAACGTGTGCCTTATCATCTTCGGAGAAGGAAGGAATGGCGGGGCATCCCAGAAGTTAGGGGAAGTTGCCAGGATAGGACAATCACGGCAGCATTTGATTCTTCAGAGTTAACAGACCTCTGCCGCTTGGGTTTCTCATAGTAAAAACAGTACAAGTTTGGATATGGTTTATTCATTTAGCACATATTTACTAAGCATCAATTACTGTCAGGTGCTGTTTCAGGGCACAGGGCTCAAAAGGGTGAATACCATGGCATTTTAGAAGTTTATTCTCTAATGAGAGGAGACATGTGAGCAAGTAAGTGATACACAAACGTGGGAGTCTTGCAGTCATGGAGTTCGCTTTGGCTCAAAAGAAGTGGTCAGTCCTTGGCAGCAGAAGTAGGAAGGTTAAAGAAGTGGTGCCCCTCGGGCTAAGTCTAAAATCTGAGTTATTGCCAGGTGAACACAGACACAGAAGAAAGAGCAACTGAGAGAGATGAGGTATCATGGGAAAAGGTCTGGCTGCCAGAAATGCCATGAAATATCTAAGGAAATTCAATTCCATGTAACTGAACCCTCCAGTACAACTAGGGATGAAGATGTAGATAAGTCTGGAGGACTTGGAGAGAAACTACGGAATGGAGGTGCTTGTAAGCCATGCTGTGAGTTAGAATTTTTTCAGTAAGCTCATGCTAATATGGGAGCCACTCGCCACATGTGACTATAAGGCATTTAAAATGAGGCTAGTGTGACTGTGGAATGTTAAGCAATTTAAATAGAAAAGCTGGTATTCAATTTACGTTGGAACAACTTGGAAAAGTGTATCTACGCTTTCAACTCAAATGGCCATTTTATGAAATCTCAATACAAATAAAATTGTCCCAGTGGAAATTTCACATCCTGAATGTTTTGTATGCATAAAAATATACACAGGACTTTCAGAGTTCAAAGGCTTCCCATGCAAAAACTAATTTTAAGTATCGCATTAATGACTTTTATGACAGGTTGAGATGATAGATGCATTAGATTCAATACTATTTATTATTAAAGACAATTTCACTTGTTTCTTTTTATTTTAATTTTCTAATGGCCTACATTATATTTCTGTTGGACCCTGCTGCCTAAACATTGAAGGAACAGTGAAGAATTTTTCACAGGACAGAGAAAAGATTAGATTTTCATTTTAGAGAACATTCTGGTGGGAAATAGGATAGAGTGGAGAAAGGTGCACTGGCTAGGGAATAGTCACAGATGGATGATGATGAAAATGTGTCTTAAAACAGGATCTATAGGCATGGGATGGAGCGGTGTTAAAGGAGGTTAATTCAGAGCACAAATTAGAATCACAAAACCTGCATTAAAACAGAGGTTGCTGGGTCCTGCTCCCAGAGATTTCATCTGAGGGGAACCAGGGTGGGATCAGGCAGTTTTATTTCTCCCTAGTTTGCAGATGCTGTTGCTGCTGGTCTGGAGAACTCACTCTGAGAACCTCTCCTTGACAGCACTTGGGGACCTATGGGATCTGTCAAGAGGGAGGGAGGGAAACGTCTGAAAACTCCCAGCTTCCTCCTCTGAGTGTTCAGGTAGACGGGGACTATAAGAAGACAGGATGAGTTCATTTTGGGATATATTGAGTTCAAGGTCGCTTTGGAAGTCCCAGAAGATGCGTCGTAGGTAGCTGGGTATCTGTGGTTCTGGATTCAGAAAAGAGATTGAACTATAATTAACAACAGTTATTGGAAGTCACCAGCATGTAGTTGGCAGTTAAAGCCCCAAGCATAAGTGAGATTCCCAGAGAGACAGCGGGAATGAGAAGAAACTGAAGAACAGATTCCTGTAGCTGAAGCTTGGTTTTCACCAAAACGATCCATTTCCAGGAAAAATAAGGCAGGCATGAATTCCCACTTGTCATTCACAACCGCGTGCCTCCTGTGTTTGAGCACAGTGACTCAGGCGTAGGTAACCATTTCAAAGGCTTCCACTGCCTTATCAGGAGGCTAATCAAGGTGACGTATGCTTCACCAAAGACAAGGAAGAAGTTAAACGAAGTTTTAAATTCAGAAGAATTTCATACTAATAAAGTAGGTTCTGGAAGTAGCAGAGCTTCAAGTCCCTGCTGCATAACAGCCAGACACTTATACCTGTCTCACAGAGTTGCTGGGAAAGTGACCCATTTACCCCAGTAAGAAAGAAAATTACCATTATTGCCTGGAGACCATCTTCTAGGTGAGGCTGTGTCCCTCACTAAACCCGTAGAATAGGGGACAAAGAGAAGAAGGTGCCCTTCAAACAGAACTCCGTCCCATGCGAAGGGAGTGATTTTACAAGTCAAAAATAGCAAGAATAAAATTTCAATACTGTAAGAATTATCATTTTAGAATTTGTAGGAGCAAGAAAAACAATTACTTCCAGCAATGTGGGTTGATTCACTGTGTTTTCACTGTGTTTTTATAATAGCCTTCCTATGTGTTAGGACAGGCTGGATATATTATTTCACTGAATTTGTTCATGTAATAATATATGTAAACAAGGTGGCAGTGAACGGCTCTAAGTGTCTCTTGGGGATGAGCCAGATCCCTCTGATCCCCACAAATGCCACTGCTAAGCTGACTGGAAGCTGGGTCATCACAGGTGTCTTGTTGTCATGTATTCAGGGCGGCAGATGGCTGGCTCTGGTTCCGACTTGATCTATGGGCGAGCCAGACTTGTGTAGACAAGTACAGCCTTTCTTCTGTTCATTTAATCCATTTTCTCTATCACCCTCTCCTATTCTTATTCTCTTTGGGAGCCTCAACATTTCCTTTGATTTGCCTGCTGTTTCTCCCCCAAAATACAAAACCCTTCTCCACCTGAGAGAGAAAGTCCTTCTCACATTACCTTTAATCTGAATATCAATTTCAGCATCTTAACCAGAGCCTTATCTAGTTAAGCCTCTGATTCAGATGAGGTCGGGAAAGAAGGGAAAAGAAGCAAAATGGAATTTGTAGGGCTTGGCTGACATTTCTGTTAAGTCCTCCCGTACTTTTGTTCCCAGAGAATTCTCACCTCTCTCCAGGCCCTAGTGTGCTAATGAAATAGATATTGTTTGTCTCTTCTGGGCACAGAGTGAGGCCCAAATGCATTTCTTAATGGTTTGTTTTCCAGCTGAGCTAAACAGAATCAAAGCCACAAACCACCAAGGAGGGCCCAAGACATCTGAAAGAATAGAGCCAGCCATTTAAAATGCTTGAAAAGTAAAAAATAAAAAAATCAGAGGCCAGTGGGATTCTCTGTCGGTATTTTATTAAGGAATGGGAGGAGATTATACAATATATAATGTATATGTAGGTCATCAGTAAGTTTTGTTATATTATTTACCAAACAACCAGCTATGCTGGTGTTTTTTTTTTTTAAAGCATACCTATACATCTTCTCATTTAATCAATCCTCCCTTCTTCCCTCCATTGAAACCCCTGCCACTCTGCCACCAAGAACCTACTAAGTGATCAGCAAGCTCACCTATATCCTCAAACACTTCCAAGTATTTCCTGTACCTCTTTGCCTTAACTGAAATGCAAGGTAATCGTGTGCCCTCTGCTATGGTGGGAATGTTTGTGTCCCTCCAGAATCCATGCTGAAATGCTAGACCTCTGACCTATGATCAAATATTATTTGGGGGTATGTCCATGATGGTGTTTATGGAAGAGACTAGCACTGAATCTGTAGACTAAAAAAAAAAAAAAAAAAAATCCACATTCACTTATGTAGGTAGGCATCTTCCAATCCATTGAAGTTCAGATGAAACAAAAAGGCAAAGGAGGGGAGAAATTTCCCTCTCCTTTCGTAAGCTGAGACATCCATCTACTCCTGCCCTTCGGTATCAGAGCTCCCTGGGCCTTGGGCCTTTGGACTCCAGAACTTACCCAGAGCCTCCTTTCTCTCCCTCCATGTTTTACTTCTGCCTCTCTGGAATCTTATTCTCAGAGCCCGTGTTGGACATCTTTATGCACACAAATCAACTCTCTGGCCTTCTCCACCCTGCTCTTTGCCTAGGGAGGCGGACACATGCATTATCTGGCTCATTTGCCATCCGATCTCCCATTGGGTCCAACCAGTGGGATGCTGAGAGTGAGGATGTCTTACCCATGTCCTAGCTGCAGCCCAGCTGGCTTGCCATGGACTGACGGTGTCACTTTATCAAGAAGCTGCAACTCCTGTTGGGGCCTTCTGCATTTAGCTCCTCTTAGGGTTCCGGAACTGCTCCTTCCTCTGGCCCTGAGAATAGTAAAGCTCCAAACTGTGGCTGGCTCTGGGGGTAGTGCGCTACCCTTTGTTTCCCTAAGCCTTGCCCACACATCTGTACATGGTCCATTTATAAACCTGTTCTCTTGTCTAGTTTCAGTGTGCCATCAGATTCCAACTGGGACCCTAAAGCGTCTCCTCTACCTGAACTATCCATGTTAGAATGAATCAGGTTTCATTCTTGCCTCCCTTTTCTGTTTTCCCAGGTTATCTCATTTAATTCTATTGCTGTAGTAATGCTCCTTTGATCCTGACACTTACACAGCCAACTGCATATTTGGAAGTCACATGGACACAAACTAAAAGAGAGTGCCTTATTCCCCAGTGTAAGCAGTACTGTCTGGCCAGCATCTGCCCTGCAGCTATTCCATCTAAGACCTTCCCCTCACTCCCAGCCCCCCACACCATCTCTTTCTCTAAACTGGCCCCTACCACAGGCAGCAGAAATAGTTTACTAAAAGTCCAACGCATTGTCAACTAAAAGAGGATTGCATTCCAGACACTTAGAACTCTAATGCTTTTACCCAGAGACATTATGCTGTAAATTCTGCTTCGGTTTCTAGTCTACTCCATAGAGACTACTGAAGGCTCATTGTACATAGAAACTTCTCAAGGGCAAGGGTCCTAATTCCTCTTAAATAAATAAATAAATAAAAAGCTTTATCGCGATAGGATCCAAATACCATACAATTCACCCACTAATAATTTATTTTTTAGTGGCTTTCAGTGTATTTCCAGTGAATATACCATTACCACAATCTAATTCAGAACATTTTCACCCTCCCCAAAACAAGTTCCCTATTTGTAGTCATTTTCCTTTCCTAGCCAATCCCAATCCTATGCAACCACTAATCTGCTGTCTCCACAGATTTGCATATTCTGAGTAGTTCATATAAATAGATTTATCCAATGTATGGTCTCTGTCACTGCTTTCTTTCACTTAGCATGTTTTTACTGTTGACACATGTTGTGGCATATATTAGTCCTTTGTCACTTTAAAGTGTCAACTACTATTCCATTGTATGGATTAAACACATTTTGTTTATTCATCCATTGTTGGATATTCAGGTTATTTCCACATTTTGACTTTTATATTCATGTATAATGCTGCCATGAACATTTATATACATTTTTGTATAAACAGAAGTTTTCATTTCTCTTGAATATAGTGCTAGGAGTGGAATTTCCATGTTATATAACAGCTTATTTACTTTTTTAGTAATTGGTAAACAGTATTCCAGAAACAAGAGTGCCAGTGTACGTTCCTGGATAAAAGAGTTTTTTTCTGACACTTTGAATAGGTTTTCTCGCTGCTTTCTGGCCTCCATTGCTTCTGCTGAGAAGCTAGCTGTTGGTCTTCCTGTGTTTGCTTTGTATTGACAGGGTGTTTTTCTCATGCTGCTTTCAAAATTTTGTCTTTTGGTGTTTGGCCTATGGCTGACTGTAGGTCTCTTTGTGCTTACATTACTTGGAGTTCACTGAGCTTCTTGAATGTGTAGATTAATGTTTCATCCAGTTTAGAAAGTTTTCAGTGATTTTTTTCTGCTCTTTTTTCTTCTTCTGGTACTCTCATTATATGTATGTTGGTATCCTGCCTGTCTCTGAGGCTCTGTCATTTTTTTTCTTAATTCTTTCTCCTGTTTGCCAGATTGCTCAATCTGTCTTTAAATTTGCTTAATTTTTTCTTCTGTCCTCAAATCTGTTCTTGAGTCCCTGTAGTAAATTATCCACTTAATTATTGTACTTTGTGACTTCAGAATTTCTACTTGGCCCTTCCTTCCTCTCATACTCTGTATTAATGAGATGTTTTCATCATATTCATAATAGTGACCTCAAAGTCTTTGCTAACCACAATATCCAGACTCTCTCAGCAGCAAGTTCTGCTTTTCTTTCCTTCTGCATGGGTTACATTGCCCTATTTCTTTGACTGTCTCCAGTTTTTCCTGGAAAATGAATATTTTAAATAATATAGCAACTCCGGACACGGATTCCTTGGGGATTGTTGTTTCCTTGGTCATTTGTGTGTTCAGCAGCTGGGCCAAAGTAATTCTGCAAAGTCTATTTCACCTACAGGATGCAGCCTCTAATGTCCCAGCTCAGCTTTTTGCCCCTATTGTTTGTGTCTTTTAGCCTAACTAGATGGGGGCTGCTCCTGAGCCAGTATACGCCATTAGTCAGTCAAAGGTTGGCCTTAAGAGCCCCTTAGCCTGTTAGGTTTCTTTGTACCCTGTACTGTCAGAAATGGGGTGTGTGATGTGAAAACTGTTATCATGGCTCAGGGAGCTTACTATTTTTGTCTCATGTTCAGCCAGGAACTTGTAACTTGATGGTTCCCTCTCTGATTATCTCTAACCACGTGCAGCTTTGGGCATGAATATAATCCTAACTTCCAGGGATCTCTGTGATTTTATTCCTAAGCCAAGCTTTCTAGGAGTCATTCCTGAGTCAGAAAGCCAGTTTTCGATCAGAAGTTGTGCTTAAGCCTTTTGTGCCAATCCAGTTCCCACACTGTATTTAGGGGCCTGTGAGTGACTGCAGGAATGCTTTCAAGTCTGCCCCAGATCTTGCTCTGACTGTTCCTGAGCCAGTCCAGGATAACACAGCCTGACCCTGAGCTGGCCATGATCACAGAAGACTTCTTCTCTGCCCCTGTCCTTGGTTCTCTCTGTTAAACTTCTAGTTGCTCTGTCATATTGTCTATCTCACGCGGATACCAGCCTCCTACTAATTGCTGTCCACTAAGATTACCATCATTTCCAACAACTCCCTTACAGATGGGATTCCCCATTCTTCTTTCCACATATTTCAGTCTTCTCAGCAAGAGCTGTGGGGCTTGTCTTCTTTGAGGCCTGCCTTTCCAGAGTTGCAGAACCCCTGTGCCACCACTCTGTTTTTCCAGAGTGATATCCTAGCTGTGTGAGTAGGTATGGGACGGGGAATGTGAAGACCCTTGTCTTGTCCTCTTCCCTCTCCCAGCATGGATCCTCTGCCTTGCAAGTGAGCTGGGGTGTTGGAAATTAGCCTTCCAGTATTCTCATCTTGCTGTTCCTGGAGTGTCCACCCCACAAGTGGTAGCTGTATGGAGCCTGGTCTTTCTGGTGTATCTATCTGGAACAGAACTTCTGAAACCTGAGAATTGTGCAGGAGGGAGACCATAGCCTCAGCATGGGATCTGGGAAGAAAGGAGCCCTGTGTTTTTGTTGCACATGACCTGGGCAGGTTTTCCATAACAGAGGGTTGCTGGAGTAAATCATGACTCAAGTGCTGCAGGCTCTTGGTAGTGTTATTATTATATATTTTCTTAAATTAATGTTCCTCATGTTCCTTCTTTGTTTTAGGAACATTTTCCAGAGACTTTAAACGATATACATTTTATATAATTCTCTCCCAGCCAATTGCTGTTATGTTGGTCAGGAGACATCAACTGAACTTGTTATGCCAATTCTAGAAGTCCCATGTCTTAATCTTTTATGACCATAATATCTCTTTGTATATAACAGAGAAGTTAAAAGCACAAGCTCTTGTCGAACCAGCCTGGATTCAAATCCCTATCCTACCACTTATTAGATATGTCGGCTAGAACAAGTTACTAAACTAACATTATCTATCTCCAGGGATTCAGTGGTGATGATAAATGAGTTAATCTATGAAAAATGCCTAGCATAATATTTCGCTCAACCTACAAAATGAAAGTGATCAAGCTTCATCTTGGTAATTTTTGCATGCAACAGATGGCCACAAGGGGGCACTAAGAGCCAGGTGTAATAACGAAGGATTCGGTTAAGTCATCCCAATAGTTATAAGGGTTAGTTGTAGGTTAACCAGGGGTAGGTATTTTCTAGACAGAAGATGGAAATTAAAGTTGTTCATCCTAGTAGTTATAAGGGTTAGTTGTAGGTTAACCAGGGGTAGGTATTTTCTAGACAGAAGATGGAAATTAAAGTTGTTTCCTAAACATCAGACCATTTTTCCAGATTGAAAGTTTAGCTGGCCACAAGGAAACATGCTGTGAATAAATAATGTCTCATTCAATTTGTAAGGTACTATTCTTAAGTATAAAGTGTTGCTCCAGGAGTTGGGATGCAAAGACTCACTCAAAGAACAAATACAGTAAATTATTATTGGCTTATCAGATGTCTGCCATGCACTAAGGACCCTGAGTAGTTTGAGGTATCATCTTAATCTTCTCATTCTGATTGAGACTTGGCTGAGGCTTTGACCCATGACAAAAAGTCAACAGATATTCTGGAGCAGAAATTAATAGAATTAATTATAAGAGAAATCACAATAGTTAAAAGAAATGAAAATGAAGCTGTTGATCTGGCTAAAATAGGAGTAAGGATCCCAAGGAGTGACCCACTAAGCCTCTTTCTTACTTCCCAACAGCCTAGAAAATGACTGGGATACGGTTTTTAAAAACTGCATCAAATTTTGGAAGAAATTTGGATGTATCTCTGTGAAATACAGTTTGAAACCACTGCAATGGCCCAAATAGTTAATCAAATGGATCAATATCATGGCTAAAGGATGGCTGTAAAGACGGAGAAAATGGGGCACAAGAGTGACCCCATATACCAGCTGTTCCTAGGGACCTCTGCACAGGCACAGCTACATTCTATGCACTTTTCTGTCTTCCTCCTTGCACTGTTTCCTTCACATTCTGTCTGTTGCCTCCCACTAATGCAGCCTCAGGGTCTGAGCCCAACTGTTGACATTAATCTTGTTTCTTGTCCATGGTTACAATAAACATTGGCCTCTCACCTCCCAGAAATAATCCATCCTGACCAAGCCCTATACCTGGGAGTCCTTGTGTGGACCTAAGAAGCTAGCTTTTCTGCCTGCATTTTCTAGCTCCTGTGAAAATGAGGAGAAAAGATTGAAGATCATCTAATAACTGGTTGTCTAAGGAGCTAGGACTCATAAAAAAAGTGCAAAAAGAAGAGTTACTTAAAATTCTAAGTATCTTTTTATTAGTGGTACCAGGCACATTACTAACAAACACACATACTTGAGTGTGTGCACGCAGGCGCACACAGACACATACACACACACACTGCTTACCCAGAATCAAATAACTAGCTAGAAAATGGTAGAGAACCAGGACTCAAACCCACATCTGACTCCAAAGTACTTATCCTTGGTATTTTATGGGTTCTAAGCTTCTTTGCCTGTTTTCCTATCCATCCATATTTGAGTCCCCTCCATCCACCAATCCTATTTCCCATTTATAGTCAAAAGACATCTCCCAGTGGGAACATAGTTAGGAAGGCATTTGAACATTATTGTACATTTATTCTCACCTCAATATTTGTGTTTCCAGTCGACCATTCTACTTTATTCAATTAAATTCAAGAAGCATTTATTGGACGATTACTATCTATTTGGTACTAATAGAAAAACAACATGGTTAGAGATTATTTCAGAGCACTCTCATACTTTATCTCCCTGGACCTGCACAGAAGCCTTCATTCAGTAGTCATGATAGGTATGATTATCCCCATTTTGCAATAAGGAAACTAGGGTTAGGCATATAAGGTCTGACCAAGTCTACCCCCTCCTGCTCCCTAGCAGGCAGGGTAATGTTAGGGAAGGGGAGTTGTTTCCAAATGTAACGAGGAATTGGATCCTTGAACCTTTCCAACCATTAGTAATCCACCTAAAACATGGTAATAAACTCTTTGTATTTAAAATCAGCTGGAGTGGTTTCTGAAGTCTGCAGCTGGACCCTAAGTGGTACAATTGCCAGTTAGCAAATAATGAAAACAGAAAAGAAAGAAAAATAACGATTATAAAGGTAATTTCACTTGACAGCAAAGGGACTACAGAAGAGAAATGTTAGCTATGTAGTTAGAAACCATTTTTGCTGAGTGACTCCAGCAGGGAAGTGTTAACACCTTCTACTCTACCTCCTCACCCAATTCCTATCTGGAGTATTTCTGATGAAAACCTTTTAAACAGTTCTAGGAACATGCGCTTCTTTCATTTACAAGTGAACTTCCAGTGAGCCAAGATGTGTCTCTCTGTTACTTGTACCCATCTGTTCTACCTTCGTCTTTGGGATCTAGATAAAATTTACCAGCTTTTTGTGGAAGCCCTTTAAATACTTTCTGCCCCTATCCAACCAATCAAAAATTTTCTCTTAGATTACATATCTTTAAAGTGTTAGTTACCTGATATTATTTCCATTCCTGTTTATCATCTTTGTCACTTTTCTCTGGAGGCTCCAAGTTTGTCCATGTGCATCTCAAAAATGCAGAGTTTCTTCCAGAGAACAGGAGTCTAGGATTGGCATGCCTCCCCTCTTCCTATGGACTTTTTACATTTGTGAATGCAGCCTGAAGTTGCATTTGTTTCTTAAAAATCTACTTTGACATTAGATTAGCCACTTGAGCTCCCTTTCTATTACTCTGCATGGTATATGTATTTTTCTGTATTTTTAACTTTTATATCTTGGAATATAGAGGTGCCTCTTGTACACAGCGTAGAGTTGTAGCCTGTTTTTTTTGTTTGTTTGTTTGTTTTATTCATTCTGCCAACTCTGTCTTTTGAATGGAATGTTTAATTTTCTTACATTTAATGTAATTACTGATAAGGTAGGCTTTACTTCTGCCATTTTATTTACTTTTACTTCATGTCTCATGTATTTTTTATTTCTTTGTGCCTCCATTATCCTCTGTTGCCTTCTTTTGCGTGAAATACATTTTCTAGTGTATCATCTTAATTCTCATGTCATGTCTTGGACTATTATATATATGTACATATATATATACACACACATACACATATATACATATAAAGTTTTAATTATTTCCTAAAGAGGTGCTCTGGTAAGTACATTTAACTTTTAATTATAATAATCTAATTTGTATTAACAACAAATTAATGTCAAAGGTATACAAAAACTTTGTGTCTGTATATAGCTCCATTCCCATCTTGATCCTTTGGGCTAATACTGTCATAAAATTATATCTTTATTTGTTATTAGCCCACAACATAGATAGATGTATAGTTATATGTATAGTTAATTCACATAGGAAAAGAAAAGAATTATAAGCAAAAAGTACATGTATCATACATTTTATTTTTACCTATGTAGCTACTTTTACACTGTTCTTTAGTTCTTTATGAGAATAGGAGCTACTGACTAGTGTCTTTTCAAGCACCTGAAGGATCCCCTGTGGTGTATTTTTGTAGGGAAGGTCTGCTAGTAACAAACTGTCCCATTATTTTAAAATCTGGCAACATGTTGATTTCTCAATCATTTTTAAAGGGTATTTTTTTTTTTTTAAGATTTATTTGAAAGACAGAAATTACAGAGAGAGGTAGAGACAGAGAGGTCTTCCATCTGCTGGTTCATTCCCCAGATGGCCACAATGGCTGGAACTGCGCCGACCTGAAGCCAGGAGCCTGAAGCCTATTCCAGGTCTCCCACGTGGCTGCAGGGGCTCAAGGACTTGGGCCATCTTCTATTGCTATCCCAGGCCACAGCAGAGAGCTAGATTGGAAGAGGAGCAGCCGGGACTAGAACCAGCACCCATATGGGATGCCGGCGCTTCAGGTCAGGGCTTTAACCCGCTGTATCACAGCGCCAGCCCCAAAGGGTAGTTTTGCTGGATACAGAAATTATTCATTGCTCGTCTGTTTTCAACATCTTGAATATGGTTTCCAATAATAAATTTATTAGAAATCTTATTGAGGGTTTTGTGCATATAATCACTGATTCTCTTTTGCTGCTTTCAAGATTTTCTGAGTTTTTATAGCTTGATTATAATGTGTATAGAGGATCTCATAGCATTTATCCTGCTTGGAGTTCATGAGATTTCTTGAATATTTACATTAATGTTTTTAATCAGACTTGGGGCTATGTTAGTCATTATTTCTTCAACTGTTCTTTTACCCTCTCTCTCCTCACTTTCTGGATCTCCCATTATGTATAAACTATTATGCTCAATGGTAACTCACAGGTCTCTGATCCTCTGTTTTTCTTAATTTTTTAAATTTCTGTTCCTTAGACTGGTTAATTAAATTGATATGTCTTCAAAATCATCAATTTTTTCCCAACAGCTCAGATTTGCTATTTAACTCCTCTAGCCATTTCAGTTATTTTACTTTTCAACTCTAGAATTCCTATTTCATGATAGTTTATAATTTTCATCTTTTTAATGATATATGTTTTCATGCTTTCCTTTTGTTCTTTACACATTATAGCCTTTCTTTGAGCATATTTTTAAAGAGCTGACTTAAAGTTTTCTAATATGTGAGCTTCCTCAGTTTCCACTGAGTACTTTTTTCTCTACATATGGGTAATACCTTTCTTTTGCTATAATAATTTTTTTATAAAGGTAGAATTATAGACAGAGAGAGAGACAGAGAGAAAGGTCTTCCTTCCATTGGTTCACTCCCCAAATGGCTGCTACAGCCAGCGCTGCGCCAATCCGAAGCCAGGAGCTTCCTCCTGGTCTCCCACGTGGGTGCAGGGGCCCAAGGACTTGGGCCATCCTCCACTGCTCTCACGGGCCACAGCAGAGAGCTGGACTGGAAGAGGAACAACCGGGACTAGAACCTGGCACCCATATGGGATGCCAGCGCTGCAGGCAGAGGATTAGCCAAGTGAGCCACGGTGCTGGCCCCACTATAATAATTTTTTGTTGAAGACTGGATACCTTAAATAACATAATGTGGTAATTCTGTAAATCCAATTCCCCTCGTCCCTAGAGTTTGTTGTTATTGCTGTTTGTTGTTATCTTGCTGTGTGCCTATATAGCCACTTTTCTGAACTAATTCTGTCAAGTCTCCACTCCACTTACTGGTCAGATAATGACTGGATAGAAATTTCCTTAAATGGCTGGAACTAATACGTTTGTCAGCTTTTGCCAAGGGGCTGTGTGTTGTGGTGTCCCATCCATGTTCATGCGGGCAGTTTACATCATTACCGTAGCCTTCACTTCCTGTTCTGCTAAAGATATGCGATTTGGGTCTTCTCGGCTTTTACCCTGGAAGACCCTGCACACATGCTTGGCCTTGTAAATTACCAGAAGTATTCTGGAGCTTTTCAAGGCCTTCTGTGAGCATCTCACTCCTTAGCTTTTTCTTTTAATTGTTATGGTCAGCTTCTTGTTTTTATTTTCCCAAGGCAGCTGCAATGTTAAAAAAAACTGCTGATTATTTTCAATAAATAGTCCAGGCTCTTCACATTGAAGGAGCTCTGAGTCAGGTCAAATAAAGGAAAGCCAGGTGAGTGGCATTTTCCAGGAAACTAAAAGTCAGGTAGCTTTACTTCATTAGCTAGTTTTTCCCCAAACAATATCTCTTGTATTCTAGACTCTACCAGCAAGACTTTGTCTAAAAAGCAAAGTTGGTTAACTGTAACATAGTGAATTTTTCCAGTTGTCATCAGTCCCTATTTCTTTGCTCTTTATATATCATTCGCTTCTTGAAAAACAACTTTCTAGCACTGACACTGTAGTATAGTGAGCAAAGCCCCTGCCTGTGACACCAGCATCTCATACAGGTGCCGATTTGAGTCCCAGCTGCTCCACTTCTGATCCAGCTCCCTGCTAATGGCCTGGGAAAAGCAGCAAAAGATGGCCCAAATTCCTAGATTCCAATCACCCCCATGTGGGACATTGGATGAAGTTTTTGGCTCTTGGCTTTGGCCTGGCTCAGCCCTGGCCATTGCAGCCACTTGGGGAATGAATCAGGAGATCAAAGATCTCCCCCTCCCTCTAGGACTCTGGCTTCCAAATAAACAAATCTTTAAAAAACTTATACTAATGTATCAAGGATCCATTCATTGCCCTTTTTTGAAAATTGAGGCAACATTCAATTCATATTCTCAATTTTCTAGACCCTTTTTTAATTTCCCCATACATTTCTCAATGGAGCATAGCAATTGTCTGAGAGGTAAACCTCCAGTCTCAGTGGTTTTTATCCCTAGAGGAAGAAGAGTCAGGAAAAGCATGGTTTGGGAAAGCCAACCACACTGGTTGGTTCCAACGTGGGCAGCCTGTGCAGTGAACAGAGAGCTGTAGGTGTAATGTGGAAAATCAACACATCAGGGGTGCAAACCAATATCAGAAGGCTGAGGTGTAGTTCAGGGCTGGATATTTGCTGTTGCTGTTGTTAATCATGATAGCACCCAGTCAGTAACTAGTGGACAGGGGGAAGAGGATCCATCATTCCCCTCCCCATGGGAGAGGCCACAGGCAAGTGTCATCTAGGATAATAAAGCCCAGTGAAGCTGACCGAAATTCAGAACAGAAGCCTCAGAGCTAGTCCTCGAGGCAGGAGTCTTGTACTGTGAACTGACCCAATTGTGGGGGCCCCAACTCTATCGAAAGCCACTGCTGACAGAGTTGCTGCCTGTGTCACAGACGATGCCAGCGCCATGTGAAGCACCCATGATGTCAGCTCTGAGGGGCCGGAGAAGTCAGGAGCGACTGAGGAAGACTACTTTTGAGAGTTGGCGTAGTGTCATGTAAATATAGTTCCCAGAGACCCAACAGACCCAACAGTTAAATCCCTCAGCAGGTTGATTAATAACTCTCAATTTTAAGTTTCCCATTTGTAAAACAAAGATAATGGCATCTGTATTACAGAACCTGTAAGGAAGAAAAAGATATACCTTAAGCACTCAACACAGAAGAGGTGCAATAAATAGTACTTGGGGGAAATTTCCTATTTTATGTCCATTTCTTTTTTTTCTTTTTTTTTTTTTTTTAGTTTTCAATTAGCAATAATCGCGCCTCGGATATACCTCATTGGCTACGATACTGCCACTGCGCAAAGCTAATTATGTCCATTTCTTAGAAGAATTTCCAACCTTTTCTGGCAGGTGGCATGTGTGAGCTGTGTGGCCCTTCCGAAAGGCTTTTACTCCTACCTTTGGGTGCTAGGTAGTTACCTTCCTCCCTCTAAGTGCTCAGGCTGGCATTTAGAATCCAGTGCTACTCACAGACTTTGTGTTTCTGATCCATCTGCTCCATGAAGAACTGTGAAACTCAGAAATAGACCCGTTTCTAGCCAGACACCCATTTCTCCAATAGGATTTGTCAGATGAGAAGCCTTTGTGATATAACCAGGCAGCTGGGCATTCAAAAGAAGTCAAACACCACCTAATTAGGAAATCTATTTCCTTTTTCCTTGCTTGCTAGCTTCTCTCTCTCTTCCTCTGTTTCCTTTTTGTATACTTACCCTTATTATAAGTGAAAGAGGCAAAAAAAAGAGTGCACAGAGATTCAAAGTTCTGGCCATGTGGATCTGAATCTCAGTATCTGCATTAGCTAGGTGACCTTGGACAAACTATTTGATCTCTCTAAACTTCAATTCCTTCATCTATAAAATGGTTGTAACAGTGGAATCTGCTTCAGAGGGTTTTTGCTAGGATAAGTGAGATAATACATGTGGGTACCCAATACAAAACCTTGTACACAGTAAGCCTGCACAAATACTAAGCAATTTTGACTGTCAAGAGCATTAGCTTTGAAGTCAGATGGATATAGATTGAACTCATAGCTCTTCAACTTAAAAGTTGCATGATCTCAATTCAGTTATATAACCTCTTGGAGCTCTACTTGGCTTGACAGTTCCAAGATTATAATGAAAATTACAGTGATGTACATACAGTATCTTTTACTTTTTTTTATTTGGTTATGACCCATGTCAGACAAGATTTGAGTTTACCTACCCAAACAAAAACTTAGTTCAATGTCTGTTTTTGTAAGTACATAATAGAATCAAGGTGATTCAAAGGTAGGAAACAAAAGGAAAAACCAAAGATAAGCTTAGGATCTTAGATACATCACAGTATTTGGATGCTTGTTAGTGATGGGTCACAAATTTCACGTTGAGCTTCTTAGCATCCAAGTCTATAGAGAAAGGAAATATAGTCAGATGGTTCAGAGTGCTAAGATAAATGCAGAGGAGTTCTGAAGAAGAAAGCCAGCTATTCCTAGTTCTGATCTTAAGAGACCAAAGTGCATGGTGGCTATACAATAGATGTATAAATGTTAGTTGTCCACATCCTCAAGCACAGAACAATGAGTGAGCCTAAGAATAAAAGTATCAAGGAAGAGGTAACTTTTGAATCAGACTGAATATGAATTTTCCAGGTGCCTGGGGGATTGAGAAAGGAAAAAGCTTGTCCATGTGGACAGTGTCTGGATGGTCCCCACCCAACTTTAAAGCCAAGGATTCACGCAGCTTCCTGCTGGGTAAAGATGCAGTTCTCATGGGGCTGAAAGGCACAGGAACTTGTCACATGGGGAGGCAGAAGCCAAGAGAGGCTTTGGGAGCACAGTCCAAGCAGCTGCTGTGGTTTAGAGGCCCTGCCTACTGGACATCTGGTGTTTAGCCACAATCCTCAGAGGGAAGTTCATTGTCCTTTTTTTCCAAGTGTATTTTCTTTTGTTCTGTTTTCCTGAGAACCTTGACTTAGAATTCTTAAAGGAAGAAACTGGTCAGGACAGTAACAGATCCCTCTTTATTCTTTCACAATTACCATTTCCCTCCAGACCTTCTCAGCCACTACACCCCTTGGAAGAATATTCATGGGATGAAAGGGATCAGGCTTGGAGGTCCCAGTGAAAAAGGAAAGATTTAAACAGAAGGGAAAGCAAACACAGAGAGTACCACTTTAACAGGACACCCACATTCTTCTGCTACTGTGGCATCTGAGAGAAGACAAGAGCTAGAACTTTAGCTTCTAGCGCTTCAGTTTGCAGAAGACTCTGAGGCCCCAAGATCCTGAATGAATGTTTAGGTCATTTAGAATGCACATATAGTCCATTCAGAGCCAGATCTGTTACCTACACCTGTGGACTCCCAGAGGTTGAAAGAACTTGTTCTAGAAGATGTGCTATGAGCTGGAGAGGAGGTCTGAAGAAGTCCCCAGAGCAGAGGAACATTAACTGTGAGGATACAGCCAGGGATCTTTCTGCAGTGTCATTACTATATGTTTGCCTCCTGGTGCTGCACTGGGCTGTAATCCCTCACAGAACTCTCACTGGTAGCCTGCTGTGGGAGTTTCTGCATTGTCCTCAATCCACCTGGTACCTAACGATACTTCTTTGTTCAATAAGCACCTGTCCCATCACTTTACCTCCTTGGGGCCAGGCATTGTACTGGACGCTTCAGTTAGGATACCTGTCCTAAGGCACTCCAGAGACCAGTAAATAGAGGAGGATAAGTGGTGTAGTCGCCATTATATCAGAAAGCCCATGTGAACACAGAAGAGAAAGGGTTCATCCCAGCCTGGGAGTGGGAAGTGGTCAGGGAAGGTCTGCTGAAGAAAGGCTGCCTCAACTCAGCCTCAGGAAGTAGTGAGCATCAGGCAAGAGAGAGTAAGGGGGTCCCGGACACAGAGGGAGTCCCAGGCACAGTCCTGGTGGCAGGAGAAGGTGTGGCATTCTCCAGCAACTTGATTTCCCTGGAGAATGGAGTGTGCAGGGGAGATATTTAGTTCCCCTGGGCTTCTGTAACAAAACACAAATGCCTAAAGGCAATGGAAGTTAAGCTTCTCGCAGGTCCACAGACCAAGTCTAAAAGCAGGGTGTGAGCAGGGCCATATTAACTCTGAAGGCTTTAGGGGAGAATCCGTCCTTGCCTCCTAGATTCTGCTAGCTTCCAGGAACCCTTTGGCCTTCTTTGGGTCGCAGCTGCACTGCTGCGATCTCTGTGTCTTCACTCGGCCTTCTTCCCTCCGTGTTTGTCCATCTCCTCTGTGTGTCTGTCCTCTCTTCCGATGAGGACTAGTCACTACAAGGGGCACTCTAATCCTGTGTGACCTCATCTCGACAAAACTCTGTTGGCAAAGACACTATTTCCAAATATGGCCACATTCTTGGGTTCCGTGTTTACATGAATTTTAGGGGGACACTGTGCAACCCTTCATAAGCACTTTATTCCAGAGAGAGAATTGAGAACTTACATTAGATTCTTCAAAAGGCCCCAAATACAAAATACCTTAAATGACTACATAGATCGGTTCTGAACTGGAAGAGGGACAAGAAGCACAGTACCCATCTTGACCAGGACCCTAAGTGTCACTTGGTTCCTAATCTTGCAACCCAGTAACCCAAGCGAGTTATTGATAAGAGTCTACTGCTCTTCACCTAAAACATGCGTACCCAGCCAGTGAAAATGAGAACTAGGACATCACTGGACACAAGTGTCTCTTTGCTGCTCTCAGAGTCTCACCTCTGTAAGATAGGGGACAAATCATTGCCCAGCCCACCTTGCAGGGTTGCTGTAGGACTGATTCCATGGGGGCAGACAACTAAAAAGTGTTTTTCAGGTTGTAAACACAACCTGAAGTGTGTTCTTATTCCGTAGCACGCCATGCTCTCTACCCCTCTCTCCTCTCCCTTCTTCATGTCTTCTAACACATTCCCTTTCCTCTGTCAAGCAGGAGGGAGTGGGATAAACCTGGCAGAAATCTGTGCTCCTAGCAGCTTTAGACACCCAGGGGGAGCAGGCTCCGAGGAGCAGCCGAGTCTCTGCATCCCTTGGGACTGTGTCCTAAATAAACGTGTATGCTGAGACTGCTGGCTGTGCATAGGGGTTCATGCCCAGGTCAAAATGAGCTAATAAGTGATTATAATCAGGCTTGAATTCCTGAACACAACACTTGGTATTATTATTTCACTCTCAGAGACATTTGAGCAGTCTAATTTCTAGCACGTCAGTACCCTTTGGGCTCTTTCCCACCTATAGGGATTAGGCATAGTGTCATCTCAGTGGCTCAGGCTAGGATCTTATTAGCATGGCAATCATCTGTTTTCTGAGAATCCCTCACGAGGCCTGTTCTTGGTATGGTTCCGATTGTTATCTTTGCATCAGCTCACCTACCCAAACACTGGAAAGTCAGGACACCTGGGTTCCTGGTGTGACCGTCACAACAAAGTTAGTGGCATTGGATGAGTCACTTCTATTTTCTGGTTCTTATTTTCATCTTTTTTTAAAAAAAGTTTTTTAAAAATCATTTTTGCAATTTTTCAAGGAAACATCCATAGTTGTCATTTTTTCTCATAAGTGTCTGTGATCAACAAAGATTAAGAATCCCTGGAATGGTCAATTTATAAACTTAAAACAATTATTTGGGGGGGCTGGTGCTATGGCACAGCAGGTTAAAGCCCCAGCCTGAAATGTCAGCATCCCATATGGGTGTCGGTTTGGGTTCTGGCTGCTCTGCTTCTGATCCAGCTCTCTATAACTCTTTCAATAAATAAATAAAATAAATAAATCTTTGAAATAAACCCAATTATTTGGTTTATGCTTCTATAAGTGCTAGAAATCTAATCACTGAGCCTGTTTTTGATGTCTGCCTACTGTATACCAGGTCCCTTGACATGGTGCAAGGACGCAGAAGTCAGTGACATTCCAAAGAGGCCCCTCCACTGTGGCGCAGCGGGTAAAGCCGCAGTCTGCAGTGCCGGCATCCCATACGGGCACCGGTTTGAGTCCTGGCTGCTCCGCTTCCGATCCAGCTCCCTGCTATGGCCTGGGAAAGCAGAAAATGGCCCGAGTCCTTGGGCCCCTGCAGCTGCATGGGAGACCTGGAAGCAGCTTTTGACTCCTGGCTTCAGATCGGCGCAGCTCCGGCCATTGTGGCCATCTGGGGAGTGAACAAGCGGATGGAAGATCTGTCTCTCTGTAACTCTGCCTTTCAAATAAATATTTTTTAGAAAAATCAAAAAATAAAAACAAAGAGGCTCCTCCCCTGTGGGGAAGACAGACCCCCAAAAATTTTAAGATGCTTGAAATATCAAGATGGAGATATGCACAGGACAGTGAGGAATACAGAACTGGTGGACATGTTTAATACTTCTCACCTCCAGAGGGGTCATGAGCTAGAGAGATGGGCTTTTAAAGTCCTCCTAGCAAGTTTACCCAGTAGAGGGCACGTTCACTCCCGCAGATCTCAAGGCCCCAGGCTCCCACGGGCCTTCTCTCTCTAAAACACCCTCTAGTCCATGTTCTCCCTCCTTGTGCTACCAGCTACCTCGCTGACTCTAAGCAGAAATGGGCTCCTCCTCCCTCGACGTGCCCCCACCGTGTGTTCTTCAAACCTCTTCCTCCTAGGGCAGGAAGCCCCACACTTCCCAGGGTCCCCCGAGTCCTGCCAGTTCTCCTGTCACCTCCCTTGCCAGGTGGGCTCTGCTGAGTCCCTCTCATGTCCAGCACCTCAGGAGAGTGGTCCTTAGAGATGCTGATGAGAGCACAGCTCCTGCTGCAGTGTAGACCTCCATTCAGTTTCAGTGAACGTAATGCTCAGGAGAAAGCTTTGATCGGGGGAAATTCACTTAAACACAGAAAAACAGGCATATTCATACTGGCCCATGACAGGCCAGAGGGCCATGGGCTACTGTGGGCCCCAGTGCTAGTCCCAGTTCCTTAGTAACTAGCAGAGTCCAAGCCTGTCCATCATGTTCTACCCTCCTAGTCCAAGCAGCCATCACCACTGCCTGACTGTTCCATGTAACTTTCACATACACCTCATTGTATGTCATCCTCTACATGGCATCCAGGGCGATCTGAAATGTAAAACAGAATGCTTCCCTCCTATTTAAACTTCCCAAATATTTTTTCACTGCACGTAGGATAAAATCCAAATCCCTCACCAAGTCTGTAACATCTTCCATGATCCGGCATCTGCCTAACTCTAGCCCCGTGGTGGAGGGCTCACTAAGTACCAGCCTTTGTCTGCCTCTGCATGACAGTTCTTCCTCAGGGCCTTTGCAGTACTGCTTTCTAAGACTACTCCTTCCTCATTTTTAGGCATGGCTGCTTCCTGTTTTGATTCATATCTAAGGTTCAAAGACACATGCTTTGGAGAATTCTTTCCTGACCGTCTCATCTAGAATTTCCCAACCCTACCCTCATCGTAGCCTTTCCACTCTGCTTTCTTCATAGCATTTACTGTCATCCGCCATTATCTTGGTTATTTATCACCTGTCATCCCAGGCCCACTCATTGTCTGTCTCATTCACCACTGTCTTCCTGCCATCGGAATAGATTATAACTCATAATCCATCATCAATAAATATTTGAATGAGTAACTCTGATAAAAGTTATTTAATATATATGAGCCCTCAAATTCCTTTGCAGTCAAGAGAGGAAAGGAAAGATGTCTACTTGGCTACATATCTGATCTTCTAGGATGCTTGGGAAAGTCTCAGAGGTAGATATTACTTTTATACCTGCAACACAGTTGATGAAATAAACAATCAGGGGCCGGTGCTATTGTGTAGTCAGTAAAGCCACCACCACCAGCATCAGTATCTCCTATGGGTGCCAGTTCCAGTTCCAGCTGCTGCACTTCTGATCCAACTCCCTACTAATGTGCCTGGGACAGCAGTGGATGATGGCCCAAGTGCTTGGGCCCCTGCACCCATGTTGGAGACCCAGAAGGAGCTCCTGGCTCCTGGCTTTGGCCTAGCTCAACCCTGCTGCCATTTGGGGAGTGAACCAGCAAATGGAAGATCTCTCTCTTTCTGCCTCTGCCTCTCTGTAACTCTGCCTTTCAACTAAATAAATACATCATTAAAAAAAGATGGGTTAAATAATTAGCCTAAAATTATAATTGTGGCCTTGAAGTTTATCTTTTTGAGATAGCAGTAAAACATTTGGGGGAGAGAGGAGAGGAGACAAGTTTTCTCCATTCTTCCAAATTTCACATTTCACCCAAAAGTTAGCCATCCATAGGAGAGTAAGACCCCAGGTTACCTATCTAGGACCACCAAAAGCAAAGTCTCTGGCCAAGACACTATCCCCATCCATAATTCTGAGTCTGATGTATTCTCAGCACACCCACTACATTCATCCATTCATTTATTAATATATCAATGCATCACATATATATTGTTAGCAGCCAGGCACTATAACAGGTACATGGTGGTTCCAGGGAGGAACATCTGATTCATATGAAGTCTCCCCTAGGAATGGATGGTCCCCAGTAGGTCCAGAGTCAAATTCATATTTTTGACTGAACAAGACAGTGAATATAGAATGCTTATTAGCTGGGGTAATTGTACAGAGTAGGCACATCCAAGGAACGCTAGTGATGAGGATGTTAGAATCCAGACCTTCCTTCCTCAACCAGGAGGCCTCCCTTGTCAAAGAAAGAGGGATTAACAGCACCCTTGGCAATGTTCCTCTCCCAGAGCCATCCCAGCAAAGAATCCAGCTCACATGACTTCCATTGCCTTTTCCTAAATCCACAGCCTGGAGAGGCAACTGCAAGTAATAAGCATAATTTAAATGCTCTGTCTTCCCTCATTAAAATCCACCCAGAAAGGCATGCTAGATTTATTTTAGTGCCTGTGGCAGAGGCAGTTCCATTATATAAACGCAGGCTTCTCCCCAGAGCCCAAGGGGGGTGCTGTCCGTATTTATGTGTGTCCATGCAAGTATGGGTGTGCACATATGCACACATGTATGCAGCCCAGGTTTAGGGGTGCTACCAGGAATGCATGATTGACCCGTCACAGGTTGAATGGTCCGAGTTTTCAAAGCCATTGCGAACTGCTTGCTAAGCAGCCCCAAGCTGGTGAAGCACCCTGAAGGCTGCCCTGGCCCTCTTGGGCGATTCTCAGGAAACCTAGATCTTGTCCAGCTCTCTCGGCAGAGCCGCACATGCTTGGCGGCTCTCCTTGGAAACACCGGTTGCCAGAGCAGCTGTGTCAGCCTGGCTTCCCCGGAAAAGAAGGGAACGCAGGCAGGGAGCCCTCCACTACCCTCTGGCCTCTTTCCAGGGGACAACACCCAAGAGCCATCCACACAGGAAACCAAATCCAGAACGGGAACACATGACAGTGGAAAACAGGGAGGGAAAGAGGCACAGGAGGGAAACCTAAGAAGGGCAGGGAGTTGGAAAGGTCTGAGAGACACCGTCTCTAGGGGTGCCTTGTGCTTTCGGAGGGCAGGAGCTTCCTTCCGGCTGGGAGGGCGGTCAGCTGAAGCAGGAAGACCATTTGGGGCTTTTGTCATTTTCAGAAGCTTCTTTGCCCTCACCTGGTCCTGCACCTTCCCTGCAACTCTGCTCCTATTTCTGAAACACATCTCCATGCAGTTTCTCTTACTGGTCAATCTGTTTCTTTCTCAGCAGCCCCTCTGCCACATTGCCACAGGCATGGAGGAGAGAAATGCCAGAAAAATGTCACAGAACAGGCACAGCAGGAAGGGATGATGTTAAGAGAACTCCTCTCCCAACAGGAAAGGGGAAGGAAAGTGTGAAAGGTCCGAGAAGGTGACTTGGGAGAGAGAGACAGGCCGTTGACATGGGGCGTGCGTGGTTTTGCTCGCCAAGTGGCTCAGCAGGACCACCCAGAGAAGGCAACAGGATAACTTACCCCTGGAATGGCAGCACCATGGTCAGCCCAGCCCAGCCCAGAGCATGCTACCAGGATGGAGGACGGTGTCTAGGTGAAGGGACCACAGGTCTGAAGATCCAGAATTTGCAGACTCCATCTTGGTACTGGCAACACATCTGAGCCTCCTAGGAAGAGGCCCAGGCTAAAAGAAATGAAGGATTGAAACTGATTGAATGGTGGGGTTGGCAGGCGTCTGGCTCGGCAGTTACGATATTGGTTGAGACCACATCCCAAACAGGATGGGTGGCCTGGGTTTGAGTTGCTGCCAGTTCCATCTCCCTGCTACTGCACACTCTGCAAGGCAGTAGGTAATGGCCCAGCCTGGGTCTCTGCTACTCACATGGGAGATGCAGACTGAGTGTTGTTTGGTGAAGGCATCTGGGGAGTGACATAGTGAAGGGGTGACCGCTCTTTGTCTCTATGCCTTTTAAATAAATAAAATTAAGAGGAAAAATACTAGGAAGGATATAAGGTGGCTTCAGGGTGCAGGGACCCATAGAAAGCTGCATAAGAACAAGCTGGGAACTAGACCAGAGTGTCCCAGAGGTCAGCACAGACCTGTGTAGGAGGTGGAACTGAGGTTCCATCCCTTCCCACCATGGGATTTTCAAGTTTTGTCTGCACCAGGCTGTCTAAGAAAGAGAAGGCAGTGGAATGATATCTCCAGAGAAACTGTTCTGGATACTTTGAGCTGAATTCCTAACCTGACAAAATCAAGTTGAGGGACACAGGCTGTTTTATCTGGGAGAAGAAATCACCTTTAATTGACCAGTTTTCTGCTAACTCAAAGGTGAACTCAATTACAGATCATTTTAAGAGCTACATTTCTCCCCCGACACAGTTGTAGTATAAAACGTTTGACCTCTCTGTGATGACCTTACATGTCCACAAGCAGATTTAGAGGACACAAGTCGTTTTCACATAGATTACCTTTTCTCAACTTCATACCAAATCAAAATTGATGATACCATTCTAACCTTATAAATACAAAAGTAAATAAGTAAAACAGGAGTCCCAAGTTAAACAACATAGAAGGCGTCTTCTCCAGGGTCATTTCAGCTGCAGACTGCTGAATCTAAGGCGGCAATGCCCAGCTGGGGCAGTATCTGGGGACAGTTTTCACTGTCACGGTTGGGAAGGAGGGGGTTCTTACTTGCACTGTGTACTAGGAGCCAGGATATGCAGCTAAACATCTTAGCCCCCACACCCAAGACTTCCCTGGCTCCAAACATCAACAGGGTACAGGTGGAGAAACTCTCAAACATTATAGGAGCTTCCAAGGGAGGGAAGGGCCTCTCTCCTTTGGCTCTTGTAGAAATGGACAAGGACCCATAGCAAAGGTGATTACTGCTTAGTAAGGAGGTTCCTACTGACCAACCGGCAGAAAAGCAGCCTAACTGCGGCTTCACTTCCAGAATCCCTGGGGGATGAGTCCATCAGTGGTCTTGTCTGAGAATGGAGAGGAAACCGTGCTCGCTGGGGGAAGAGGCGCACCCAGGAGCATCCTGGAAGCACGTGTGTTTTAACCCCTCCTCTTCTGTCCAGCACGACTACTTTCCATAACAATCAGGACATAACAGGGCCAGAAAACCAGACACTTTTTTCTTTCATTGATTATCACATTAGTAATGTCAGTAAAATATAGTAAGACTAGAAAAATAGAATAAGGTTTTAATTACATTAGTATTTTTTATTATTATTATTTGAAGAGCAGAGAGCGAGCAAGCTCTCTCATTTGCTGATTTGCACCCCCACGTGCCAGGCTTACTCTTTGCTAACAACCCACTCTGACAGGAACTAACCCAGCCCTGCTAGAACTACACTAATTCCCTCCCAAGGGTGCTGCCCATGATCTAATCACCCCCCTAAAGGCCCCGTCACCTCAACACCATTACTCTGGGGACCAAACTCCCAGCACATGAACCTTTGGGGGACACGTTCAAGGCATAGACAGCAGGGTTACTGAACTAGGCTCAGAACTGCAGTGTGATTCCAAGACCACAGCCAGGGGACCAGGAAGCGTGGCTCCTGTCTGGACTTCTCCTATCCCCATACACCTGCCTGCCTGAGGCCTTGAGCGTCTCTCCCCACTGTCCCTATGTCATTCTCTCCTGTCAGCCACTTCCACCCACGTATGGACCTGCTCGACCGCCACAGCACACACAAAGGAGGAGAGACAGAAGCGGAGACAGACACGCACACACACACACACACGCGCGCGCGCGCACGCACACGCAGAGGCAGGCTGAGGGCAGGCAGGGAGAGAGAGGAGGAGATCCAGAGAGGCCATCAGCAGCTCAGTACACAAATAGCTCCCACCCCAGGTTCCCACTGAGAACTCTGAGACCAAGGGAAGTTTCGTCTCCTCTTTGAAACGATTTTTCCTTTATTTCTGAAACTCACCTTCATTCAAAGGAATTAAAAAGGCCCTTTGGTCTTTCAAGGGTTCTTTTCCATGAGGCTTTTTTTTTTCCCCTGTGCCTCCGCTTCTCTCTGTAGCTCTGGGGAGGCTGCGGGGGAGACAGGAGCCTGAAAAGACGGGCGGAGGCGCATCCGCCGCGCGGCCCAGGTAAGAGGTGGAGAGGCCCCAGACGCGGAGGAGGGGCGTCACGGGGCGTCGAAGCTGAGGACCTGCATTTTCTGGCCTTCAAAGCTCTGATCAAAAACAGCTGGGAAGAGGAGAATATGGTGGAGGCGGGGGAGGTTCCTTGGAAGAGCAACAGCCCCGTCTCAGGTGGAGTCAGCTGAGTGCCGGCCTCTTCCTCACTATTCATCATCTCGGGGGTGCTTGGTGGGGACGCGCCTGGATGCAGGCTGGGGAGTCCGCAAACTGTCAGAGACTTGTATTTCTTTTAAATACATTGGGGTCTGTGCAGGGGGTTGAGCACACAGGGAATTTGGCTGGGTCAGCCAGCTCCCTCTTAGGGAGACATGGATGAAGGAACACACCCCTGCAGCACAGGCCTCCCCTCCCCCATCCCTGGGCAGGGCCTGGCCATCACCAAATCTGTTTCCTGGTTTATTCCGCCCTGAGAACCTCCGAGGGTTGCCAGAAGGGCCAGCACAGAAAACAGATGGAGTGTTCGGCCGCATCGTGGTATTCAGATATGGTGGGGTTTGGGGGGGTCATTTTTTTTTTCTCTGAGTTCCTGAGGAGACCCTCTCCTTTCTTTCCTTCCTCCTACTGCCCCCCCTTCCAAGCCACTGAAAGCTACCACGAAGAAGGGTAGAATTATTACTGGTAAGGAACCTGGATTGTGGCTGGGTCTTGTGACTCAGGTTGGAAGTCCATGGTATTGACTTCCAAGGAAAACCACAGAATTCCCAACAACTGGGGACGGTGGTTTCCACTGAAATTTACAGACCTCCAATCTTTTATATCCTGGGACTCATTTCCAGTTGTGGTTTCAGAATTTCCACATATCAGTGAGACAGGGGCTGCAATCTATTTTGGGGTGGAGCACACAGATAAAAGAATTTTAAACCCTGTCTGCAAAGCAAGCACTCTGGTTTTACGTGAGTGCATGCGTGCACATTTGGGGTGTCTTTTGGAAATCAGTGGTGATTACAGGGTGCAAAAGTCCAGGATGCTTGCACTATCAATTGATCTTAGAGGTGGAAGATAAATATGTGATGATAGTTGTTAAGGGGCAAGACTGATGATGTAGCATGAACATGACACTGGGGGTCTGCAAGCCTGGGATGGAATCCTGTCATCACCAAATAGCTGATTTCTAATTGTAAGATAAGGTTAGTAGAAAACAGATTCTCTTAAGATTCCTTTCTTAATCTGCTCTCTTTCCTCTAATGTGTTAGCATAGAAATCTTGCAAGGAAGACAAAAAGTGCTAACTCATCTCATCATTTCTCTGTTATTTCTCATTTCTCTGTTGTTCATTTGCTTTTCAAAGGGCAGTGAGAGAACAAGAATCTGGAAGCACTTCCTTCTGGGGTTGGGACCCACGTTTAATTCAGCTATGTAATTTCCATGCTGCAGCCTGAAACACAAGCTGGAGATGAAGGTAGTCATTGGCCATCAAATGCTATACTTCCGGTAAGCTTTGTCCAAAACAATGGCACTCAGGAGAAACTCTTAATTTTTATTTCTTTTCATTTTCATTTTATTCGAAAGGCAGAAAGACACAAAACAGAGACAGAGGACTAAGGTGACAGAAACAGGCAGAGAGAGATCTTCCATCCACTGTTTCACTGCCCAAAAGCCTGCCACATCCAAGGTTGGGCCAGGCCAAAGCCAGGAGCCCAGAACTCTGTTCAGGTCTGCCATATGGGTGGCAGGGATCCAAGTGCTTATGCATCACCTTCTGCCTCCCAGGTTGTGCCTTAGCAGGAAGTTGGATCTGAAGTGGAGTAACAAGGACTCGAATCAAGAACTTCAATATGGGATGCTGGTGACCCAACTGGCAACCTGACCACTGTGCCAAATACATGCATACCACACACCAACTAGCCAGCAGTGACGTGGTGCCCTCACTGTATTGATGAAGCATTTGGAAAAGCATGCTGGCGTATTTGAACCATGGAAAATTTTTAAAAACTAGTATTTTGTGATATTCCCATTTGCAAGAAATAGAAGCCTACTCAAATTAGCCTCCCAAAAATGTGGGGTGGGGAGAGAAATTATCATGCTAGACATGGTATTGACTCCAAGGAAAATGAACAATTAGACATCAGGAAGAGCAAGAATCAGGGAATTCCAAGGGGTTTGCTCACCTACCATTTACCCTTCCACTGGCTTATTTAATCCTCTGTGCTGTTTGGGGGAGTACATTACAAAAATACAGTGTGTATGAGAATCACCTAAAAATCTTGTGCACACCAGGATTCTGATTCCCGGATCTGGGGTGCACCAAGTGTCTGCCTGACATCCCAGGTGGTACTGATGCTGCTGCTTCTATGGCCCGATGCTTGCAGTAGCAAGGACTGAGATCCCACAGTCACAAGCTGCAACTGGAATCACCTGGGGATATGTTTCATCTACAAGGCCGGGTTCCACCCTCCCCGAAGACTGATCCATTAGGTTTGAAGTATGACCTAAGAATCAGGGTTCTATCAGAGTTTCCCCCAGGTGATTCTAACAAGCAGCAAAGCTTGAGAGCCATCACTTGAGATCAAGTTCTCAGCCAACTTGATGGAATGGCTCGTGGGGGGTTAGATGTTCCTCCTGGTCCAGACAGCTATGGTAGGAGATGGTGGAGCTCTCCAGTGTGATGGGCATTTCAGCCACACTCAGAACTATATGGGACAGGTGTACAAGCAGGAAAGGGGAGTGGGCAAAGGTAGGCAAAGATCATTACATCTGCAACAGTAAAGGACTGAGCTGCACACACTTGGGTTCAAATCCCGGCATTAACACTTCTTAGTTGTAGCCTGTGCACCAGAAATTCTGACTTTGGACCTCTTTGAGCTTTCATTTTTTAAATGAAAAGGTGAAGGCTAGGGGCTGGTGTTGTGGTCTAATGGGTTAAGCCACCCCGTGCAGTGCCAGCATCCCATATGGGCATTGGTTTGAGTCCCAGCTGCTCCACTTCCAATCCCACTCCATGCTAATGTGCCTGGGAAAGCAGTGGAAGATGGCTCAAGCATTTGGGCCCCTACACCCATGTGGCAAACCTGGGAGAAGCTCCTGACTCCTGGCTTCAGCCTGGCCTGGCTCCGGCCATCCTGCCATTTGGCGATTGAGCCAGAAGATAGATCTCTTTCTGTGTAACTATGACTTTCAAAATAAATAAATAAATAAATATCTAAAAAGAAAGAAAAGTGAAGGCTACAGTTCCTGACTCACATCTGTCACCACTGATGGTGGCAGAGGGGGAACAGGGGTACAGAATAGAATAAATGGAGAGAACTTTCTACAGGAAACAGGCTGGTATTCCACACCTGAGGCTACAAGTCCAGCAAGTCTGAGAGATACCAGGTGTGGGTGTGTTCACCAAGTCCTTACATGTTCCCTACATGCATCCCAGATTACGCACATGGACCAACTGAGATCATGTAAATTGAACCTTCTAACTGTCCTTGAGTCCTGCTACCAAACTGTCCATTCAGCCTCCCTCTATAGCACTTGAATATACCTATCCATCTCATCCTAGAGCCTTTTTCAGATACCAGTGAAGGACCCCTCACTTTCACACTTTCCCTGATTCCTGGCAATCCATCTTCCATGTAACTACCAGTAAAATCTTAATACCATGGGAGTCTGCTTAGGCTACTCTGGTCAGGATAAAGTCCAAAGTCCTGAGAAAATCATGCAAGGACATTCCTGGCCTGGCCATACCTCATTTTCTGCCACTCCTGACCTCAGACCTGATGCAGCAACCATACCATTGCCCACAGGAGTATTCTGTTCTCTCTTGCCTCTGTGCTGCTACCTGGAGTGTCCCTCCTCATCTTGTCCTACCCAGTTCCTGCTTATCTTCAGCTCAAGCATCACCTTCCTTGGGGAACCTAGACCCACTCTGCTTCTCATCATTTCCAGGGAGGCTTGGGGACAGCTCTGTTTCATGGGCTTTAAGGCATATTTCAAAAGATAAATGCCCAACAGAGTACCTGAGTTCAAGTCCTGGTTCTGAGTCTAACCTCTTAATGTGGAGCCCTGGGAGGCAGCAGTTGATGGCTCAAGTACTTAGTCTCTGCCACCCGCGGGGGAGGCTCCATTCGTGGTTCCTGGCTCAGCCCATTCCATCTCTGCAACCCCAGTGTCTCAGTGCCTTAATACAGAGAAGTGTTTATTCTTCCCCAAGAAACAGTTCAATGATTCAGGGTCCTGAGTCCCTTCCTCTTGAGTCCTCTTGAGTCAACTTTCCTAGGAGACAGAAGGAGGAGACGAGAGGCAGTCACATGGCAACGCTGTGGGGCATCATGGAGGACACCGTGGCCACTTCTTGTCTTCCACGGGAGGGCATGCAGGTGAATGGCCACACTAAATGCAAGGGAGGCTGGAAGGGGTGGTACAGTTTGTCCAGAAGGAAGTGGAATGGGCTCAGCAAATTGCTGACCTGTTCCCTACCCTGTGAAACTCTGGAGCCAGGCTTGGGTCTTAATTTCAATTCTAGTTGTTAAATACCCATAAGGCCCTTTTCCATCTGTAAAACCTATCGTATAGTACGAAGATTAAATGAACGTTGGAGGTTCAGAGTCTAGGACTAAGTGCTAGTTCTTGTATCATCTCCAGGCATTGTACCAGGCTTTGCAGGATGAAAAGAAGTCAGCCACAGTGCTTTGGACTCACATCCTCATGGACTCAAAGCCCAGAGGCAGAGGATCCTCGTGCACATCACCTTCTTCAATCACTTTTCCTTCCCAAAAGGTCCTTTGGATTACCACCAAGGAGCCACTTCCTGACCACAAAGGCACAGTAGCCCTCACCCAGGTCTTCTCTAAATATGCCCAAAGAGATGTGTAAGGCGAGGATTTTCAAGGAGGAAGTTGAGTTCCTATGTTCTGAAGAGAGGGGTTTGGCGTTTGAGTGGCTTGTCACACGATTTTGTGAATGGAAGGGCTGTCACATGAGCAGCATGTGCTGAGCCTCCCAGAGCCAGGGCTTGTGTGTGACTGGCAATGGACACAGCTTGGCCTCCTATTGGTTCCTGCCAGCTTGGAGTCCACATGCTCTCAGGGTCCTAGAGGGGCAGCCAGTCATTCCCTCAAAGAGCTGAAGATGCCAAAAGTCAGCTGTTCCAATAGAGTCGTAAGTTAAGGTCACTGGACCTATATTCCTCTGAGAAGGGGTGAGAAGAGAACTGTCCCCTATCTTCTACCTGCTCAGTCTCAACTCTAAGGAGCTACAAGCACCTCTGATCGATCTGATGTCACTGACCCCACAAGCGAGGCTGGAACTGGGGGTCCATGATCTGTTAGGGATGTCAGTCTAAGAAACAGGTCTCTGTTAGATGGCTACCTATTCCCTCAACTCCAGCCACCCTGTGCCTTCCTGTGAGCGGGGAAATTATTTATTGCCCTCTTTGAAGAATCAAATGATCTCAAATATTGAACTGGAAGTCACTTCAAAAAGTTCATGGAAAATGGAATTGAAAGATAAGCTTATTCTGTTGCAGTTTTTTTTTAAAGATTCATATTTATTTATTTATTTAAAAGGCAGATTGAGAGAGAGAGAGAGAGAGAGAGAGAGGAATCTGCCATCCGCTGGTTCCATCCCCAAATGGCCTCAATGGCTGGAGCTGGGCCAGTCTAAAGTCAGGGACCAGGAGCTTTTTCCAGGTCTCCCGTGTGGGTGCAGGGGCCCAAGCACTTGGGCCATATTCTGCTGCTTTTCCAGGCCATTAGCAGGGAGGGATATCAGAAGTGGAGCAGCCAGGACTTGAACCAGCACCCATATAGGGGGGTGCCAGCACTGCAGGGGGTGGCTTTACCTGCTACACCACAGTGCCAGCCCCAGCAGAAATTTCTGAAAAGCACACTTTTTTTTTTTTTCAGAATATGCATTATCTGTGAACTTTCTGAAGTACCCTCCCACATCATACTTTCCTGGCCCCCAAGGCAGCTGTTTACTGGGAGCCAGTGCTATGCCATTTGTTGCATTGTTAGTTCTCCTCACAGCCCTCAGAGATCGGGATCAGACCTTCACTTGTCAGATGAGATTTAGGTAGAAGAAAAAAGTTTAGTAGGTGCTCCAGGTCACACACCTGCTAGGTGACAGATCTGAATCCAGAACTGTGGGACTCCTTGCCACAGAGCCCCCTTCTCAACATTCCAGAGATGCTGAGTCTCTTGGCCTGGGCCGCAGCCCACACACTACCAGTGTTGAGCTCTGCAGGTGCAGGGACTGAGCTGGCTGGGCGGGGCACCGCTGCACTACCTCACTCCATCTGGCACCGCAGGTTCCTTCCAGGGAGGAAACAAAAGCTACGGATCTTCTCTACAGAAAAATGCACGCAAATACCTACATATTGGTACATAAGACATTTCAGGTAATTCAGCAACTATAGAAGTCTTAAGACTACTACCTGCATCTCCCAAGGGCCAAGAGCTCAAATTAAGAGCCCAGTCTATTAACCCTGCCTCCGCTTACTTGGACACACATGAGAATTAGCTGGGGGCATTTTAAAAATTCAGATTTCTGGGCCGCCTCAGAATCCCTGGATCTGTGCTGTAATATGTTCCCCAGTGAATTGTATATCTAACAAGTAGTCTGTGACTGGTTTTGGGGAACCACCCTCCTAGCGGATGCTCAATCGACTGGGATTAATCTCTGCCAATTTCTATCTATGTAGCATTAGATAGACTTAAGCTCCCTTTCAATTTTCTCCTCTGTGAAACGGGGATAACGGTTGTCTCAACCTCCTTGGATTGATATGGGATTCAATATGCCATCCAAGCATTTAGTAGTGTCTGGCACAGAAGTGCTCAATAAATGTTCAATAACATCACCTGTGCCATCTCGGTAGATGGCCTCTCGGTTATCAAGGTGTGAACAGAATCCAGTTGCTAGTTGGCTCAACAAACATGCATGGAAGAAATGCAAAGTTTATTAAACATTAACAACAACAGAAAGGTCTGGACTTAACAGCATCATTACCAGCAGTACCACGGTGTACAAGTAAACTAACCTCATGCAAACTTCTACCTGTTTAACAGATGCAATCACTGTGGTATTGCTCAAAGGATAATGTAGCATTGTTATATTTGGTAAGGTGCTCAAAAAGCAAGTACTTTGTTTTAAATTTACACACACACACACACACACTCTTACACATACTTGGCTCCTATAAAATATATTGACTCTAGTTGCTAAATCCAGTTTATCAAGATCTAGGGTGAGGCTTTGCTCATTTGTAAACTGACATTATTAATTGCTGAGAACCTGGGAGGGATGCTGGCCTTGCCGGTGGAGGGTACCCAGAAGCCCTCAGCAGGAAGAGGACTGCGAGCAGATGTCTGCCACACGGAGATCGGAACACCTGCTCTCAGTCACCTGCCCAGGACTGAGCCCAGTGGTAAACCCAGAACTCCACACACGGGCGAGAAGAACAAGTCTGCCTGCCTTGGGATTGTGCCACTTAACTCTGATAAAACTTGAGTTTTCTTAAAAGGATCATTAGGTGGGAAATTAGGTGAACTATGAGAAAAACCACATTTTAATTGCATTTTACAGAATGTTTTTACCCTGAGGCTGTGGGGAGAGTGCCACTTCAACTCTCAATTCTCCTGAAAACAGCCCATAGAGCGTCTGCATGTCCAGTGGGAGTCCCCACACGAGACCACTGGGCTAGGAGGAACCCCAGGGTTGTATAACACAGCCGCCCCCCGCCACACCTGCATCCCAGTCCACACTCTCCCTACAGAGGGTTCTCCTACACGCAGGATGTTCTGTGGAAGGCTTGCAGTACACAAACACAACAGCCCTCTCGTAATCCTGATGCGGCTTTTGAATGGTCCAGCGTGGCCTCTTTCTCAAGGGGAAGTGACCCTTGACAGCCCTGCCATCCACTACCTCGCTCCTCAAGGCAGTATGAGCAGTATTCCAAATCACGTCCAAATGTTCCTGCCACATGACTTGGAATCACTTTAATGGCCAAGTCATCAAAGAATGAAAGATGCTTAGGATGAAATGGTGACAAATGACAACAGGGCTCTTAGAACAGCTGCAGTCTGCAGGCATCCGTTTGACCTGGGTTAATCCTGGCTTCCCACTCCACTTGGCAGAACTGCCTTGTTTGTTAACTGCCCCTGCAAGACGTGCAGCCAGCCCAGGAATGTGTGTGTGTCTGTGTGTGTGTGAGTGTGTGTGCTGACAAAGTCCCAAGTATAAGGCATCCGTACAGACCAGAGGGTGTTTAAATTTTTAGGAGGAGGTAGATTTCTGAAACCTCTCCTGGCACACAGAAGGACAAGTTTTATGGTCATCTTTTTATTTCTTGCAGAACATGTTTGTGATATTCATTTGATACCAACAGCCTAGTTGTGAGAAAGCCCAGTTCTCAGAGTTTTTCAGCCACCATTTGATACTTCCACAAGCGTGGGTGGTCTCTGGTGCAATCTGTCAACACTTCTCTGCTTAAAGATACCATCAGCTTTGCTTTCATGACCACTGCCATTTACCAATTTTGCAGTTGGCCCCTCACCTGTAAAGGGCCAATTCGAGGTCCACTGGCATCTCTCACTGAATTATCTTTCAGGTCTGCTGACGACTGGCAAAGATTTTTTGCTGGTTTTGCTAGTTATCAATCTGAACAGTGTATTCCAATTCCAATCTTCTCCCATCTCTTTCCATCACCTGTAGCTTGAGCACAGTGGGTATCTACTTGGAATATCCTACTGGTGGGGTCTGCCAAGGCTGTGACACCAAGAGAGAAGCTGAGCTCATGCATCCACAAGGAGACAAGGAGACCACCAGTTCATCAAACGGTAAAGAAACTCCGGAGGCAGGAAACTAGAAAATTCCATGGATAAAAGAGTATTTTAATCTAACACAAAATGTTTCTTTGCAGTAACAGCAGAATCTCTTGACATTGTACAACTTAATGAAACTAAAGAACAATCGTCTTTAAAGTCAGAACATCTATCAAATTATAGGCCGTACGCGTAGCACCGAGATCGCCTTTATACTGCATAAGACACACAGGCCCCAGAGGGGACAGAGCCGTCTGGGGGCACAGGCAGGAACGCTCCATTCTAGGAACTCTGAATTTTGAAGTGAACATTTTTGTGGCAGATGCTTTTCCTAAAAAACACTGTATCATCCAATAAATATTTGACTAAAATCCATTTTGTGCTTTTGGGTGATGTTAGCTGACTTCTTCCTGAGACCTCGTAAGAGAGAAGCAAGCTCCTTGTGTCTTTCAGAGCACGATTCCTCACGGCAAGCCTTGATACTGTCATAAAAATTTTAATTTAAAGCAGAAAACATGCTGATGTGTCAGTGATAGGCTTAAAATATTAAAGACTTCAAAAACCCCCAAGCACGTCTTCTCTGTACAACACGGGTGAATATATATCTTTGCTATATAATTTTAAAACATGGAATAGTTTTCCTTTTCTCTTTTCTATATATAATATATGTCTTCCAAAATACATTGTCAGTATTTATATCTGAAAAATACTGTACAAAAAAAGAACTTCCTATAATTACTCTGTATAAACATTAAACAATTTAATAATCTCCTTTTGGTCTACAGTAAACACTTAGATTGATTGGATTAACCACAGTTTGTGACAAAGCCATCCCCTTGTGAGATACACCAGTGTCTTTTACATTCGTTTTTCAGAAGTCTACTTTATAAGAGCACATACGTTCAAAAGCAAACAGAGTAAGAAACATAAGCTCTAGAATAATTAATTTATGAGGCATTCAAAAATGACACCATGAGGAAAAAGGGCCTTACAAAACATCAACTTATTAACTTAACTGATTTTTTTAAAAACAGCAAAGTATAATTCACAAAAATATATTACAAAAAAATGGGAAAACTCAATCTTAAGTCACTGAATTGCTTGGAATATCAAGAGGGATATGGACAAAGTTAACTAGAGAAGTAGGAGGTGGGTGGGGTTTGGGAGAGGGGAGAGAACAAAACCAAACACAACGGCAAAGGCTGGTCCATGGCTCGTGGACTGAGAAATGAACCCCTCATTCTTAGACCTCCCATCTCCCTCTGCTTCCCTGTCCTGGGGATGTTCTGGTCATGCGCAAATGCATTCCTTTTTGTTTTTAAAAGACAGTGAGATCCTTAGGTAGGGAAAACATCCTGCGTCCACTAGGAGACTCAGGCAGCATGCTCTAGTGCACAGCAGGATTATTGCTTTAGTACAGACAGTGCAGAGACACCCTGTGTTCTAGAAGAGTACTCCTACTTAGGCGGGGCTGGCAGAATTGAAAGGAAACTTATTAGATAGCAGTAAGTAAATACGGCATCTAAGAACTCTTAAACAGCACTTTCAATTTGAAGACAATTACCACCAAAACGGAAAATACGAGGAAAGCAATCTGTGAGTGGACAGAGCTGCGTGTAGTGCTGGGGGAAGGTATTTGGGGCACCTTGTGAGCAGGGTCACTTCCAGGTGACAGGAACAGGAGCTGGAACTCTTGACAACTGAGATCCACTATTTCACCAGGGCCCCTCGCAGGGAATCCTAGCACAGGGTCCTGCAGGAGTGGGGAAGCTGCAACACCAAGCCACACAGAAAGGGCAGGAGCCGGGAAGACGGGAAGGGGAGGTGGATCCCCGAGGGGGCTCCAGAGTCGAGTAAAAACATGGCACCTTCCTTTTGTTGGAACTAAAAGAGAATGAGAGGGCTACCTAAAAATGGCAAGTGCAAAGGGGACACACACACACATACACTCGCACGCACACACACATGCACGCAAGCACGCACCCTGTGGGCCACACACACGAGCACAAGCAGGTGTACACGTACACTCACACACACACGATGCACACAATGTGAGTCAGTTGTGTTTATGCCTCTGGTAAAGTGCTGATGTCAGAAAGGTCGGTTTGGGTGTGGAGCTATCAGACAGGAAACAAACTGTCCATCCATTCCAAAGCAAAGCCCGCAAGAATGCCATCCTACAGGGGCCCGTGCCTAGCCTCATACTTGGCAAGTATGTTCTTGCATTTGCCCAGCTCCTTCCTCAAGTCAGCCACCTCCTGGCGGAGGGCCGAGTTCTCCTTCTCCAGGAACGAGGCCCGGATGGCAATCTGATTCTCCTTCAGCCGCCGGGCGTCGCGGGAGCGCTTGGCCGCCATGTTGTTCTTTCTGCGCCTGGCCCAGTACTTGTCATCCTGCTCGTTAGTTACAGAAGGGAAAACACAAGGTATTAGATGTCAGCAACACGGAGCTTCAGCCAGGGCGCGCTGGCAGCCTTCAGGGTTGTACCGAGGCCCCGACCCGGCCTTCCCGTGCGTCTCAGAGGCTGGCCTGCGAGCCATGGCTTCCTCCCGGGCAGGCCCCGACCCGTCATCACAGCTCCCTACTTGCTCTGCTCCACCGGGGCTGTGCCCAGTGGGGTAGCGATCAGGGGCTGAATGAAAGCAAGGGGCTTGGCTCTCACCCTAAGTTGCATGCCAACCTTCTCCACTCGCTTCGCTGCCGTTTTTATTTGAAGAGCGCTTTTCTTCCCTGAGCGCTCATATGCCTTTTGGGTATAACTTGGCACAATATTTTTGGAAGGCAATGTGGCCCATCAGCTATTTAAATGCATATACTATTGATCTAGGAACTCTACTTCTAGGATTTCATCCCATAGCAATTTTGCTCACGTGCACATAGACACAAGCACATTTTTTTTTTTTTTTACTGCGGCATTGGTTGTAACAGAAAAAATGTAATAAAAAACTATTTCTCTGTAGGAGATTTCATAACTATATTGTATTAGAGTCATACACAGGGATACTCTGCAGCTGTTCAAAACAGTGTCCCCATTGCACCAGAAATATATTCAAGCTATATCATTATGTGGGTGAGAACAATGACAATTCACAGAGAAATATGTATGGTCTCATCCCAATTTGATTTAAAAATCATATCAGGGTCTGACGCTGTGGCATAGTGGGTAAGGCTGCTGGCTGTGAAGCTGGCATCCCATATGGGCACCAGTTCGAGTCCTGGCTGCTCCATTTCCCATCCAGCTCCCTACTAATAATGCCCAGGGGAAGGCACTGAAGGATGGCCCAAGTGCTTGGGCTCCTGCACCCATGTGGGAGACCCAGAGGAAGCTCCTGGCTCCTGGCTTCAGCTCAGCCCAGCCCTGGGCCATTGTGGCCATTTGGGGAGTGAACCAGCGGATGGAAGATCTTGCTGTCTCTCCCTTTGTCTCTCTCTGTAACTCGGCCTTTCAAATAAATTAAAAAAATCTTTTAAAAAAGTCATACTATCATAGATTTGTAGAATGGAGCCCAAAAAGATTTATACCAAGTTATAAAAGTGGTGCCATTATAAGGAGTATTACAGGAAAGAAGCAGATAAAAGTAGTAGCATCTTCACCTTTTATTTTATACCTTTCTGAACTATTAGAATATTATATAATGTATATGGACACTTTGGTCACTAAAGGGAAAAGACCCTCAGCCGGCCACTCATCAATGTACCCATATTGCTGGCCAGCACTGAAGTCATGTACTCTAAATTTTGTTTCCCTGGATTTCAGGCCTTAATTACCATGAGTAACGTTTCGCCGTGGACAATGTGAAAACCATCCCTCCTTCTCCCCCCATCGCCGCTCTTCCTAACAAAAGAAGATGGCTTCCGGGGAAGACAAAGGCACCAGAACCCCCTCCTGGACCTTCCCAGGCCTTACCCCACCCCACCCCGAGGAGTCCAGGGGGCAGTGGCACTGAAGGTCACGTGGTCTGGGCCCAGTGTTCAGCCCCCCGACCTGCCCATTACTCTCGGCAGACATCTGCCCTGCATAGTCATGGAACGTGCAAGATGGAACTTCAAGAAGGCACCTCCCGAGTGCTCTGCAAGCAGAAACTGCCGCTTACTCAGAGTGCACCCCCAGCCTTCTACACATTTCAGAACAATATATAGCAGGGCAAAAAACATCCTCAGAGTAGCTAGTCCCACAAAGCTTCTTAGGAAAGATGTGATCCTTGAAGGAATGGCACAATGAGCAAACTTGGGCAGATGTACAACTTGCTGGCTGTGTTTCTGAAGAGGAGCAGGAGGAAGGGAGAAAGGCTGGGAGGGATCTGGGGAGTTGGTGACATCACTGTGGGGAGGGGCCCCTGAGACACACTTGACAAGAGTGAGGTGCCAGTCCTGATATAAGTTGGCGGTTGTACTTTGATGTGGGTTCCAGTGCCACCCACTTCATAGTGTCAGTAAGTCGACCACACTCTCCTCGCTGAGCGTGCTTTCCAGGCACACTCCAAAGAAGGGCTCGCTTAGGGTGGACCAGGAGCTGCACGCAGGGAACAGGAGCCCGGGAGCTAAAGGAACAGCCGAGAACAAGCCCCGGGGAAACCAGAAACTGCATGTGTGTGCTGGGGGCGGGCGGAGGGTCCGCCCATGGACCTAAACTCAGAGGTCTGTGCCAGCACTCTCCGGGTTTATAAGGACCAGGGAATCAGCAACTGATGTACGGGTTGCAACCACTTATCCCCGACTTAGAGCTCATCTCACATCCACTGTGCTCTCATCTCTCAGCCTCACCCCGTCCACAGGTGTGGAGGAGCCAGCCAAGGTGTGAAATGCTG
This sequence comes from Lepus europaeus, assembly GCF_033115175.1. Classification (NCBI taxonomy): domain Eukaryota; kingdom Metazoa; phylum Chordata; class Mammalia; order Lagomorpha; family Leporidae; genus Lepus; species Lepus europaeus. The sequence goes on along the minus strand of NC_084844.1, from coordinate 30,741,805 downwards.
AATGTACCTGGCAGGTGGGAGTGGAGTCAGGAACAGCGGTGGATCGAGGGATAGCGCAGGAGGACCCAAGAGGGAGTGTCCTGGCCCAGAAACACCAGCTCACCTTCCTTTGTCATCACACAATGGCTTTGGGGCAGGGAGGTCAGGGTGCAGGAGCTTGAGCAGGGCTCACAAATTTGGCACTGATCCTCTGCTCTGTCACCTTCTCCAACACGTCCCCAAGGTGCTGATGCCAGCTAGCTACCCAGCCACGACTGGCTCAGTCACACCCGCCTTGGACAAGTCAACACTCCCATGTTGTCACCAGACTAAAGGTTGTGTGAGGACAGGCACAGTGCTGGTGCGGACTCACCTTGGTATCCCCAGCCCCTGACATGGGGCTCCGCACATACTAGCATTTGAAAAGCATCTGCCAAGTGAAGATATGGATGCTTCAAAGTGCTCAGAAATCAAGGTGATTCAGCTGATTCTTGGTTAGGAACCCTGGTATGCCATCCTTTGATTCTGCCACACGGATGCATGCTGGCCCAAATAAATGGCTCGAGAGAGTAAGAGGAGGCATTTTTGGTGGGGGTCATTCCACTCAATTGATTTGTTCCTCCAAAGGCGGGGGGCCACAAGCACCTTGTCTCCCACCCACCCCTAGCTCATTCCTCTCTTCTGGAAGGAAAAACATATTACAGCTCTGCCTCCTGATTCATATCACCTAAACATCTGTGGCTCGAGGCTTTACCCACAGCTGAAAGGAATCCAAGGACACATGGCAGGAGAATGTTCATGCCATTCCCTGTGCTCCGTGTGCAAGGGCCAGGCCTGGCCATGACAGCAGTGATATAGATAATCCCAGCACAGAGAGTGCTCATGAAGCCTCTGTGTTGCCAAGGGTAGCTGGGCTATCAAGTCTTCTTGCTCTTTGAACATGCAAATTTGGAGACTCTCCGCAGGCTGACTGGGAGTTCTATCTACTGCTCAGCAGAATCCTTCAAGCTACCCTCCATGCAAGAGGAATTCCTGGCTGCATGGCCTCCCTGGTTTAGTTTAAAGGACGATGCCCGAAAACACACACACTGAGAACTGGATTGCTAAGAATGCAAGACCAGGAAGAAAATCCAACTGAGAGGCATTCTCTAGCTGCTCGGGGACCCGATCCCACATTGTCCCTTTCTTATCCCACCCAGCTGAAGCATGAACCCCCGAATCTCCTGTCGACTTTAGATTTTCTGGTGTTTCTACCAACAATTTCCTCTTTCAGTTCTCTTGCTGATAGTAACAGGTTGAATATCCCCAATCCCAAAGACTATAATTTGAAACGCTCCCAAACCAAAAACTTCTTGAGTACGTACATGATACTACAAGCAGAAAATTCCACACATGAAACTTAGTTCCATGCACAAAAGTTATTAAAAAATACTGTGTAAAGTTACCTTCAGGCTAGATAACCCGGGAGCCGGGTTAGACCCTACTCTACCTGTGGGAATTCAGCCCTGATGTTTCCATCCTGCACGGGTTCCCATCACATCAGATACGTGATGACAGCCGTGATCTAAGTCTGCTAGCTACTTTAGCCTCCGTAGGTCTTTGTAGAAATGAAAGACAGGAGGAATTGGCTTCAATCAGTCCAGACACTGTCTCAAACCCTCGTTTACTTGTGAATCATACTTAGCTTTGAGAAGTGATAGTCAGGCTTTAGAAAAATCCTTATTTTTTCCTGGTTCCAATACCCTGACTATGTAGAACCACTTCTCCATTGTCCATCTGACTGTGAACAAGCAAAACCACATTAAGCTCTACACAATGGCCAATCAGAAATGTTTCTGCTTTGAGATAAGCAGACATGGCATAATTTTGGAAAGAATTTTCACCCTAAGGTACCACTGAATCTTATTTTAAGTTTCATTTGACTTCCAAAGGTCAATCTATTTCCCTATATAAAAAATGTGTTCCCTTCAACACAGCAGTGAAAAATCACCCAGAATTAACCTTCTGTTGAGATGCTCCAGTGATCACTACTTGAGGTACAAAAATGAGCATCACATATAAACAGAGTTGGGGAAGCATCAGCTTCCCTTGCAAAATGCAAAATGCAACCCTGGACTCTCGGGACTGAAAATGTGGAAGGAGGTTCTGTCTCCTGAGACCTACAGGGAAAAGGCAGCCGCTAATTATCAACAAATTCCCAAAAGGAAGATTACCCTTGGAAGACTATGAGATCCACACGTCCTTCCCAAATAGATTTCTTTCTCTTTTCAACCCTGAAAGATTTTGATTTGATTATATTGGGTTTTTGTGGGTTTTCTTGCTGGTAGTAGCAGGTTTGCTTCCGTTATAGGCTTAAAATCACCCTGTTTTAGTCCTTTCCTTACTACTCTTCAGTCTTAAGACATGAAAGCACAAATCAGAAGACACCCAAAGAGGAAGCAACATGCCTGCAAATTCCACACTAAGAACCAGGATCAGAAATCACCAGCCCCTTGTTCCTTAGCTTAGATGGTCCTACTGGGGGCGCCCTTCTAATCTGTCTTACAATCCTGCTCTCCATTTCCCCAGAGCCTCATCACCGGCTCCAATTTACCTTCAGGTCATCAGGGATAAAGACTTTGCGGGCTTTCTTAATCATGGGCTGTGGCTTCAGTTCTTCCTCAGAGAACTTGCGTTTGCGAGGGTCAAACATTTCCTGGCCAGGGATGCTGGAGAGGGCGAGATCCGCTGGATCTGGCTCGTAGCCCACCGGGACCTGGATGGTGTCTGGATCGATAGGACTTGGTGTATTGCGGTTTGCTGGCAACAGCTGACCTGGAACAACACAGACGATTCAGTTCATGAACTCCAGGGAGACCCATCAGACAGCTACTTGATCATGTGTCACCCTGAGTGGCAGAAGTCTTCAACTGACTTGTATAGGACTCTAACTTCACTTTTTTACTAATCCTCACCATGTTTCCAAAAACACAGGCTAGTACAACTACACTCTTGCCACACAGGCAAAACAATGACATAAATGTTCACAAACTGGGGAGGTAGAAACTCAACCATAAACAGACACATTCATTCTTTCCTATGACATATTCATGGGGCCAGGCACTCTGCGAGGCGCAATAGAACTTCAGGATTTTTACTTTGTAGTGTTTTCCAGATGAGTGGGGGAGACAGACTACTCACTGGCCAGGGAGGAAGGAGTGCAGGGGCTAGGATGGGACTCTCAAGTTCTTCCAAGTACAGGGGAAACAGTTACATGCCACAGAGGAGTCTCGGACATTTCATAGAGTTGCTTCTTGAGACAAACAGTTATTGGCCAAAAAAAAAAAAAAAAGGTATTCTAGGTACCAAGACAACACAGAGCTTTGCATTTCTGAGGAACCACAAATAGCCTTAGGTAGCAGGAGTACTGAATCAGAAGACAAGGTAGGTGGAAGGAGGAGAGGTTCAAGTGCAGGGGATGTGCCTACCAGGGAGGGGCAGTGGGGGATTATGAAGGGCCCTGAATGCCACTGAAGGAATCTGAGCAATGAAGGGACAGACAGCTGACATTTGGAAAGAAGACACAGGCAGAGCGAGGAGGGCGTGCCTGCAGGCAGATCAGACGCAAGGCTGTGGTGATAAGCCGTGCGCGTACTAACAGTGGCAGTGGAGACTGGGGAAAAGGCGCCCAGTGCAAGAAATCTTTGACTAATTAAAAAGACATCATGGAGACAAATCTTCAGGGTTCTTCAGGCCAAACCACTGAAATACACCAACAGTCGCAGAACAATGGGTTGACTGTATTTCTGAGTATGTCTGACTTGTGAAGGTGAACTTAACAACAGACCGGATTGTTCCCACGGAGAGCTCCAAATTTTATAGTAACTTTCCACGCCCACAGATGAACGAGAGGATACAGCTCCACTACGTTTGGCCATCTCCTCCCCTTCCTTGAGCCGAGGGTGGGCCAATGTGTCAGGTACCCCTTAGCTTGCATTACAACTTCCCCTCGGCTGAAGCACAAAGCCGTCAGCTCAGATTCCAGCAACGCTGTGAAACTGTGCTCGGGTGTTTTTGGCTTGGTGGGGAACTTGCAAAATGAATGCTCGGGGTGACCTTTTAGGTCCCCACTCTGCTTTGAGCTCTCTGTGTCCTGCTTGCCAAGAGGAAGAGACGGGCCCCGAGGCGTTGGCAGAGGACGGAGATTTCTCATTAGCCAGGCGGCTGCAGCTCCAGCTTCTAGGGACTGCGGAGTTCTGTACTGGATGGTGGCAACCTGAGTTTGATCTTGTGCCTCTTGGCTTTGCCGCAGAAAATGAACCACACCTCAGTCGAATGGGGATTTTATTTTCCCTTTAGAAGCTGTCTTTGAATGTATTAGCAACGCTGCCCAAAGCCCCAGCAGTACAACCACCAGCAGCAGCAGCCTACGAGCGTGAGCACCCTTCTGCCTCTTGAAGCACCTTGTAAGGAAGACTTCCAGCCTCATCGCTCCAAGTTAAGACCTCAGTATCTGTTAGTTATGCTATAAATTACCTTAAGCTGCACACACACACGCACACACATGCACACGCTCACACTCACATGCGTGCACTCACGCACGCGCACACACACATGCACACACACGTATACACACTCACACATACTCACACTTACACACACACACACAGTCTTCTTCCACCAGACCACAAGGTCTTTCCTGTTTGATCTGTTTTGTCCCCATCCAATCCTTCATCATGGCTCAGACTTTAGAGTTCAGCTTCTACAAAGAACAGCTCTCACTCATAGTGGCCCTGGGAGACTGCCATTCGGCCAGGGGTAGCCCCCAACACCACTTCCTATCTAGGCAGGACTTGTTCTTCTTCTCTAACCCTTTCCTGCAGAAGGAGCAGGGCCACCCTGCCTGCAGAGGAGAGGAGAACTATGTGGCCCAGAGCCCAGGTAAACAGTTACCCCAACAGTAAACAGTAAACGGCAGAGCCAGGCCCCCACCTCTCTCCAGAATCCTTCATGCTATCTTATTATCTGTATTTTCTAGGAGTTAACTCTGCTGGACTTACAGTATTCTTATCCTTTATCCCAAAATGTCCCAGTGTCACTGGGTAATAATGAGCCTTTATTATTTTTCCCTACCTTTTGTGGACTTTCAAAATTTTAATACAGGAATTTTCAGTATGAGAATGCAACGTTACATTAATCGTTTTCAAAAGAAGATTTATTTATTTATTTGAAAGGCAGAGCTACAGAGAGGCAGAGGCAGAGAGAGAGGTCTTCCATCTGCTGGTTCACTCCCCAAATGGCCGCAATGGCCAGAGCTGAGCTGATCAAAGCCAGGAGCTTCATCTGGGTCTTCCAAGCAGGTGCAGGGGCCCAAGGACTTGAGCCATCTTCTACTGCTTTCCCAGGCCATACCATAGCTGGATTGGAAGTGGAGCAGCCAGGACTCAAAGCAGTACTCATATGAGATGCTGGCACTGCAGGCAGTAGCTTTACCTGCTACACCACAGCGCCGGCCCCAACATTACATTTTGATTCTCAAAAATGTTCATTGCAAAATTTCAACAGAAATGTGCCAACAAAATGAAATTCCCACTTGTGCTACTCTTTTCTCCCCTAGTCCTTCCCACAGCTGTTCCCAGAGGTGACTTCCCTCAACCATTTGGTGTGAACCTCTCATGGCTTTGTTTACACAGGGAGGTGAGTTGACCAAAATGGGATTAAACTACCCATACATCTTAAACTCCTTTTTAATTAGATCAATATGCCATATGCAACTTCTGGAGTTAGTACAAATAGAACTACTTTGTTCTTTTTAAAGGGTGAGAAGTCTTCCAGGGTCTGGATGTATAACAATCTGTTTAACCACCACCCTCAACTGATAGTCTTTCGGGTATATGTTTTTACAGAAGAGATCCCTAGAAGTGGGAACACTAATGCAGAAGTGTGTACATCTTATATTTCTAAGTGGACTGGACTGACAAATTGTGTTCCCAAAATGTCAGACTAATTATATTTGAAACAACATTTATGGGAGTGTACATTTCTCACAATTAAGTATTAATGTATTAAATTTTTTTTTTGACAGGCAGAGTGGACAGTGAGAGGGAGAGACAGAGAGAAAGGTCTTCCTTTTCCATTGGTTCACCTCCCAGTGGCTGCTGCAGCCGGCGCACCGTGCTGATCCCGCGCTGATCTGAAGCCAGGAGCCAGGTGCTTCTCCTGGTCTCCCATGCGGGTGCAGGAGCCCAAGCACTTGGGCCATCCTCCACTGTACTCCCGGGCCACAGCAGAGAGCTGGACTGGAAGAGGAGCAACCGGGACAGAATCCGGCGCCCCAACCGAGACTAGAACCCGGTGTGCCAGCGCTGCAGGCGGAGGATTAGCCTACTGAGCTGTGGCGCCAGCCAGTATTAATATTTTTTAAAGATTTATTTATTTATTTATTTGAGAGGCAGAGTTACAGAGAGAGGGAGAGACAGAGAGAAGTCTTGCATCTGCTGGTTCACTCCTCAAATGGCTGCAACAGCTTATGCTGCACCAATCTGAAGCCAGGAGCCAAGAGCTTTTTCCAGTCTCTGCAGGGGTCCAAGCACTTGAGTCATCCTCCACTGCTTTCCCAGGCCATCAGCATAGAGCTGGATTGGAAGAGGAGGGTCTGGGACAGGAACCTGCACCCATAAGGGATGCTGGTGCTGCAGGTGGAGGCTTAGCCTACTATGCCACAGCGCTGGCCCCCTAAGTATTAATTTTAAAAGCACTGCCAATCTGACAAGTGCAAATGTCAAGGGCTTATTATGCTGCCTACCAAAAGAAATTCCAGGTGTCTGCAGATTCTAATAAACTAGTTGTATTACAGAAAAGTATGCAGAAAGATATGAGTGGGGTTCTGTATATGTAAGATACAATTGGGGGATAAAGTATGAAAGATAGAATCCAAAAAACATAGAATCCTTGGGACCGGTGCTGTGGTGTAGCGAGTAAAGCCGCTGCCTATAGCGCCGGCATCCCATATGGGCGCCGGTTCGAGTCTCAGCAGCTCCACTTCTGATCCAGCTCTCTGCTATGGCCTGGGAAAGCAGTAGAAGATGGTCCAAGTCCTTGGACCCCTGCACCCTCTTGGGAGACCTGGAAGAAGCTCCTGGCTCCTGGCTTCGGATCGGCACAGCTCCACCTGTTGCAGCCATCTGGAGAGCGAACCAGCGGATAGAAGACATCTTTCTCTCTCTCTCTTTCTCTCTCTCTCTCTCTGCCTCTCCTTCTCTCTGTGTGTAACTATGCCTTTCAAATAAATAAATAAATCTTTAGAAAAAACATAGAATCCATAAAAGGCAATATTTCAATATATTACTACATTCAATATAAAAGCTCTAAGTAGTGAAAACTATAAATCAGGCTAGGACATGGACAGCAGCATGGGAGTAAATATTTGTTATAAGTAAAACAGATGTAAAGGTTAGGCCCATAGTCTAGCAAGGGTTTTTAAAAATGAATAGACACACACACACAGACACACACACACAATTTAATATGTAAGCGAAACTGACTTGGGGATTTGATTTTGTTTATAGTCCTGTCCATCTGACTGCTGAACTCTGGTCTTTCTGCTTTTTACTTGCTGAACTTTTTAGTTAGTGAAGCACCAAGACTATGACTATAAAGTGAATAAAAATGGTATCACAAAAATTAAAAATGAGGGGAAATGAGTGGGAAGGAGGGAAATAGCATATTATTAGAATTGATCTATGAACTATCTGAAATCTATTCTCTTTATAGTAATAAAAATAATAAATAAATTTTAAAACAAATCAATAAGACATACTTTTAAAAGAGCAACAGATAGGGAGAAGTGATGCACAGAGAATAAATAAATAAATAAATAAATACCCAACAAACCTGCACTACAGTCAGTGTCAGTGGAGGCACGGTTATTGGTTGTGCACAGAAACCTGCTGGTCTTTAAATGCTGGGCTTCTATCCAGCCACTCTGTTCGCTTATTACTTCTACTATTTCTAACTTCTCTTAGTTTTTAGGCAAATAATTCAATCTTCTGCCTCTAGGGAGTTGTGGCTTCCTTTGAAGGTTGATAACTCCTACGTGATCTCTGTAATCTTTGATCTCACTCCATTAATTAGGCTCTGCGAGGTGATGAACAGTAGGTGGAGGTGAGACTGGGGATCCTGCTTGTCCCAGCAGCTCAAGGAAAGCACATCTGATGGAAGATGCTAATGCTTCACCTCAAGTATGAGGTCTTCTGCTAGAATCCTCGCAGACACCGTTTGAAAAACAAAGGTAGTTTCAACCCTTCCAGCACCACTGCCAGCTGCCTTAAAAAATAAATCCGGAAGCTTGTATTAAATTTTCTCAAATATCATTTTAGTATTCATTGAGATGGTTCTGCGGTTTTCCCCTGTATCTGTTAGGTCTGAGCTTGGTGTTTCTCCAAGGTGGACAAGATCAACCCCGTCATGTTGACTCCGACCCCGCAGTTCGCTGGAACACTGTGCTCTTTCTAAAAACGTCAAAGTCACTTCCAGAGGGGCCAAGGATTTCCAGATAAAAGAGTGCAAGGGAGGACTTAAAAAAAGCCTGGAAAGAGATTAAAGTGACCTTCAAACTCAAGCTTGTTGGCCTCTACTGTGTCACGGATTAGGCACAACAAAACCTCTAAATAGTTTAAGTGAAAATGGGTGGTGTCTTCTTCTGTATTTTAAAAACCTCAGCAGCTCACGTTTGATTAGCCGATGAGCTAGCAGACATCAGTGAAAGGGAGCGCAGCACTCTTGTCCCACTCCCTTCTCAGGTCATTGGTTTATTTCTTTAATGTATGGCTGCACCACACTAATAAATTATGGCCTCATTTGTCACTTAATCCTCAAGGCTAATTGCAGCACCTCCAATCTTTCTGATGTGTTCAGTAAACAAAGCGTTAGGTTGGCAGTAGCACTGTCAAAACACACACCACACTCTAGTGCTCATCACTGATGAACACTAGCAGGACAATACACGGTATCCTCTATTAAGCAAAGCTGACAGGACTTTTGTTTTGGCCAAAGGATTCTCTTTAGTGCTGATGGGTGAAATTCCTTGTGATCCAAAGTTTGGTCCCAGATTTTTGTCTCTGCCTCCCTCCTCCCTCCTCCCTCCCCTTGTACATGTTGGGTCTGTTTGCTTGTCTTGATCCCACAGACCCTCCTGGTACCACCCAGCTTTTAAGAGAAACCACCCCCCCCCCCTCAGTACTCACAGCCCACATGCTCCACTCAAAAAGACCCCTGTATCCAAAAGTCCCTTACATCACATGAGGGAGTAAATTAACTTAGGAGACTGCACTGAACTATCCAGTGAAAACAGTGCTCACCCATGTACAGAGATTAAGCACACTCTAAAATGTGGGCTCTCTGGCCTCTGAGGCCAAGTCAGCCAGCCTCTCGTCCAATGGCAGGCATCTTGTCCAACAAGCACTCTGCCGAGGCAGCTGCGTCCCCATGACCAAAGGTCTCATCTCTGTGCCCATCTCCTGTTCCATGTCACTTGCAGTTCCTATGCAGAATGTCCTGTCTCTCTCTCTCTATCCCCTGAATCTGAGTTGTCCTCCTGCCTTGCCTTGGCCAACAGGAGACGCAAGGTGTCAGCTCTGAGGCTGGTGGGCTGGGCCTGAAGAGGCCTTGCACGTTCTGTTGCTCCTCCCCAGCATTTCTCTTATGGCCTGGCTGCCATGCCCAGCCCAGCCTGCTGGGGGCTGGGCTCGTGGAGATGGCCAGGCTAGGTCAGCCTAAATCCCTTGCACTCTAGACCTGTGAGTCCAGCCAAGGTCAGCAGAGCCACCTGACCAACCCATGGCAATTATATATGAGTTAGCATGTGTAATAAACCTTATTGGTGTACGCTCCTGAGTTTCTGTGACTGTTTGGTAAACATTCCGGTCGCACAAGCTGAACTCCTGTGTCTGGGGGTTGGGAATGCTTAGAATCACATTGACAGGACTGAAGTTGGCACAGATTGGCGGTTCAGCTGTGAAATCACACTAGAGTGTGAATTCTGATTCTGCCACCTGCATGTTATAAATGTGGGCTTTTGTGAATAGAAGACCAAACAGAAACACTCCTCCTAACCAATCCTAACAAGTTCTATTTTGGAGCAAGGGAACATTGGTGACACCCCTCCCCACCCCCGCAAACACACACACATTTATTAACCCTACCTCTCTGAGTTTCAGTTTCCTCATCTACAAAGGGAGAGAGGACTACACCTGTCTCTTCAGAGTTTTGTGCCAAATGAGTTAGACGGAAGCAGGCAGCTACAAGGCTTAGCAGAAGGCACAGGACCTGGAGAACAGTCAACAAGTATTCCGCATGAAACATGAAGCATGCAGTTTTTTCCAGGCTCTTCTCAACTGCTCTTCCTCCTTCTGCTCAGGTCTCTGCAGTGCTACACAGCTGCCTGAAGATATTCTGCAGATACGGACCCATGCAGATCACAGCCCCCCGTCAACACGCTCACGAGGCTTCCCGTCGCCACGTATGACAAAAATTCAGGGATGTGGGCTTGGAGACTCCAGCCCAGCCCTCTCTCTGCTCCCTGCGTCCCCCACGCCCAACTCTACAGGCCTTTGCAAATGCCATCCTCTCTGCCTAGAACATCCTTGCCCTGCTGTCTGCCTGCCTGGTCCTTTGCATCATTTGGATACTATCCTCCCCTAGTCCTCTCATTTAGTCATCTCCATAGTCCTCTGCTTCATTCTCTGCCTATTTACCACCCTGCCTGACCTCCTTCACAATACTTATCCAAAATGCATTTTACTATTTGCTCTAAATTGTTGAAAATGTCTCTGTATTTGCAAGGAAGCTCCATGGGGCAGGGCCCTCATCCCATCTGCTGCCACAGCCCTGACTTCTAAACAGAGCTTGCATGGAGGGGACGGTGCAAGCTACTGCACAGCCAGACAGAAATATCCCCCAGATGCCAACGAGGACTGTTCTGGGAACAGGGACTATTTTTTTTCCTTATTTTTTTCCCCTACATTTTGTGAAGTGTCTATAATGAGCAACTTCACTTTCAAAATCAGAAAATAAAAACATGTTTCTTTAAAAATGGACTTGACATCACATTGCACATGTACCTTCTAAGAGACCATGTTAAATGCTGTTGTAAGAAGACCATCCAAGGGGCCCAGCGCCATGGCTCACTTGGCTAATCCTTCACCTGCAGCGCCGGCATCCCATATGGACACCGGGTTCTAGTCCCAGTTGCTCCTCTTCCAGTCCAGCTCTCTGCTGTGGTCCGGGAAGGCAGTGGAGGATGGCCCTAGTGCTTGGGCCCCTGCACCTGCATGGGAGACCAGGAGGAAGCACCTGGCTCCTGGCTTCGGATCAGCACAGCGCCGGCCGCAGCGGCCATTTGGGGGGTGAACCAACGGAAGGAAGACCTTTCTCTCTGTCTCTCTCTCTGTCTGTAACTCCATCAAATAAATAAATCAAAATAATAATAAGAAGAATAATAAGAATACCATCCAAGCCCCTGGAGAGGAAGGAAAGAAGGAGGAAAGAGAGGAAAGAAAATAAGAGGCAAAGGAAGAGGCCGGCGCTGTGGCACAGCAGGTAAAGCCGTGGCTTCCCATATGGGCGCTGGTTCAAGTGCTGGCTGCTCCACTTCCAATCCAGCTCCCTGCTGTGGCCTGGGAAAGCAGTGGAGGATGGCCCAAGTGCTTGGGCCCTGCACCCACATGGGAGACCAGGAAGAAGCTCCTGGCTCCTGGTTTTGGATCAGCGCAGCTCCAGCTGTTGCGGCCACCTGGGGAGTGAACCAGAGGATGGAAGACCTCTCTCTACCTCTCCTTCTCTCTGCATGTAACTCTTTCAAATAAATAAATAAATTTTAAAAAAAAATTCTACTTTACTGGCACTTGCTCCACAGGGTAGGGGGCGGGGGGCAGGGGGCACTGAGTGCCACATGTTACGGAAGGAGCGGCAGAGGATCAGAGAGCTGACAACACCTGCATGAAGCCACAAGGAGAAACTGCTGGGAAGGCTGTGTGGAAGCCAGTCTCAAGCTGAACTGACCCATACCCCTGCTCTTGTCGCTTCACATCTCCCTCCCAGGGACAACAGAGGAAGAAGAGGAGGAGCCCTCCATTCCCTTCTCCCTGCTCCTCTTACTGCCCTCTTGCTGCTCACTACCTCCTGAACGGCAAGCTGGTGCTACGGCTAAGTCTGCACTTGACCCATAGGGCCAGGGCTGCTGGCAAGGCTGTGCCTCACGCACTGGTATTTTTAAGGAGCCTTTAGGTGAGCCAGAGACCATGCCTCTAGGAGGAGGGTGTGGCTTCCTGGCAGGGAGAAGGCTGAACGTGTTGTTACGTGATCAAGAAGCTGGCTTCAAAGGTCACTTCGTGGGAGATGAGAGTTCTATATCTAAACCCCTAAGTTATCAGCCTGCCAGCTAACGTCTGGGTTCGGGCAAAGGCACATCTGTCAAACGCAGGAAATAACGCTCACCTCTCAGGTGGGGAGGGGGAGTGGACAGTTTGGGGGTGAGCACAGATGGTCACAAATGTGGAAGATGCCTGTCCTCCCCATAACACTCACGCCCTGCCCCTCACGCCAGCCCAGCTATGGAACTGCGGTGGGACAAGAGCTGTTCCCTAGTTTCCTCCGCACTAGTAGAGAATGGAGGGTGGGAGCAGGACCCAGGAAATAAAAGGTTGTCTGCCAGCCCCCTGCTGGCTAGCTCCAAATCTTACTGTTGCTGTTTTCTACCCACTATCCCATCTGAGAGTGTAGCCTCTCCAGGCTGCCTTGGTGATGGTAGATCTAACAGAGTGACCATTCAAGCTGCCTTGTAACCCTACCCAGAAAGCGGTTTTCCCTTCCTGCCGGAAGGGGAGCAGTAGAAGCTGCTGCCCAGTGCTCGCCTCAGCCCCTCCACGGAGCCCCCACTGTGGTGCGCAGGTGGCGCTGGCAGTCCGAATCCCAAGGGGAGGGGCCCTACTCTCCTTAACCAGGCTGCATCAGGACCTAGTCTGACCACGCTCGGCAAATCTACAGCTTCTCTTTGCCCTCCTGACACCCCTGTGAAATAGATCGGGCCAAAGGGGCGCACGGAGAAACTGAGCCACTAAGCAATCTGCAGAGGTCCCTGTGGGATGGGCTGCCTTCTTACCACGCACAGAAACGGATGCCCCCCTATCTGAAGTCTATTTTCAGAAAACGGCTCCTCCATTTTTAATGACAACGTGCACCACCTGCATCAGCTCCCCTGGGTCCCGGGAGTCTCTTCATTGGTCTGAGTTGGGGAAAATGTGCAGGCCTAGTCGTTTGGAACTTGCAGTTTTCAAAGTGCTGCCACGACTCGTTATTATAATCTGTTTTCCTTTGGGCTATGCTCATTTTTGTTCGTTTTGAGGAGAGAGTGAACCAGGAAAACTAAACAGTGACCATGTTCATTGTGAACCCAGGATGCAAATGCAGAAGAGCAGCCCAGCCCGTGTGCTCCATGAGCAACACCCTTCCCCCCTCCCCTCAGCCCCCCAACCCAAACCAAAGGAAGAAAAACAGGATTCTGGGTCTGCCTTTCTGGATAAACATGGATAGGACTCAGGTGCACTTGTGGTTCTGCGGCTTCTCAATGAGACTCACAAAGATGCTTCCCTGCAGGAGTCTCTAGGTTCAGCACCTTAGGTAAAAACGCACTTTGCCAAAGCTTCCATGCCTCAGCTTCTGGCCAGCACTCTCAGTAATTCTCTTAGACCCAAGTTCACAGAGAGTCCTAAACTCATCTGTGGACCGCTGGTCACCTCTAAGCCCATGCCTGTCAGCCAAACTCATCCTCCAATCTCCTGTGGACCATCAGCCTATCCTACAGGGCTCCTTTGGCCTGTGAACTAGTTTTCCATTCTGTCAGCCTTACACTGTAACCATCAGATTGGAGTTGAAACACCCTATCAGTTATGAGCACCCTAGGGACCCCTGGGCCTCAATTTGGCCACCCATTAAATAGTGGAATGTGAGGTTGGGCTGGTAACAAAGGCTCCCGCAGCCTCGAGTAATGCACTGTTCTTGGAGTTCAGTGTATGTTTTGCTTTGTGTTTCGGGTCCCTGTCACAGGCCGGGTGCAGGCCGTTTCACTCTAGGTATTTGGACAACTACAAGAGCTTCTGAACTGGTCTCTTGTTGCCTGCAGTCCCATCTGTGGACCCAGCTGCCAGGTTACTCTTCCCAGACCATCTCACCCAGGATCAAAGATAAACAATGACTTCTCGCTGCCTCCTAAACTCCCTGCCTGGTAGTCAAGGACCTCTGAAGTCAGACGTGTTGCTGTGGTCCTGGACTCTGCTCAGTTCAAGTGGATCTGTCTCATTTCTGACCACTCCTGCTCCATCCCTTCTCCACCTCTACTTGTCCTACCGCCCATCAAGGTCTAGTTCAAGTGCTCCTCTTTCTGACTATCCAAGCGTCCATGATGGCTCTTTATAACGTCTTTCACACTTAATGTCTATGGCATTTTTGCACTTAGTATAGGCCAGCCTATGATTTTTATCAGAGTATGTGATTCTATAACATTTAAGCAATTATCTTTTCTCAAACTGGATTGGAAAGGAGAAGGCCATGCCGATGGCTTACACCATGCCAATGAGTAACAAAGGCTTATTTATTAAAACATTCATTTGCTTAACAATTTTTTTTAAAAAAATTATTTGAAAAGCAGAGAGGCAAAGAGAGAAACAAAAATAGAGAGCTCCCATTTGCTGGTTCAGTCTCCAGATGCTCATAACAGGCAGGGCTGGGCCAGGCTGAAGCCAGGATCCTGGAACTCAATCCAGGTCTCCCACATGAGTGGCATGGGGCCATGTACTTGAGCTATTAGCATCTGTCTCCCAGGTCCTCAGAGCAGTGGATTAGAATTGAAAGCAGAGCCAAGACTCAAACCCAGGGCTCTGACACAGGCACCTTAACTGACTTCTCACCCACTGGGCCAAATGCCTACTCCTCCTTGACAAATTGATATTAAACATCCACTATGCCCTCAATTCCGAGTACACGTCAACAATTTCGTGGGAAATTGAATTAAAAGATGTGTTTATGAATTAAAAGATACAAAAAATTGCAACCTCTGTGCAGTTCTTTACTACACACGTTTTCCTTGAACTTTCTGAAGACTGGTCCAGTAAGCAAAGCCCACACCACGGGATGCAGACAGGCAGGAGGTCGCAGTGGGGGGGCTCAGGTGCCGAAGCAGCCTTGTCCAGGGAGCTAGCGCTGGCGTTCAAAGGCTGATTGTGAATCCAGATCTCGGGAAGGAGAAGACACACGTCAGGAAGTGCTTCTCGGAGGGAGCTGGCATCTCGGCCAAGACTTGAAATCGACCAGACAAGAAGAGGGATGAAAGAGCAAAGATTCAAAGATCTGAGAGAATTCACGGACCAGACAGAAAACTGAAAGTAGAAGGTGTAGCTAGAGGTCAGGGGGCAAGAAGAGGAGAGAGAGTTAAGGTCGGACAAAGAGGGCTGGTGCTGTGGCATAGTGGGTAAAGCCGCCGCCTGCAGCGCCGGCATCCCATATGGGTGCCAGTTCGAGTCCTGGCTGCTCCACTTCGGATTCAGCTCTCTGCTATGGCCTAGGGAAGCAGTGGAGGATAGCCCAAGTCCATCTCCCACATGGGAGACCTGGAAGATGATACTGGCTCCTGGCTTCAGATCAGCACAGCTCTGGCACTTGTGGCCATCTAGGGAATGAACCAGCAGTTGGAAGGCCTCTCTCTCTCCCTCTCTTTCTGCCTCTCTGTAACTCTGCCTTTAAAATAAATATTTTTTAAAAAAAAAAGACCAAAATGGGCCATAAATGTTCAGATTTCATCCTTAAGGGAAAGAGGAACAATTGATGAAATTAAAGCCAGGGAGTCACTTGATCAGGTGATTTACTGCAGAAAGGTGTTATGGCAACCGGATGGAGGTGGGATTAGAGAGGAACTAGCAACGGTGAGAGCTCACCTCCATCCATGGCAGAGGACTGGGTGGATTCAAGGGATATTAATGAGCTGGGATCAATCTGAGTTCTCACCAACTGGCTGGGGGGACAGAGAACCAGAGGGCAAGATTAGTTTTTAGGTTCCAGCCTAGAGATATGGGAAGATATCGTCATTCACTGAACTAGGCAACACAGGGATGTGAGATGTTCAGAAGAGTCAGCCGCCAATGGAAACTCCACCAGGTCTCGGGCTCCGGGCTCCGGGCTCCGGGCTCCGGGCTCCGGGCTCCGGGCTCCGGACACGGACTGGAGGGCGTGAAGCTCAGCTTCACATACCAGTTTGACTTCAGCAGCGCAACAAGTGGAGAGATGGACGTTACAATCTTAGCTCTCGAGAGAGAGCACAAGGCAACAGGAATTAAAGCAAGGGTTTGGGGGACCCTGCCACTTCAGGGACAGGTGGAGGAAGAGGACCCTGTGCCCGGCACTTAGGGGAGGCCAGAAAGGCAGGAGGTAAACCAGTTCTCAGATGAGTTAGTAAAAACGATGCGTTCTATTGTCCTGCTGATCCCTCCTGGGCAGGCAGGCACAGTGCCTGCTAACTGGGTAGCTATGTTATTACTGTCATTCAACAAACAAGAAACAATGTGACTAGACACATGAAGAACTCTGATTAAGGTCAAACAGTGAATTGGAAGAGCCTACATTAAAAATTAGGGCCGGGGTTTGCATCTGGCTCAGTGTTTAAGATGCCGCTCGGGGCACCTGCAGCCCACGCTGGAGTGTCTGGGCTTGATTCCCAGCTCCACGTCTAATTCTAACTTCCTGAGAACGCATGCACACCTGGGGAGGCAGCGGGTGATGGATCAAGTACTTGGGTCCCTGCCACCCACATGAAGAGCAGGACTGGGTTCCTGGCTCCTGGTTTGGGCCTGGCCCAGCCATGGCTGTTGCAGGCATTTGGGGAGTGAACTGACAAACGGAAGATCAGCTTCTGTTCTGTCTCTCTCTACCCCTGTGCCTTTCAAATAAATATAAATAAAATATGTATATATATAAATGTAATTTATATATATAAAGTTGAAGATTTAATATCAAAAATAAGGACTGCTTCTTTAAAAAAAAGGAGAGGGTTAATTCCAAAGCCCTAACTTTCCACGTTTCCACCCACACCCACAAATGTCCACTAGCATCAAAGACAGTACTAATGCAAAAAGTCAGTGTAAAGCAATCTCAGACAACACTCACACGGTCCCTGTGTGTGGCAGGAACGTGGGGTTCTTGCACACTTTCCGGGTTATCAGGCATCTCTTTCCTCTCCAGGAGTATCTTGTGAGACAGGTGATGCAAATTCGTGGGAAAACTTACTCGCTAATGTGGTGGCAGAAGGAACTACACTTAACCCCTCGAGTTCCATTACAAGAGTATCTTGTTATGTTGAACAACCCAGGCCAACAACAGAGGTGCTTCCCTTTGCTGCCTAGTGCACCTATTGACTGAAGTTATCTTTTAATTTTTTGTTTATTTCTCAGGCTGGAGAGTGTATGTTTTGGCAGCATGGGCTACGGAGGTAGGGAGGGTGGCAGGAGAAGATGCCTATACAGGAGACGTCTGCACGAGGCTGTGCCTATAACACACAACAGGGACCTTCTCTCCCTATTAATACTAATTCTGGGAGGTCTTGAGGAAGTGTTGCTAGGCGACAGAAGCAGCCTGGGAGGGGAGTGCCCTAAGTCAGGAACATGGATTCTCAGGGGAAAGGTCCACTTGAGTCCACAGAGCCAGCTGTATGTCAACAAGAGGGATTTAGCTCACCCAGCATCTTGTTTTGGGTGAGGTGCGTCCTCTCGTTTACCGCTGGGCACTGCAGCGCCCGCTTCGTGTGAGCATTCTTTGCCCACGACCCTCGGGATGAGGTGTCATGGGAGGAACGGCGTGACGAAGAGGGGACAGCTTGGTCCTCAGTCGCTGAGGCTGTCTACGGCCTCGATGAATGTTCCTTGCCCATGCATCTGATTTTTATATTTGGGTACAAGGCAAGACTTGGGAAAAGGCACTACTCAGGTTTTCTCATATAAATTCAAATCCCACAGAGGCGAAAAACTGCCCCCCAGTCACTGATTTAGATAAGTAATAAAGTAGAGGGGTTTATTAAATCTGGCTCTTGCTACCACGACACTGGCAGGTAAATTTGCACACATATTTATAAGCCTGATGAAATTCAGGCCTGCTTTATAGTCACATGGGTCCCTAACATACATAGCAATAACATCCTAGACCAGACAATTTCTTAGAAATGTGTTGTTTCAGAAAAATTGAAATTTTCCAGCTTGCACTAAGATTAGCCAAGCTAAATCCATCTGGCTCCTGCTTAACGTAACCTATGGAGAAATCTTCATTGGCCCAAAATCTGTCTTTTCTGCTTCACAGGCACAAGGTGAATGCCTCGTGGGTACACGAGAGCGAAACATGAAGCCATCACCAAATACACAGATTCTTCACTTTACTGCACACTTTTGTTTTGGAGCTCCTCGAACCCAAGCCCATGGGGACTATGCCCAGGACCCACCACTATCTGCAGCCTTCCAGGAGACCAAGCATATCCCAACCCCTCTGAGGTTTTCTGTCATCTCAGTATGTTGGCAAATTCCAGTCCCAAGGACTGCATTCCTAACATAAAAGCCCTCACCGGAAGTCAGTTCTTACCTAACCTTGGGAGTGGGCTGGCTGGTAAAGCAACCAAGTGTGAAGACACGCTGGGCAGGGGGCAGGAGTCAGTGCCCCCAGGAAGTCGACCAAAGGTCTTCAGGTTGGGAAGCGTGGGGGAAGGAGCTGCACACGGCTTTCTATGCCACAGAGCAGGGGACTTTGCAGGAGCTCAGCGGACACGGCCATCCAGAGAGGATGACAAGGTGTGGCCTCAAAGGCAAGGATCAAAGACTCCTTCATCCAAAGGACTTCAAGCTAGAGATTTTTTCTTTTTTTCTGAAACAGGCTATAAGGCAAGGCAGTAACCAGAATAATTCCTCAAGGCGCATAATTCTTAGAACAGGTTTTCTGGAAAAGACATGTCTGTTTTCTCTCTTCCAATCTATTCTGTCTAAGGGCGAGAAGATGCTGTTAATTTCCTATGCTGCCTAGCGATGCATCAACCTGGGGACTTTACATGCTCTAGTAGGAGAAAGCAGTACTGACTTTCACTATTCACGAACCCTACTTGCTTCTAATGAAATACGATGCCACACCGAAAGGAATTACGCAATCCTTTCTGACAAGTCTACACAGAGAAGTGGAAGATAACAAGTTACAGAATAGCAAGAAAAGTATTAAACAGAAAATCTAGGTGTTACTTCTCTGGCTCTTGTTGCTTTAATCATACACTCTTCGAATACATATAGATTAATTCAGTGTTTATGTCTGTCTAAATAAAGACCTTCAATTTAATACAAATTTCAAAGGAAATGGGTCACTCCATTTCTCCTCATCAATCATATCACGGGGAGTCCTGCTGTTTGGATCTGAAAGGCTATGATCAACGCATGGTCGTTAGGAGTAGCATCTCCTGACCTCACACCCTCTACCTAAGGCCATGGTTCTCATCTCAGTGCAGATTCAACTGTGCCACTTGTGAAAATCCAGATGGGGTTGGCCTCGGGCACAGTGGGTTAAGCTGCAGCTTAGGACCCTGCATCCCCTATCAGAGTGCCTGGATTCAAGTCTTGCCTCCACTTCCCATCCAACTTCCTGTTAATGTGCACACTGGGAGGCAGCAGATGATAGCCAAGTGTTTGGGTTCCTGCCACCCACACGAGAGGGCTCCTGGCTTCACCTGACCCAGCCCAGTCTGTCATGAGCACTTGCGGAGTGAACCAGAGATGGAAGACCTCTCTCTCTCTCTCCTCTCTCTCTCTCCTGTCCCTCTGCTTTTCAAATAAATAAATAAATAAACGTTAAAATTACAGATACTCAGCCTTCCTCACTCACAACTCAATCAGAAATTCTGAAAATGAGACTTGGGCTCTGTAACTTTTTTTTTTTTTTTGAATGAAAGAGGAAATTGTTTTCTTACACACTTTTAGTGGGAGTGTGAACTCGTTCAATTATTTTGGAATCTACACTTTGATCCAGCAATTCCACATCCAGAAATCTTAACTTCAGTATACCACCACACAAGTGTACCAAGAACAGCAGGCATCCAAGGATGAAAACAACCTAAACGCCTAGAGACGCTGCTGAATAAACTATGGCACATTCAAACAATGAGTCGCTGGGTAGCTGGCAGATCTATATTTACTAACAGAGCAGGAAATCCAAATATACCAAATAGGAAAGGCATGTGGTGTAACAGCACATACTGTGTGCATCTGTACAGCGTACACCCATATATTCCTATATCCCCATACAGAGAATCCACACCCCTCCCCCACACACGTATATGTTTATAAATACAAAGGAAATGCCTGCGAGAGTCTGCAAGAAACTCACCTCTCACACCTGGGGCTCCTGCACAGCTCTGATTTTGTCTCATGATTATCCTATCTTACTTTTGTAGTGAAATATTTTAAAATATGTTCTTTTCCAAATGATCCACTGGGGATTCTCACATGAAGCCAAGATTGAGAAACACTGATCCACAGGAAATGATTGTAAGGTGTTTGCCCACTAAAGCTTAGGAGGAAACCACCCACCCACACAGTATTCACAGTATGTCATACCTAAAACTCACCAGCAGGTGGCAACCCAGAGGCCTTCAAAACTTGTCACAACCAATTTTTCATGAACTCAAGTCTTTCTGTTTCTCCAAGGACTGTTTTATTTATGTTCCTAGCGCGTTGTATGTTAATGCTTCTATAAAGAGTGGCTTATACACCTGGATACCTTGCACATTTCTTTTTTAACAGAGATTCCCGAGCCACTCAATACACTCACACACAGCACTGGGGAGCTGTTTTGATGGAAGGAGTCAGCCATGCTTGCTCTGATGGCCCCTCCTCCTCCAAGCTCTTTGCCTGTTGTCTTTGCTGTAGTTTACTGTCTTCTTATCTTATTCCAGGGTCAATTCCACAAAGGCAGGCAACAGTCCGCCACAGGGGACATTTGTCCTTTTGAATGCGTCCGTATCTCTGGCTTAGAACAGGTGGAGCAGGGTTGGGCCAGCCCAGGGCAACTGCCACAAGTCTGCCTGCCCTCACATTAACACTGATTTTCTGCAAGTGGGCGTGTTGCCACAGCAACCGTCAAATCACATCAATTATGCCGCCTCTCCCCTCCCAGCACCTTCTTCAAACACAGCACGTTTGGGACGTGGGGTTCAGCTGGCCTGGAAGTGCAGGGCTGCAGGTCCCCCACCACGCGGGCCTGCAGGCCTCACACCCAGTGGGAGGCACTCGGCTTCCTTGTGCATCAACCACATTTTTTATTCTCTTTTTGTCCCGTACATATTTTTTATGCTTCAGACTTCTGAGTGATCATTTCCTGTGAACCTACCAGTGCATATTTAATGGAAATTCACTCTTAATGTCAGTCAAGAAAAAAGCCAATGGGTCACTTGCTGTTATCACATCCTTTCTGTGAAGATTTCTGCTCATTCTTCAAGACAGAATTAATCAAGGATCACCTCTGATTTCTCTTCATCCTGTTCAGAGCTGCCCAATCCTGCCTTCCCGGTGCCATCTCACACACACCCTTTCACTTTCTATCATACTCCCCTTGCAATTACTTAGCTCCTTGCAACTTATGAGCTTTTCGACTTCAAAGGATGGCATCTTCCTCATCTCTAAACTGCCAGCACCTTGCTTGGTGCCTGGTAAAAAGTTGGTCCCCAGTGCATTGCTGGCAAACATCAACATCCATGTGCAGTGTTTCCCTGTGAATTTTTATGACTCTGTTAAATGACAGTAAGTGGCGTGATGACTGTGTATCTGACTTGAGACTGAGACTCACATCACATACACAGAGATGCTTTTCAAAAGGGAGAATGCAGAGGGTCCACTCCCTGCGGCTTTTATACCGTCCGCTTTTTTCACTGCTGTTTCGGCTCCAAGAAGTGCATCGAAAAGGAGGCTTCTCCATATGGGGAGAGGCAATGAAGCCCTGGAGAAGGAAGCCGTAACATTCCTTGAGTCCTCGCAAGGCAGCCCGACATCTGGTCCACACTCGGGGAAAAGAGGCCACAGCCTCACATGGAGATCTATTTTTGCATTCCGAGCTGCTGATGCTCTGTTCGTACAACTTGCCTTACACACAGGAAGGGGAAGGAAACCAGTATTCTCCAAGTACCAGTTCCATGCCCTGGCCTGCCTCTCCCCTCGCTCTCTCTCCTTCTCCCTCTCTCTCCCTTTCTCCCTCTCCCCCTCTCTCTCTTCTTCTCTCCCTCCCTCTCCCTCCCCGTCCCGAACACACAGTTTCTTGGGAGGATATCTGGTGTGTCTGCAAAGAGCTCTCACCATGCATGTCCCAGAAAAGCACCTGGAGGGGAAGCCTGAGTAAGGACCTCCCATCCCCTGCGCCCAGAGACTGACGGGGGAAGAATACACAGCAGGTGCCCCACACCACCACAGGATCCTTTGTAAGGGCTTCTTGCTATGGCTGAAGGGGAAAATCTACTTGGGAAAGACGCAGGTTCTCCGCACTGTGTGTGTCTCCCTGCTGTTGCCGGGGCAGACTAGCCCAGCGCGGAGCCAGGAGACTCACTCGCTCCTGCTCTCTTCTTTGACTTATATGGGCTGTGCTGTGGGCTCAGCACCAGCGACCTCGGGGACACAGCAGCACTCAGTGTTCCCAAGCCCCTCTAGGCTGTCCTGAAATCCTCAGGGTGTTTCTCATACGGAAAGAGCTGTGGCTTTGAGTGTCAGTGTCATAAGAAAGCACAGAATTCGTGATTTAAAAGTAAACCCTGTGTTTTGAGAAGAGCCCCTCTGTGTCATTTAGAACTGGCTTCCCCGGGAATTGGCTGGGGAGATGTTGAAGCCCCGGAGCAGTAATCAGAGACTGCTCCTCTTCCCCCTACCCCACTACCTGCACCAACACACAGGGACTCGGATACTTGTAGACAGTCTGCCACCTTGCACAAGGCATGACCTTCTGCGAGGAGGGGAAGGGAGGGGAGGGAAGGAGAGGGCAGGGGAGGAAAGAAGAGGGGAGGGGAGGGGAGGGAAGGAGAGGGCAGGGGAGGAGAGGGGAGGGGAGGAAAGAAGAGGGGAGGGAAGGGGAGGGGAGGGGAGGGGAGGGGAGCGTCCCAGCGCCCAGATTCTGACGCTGGGCTGCCTGGCTTCATGTCCCTGCCCGGTGTCTCACTCCTCACTGTGCCATTTTACTTGCTTCCTTAGGGTCTCAATCCCTGAGCTGTAGAAAGACTGGATTGGCTGCACCTGCCTCGTATTAACCAGAGCAGTGCCCAGACCGCTGCTCTGCGGAGCTGACGCACACAGCCACTCAGCCTCGTACCCGGATTCTCAGGGGCGGGCTTTATTCGTGCTGCTGCTTTTCTCCCTATCCACTGGGTGCAAACGCTACACGCAGAGGCAAACTGTAACCCAGAGGACTGCCTGGGCCTCAGGGACATCTCCTGAGTGTCTCTCTCAGGAGATTAAGAGAAAGCCTTGCTCTCTGCTCGGAGCACAGAGGCATTGGCTGTTGCCTGGCCCGCCGCCATGCCAAGTGGTCAGTCCACTGGTGTGCCCTGTAGCACCACGAGCTGCACTGAACCCTCCGTCAAGCTGTGTTCTGCTTCCTTCTCAGTTCTTTGGCACTGGGAATGGCAGTTCCCAGGTGCAGGGTGTGTGTTCTTTCAGGGACGGTGGGGAAAATACTTTTTCATTCCCAGGTGCAGCACGGGTGCCCAGGAGTCCCTGTCCCCCGACAAAGCTCAACTGAAGGGAATGCAGAATCCCAAGGCGGGCTGGCCTTTTTTTTTTTTTTTTCCAAATTAGGCTAAAAACAGGCACAGTTTTGAGTCTAATGGATGCAAAGTGCCAGGAGGGACTAAGCTGATAAAAAGGACTTGAAAGTCTGGCCTTAGGAGCGAAACACGTTTCTTTTTTCTAAAATGTTCCCCAGGACCCCAGTGCTGTCTGCAGCGTTTGCTTCAGAGATGAACATCCGGATGAGCAGGTCTGGATGTGCGGCTATACAACATACTGGTCAAATTGTTAGAGCTGGGTCATGGGGAAAGTGCTGGCTACGCGGTCTTTGTTTTTCTCAAGTCATTGTCTAAGTAACTTCTCAAAGGCCTCAGTTCTTTGGATCATTGTCCGCATAACTCCGCGCACTCTGCTCAGGAGGACCTGTTTTCCCAGGTGCAGGAATGAATGGAAACGCAGTAGGTAGAAGAGCAGCGGTGAGCACGCAGAGGGCCAAGCAACGCCTGCTGGTGCCAGGGGCTCACACTCCGTTCCCTGGTGTGACACACGCGGGGGGGGGGGGGCTCAGGATGGATTCTGGGCATGGCAAATACAGGGATCGACCCTCCGGACCCTTACCCTGCGGCTGTGGGGGAGGGGCCGGAAGGACAGCTTCCTACTAGCTTCTCACTGCTCACCGCCTGTGCTGGGGGTCTGGGAAGCCCTTCTCTTCAGTAAAGCCGTGTCTGCTGACCAGTGTGGGGAGAAGCATCATTCTTTAAAAAAAAAAAATGATTGGAAAGCCAGCGACAGAGATGGAAAGGTTCACCACCCAAATGCCCTAGATGGGGCTGGACCAGGGTGAAGCCGGGAGTCTGTAACTCAACCCATGTCTCCCACCTGGATGCCAGGGACCAGCTGGCACCTTCTCCTGTTGCCTCCCAGGGTGCACATAAGCAGGAAGCTGCATGGGAAATGGAGCTGGGACTCAGCCCCAGGGAACTGGATTTGGGATGTGGGCATCCTGAGACCCAACAGCTGCACCCACCATCTACATCAGGCAGTGCTGTTCTGTAGGCCAATCCCATGACACATGACCTGAAGAGCCATTCTTCTGCACCTTAAAGATGTGAGTCAGTGTTGTTGCTTAGGCAGAGTTACAGAGAGGGAGAGACAGGTCTTCATCCACTGGCTCACTCTCCAAATGGCCAGAACAGACAGGACTGGGCCAGGCTGAAGCCAGGAGTCCTGAACTTCATCTGGGTCTCCCACATGGGTGCAGGGGTCCAAGCACTTGGGCCATCTTTCCCTGCTTTCCCAGGTGCACTAGCAGGCAGCTGGATTGGAAGGAAAGAATCTGTATCTCGCGCCAGTGCTCATGTGAGATGCAGGCTTTATCCACTGCGCCACAATGCGAGCCCCATCTTAAGACCTCTTGCAAGATGACCTGGGAACATCCAAGCCGGAGCTGCCTAATTCCAACTACACCTCAGTGATTAAATGATGGGAAAGTGGAGGCCAATGTCCACCGTTCATTGTAAATTACGGAATCTTCTCAGAAAACATTCTTCACCCTTGACTTTACTACGGCCAATCATGGGCAGGCGTTTGGCATGACAGCTATGCTTGCTGGCAACACCCATATCCCATATCAGAGAGCCTGGGTTCGAGGCCCAGCTCCGCTCTCAGTTCTAGCTCCACAAATATGCAGGTTCGAAGGCTGCCAACGATGGCTCAAGTGTTTGGGTCCCTGCCACCCACGTGGGAGACCCAGATGGAGTTCCCAGCTCCCAGCTTCAGCCTGGCTGTTGTGGGCATTTGGGGAGTGAACCAGCAGACTGAGGACCTCTCTCTCTGTCTCTCACTCGCTCTCTAACTCTGCCTCTCGAATAAATAAGTAAATCTTAAAAAAAAAAAAAAAAGGAAAGGAAGTATGTTGCAGGAGTTAAGTCTTCACTCTGGCTTGTGGATAGGCCAAATACAGCTCCAGCAACTTAAATTACTGATTTTCAAAGTAGTCAAAACATGGGCCATTCTAATAGTTTAGCTGTCATAATCTACTAAGGAAACGCACTGTGCGTTGTTTCGGTTACTTATAAAATGAGATTACATTTCCTGAACACTTCCCAAGTGAGGGCAGGGGTAGAAGCGTTAAGGTGTTGTTTTGCTGGGTGGCAAGTGGCAGCCAGCCAGGGCTTACACATTGACCAGGCCTAACACCACGCAGATCATCCACACAAGAGTCATGGAGAATGGCCACTGGATGCTGGTGAGGCGTGACTCACGGTCATCCATCAGAGCTGGAGTCAGTGCAAAGGGAAAACACGACTTAGAAAGAACGCTCGCATCTATGAGACAAGGAACAAAGCTCAAACACACCTGTGCACTTCAACTGTTTCTCAACACTCTCAGAAGACCTCTCAGGCAGGGCAGGGCCACTTCAGCTCCACAGTCACCTTACCTACCCTCACCTGGGATGACGACTGTGACTGCTCCAGTAGCTCCTCCCAAGCCCCACCGAGCTAAGGCGTCTACCGGCCGTGTGAGAACCTGGCATGGCTGCTGCTTGGCTCATTATCAGCAGGCTCTGACACAGGTCCAATGGATTTCTGTCACCTCCCTTCTGCAGAGTAAACAAGGGCTTCACCTGCTGACTGGCAGGAGCCACATCCTGGCGCCTGGGGTTCCGGGCCTCCTCTGCCCCAGCAGAGGCTCCCACCGGGGAGCTGTCCTGGGGAGGAGCAGCGTGGGGTCCGCAGCTGTCAGGGAAACTTCCTTTCAGTCTTGATTGGTTGCTGCTTGGCAGGATACTGACAGCCAGAATAACATTCCAAAGCGTGGCTACCAGAATCAGAATGAGGCCTGGCACTTGGGAAATCCTTATGGAATTTGGGTTGGTGTGACGGGGCAGAAAGAGTTTGTTTTCAAGCATCTGTTACCAGATGGGTCTATTTCACTGAGAAAAGTTAGTATTATTCCAATAAATCTTTTTTTTTTTTCCTTTAACTCTGGGATTTCGCCTATGGAGGTTTTAAAATGCTGAAAGTTACTTTTCAAAGACAAGTCGGCTTCAGGCAGCCAGCGGAAGTCCAGGGCAGGGGAGGGAAATGGCCCAAAGAAGTAAACTCTACTACCTCTTTCTCCTAATTCCTCTTGCTGGAAATTAGATATGTTTCAGTAAAGGCAAACCAGCCGGCTCGGTCCCTGAAACAGATGAGATGGAGCCGGGAGTGAGGGTGGAGATGGCAGGGTGCTACTGAGCGGCAGAGCAAGGAGGGAAGAAAGTCAAAACAGACAAGGAAGGGAAACCGCACGGAAGAAGCCCATTTGTTTATTTTCCCAGTGCTTGCCATTCTCGGAGGCTTGCTGAAGTTCCTCCCTTCAATGGCTGGCTTTAGACCAACACCAGAGAAGTCTCAGATCTTTTTGGAAAGAAAGATTTGGACAACAAAGTTGTTTTATCTGGGAGGGTAACTAGTTTACTCATAAGTTCCAGGACTTTGGTTTTTCTGTTATTACCTTGACCTAACTTTCTCTGTCCCGGGAGGTCCTGGCTGTATTTACTGATTTTGCAAGGGAGAGGGGCAGCCCTGGCTACCCCTGTCTAGCTGGTACTTGCAATACCTGGGTACCTCAAAAATGAAGAACAGGGTGCCGGGGGGGGGGGGGGCGGTGGTTAAAGCATTTTCTAAAGGTCCTATCTCTTGACACTCCTAAGAGGGAAACAACACTTCCCTAACTTACTCCCCAAATAGACACCAGCGTGGATGTTCTGCCAAGGAGTGATGCGAAAGTGTGTTCCAAAGTGAAATGTAAGCTTGGCCTGGTGCCCAGCTCTCTGCTGTATTTTGCAGACAGAGCTACAGGCTGGCGGGTCGAAGGAACACATTTCTCTCCACGTGACTGCGAGAGCCAGGCAGCCTGAGCAGATTTCTTTGTGTTAATAAAATGTGATCTCTAGACTGTACATACACACCAGCACCCTGGGAAAACGTGAGTCAGGGAGAAGGACCCATGGAAAGCCCTGGCCCAGGCAGAACAGGGACCACAGCCGCCACGGTGCTCTGTGGCGTTGCCTGGTAAGCGCAAAGAGAGAAAGGAAAAGATGGATCAGATGATTGGCTGAATGTTGCTTAAGAACCGAAAATCATGGGCTGGAATCCCATCAAACTTGACCTTGTGCAAATGTTGACTCTTGGTAAGCTACAGACTGAAGTCTTCGACAGACAAGTTCTTAAGATTTGGAATACACCTGGGATCCAGGGTACCTCCCCACCAAAGCTGTGTTCATCCCTAACATAGCCAGAGCTTCACCCCCAGGTTAAACTGCGCACATTCTGATATGAGGTACAAAAAACATAGATTTCCTCTCTCTGACCCCAGAGGCACCCAAGCAAATGCAGTCAACTTTTATAAACTAGGGCAACCATGGGAAGCAACCAAAAGAAACAAATGGTATCACTGTGGGAAGACCTAGACCCGAAGACGAGTCTTTGTGGGCAGCCCCTTCCTCGCTGCCACCATGGCCGGGGCTCCACAGACCTCAGGAGGCCTTCACTGTTCAGTGTCTCTAGGCTGTCACTCTGCATCTTCGGAGGGAGGAACGTCACAGGATGAAGAGGAAAGGGAGGCTTAGCAGGCCCCTGCTCGCTGGGCTTCCTTCCAGCATATTAGATTACTTAATCTCCAGGGTTCGCACATTCACTGTGCCCCATGGCTACTGAAGTGTGTTAGGGCTGGGGCTGGCAGGTGGCAGGGGCCCAATACCAAGACCCTGGGAATCTCCAAATCCCTCAGGGACTATGCTATAGGACACAGAATTTACAGGGCTAGTGGGAGCCTCTGGTTGCAGGGACTAGCAAGTGGGCAAGAAGCTGCCCCTTGGTTCTCCTCCCCTGCAGTGGCCGGGTCCCCAGGCTCCCTGGACCATGGGGTAGGCAATCAGCCACAATCAGCTCATTAATGAGCAGCTGAGTTGATGACCACCTCACCTGCCCAGGCGAGGCTTCACTCTGGTTAATCTGCAACCCGGTTAGTCAGCCTCAGGAGCACTACAAGTTAATCGCATGCAGAGTTCAAGTCCAGCCAGCGGAAGCCACGGGAGACGGCAGCAGCCAAGGAAGTCAGGTCTGCCCTCGGGCTGTCTTTTGGAGATTCTGCACAGAATGTTTAACCTGGAACTCACTCCACAACACACTCCTGGCTGCACTCCTTGTCACTCTAGTCCCCCAGGACCCCAGGGGGCTCAATAAGTCACAACTGTGATCACTCTGCTGGTGCAGCTCACGGATTTAAAGTTTGGAGGCCGAGAGGGACGCCGCTAAAAGCACTGCACTCCCCCTCGACTGTTCTTGACAGAAAGAAAAACCTTGAGAGCTCAAACACCACCAGGAAAGCAGATCAACAGCACAGAAACATGAAACATGTTCCCACATTGAAGAGAAATAAACTCCGTTAGCACGGATAACTAAGACTCGCCCTCAGTCCTAAAGAGCCTGGCAGAGTCTCCAATGGCTCCTGAAAGCAGGTGGTGGCAGTGCAGTTTGAACATATCAAGGCTGGAGGCACGGCTGATGGGCTGCTAAGGACCCAGTTTCCAGGAGACCTGCAAACGTGACCTTTGGCCCCCGCCAAACCGGGGCTGTGGTTTGCGGCTGCCTCTGCCAGAGCAGGGGGCACCCAAGCCTGTGCTCCCTGGAGGAGCCACAGAATTATGTGCTGGAATTACAGCTGCCTTCCACCCTGCAATTCTTGTCTTGTGACCATGGAGCAGAATCAAAAGACTTCCTTTCTTCCATTCTCTCTGTTAAGCTAACCAGAATAAGCCTCCCTCAGAGAGTAAAACAGAACGGGCCCGAGGCTTGCAAAAACACTTTTCCAGGACACCGGAAACCACACTGGCCTGAGTCCTTGATCTGCTGCCCAGGGGCAAGAGACAAGTTACTGAAGGATCTTCCCAACCTGCTCTGGCAGGACAGCAAACACCTGGCCCATGCACTGCCCCACCTAAGCCTATGGCAGACATCACTAATTAATCACAGAACTCTTCCCACTGAGCCCAGATCAAACCTCAGAATCTTTCAAGATGGCACTCCAGGCACCTACTAACACACTGAAGCTGGCTGTCAGATGACCACCACTCCTTGGCCCCTCCCGCCATGGGCAGGCCCTGCAAACCTGAATCCAGCCACACAGAGGAGCAGCCAAAAGCCCAGCTGGCCACAGCCCTTCTGGAAAAGTTTGCCATCAAAAGAGCTGTGGGCCTTAGGGGTTTTCCTTCTGTGGTTTTCCTTTTTTTATTTTTTCTTTATCCTTTCTGAAAAAAATTATTTTGTCTGGCTAATAAACCACTACTAAGACATGCAAGCCTCGGAGCAGTGATTCCAACCTGGTAACTCACTTTCAGGGCTGCTCTGGAATGCGGCTCACCAGAACACAGACCACTTTTAAGGAAGTGCGGAGCTTGGTGCTCCCGCGTTTTCCCCTAGGAGGTGTGGAACGCCTCTGCTTTTCAGCTGCAGGTTTTAAGCCCCGTCATCCTTTAGGAGTGCCAGCATGTCGGCTGCTTCATCCGTCTACCTGGCATTGGAGCAGCACTGTCATCCTAAGAGGCTTGAGATGTTTTGCATCAAAGTGAATGCTAGTCTTCCAGCTCATACTCGTCTTTGGAAAGAGCCCCAGAGCTAAAAACTGCACCCCTCTTTTACAGACAAGGGAAACTGAGGCCTTGGCAGATCTGGTGACTGTCCAGGGACACTCGGCAAACCAGCTGTGGGACCTGGACTGATGGCCCCAAGTTCAGTGCTCTTCGTGACTGTCCTACCTTTGCAATTACTGCTACCCTTTCCTCCTCTTGCCACCTAACACCCAATGAAAATAATAATGCTAACATGATCTGGACTTCGATTTGAATTTTACTTGGTCATTTTTCTAGTTGTCCATCTTGTGTTATATTTAAGACATACTTCCCACCTTCGAGAAGAAGTAAAACCCAAGCAGGTTGACAGCTTAAGGTTAGACTTCTACTTAGTAGTACAGCTGGGCCTTTAAGTTAGCTCTCTCGGTGTCCAAAACAGCATCCTGGAGCTTGCAAAACCTAGCCCAGTAACTCAGAAACCTGATGGTGAGGTTCTAGAGATAAGAGCTACAAGTGCATTTTAAGAAACTGTTCTTTAAACACCAAATTCTGACTGTGAACTTAAACTGACTGACAACGCTGAGCAGGCCCAGGCTCAGGCCTCCTTACAGACAGTCCATTTAAGTTACTTAACCATCATAGCAATCCTGTGAAATTGGCCACTTTGTTCTGGATGGGGAAACAGGGGATTAGAATTCAAGTGACTTTGCCCAAAGTTTCATGGCTTCTCAGGGGATCTCTGGTTTCAAATTCAATTTAGTTTGGTGACGAAAGGGTCCAGCGAGGATATACAGATGCTAACAGGATTGTGTTTCTCTTAATATCTTTATCAACGCTTGTTATTTCTGCCTTGACAATGATTTCATCCTGATCTCCATGGTTTTTGGCCACTGAGATATGTCCAATTTA
This sequence comes from Lepus europaeus, assembly GCF_033115175.1. NCBI lineage: Eukaryota > Metazoa > Chordata > Mammalia > Lagomorpha > Leporidae > Lepus > Lepus europaeus. The sequence goes on along the minus strand of NC_084844.1, from coordinate 30,710,497 downwards.
TTTTTAAGCTCCCTGTCGTCAGAACGGAAGGGCTGATAGAGAAAAAAAAGAAAACATATTTTGGCGATATATCTACAACAGTCAATCCTCTTGGGAAGAGACTAAATTCCAGGAACCAATATCATTTCTAATATGAGTTGATTTCTTTTTTTTCTTTTTAATATTTATTTATTTGAAAGGCAGAGTTAGACAGAGAGGGAAAGACAAAAGAGAGATCTTCCACCTGCTGGCTCACTCCCCAAATGGCTGCAACAGCTGGGGCTGGGCCAAGACAAAGCCAGGAGCCAGGAGCTTTTTCCAGGTCTCCATGTGGGTGCAGCAGACCAAGCACTTGGGCCGCCTCCCTCCCCCCACACCGCTTTCCCAGATGCGTTAACAGGGAGCTGGACCAGAAGTGGAGCAGCAGGGACTCAAACCAGTGCCTACACGGGATGCCGGTGCTGCAGGAGGCGGCTTAACCTGCTGCACCACGACACCTTCCCCAAGAGTTGATTTCTTACAACCTCTTACATTAAATGTTTGGCACCATTCTGGCTTTAACACATCATAGGTGTTGCCTTGATTTCATATTGTAGTGAGCTAATTTAAACTTAGGAGCCTTATATCCATTCTTTTGTAAAGTGAGGGCTAGATATTTGATGTGATATAAAATACACTGAGGGATCTCTAGCTGGAATTAAACATCCCTCACAAGAGGAGGTACTCTTGGGGCTGGTGTTGTGGTGGTAGCAGGTGAAGCTGCTGCCTATGACACCAATATCCCATATGGGCGTGGGTTCAAATCCCAGCTGCTCTACTTCTAATGCAGCCCCTTGCCTGGGAAAATCAGCAGAAGATGGTCCAAGTGCTTGGGACCCGGCCATTCACATTGGAGACCTGGATGAAGCTCCTGGACCAGCCCTGGCCACTGGGGCCATCCGGGGAGTGAGTGAACCAGCGGATGGGAGATGACCTCTCTCTCTCTCCCTCTCTAACCTTCAAATAAATAAATCTTTAAAAAGCTGGGAGTGGGGGAAAGAGGGCAGGAAATCTTGTCTCATCTGATGCTGATGTAATTCTTGGTCCCTCAAGAGTGCTGTACCTTTAACAGTTTGATCCTGCCCCGTCCACATGAACGGACAGTACATTTCACACCCTATGAAGACCCATGCCAAGAACTCCACAGCCTAATCGGGTGGAAAAGCAAAGCCAAATCCGGTTAATCCCATTTCTTAAATCGACCAACTTCTAGCTGTCTTCCTGTCTGTGGAAAAACAGCCCGTATGCATTCCTTCCAAATAATCCACTTTCATTTTCTCAATATCCTTGTGTTTCCACTCCACTGCCGCAGAAAAAAGTTTTTTTTTTTTTTTTTTCCCTATCTGGAGGCCTCCCTACCACTTTCCACCTGGTAGGGAGAGTTAAGAAAGCACTTGAGAGACTCACACCAGGGGCTGCAGAGGGGATTCCCAGAGCACTGCACAGCAGCCTCCTTGCCTCTCCCTACTCAACAGCCGGACACCAACAACCGCGGAATGGCTCGTGTCCCCTTCCTGACCCGGCCGTGTCCCCCAGATAAATCTCCCAACGTGTCGGAAAGGCTGGCGAGCACCAAGGAACTGCATGGAAATCCTTTCACCCTTACCCACTCAGGTTCCTGCGGGCAGGGTCAGAGGGAGGTGGGCACGGAGCTGAAGGACACAGCCCGGGCCTGGGGAGCAGACACCTAAAAGAGGAGCTATGGAAGCCGGCAGGGAGTTACACCATGGCCAGGGTGGAGGCACTGCAGGTGGGGCTCAAGGTGAGATCTACCTCTTCACAGGATGGGGGGCACATGGGGTGCTCACCTGCTCTACCTCCTTCCTTCTACAAAACCTCAGAAAGGTGGGGAGTCCTGCCTACGCCCTGGCTGCAGTAACACTGCTATCACACAAGGTGCTTTCCTACCACAGTGTTCCGTAAGATGACGAGGGAGGCACAAATAACCATGTATGAGGGAACTTCAAAATGTCCCTGGAAAATAGGATTAAAAGATAAGTTTGTTTGGGTGCAAATCAATTTTGAAATCCATGCATGGCATTTTTTTTTAAAGGTTTATTTATTTATTTGAAAGGCAGAGTTACAAAGAAGCAGAGGAAGAGAGAGAGAGAGAGAGAGAGAGAGAGAGAGAGAGAGGTCTTCCATCCACTGGTTTACTCCCCAGATAGCTGCAGCGGCTGGAGCTGGGCTGATCTGAAGCCAGGAGCCAGGAGCTTCTTCCAGGTCTCCCAGGCAGGTGCAGGGGCCCAAGGACTTGCGTCATCTTCCACTGCTTTCCCAGGCCATAGCAGAGAACTGGATCAGAAGTGGAGCAGCCGGGTCTTGAACCGGCACCCATATGGGATGCCGGCACTGCAGGCGGTGGCTTTACCCGCTACGCCACAGTGTTGGCCCCAGCATTTTTCATAATGCACATTTTCCATGAACCTTCTGAAGACTCCAAGTAGGCATGAAATCCAAATTTTTTCTGCACCAAAATAAACCTATATCATAATTCCATTTCCCACAAACTGTTTGAAGATACTTGCATACAGTGAGCATGGTTTTTTGTTTATTTGGTTTTTAAGATTTATTTACTTAATTTAAAGAGTCATAGGGAGAGTCATAGGCAGAGAGAGAGAGAGAGAGAGAGAGAGAGAGAAAGTTAGGTCTTCCATCTACTGGTTTATGCTCCATATGGCTACAACAGCCAGGACTGGGCTAGGCAAAAGCCAGGAGCTTCATCCAGGTCTCCCACTTGGATGCAGGAGCCCAAGGACTTGGGCCATTCTCCCCTGCTTTTGTAGTTCATTAGCAGAGAGCTGGATTGGAGGTGCAGCAGCCACATGGGACGCCAGGCCTGCAGGCACAGCTTTACCTGCTACGCCACAGCACAGGCCCGAACACGGATCTAAAGGCTTCACACAGCCTGTCTCACCAACTTCTGCAGGACTCCTCTGGAGCAGGTGTCATTATCCCTGCTCCTGAAGCAGGACACGGAGCAGCAAAGACGTAAGCAGGGGCCAGAAGTTTAACCAGCCCCTCCAGCTGTCCCCAGTGCGAAGGGCGAATGAATCTGCTCCACCTCAGCAGTGAAATTCTAGAGAAAACCATTGTCTTTGGGGCCTGGTCTATGACGGCCTCTCTGATGGCAGAATAATGAACCAAAATGCTCTTTCTGGCTCCACGTACTTACCTGGAAATTTACGTCTAAGAGTGTGAACATTGAGGGGGGGAGGGGACAGGTGGAGACTAACTTCAATGATGTGGTGGGAACACTGACCCAGATTACAGAAATATCTGAATGACTGAAAGTGTCCTGCTCTTCCCTGGTATATGCCTATGGTCAAGAACATCGATGTATATATGCAACATTAATGTCTATAAAGACTGGTTTTTACTCGAATAAGTTAAATGAATGGTGAGTATGTTTGATAATATCTTTCTTGATAAAGATGTAAATTGCACTTTAATTAATTCAAGGTGAAATGATCATAAAATCTGGACCAATGCAAAGTGAGATCAAGGCAAGCTAAAGAGTTAAAAAAGAAATATAAGTAGGCCAAATGCTTCTTCGTACCTAGTTTGTGTAATACTGAATCTCCTTGTCATTCATCTTCAAACATCTTAGGACGTTAGCTACTGACTAGCTTACTATGTTTGGGTAAATTTCATTATTTTTTTAAATCATTCAGGTGTTATTGGCTGTTTTACTTTGAGGAGCAGAGTGAGAGACAGCGGGAAAGCAAGCAAGCAAGCGAGTGAGGGCAAGCAGCAATCTGAAGATTCACTCCCAAACACCTGTAATGGGCAGAGTGTGGCTGGGTCAAAATCCAGGAACTGGGAACTCAATGCAGAGCCAGAGCCAGAGCTGAACCCTGGCCCTCTGACGTGGAACACAGGAGTCCTAACCAGCAACTCAACCACTGGGCCAAACGTCTGCCCCTGGGCCATTTGAAATCTATTTTAGATCCTATGAGGATAGAAGGCAACCAGCTCCCCATGAGCAAGTATATCGATATTAAAAAAAAAAAAAAGTGTAAAGAAATGAATTCTGGGGTTTGGCATTGTAGCATAGTAGTTTAAGCTTCTACTTGCAGTGCTGGCATCCCATATGGTAGGTGGTTTAAGTCCCAGCTGCTCCACTTCCGATCCAGCTCTCTACTATGGCCTGGGAAAGCAGTTGAAGATGGCCCAAGTCCTTGCATCTCTGCACTCACGTGGGAGACCCAGAAGAAGCTCCTGGCTCCTGGCCTCGGATCAGCGCAGCTCCAGGAATTACAGCCATCTGAGGAGTGAACCAGTGGATGGAAGATCTCTCAGTCTGTCTCGCCCTCTCTCTCTCTGTAACTCTGCCTTTCAAATAAAATAAATAAATGTTTTAAAAATACAATAAAAAACATTACAAAAAGAAATGAATTAAGACACGCTTATAAAGTCAGTTTGCAAATTTATCTTTTATTCCCACTCTGTCAAACTTTCGTTTTTCTTTATGTTTTATATGATCTACCTCTTTCTCTACAGATCTTTCAATTGAATTTTGCCTTTGAAACAAAATACTATTCTGATTGCAGCTGAGATCTCCATCACACTTTCAAAGTTCACCTTCCTGTTTCTCTCCATCAATGACGCCAAGTCCATGTCGCAGTGAATCCATCCTAAGTTGAGTGAAGTCTGCTTTTCAATCCTGGGGGCTGGCAGAGTTTAACTGTTTGCCACTATTCTCAAAAGCACCTTTCACATCTTGGGGTATTGTCATCTCCGTTCTGGGAGATCTAATTACTACATATCCAGATGAGCTTGTTCATCTGGTTTATGGCATAGATTCCCATTGGTCAGTGCCTGGTGGCATCCTTCCCCAAACAAACCCTCAGCTTTTCCCACTCGGTTCAATTCGAGAGTCATTTATTGTGCATGAGTGGTCAGCCGTGCTTAACTCTTTCCATTAAGTGCAAAAGCACTTAGAGAGCAGCAACAAGACATCTCTGTTCCTGTCCATGTTTGGGTTTCACAGCAAAGACATCAGAGCAGTCTGTTAGCCAGAGCTAATTAGAAAAGAAAGCATCGCTCTTCCCCACTCGAGGAGCTTCTGCCAAAGCATTTATTTCTGCCGATCCATTTATGCAATTCTACTTTCTAAGAGAACATTTTGTCACAGATGATTTAGTGCTGCAGCTCCCTTGAGCATCTCTCTGTAGCTTGCACTCATTGTTTTTAGAAGCCTAGGTCTCCCAGGCCACATGTAAGAGGCATGGGGGTTTAATCAGCCGCAAGCTCCGCCTCAGTGTAAGACCCCAGATTCCAAAGCATTCTCACAGAGATCATTAATGGGAAAACACATCCCAGAGTGAACTCCGAAAAACAGAACTTTTAGGGAGCCCGTGGGACAGTACTCGGAGTTGTGTCATTCTTCAGGATACAAAGAGACTGGATGGGTGGTGAGTTAAAGCAGTACTGATATTCATTGGTCAGAAGAGGCCAAAACCCATTTTAGGAGTTTTCACATTCGCTCATGAAGTCTGAAGCCAATTTCACAGATGCGACAACTGGATGTTTTCTCCTCCATCACATACTCCATTCTGCCGGCACTCCTGGATGGTCTACTCTTGTGTCGCTGGAGGTGGGACTGCAAATATCGGCTTCCATTTTCTGTTCAGGGGTACTGCTTTGGGTTACAGCCATTCTTCCAGCCTTTTGCATCTTTGGCCTGACTTCAGGGGTACCTGAGCAGGTCTCCCTGCCGCCCAGCATCCTAGATCCAATGCCTTCTCATAGTCCCTTTGCTCAAGGGGCACTCCTGGTATAAAACCCACCTGAGGCCGGCACCACGGCTCACTTGGCTAATCCTCAGCCTGCGGCACCAGCACCCCAGGTTCTAGTCCCGGTTGGGGCACCGGATTCTGTCCCGGTTGCTCCTCTTCCAGTCCAGCTCTCTGCTGTGGCTTGGGAGGGCAGTGGAGAATGGCCCAAGTTCTTGGGCCCTGCACCCACATAGGGAAACCAAAGAGGAGGCACCTGGCTCCTGGCTTCGGATCGGCGCAGCACACCGGCCGTATTGGCCATTGTGGGGTGAACCAATGGAAAGAAGACCTTTCTGTCTCTCTCTCTCTATCTAACTCTGCCTGTCAAAAAAAATAAATTAATTAAATTAAATTTAAAAATAAAAACCCACCTGTGTGTACACACACCACACACACACACATACACACACACCCTATGCATCTAAACACCATGTACAATCCATTCTGGCTGTAGGGAGAAAAGCGAGGCACAAATATGAGGTCAGGACTCAAGGATGTAAAACTGTCATAATGACTCCTTTGTCTCTCTGGAGTAAAATTAATAAGCTGGCCAGAAACCTGGCTAAGTATTTTTAGCTTGATATCACTGCTGCAGGTAACGCTTAGAATCCAACTACTTGTATCCTTGGGCAGTAACTCTCCATCCCACCCACGCATGCGTGCACACACACACACGTGCATACACTCAAACACTCCTAAAATCCCTTCAGTATATTTGCAAATCTAGTGAGCCGCATAAAATAGAGGCATTTAAAAGTGATGAATGTTAATGGACTGGGTTTACGAAATCTATTTTTCTGCTCCTTTGAGACTAGGCCTGCTTTCGGACTTCTAAATTCTAAATCATTCACATCTCAGACTGTTTCCTTACCAGTGTTTCTCCCATCACCAAAACTTGCGGGCCTTGGAAGTGCAATCCAAACCCTGTACTTCTTACTTTTTCTAGATCATGAGAACGTTGTGTTTCGAAAAGCTGTTTGATGTTCAAGAGAGAGTATTTACTTTCAAAATAATGAAAATAAGGAAATCCTGGTTTGCCAGGGGAAACTATTGTCAAGATTCTAAAAATGTTTCCACTCTAACCTTGAACCCGAGTGGAAATGTACACATGCCACTTCCCTGCTCAGAGACCTTCAGTGGCTCCCCACTGCCCACTGGAGGAAGTTCAAGCTCTGCCTCACAGAGCTGCCAGCCTGCCTGGCACCAGCCTCTCCGACTCACCTCCCCGGTCCTTCAGAGAATTCTGTGCACCAGCTAGGTTGCACCTAGCCCTTGTTCCCTAAACACCCTGTGGGCATCCTGCCTCTACAGTCTGCAGCCTCACTACCCACTCTGCTGCTGGCTCTGCTACCCCCCATCGGAGGTCCAGCAAAAGGCCCAGCTTTTCCAAGGAGCCTCACCCTAGGCGCTCCTGTCCTGAGACCAAGGGCTGCTTCCTGCGAGGTCTGGCAGCTCTTAGGAGCTGCACTGCTCCCTTATTTCTTTGTGATCGTTCACCCTCTCCTTTTCACACCTCTGTTTCTCTACCTTTTGAGGACATCCTAGTTTGTCGCGCCACTCACCCCTCTGTCTACAAGTTCCCGCTTCCCTACTGAGCCGTCCTGTCCTGGAGCCCAGCTGCCATATCGCACACTTCTCCGTCTTCCCCCGAGTGTGCAGAGCAAAGCAGAGCACAAGCTTGGGCTATTTCTGGAGCCATCCATATTGTTCATCACCTCCTACGACCTCCTCGGTGGCTGTCTAATGGGCACATCGTTTACTAGAGAACTGCTCGGAGCTGAGTTGTGGGGAAGGCTGGCCCACTACGTGCTGGGCACCGTGGGGGATGCTTCTTGCTCCACAGCTTTAGACAGTTCACAGAAACTCAACGAGGACGCCCCTATTCCGACAAGGCACTGAAGACTCAGAAAGCGTCAGGATTCACGCACGGAAGGACTACTGGGGGCAGAGGAGGAAGGGTTCTTTCGGGAAGCTTCCTGTGAGCATGGGGGGCTCCCACACCCCTCTCCTTCCCAGCGCCCTAACAAGCCTTTACAGTTTCTTCAGGCACACAGCAACTACAGCGCCTTCAAGCCTGTCGGTAAAAAGTCACTGGTAACCAAGCATCCATGCTTGGCTATAGCAAATGCGACACGAGCGACATCTAACCAGGAACCTCCTTAAACTGCATTTTGTTTGTTTGTTTTGCTAATCCCATAAGCAAGGAGGAAGGAGTCAAGTTTGCAGAAAGGCAGCCTAAACCCCAGTGTCTAAGAGAAGAGTAGGCAAGACAAGGGGGAGAAGCAGAAGAGAAATCTAAATTCTCTGACCACAGTCCGTCACTGGTAGGAAGGGAGAGCATCCAGACGCTCTGTGAGCCCCGTGCTGAGTCTGCCGCTGGGAAATGAGACGACATGGTGGGGAAATGCTGCTCACGGCAGCTGTTATTGAGCACTTACTGTGTGCAAGGCCCTGGGCCAGGAATTCCATGTGCAACTGGCTTACATGACCTTCAACAAGGCTGCGAGGCGCTCGCAGAGACTACTCCAAAGTTCGGGATGAGAAAGCGCACGCTCGGATCACCGAGTGTCTTGCCCTCACCGTGAGAGAGGAGTGTGCAGAGTCGCGGTCCACGCTCAGGTGCCCGCTTACCAGATCCTGTGCTCCAGAAACCACAGGACCTTCCCAGAGGCACCGTGGATGGAGAGCACCAAGGTCTACAGGAGATTTAAGGCTGAGGGGAAACGGAGGTTGGATGAATTCAGCCCAAGATCTCTGCTGGGGAAAATGCCCAATATTCTAATAAATGAAATCCATCAGATGCCACCGACAGGCTGAACCCTTCCCACGAAGCTCCTCTCTAACCCATTCGTTTCTTTTCATTTTATTACTTCCCTCATTATCTTCTTTCTTTCCTCCACTTCCACTGCTGGACATAAAAAATGATTCTTGGGTAAAAGTGATTAGTGCTGGTCTGAAGAGAGGTTCCTGAGAATCCTAATAACTCACAGCTGTCTCTCCCCCTGTGGCTTTCAGTATTAGGATGGTATCAAGGCTTTGTTTCTTCCTACCTTCCCAACCCCCCTCCCCTCTCTTCCACCTAATTCTGTCTTTCTGTTGCTATTTTTCTAGTCTGGTAGGCACAGTACTGAACCAGAAAGACTCTGCCAAGACCTTTGGCAGGAGCCGGCCTCCAGGAATCCTGGCCACCGCAGCACTGCACAGACAGGGCCTCTGGGCAGACAGGCAGGAGAGAGGGCCGGGTTTGGGGTCTGGCTGGAAAGCCGGACTGAACAGGCTTCCCTGGCCTGGGCACGGCCCTTCAGAGCTCAGCTCCCTCATGCCATGGTCACGATTACAACTGCTCCCTGGCATTTGCTGTATAGCGCTCCTGGGAAGAGATGTGAGAGGGAGGGGAGGGTCAAGAGCAAGCGAGCACCCCACTCAGAGCTGGGCGAGTGCCACAGGGCACAGCCACGTGCCTGGCACACACGGCGATACAGGCAGGCCTCCAGGGCTGCCAGGGCTCACACAAGAGCAGGGGCTGGGCACTGAGAGCGTGACTGTTTCCACACAGACACAATGGGAACTGCTAACCCAGAAGTGATGCTCTGGGCTGCCATCAGGGAGGTGATCTGTGCTGACCCTGGAGAAGGGTCAGGCAGGCTGCTGGGCATGTGCTGTGCTGAGTGCGCTGGGGGAGGGGAAAAAAAAAGGATGTCCTATTTCTGCAGAGGGAAGACTGCATGAAAAATTTCTAAATGGAGAACTGCTCTGGGAATCCATTCATTCTTTACCCTCAAGCCGCCACCACCACCCCCACAGCCTGTGCACTGAGCACTTGTGGGCCACACACTGGGTCCTACTTTGTCATGTGCTGTCTTATTTAACCCAGCTAAAATCCCATGAGGAAGGACTATTTATTATCTCCATTCCATGGATGAGTAATCTGAGGCTTAAAGAGTTTAAGAAATTGGGGCCAGCACTGTGGAGTACTAGGTTAAGCCTCCACCTGCAGGGCCAGCATCCCATATGGGTGCCGGTTTGATTCCTGGTTGCCCCTCTTCTGAGCCAACTTTCTGCTGTGGCCTGGGAAAGAGCAGACGATGGCCCAAGTGCTTGGGCCCCTGCACCTGCATGGGAGACCTGGAAGAAGCTCCTGGCTCCTGGCTCCTGGCTTCGGATCAGCCCAGCTTTGGCTGTTGTGGCCATTTGGGGAGTGAACCAGCAAATGGAGGACCTTTCACTGTCTCTCCCTCTCTCTGTGTAACTCTGCCTCTCAAATAAATAAATACATAAAACTTAAAAAAAAATTCATGCTCTTTTTAAAAAATAAAAGTTCAAGAAACTGACGGCAAGTTGCACAGCACTCCAATGGTGGGTCCAGTATGGAAACCCAAGCCCCAGCACCCGGAGTCTGCACCCCTAACCATGAAGTTGCCTTGTTTTCCATACCTAACCACAAATACCTTTTTGCCACAGGGTAGGGCTTTCTAGCCTGTGAATGTTACAGGCATGATGAAGCCAAGAGAACAGGCCATGCCTTCTCCAGGGTTAGGGAACAGAAACTTTTCCAAAAACCAGAACAAAGACGGCCTGCGTGCCTGCAGGACAAAGCTGACTCCCTCCCCTCTGCAATGCCCTTGATCTTGATGCACGAGAAGCACTTGAAGATGTCAGAGGTGCCATGCACAGCAGCACTCCCGACCCCAACCGGCAGACACGTAGACGCTGGATGGGAAAGCATGCAGACCGCATGTGCCCACGGGGAGCTTCGGCCCACAGCGCCAGGGAAAGCGAGAGAAATCCTCTTGCCTCAGTGGGACCTGCCACATTCCCAGACCCACCAGCAGGGAATGCCCCTCCTCCACTACTCAACACGGCATAGGTACACAGTGTTCTCTTGCACCCCTATCCCCTTGTGCCACCCACGTATGCCCTCTTTGTCCCTTGGGAGACCCCCTGGAAGGGCTTCACATTACTCTGTGAGCAGCCTCCATCATAACCCAGTGTTCACGCTCAGGTCTCTGTTCTCTGAAAGCGAACCTTCTTAATTCTCAGTTGAGTATGGGCCTGACAGTGGCAGGACACCCCCAAGCTATTCAAAGAAAAACCACCAGAGGAGACAATTTCAAATCTGGCTTTACAAGCATGGGGTTTAAAAATAACTCTGCCTTTGTCTGCTATAGATGACTTTCCCTGAAGGGACGCCTGTCCTTAAAGCAATCGCTCAATCTGCAGGGCAAACAGATTCATTTTCCACCCCAACACACACCTCCAGGAGGGCTGCCCCAAGCACCACCTCTGACAGCTGATGAAATGCAAACCACGGAGGCATCAGAAGGACTGCTGCCATCTCAGCTGGCCGGGAGCTCCAGGACACCGCCCCATGGACGGCTGAGAAACCCCATGGGTTAGCTACGGCACCCAGGAACCACCTGCTCTGCTCCCTTCATGAAGATGTCAGCCCAGAAAGCTTGGCAACCAGCTGCATCAGAGTTCAGCGGATACCTGGAATGTCTCTTAAAGAAGTCTATACTTTGCAAAGGCTAGATCTGTTCTTCCATAGATAGCTAGGAGATTAGGGCTGGGGAGCAGTGGTGGTCAACAGTGTGAGAATTCACAGGGACACTCATTCCAGGACTCCCTTAGGGTAGACCTAGAAATGCAGAATTCAGCATCTCGTGGCTTCACTTCCTTTCAACCAGATAAGGAGCACTGGCCCCAAACACTACTGCTATAACTCAAAAGATGCCTGCTGAGCAACAGCCCCAAACCAATGTTTGGTAAATTGCTCAGTAATTACCTCCTGATTAGACTGATGATTTAGTTTTATTTTGTTGCTTCTCAGCAACTTAGTATCTCCTGACCTTCCCCAGTGTTTTGCCATCAAGCATCCCAAGAGCTACAATGCATCTTTTTGCGTGGCAGGATCCAGATTTCAGGCCTGATGCCGCAGCCCGAGCTGAAGGTCTCGATCAATGTTTTTCAACGGGGGAGGAGGGGCTGACTTTACTCCCAGGGTACACTTGGCAGTGCCTACAGAGAGGTGCACCCGTCCTGCTCGGGGAGGGGCATCACTACTGTCAGGGGAGGAGGTGGGGCAGAGGCGGGATGTTGCCAAATATCCTGCAATGCACAGGGCAGTGTCCCACAGCAAGACTCACCCAAGGCATTACTAGCGTCAAGGCTGACAGATCCTGATTGAGACTGAAATTATACAATTTCCAGAACATTCAAGGCTACATCTGTGCTCTTTCCTTCTGAGGACTTATGTTCCTCAAGATTAACTTGGAACTTCTATTCTGGTCACTCCTGCGAGCCACAGAGAAGAACCAAGAACGCTCTCCTGTTTCAGGTTTGCTTGTGCTATACACCCATGAGGTTGACTTAGGATTTCCTTCTGCATGATCATCTTCAGAGCGGCCGACACCGTATGAAGAGCAGAGTGTGGTTAGCTCTGCTCGGCGTTTGAAGGAGAGCGTTGACTTCTTGTCCCTTTTATCAGGACTCTCACTGAGTTTCCAATTCAAAGATGAAAATTATTTTCCGTATGTTCCCACTATTTGAACAAAAACATTTAAATGAAGAGTTCATTTCCAGAGCTCAGTGGCCCCCTGGATCCTAGCACAGCAACATCCACTGGAGTGCAGGGGTTCTCAGCTCTGGATTCCAACCCTAATCAGGGCCTCCCAAGTTTCTGAGTCACTGGTCCATACTGACTCTAACAAGCGCTGACAAATGACTTCTAAAGGAGGCTCAAATCCCCAGACCTCCGTGTCTGGCTCTCGGGAAGAATGTCTCAAGCCAGAAAGTGGTGGGTAAAATTGTATGGTGGCTCTCTGCAGAAGGGGGCTATAAGGCTGCAGCCAGCGACTGCAGGAAGCTATTACTGAAATAAATGACCATGGCTGCTCTCCCTAACAGGACACCCAGGGCTAGTCCTTTGACCCTTCACACATATTATCTCTGATCTCCCCAACAACAGAGCAAACAGAAGGCACATCCTCCTACACAGAGGGGGACTGAGGCTCCAAGAGCTTACTCACTTTCTGAGGTCACAGGGCTACAGAGTGGGGAGCCTCCGGGCACTGTGGAATGCCCGGGGCACAAATATGTCCACTCTCTGGGATTCTGTTTCCTTCTCCCTGGGTTCTTTCTGACTTTAAGGGTCATTTACTTTGCAGGCAAAGAAACAGGAGACAGTGGCACTGTACATTCTCAACAGCAAGGTCCAGGTTCCCAGAAGGAACCATTCGCCCAAGTTTCTGCAGCCTCCAGCCAGCGGCCTTGAGTTATAAATCAAAGTAGATTTTGGACAAGAGGCAAGAAAGACTGGAAAGCAAAGAGAACTTTAACTCCCATACTAACTTGTCAGGGTGTGTGTGTGTGTGGGGGGGGGTTCTCTTCCTCCTTCACATATTTCCTTCCACTTAAATCACACTGTGTGTGTCACACGAATTTCTACGTCAGGCAGGACACGGAGTGCAGGCACAAGTTCCAGCACAAGTCTCGCATTGTCCTGCTTTCCGTCTTCTCCTGCAGCTCAGGCGCTCGCCGTGGCGACCTTCCTGACAATTTATCTGGCTGGACCTTTGTTCCTGGTTGCCTGTGCACATGAAATGGTCTTTTTTCCTGATTGTTTTGTACTACAGGGTGCTAAAGGCATGGCTCCTGAGCTGCTCCTGTCTGTGTTTCGATCTGAGGGCTCAGATCGAAGGTTTTGAAGGACCGGTCATTTCGGGTGATGTTTTTCTCTAATATTTCAACATCACTTACAGCGCCTCTGCAGCTTTGCAGGCTCTGGTAAAGACGGATTAAAGTGATGGACAGATAAAAATGAAATATGGATATATGAACAGTGCGGCTTTATAGGAATAGCGACAAGACAGAGATGGGGTCTGGCAAAGAGAAAGACTGCTGAGCCACGGTTAATAGACAGCCTGCTTTTCAATTCTGTTTTTTGGTCCACGACAAAACAAGACAGATGAGAAAAGTACCTGCCCCATAGCCCTACCCACACTGCATTTGCCCTTTAGGCCACAGAGAAAGAACACAGGGGAGGCCAGCCCCGTGCAGAGTTACCCAGACTGCCCTGCAAGAGGAGATGTGATGGTCACTTGAATCAGCCAGATCCTTAGAGGCAGGCTGGATTTTTTAATCTGCAGCCCTTCAACCAGCCGCATCAGAACGCCACCGGGAACTGGTTAACAATGCGCACCCCTGGGCCCTCATCCCAGACCTGAACAGTCGGAATCTGCAGGAGCAGATGCACAGACTCTCAGGGGTTTTACAGACACGCAGCTAGGCACTGTGGATGCTCACTGAGGCGAGCGGGCCCATTCCCTCTTAAAGCACACGCCAGGAGCCCCCTAGGTGCACAGGGTTACGCCAACACCTCCCCCTCGCCCTGGAGAGTTTACCTGGTCTGATGGGGTTCTGCATGCAGTTGGGAGATGGGATGCCAGGGTGAATGGGTGCGGAGGCCCGGCTGCTGAGGTCCATGACCGAGGGGGCAGCCGCGGGGGCCGGCTGCAGCCCGGCGGGGTGGGGGCTGTGGTCCTGCTGGGACGGGCTGGGGGGAATGCCATTTTCCGACAGGAACTCCTCCAGGTCCATGTATTCCAGCTGGAAGGTATCTCCATCATAGGGGAGGGTTTTGTCCCATAAGGTGGGCCCCAAAAACGCCGACTGCGGGACCGTCGGGCTGCTGCTCTCATCGTCCAGCTTCTTCTCCTTGTCTTTCTCTTTACCAAAGGCTGCAGAAGAGAGGCAAGGGGGACTTTTAAACAAAGGGGAAAAGAGAGCACCCAAGAGTACACCCTTCCAGGACCCTGCGACAAAACCACTTCTCTGGAACGCCAGGGGCCTTCGCTGGCTGCTGGCTTTTGCGGATCTAGAGTTAAAAGTTCAGGCAGGACATGAATCGGAGGCTGTTTTTCAACATCTTCCTATTTACTTTGGAAAGAAAGTGCCAGCTTGTGGGATGGGGCTACAGGCTGATCTAGGATAAAAACAAGACAGCAAGCCTCAGTGCACTACGTGAAGAGACAAATCACTCAACCTAAGCTGGGCAGGGAACACGTGCACATACACGAATACAAGAAAGGAGCCCACAGCCAGGCTGGGCCTATCACTCGGGAAGTTTATCACAGGCCCTCAGACTCACCCACACCAGTGAGGTGGTGACCTTAATTTTGGTTAAGCAGGCACGCCCCATCTGTCTCCACTACCGTGTATTGAGCACCTACTACGTGCCTGGTTCTTTCTTCCACTTGTATGTCAAACCGCTCCCAGGAAACCTGCAAAAACAGTCATCGTCCACATGCACAGTGAAGACAGCCGCCGAGCTGCTGAGACGTGGAGGAATTTGACTCACACCTCACACTGGCAGAAAAGAAAAATGAGAACTCTCCGAGCCCACATGTAGCTGCTTCCACAGCCACGGGACACACTGTTTTGTTTTACGAGAGTACAAAGGAAAAAACTTTCTTCCTCATCTTCTCCAAATACTTAAAGGAGGATCCAGTTCACCAAAATCACACACCTGTGCGACCTGTCGAAAGCAGAGCTGTGGGACAAGGAGCGACTGGACATACCCAGGAGAACCGCTCACTCTCCAGGGCCTCCACCGGAGCTCTGGACTTGGCCAATTCCAACCCTCCGGCGTGGGGCGAATCTGGGACTACTGAGTTATTTGCTTCTGAGCTTCCTCCCCAGAAAACAGCCTCCCCAGCCACCCCTCAGAACCCTCTCCAATCTCACCCGAGCTTCGACACCCACAGAGGCCAAAAGGCTAGGGGCTGCAGGTCAGCCCCCCCACAACCCGACACTCCGAACTCCACCTGCACCGCAACAGGTGACCCCCGCCCAAGCCGTCTGCAGCCAAGCGTCCTCTCCTCGCTTGAACCCGGCCTCAACGACAACCCCGCAGCGGCCCCAGCTCAGTCCCGCGCCTCTCGCGCGCCACAGCCAAGGTCGCCTGGGGAAGGGGCCGGTGCTTACCGGGAAAGGGGCTCAGGCCGGAGGAGAGGCTCCCGCGCGCTCCCACGTGAGCCCTCCCAGAGCGCACGGGGAAAGTGTCGGCACCGGAGGCGGGCCCAGCCCTCGCGCGCGGAGACCACTCCCCCCCCCCCAGCCACCCGCCGCCCCGGCCCCCACCCCGGCCCAGCTCCCCTGCAGCGGGGGCGAACACTGCAGCTCGGCGGGCAACGCGTGCACCGTGCACACCACCGTGCACCCCGTGCACGAAGAGGAGCAGCAGCCCCAGGCCTCCGCAGAGGCTGGCCCTGGGCGTCTCCTCCCCAGCCCGGCTCGGGGCGCGCGCCGCCGGGCCCGCCGGGGCTGCCTCCCACCTGCGCCGCTGGGGCGCGCCCCGGGAGGCTGGGCCAGGTCCCCCCGGCTATTTTAAACCCTGCCCAGGAGGGGTCCCCCCTCGTCGTGAAGGAGGGGGGAGAGGCAGGAGGAAGAAGAGGGTGCAGGGTGCGCTCGTCGGCGTCCCCGCGGGGCAGGCGCGGAGGGGGATGGGGCCCGGCCCAGGCGGGGGCCCCCGGGGGCGACGCCCCTTCCCAGAGCCCGGCCGCCGCGAGGGGCAGCGCTCACCGTCTTCGTGGAGGGGGAGCTTCAGCGGGTTCTCCAGCAGGGACCTGAGCACGCCGTAGGGAGGCGGGATAAAGGTGGGGTTCAGGGGGAGCTGGCGGGGCATTTTCTCCATCTCGATGCACTCAATTTTTTTTTTTTCTTTAAGAAAATAAAATCAAATCGCCCTCCCCCCCTCCCCAAGCCCAAATGTGGCCGAGCGTTTTCCTCTGGCCTTGGCCGAAAGTGCTCGCTTTCAAGGCGGTAGAGATAAGGGAAGGAAAAAAATAAAATAAAATTACTTCTATCTTGATAAATACATCTGAATGTTAAGATATTTAAGAAAAAAAAAAAAAAACTTTCGGGGCCGCGGTGCAGGCGGTCCCAGGGGGGCGCGCCAGGGGCCAGCGGGCTTCCCGGCGACGCGCAAGATGCTCTCACCTGCCGCGAGCCCCTCGTCCCGCACAAATGTTCAAAACCGCCAAAAAGAAGGGGGGCACCCGCCGGCGGCGGCAGCAGGGCGCCAGGCACCGCGCCCGCCGCGGCCCCGCGCGCCAGCACCCGAGGCGGCCCCGCGGCCCACCCCACCCCCCTCCCCGCGCCGGCGGCCGCTGCTCCCCCGCGCTCGGCGGCCCCGCAGCGCCGGGCTCAGCGCATCCGGCCGTCCATGTGCCGCGGCCCTGACAAGAGTGACGTCAGGGCCCGCACCGCGCGCCGATAGGCGTGCGGGGGCGTGGCCACGCGCCGCCCCGCCCGCCGCCCGCCCTCGCCGCCCGCCCCTCGGCCGCGTGTTTAGCGTCGTCGCGCGCGCGCGGATTTCCCGGGACCTTGCTGAGCTGGCGGGCTGGTTGCGATGGAGCAAGTGCCGGATTCCTTGGGCCGTCAACCTGGGCTCAGACTCCATTTAAAAAAAAAATTTGGTTGGAAAGAGGACTAAAGAGTTTATATCAGTACCTTTGCAACCGGAGAACTGGGGAGTTAATAAAAGAATAAAAAACAAAAAAACTATGCCCAGGCCGCACCCCAGAGCGGTCAGGATTTCTGGGAGTGATTTCCAGACATCAATAGTTGAGGTACCCCGGGAGCAGCCAAGTTTGAGAGTGAGTGACCGGTTTAGATGGAATTTGCGATAAAGGCTCTCTAGGTCCCCCTCGACCTGTTCGCACAACCACCAGAAATTAGCTGGAGCTGCGGGACGCCGAGGGCGCGGGGAGAGGCGGCGGGTGCGGCTGCGCGGCGTTTGCATCGCGGTCGGGGCCGCTCTCGTGGTTTCCGCGTTTGTCCGCGGTGGGGTGAGGGCGCGAGGCGGACACACGCGGTGAATAGGGCCTTGGCAGTATGTACTCCATGGGGCACAGGTGCTAGGGGATGACGGCTCCTTACGGGAGCGGCGTGGCTCCGGAGACTCCCCTTGCGCGGCATGCGCTCCGGCGTGGAGGCGAGACGCTCTTCTCGCGGGCCGTGGGGGCCGAGTCGGCGTTGGCACCCCCAGGGGGGCGGCCCAGAGAGCTTTAGTGGCCCGGCGGGGTCTTCCCCTCCCTCTCGCATCTCCTAATCCTTGTCGTGGGCAAGGGTGCGCAAGAATGAACGGGCACGACTTAAAGCAAACCTTCGTTCAAGGAGGCACGGCGGCCTTTATGAGCCGGGCTGAATCCTCGGGGCGGGGCGTAGTGGAGTCTTGCAGGGGTGTTGCCTCCCGGAGACCCCCAGAAGGGCCGTGGAAGAGAGGCGGCGCCCCTAACCGGGAACCCCACGGAGCTGCGAGGGAGCGCGGGGTGTCCCAAGCTGGATGATCCTGGCGCTACCTTTCCTCTCCCCACCATGAAAGCTCAGGGGCTCTGGGGTCCTCCACCTGTCTCCCTCACTGGGACACTGGGACAGAAGGCTAAGGTGCCATTCTAAGAGAGATGCCCCTTGGAATGTTTCGGATTTTAGCCACATTCCCGAAACTTTCAGACTTGTCGTTGCCACACGGGTTTATTGAGTGCACGGGGTAACAGCAACTATTCTAGGACATGTGAGAAGTCTCAATGGATGCAAAACGGCGGAATTCTAACCCTCAGGAACTCACGGTCTGGGGCCTGGGTGTGTAAGCAGACATCCTAGTCTTAGAAGAGCAGTAAGGGATGGGAGTGAGGTGTATTTATATTGGGGGAGGGATTCCAGACGTGTCTGAGCTGTAGCTTGGAGTTAATGGTCTTTCCCTCCATTCTATGAAACAAGGGTCTCGCCCTCCACCATCCTTTTGGATGAGGGAGCAGCGATCTCCCTGACTTGATTCGCCGCCCGACACGCGTGTAGACCCATGAGCTGGTTACAAAGAGATGGCAGATTCCAGGTGCACAAGAGGGTGCCGGAGGGAGGCTCTGACAGCAGTCCATTAGCTGCTCGGCACGTGCTCGATGCTGCACCCGTTCAGGGTTCAGTGCACAGCCTCCCTGCCCGGCATCCGGCATGGGAAGCCCTCCCTCAGCAGTTCTAGTCATCTAACTTCCCTACTGAGAGTGCCCAAAGCCATGAGTTGGGGATTCAAGTGGTGTCCTGGTTGGCCCACCCTTCTCTTGGGAATTTGGTTCCTATAATTCAGTTCTCCTGAGCCCGATCAACTCTGAATATGGGCCAGATTAAGACCCAGTCCCTTAGACCATTGTGACTTCCTCTCCCTTCTCTCCAGCTCTCAGCTTTCTCCACTGCGAATGTATTTGCTAGAGTTCAGAATCATAAGCATTGACTAGTCTTCAGACTAATCCCATGCCTTCCTAAGATCAATGAAATTGCAGATCTTTCCTACTCTGGCTAAGTGGCCATTTTTTTTTAAATCTTTATTTTTCATTAAACTATGAAAAACTCCCCCACTCCTGTCTTTCCCAGGATCAGTGGTGGTGGCTGCCCACGTTAAGAGGGAGGGGGGAGACAGAGAAACCAAAGGTTATTCAGTTGGGTAGAAGACCCTCCGAATCCACAGGCTGAATCTCACAGGAACATTCCTCAGCAAATGAGCCCAAACTCAACTTGCACAAACACCCAGAAATAAAGCTTAGCTCCTGTGCTTTCTCAAACGTCATAGCCCTTGGTCCTGACTATTGCATGAGAAGAGCATGACTCCAGTTTTCTATGGCTGCATCCCTCCAAAACGCAGGGACTTGCACATAAGAGCCATGTTATTGTGCCTCCTTGTTCTGCAGTCTGGGTCAGGCTCAGCTGGGATCTGGGGCTGCCTGACCTTCTGTGCCCTGCCGCATGATGTCAAAGTCTCTCTGTTTTCACAAAGGCTCATTTACATGTGGTCTCTTGCTCTGGTTCCTCCAGCAGAGGAGTCAGACCCGCAGCAGTCCCCGCAGTGCTCATCAGACCTTTGCCTGTGGAAGTTCCACTGGCCAAAGCAAGGCACATGGCCGCACCTTGCTCAGCGTGGGAAGGGACTGCACAAGGGCATGGAAGCTGGGTGGCATGGCTTATTGTGTGTGTGTGTGTGTGGGGGGGGGTGTTACCAAAGTAATCATCCACCTCTGTCAGTCAGTTGTTTTAGCTCCAGATGAAGGCAAAAGACATCAGCGAATTTATCCAACATCACTGGCACCCAGATTTTGTAGGCATTAAGTCCAGTGTGTCACTGGTTGACTATCAGCCCCCCCCCCAGTCATTCATTCATTCATTCATTCACTGCTAGCTCAAAGTGCTCACACGTAAAGCTGAGTCAGCCTCAGAGACAGGCAGTGCCAGTCCAGGTAAGGACAGGTCATTTGTAATCACAACCCAGTGTTGAAGGTGACGGCGTAAGAAAAACAAAGAATGCTGAAAGGGTTTGGAAGATGAAGAGGTTTGTTTAGAGAAGAGTCTTTGCGCATGTCTACCAATTTCCTTCCCCTATGTCTTTACCAGTGTCAGTCCTACCCCGCCTCCCTGACTCCTACATGTACTAGCACTGTGCATGGTCGTGGAGTCTCCACTGCCAGGTAAGGGCAGGTAGGGTGGGAAGAATCACCGTGTTCCTAAAGTTGTATTTATGAAGTGCATGAAGATTGTAGACCTTAAATAAAAGGTTTCTGGGTAAAAAAGAAAACACTATGCGTGCTGACTCTCTGGTGTGAGAAGCCTTCTGTTGGGTCTTCATGGAGAGACATGGCAGAGGCTCTAGAGGCAGAACCATCCCCAGATAGGGCTGAGCACAGAGAGACTTCTCAGAATCAGTTTCTGCAAAGAAGGCAGCACTGCTCTGTTCCCTGCAGCAGCTCTAGAAAGCAGCCTGTTGCCCAGCCAGTGATTTCCACCTGTGCTGTCGTTCCAGGAAGGTTGGGCAGGGAAGTCTTTTGCCAGCCATTGTGGCGCTAGCCTGAATGTGTATAGAAAGATCTTGGCAGCGTAAGAAGTGTCTGAGTTTCAGATTCCCAGTGGGTGTGGAACCTTGTTGAGCACACAATACCTGCCCCTGTGCCCTGCTGGGGGCTGGGAGCCTGGGATGCATGGAGAAGAGTACTGTGGTTAGGAAGGGCTTTGTGTGCCAGGGTGCTAAACCTTGAGGTGAACCTGTTTGTCTTGTTGCCAGAAATGGCACTTTATCCGGGGAATTAATTCAGAACTCTAAGGCATCACAGGAGAGTTCAGCTGGGTACGCCTAACCCAGGCTTGTCCCTGCTCTACTACCTGAAACTTCTAACTCAGCTGAAACACCGAAAAGAAAAATTATATTTAATTAGCTTAACTCCTGGAGACCCCTAAATCTGTTCACGTGGTGCAGGAACGTGCAAACCAAACATTTGCTGGGAATGCCGAGCTCTCATCCAAGGGATGCCTCGGGGGAAGGACTGTGGCCAGGCTCCCCTCCCTCCTTCTCCTCCTCCCCCTCCTGCCCTGCAATGCCCTGCTCAGTGTGAGTGGGAGGTGTGAGAGGTACTAAATCACACACGTACATGTGTGTTTAAATCAGAGGCGGATAGGATTTATGTTTGTGTGGTAGAAAAGAGTATGAAACAAAACTGTGTAGAAGAGAAAGAAGACATATAGGTGGCCAAAGGAGAGGGAAAAGGCAGTGAGCGTGTGTTGCAAGAGAGAAAGTCCAGGGCCAGACCTTGCTTAGTACCTGCTACTACCACTGCTACAGATAACAACAACAGAAAGAAGGAAAAGATGGCAGATTTATTGTGTGTTTGTGTTTTAGCACAGTGTTAAGCCTTTTGAACATGCTGTCTCATTTATTGCTAGGAATAGTGATACAGTGTGCAGCATGGTCATCCTCATTTGGCAACATGAATAACTGGCTGTGGTTCTAGGGCTCGCTAGCACATGGAGAAACAATGAGTTGAGAGCAGCTCTGCTTGACTTTGAGGCGTCTGCTCATGACCTCCATCCAGTAAATGAATGACAAACATCCATTCAGTAAACTCACTGGGTTTCCAGCTGATTTCAAATTCTGCCTGTGTCCTGTGACCTTGGATAACCTCTCTGAGCCCAGTTTTTCTATGTGTGAAATACAACTAATGTATGTGTTTCCCAGCTCACAGCATCACTAGGAGGAGAGAGGAGTTGAGTTGTAGAGGACTAAGCAGCTGTGAGGGCTTGTTATTTGGGGAATTTCACATTTCATGGTTTCTATGCTCCTTTGCAAAGATGCTGCCACCCGCAACCCTGCCTATCTGTTTGTTCAGCCCAGGATGCTAGAGGCTACTTTCATGCAAATTATGCATGTCATTCTCGATTTTTGCTCCCTCTCACTAGAGGCAGCTATACTCTATTGTTCCCTGTCTCCAAACCATACAGAAGTTGAAGTATGAAACATAAAACACAACAGATTCCAAAAGGCACTCACTGGAGTTGGGGAGGATGCTCATTTTCTGTATCTTGGTAGTGAAAGAATAGAAATGTGTGGCTTCGTTAGCACTGTAAAATTATTTCAAGCCCAGTAAATACAGATAAAAGTATTGAGCTGTTGAGGCAAGGATTCACCATGACTCAGAACCTGGTCTTTTATTTGGTTGGGATCCAGTGTCAATCAAGCTTAACAAAACTGACTTCTACCAACCATACTCTAAAATATAATTTTTTTTATTTTATTTATTTGATAGGTAGACTTGCAGAGAAAGAGAGAGAGAGAGAGAGAGAGAGAGAGAGAGAAAGAAAGAAAGAAAGAGGTCTTCCATCCACTGGTTCATTCCCCACATGGCTGCAACGGCCAGAGATGGGCCTGTCAGAAGCCAGGAGCCAGGAGTTTCTTTGAGGTCTCCCAGGTGGGTGCAGGGGCCCAAGGACTTGGGCCATCTTCCACTGCTTTTCCAGGCCATAACAGAGAGCTGGATCGAAAGTGGAGCAGCTGGGACTCAAACCAGTGCCCTTATGGGATGCCAGCACTGCAGATGGAGTCTTTACTCAAAATGCCACAGTGCCAGCTCCTCTAAAATACAATTTTTCAAGCTGCATGTTAGGTTCCTTTAGAAGCAAGAAAAGTATAAATCACTGTCAAGTAATTATATTTTATTGTTCAACCAACAGAAGAGAAGGACCACAAAACTGTGCTAAAGGCATAGCTCTCTCAGACTCAATACTTCCACGACCAGTGCGTCCACAGACCTGAGTAGAATTGGACAACAGCCTGTGGTCATGTAGGGGTTCAGGACCAACTTCCCTCCTTTTATTTTTTCTTAATCCCAGACAAAATTCTGATTCATACACATTGCTACCATCCTCTATGAGTTCTTGCATTGTGTGGAATTTCATATGAGCCATCTCATAAGTGATTGGCCAATCTTTTGTCTATAAAAACAAGCCTTTGTTGAGACATTGATCACTAGTACAATTACTAGAGGCCAAGACAGCTGGTTTAACTCAGACATGTGGTGCATACCATGTGCAACCAGACTAGCCTGGTAGAACTTCCTCTTAGAAAGGAGCTCTTTCTAGAGAGTATGCCAGGTATGTTCAGCAGCAAGCAATACTTAAGAATTCATGTCAGTTGGACAGTGTGTTCCCTGCCCTGGAGGGGTGCTCACCATGGGAGTTTTCTTGCTGAGCACAGAATCAGAGCACGGAAAGTGAGTTGATTGAGCTTAATGGCATCAGGCAGTGCCAGCCGGCTGCACAGAGCTATGCTGAGTACTTCTTTCCGATTGGGTAAGTGTGTGGATGTGGACATTTCCATCACAGGGACTCAGAGCCAGGAAGGGAGAAGCAGGAAGGAGCATCCTAAGGGGCCTTGCATGGCCCATGGTAGTTTTAGCTGTTACCCGTTGACAGACATGTTCTAGGCTTACTTCTTTCTTCCTCACTCATTATGTCTTGCAGGCATCACATCTGCTGGTCTTTGCACAGCGCTGGAGGCAGCATTCCTGATTCTTTGGACTCTGCTTTTACTAAGCTCCAAGCACACCATTCCCCATCTGTTAATGCATTTTTTTTCTGGTCAGGCAGGGAGCATTAAGATTGATGAGCTGTCAGCAGGTCTGCTTTCCTAAGACAACAACCTAAGCTTCTTCTTCCTGGTGCACCAGACATGGATGGAGGGCATTTTTTGGACCAGGCACTAGGCTTGACATTCAGGGTTAAAAGCAAACAGGAAAAATATGGTCAGAAAACCCTTGTAGCCAGGTGAAGAGGCAGCAACTTAATCAAATGCCTGTTTCAGTATGAGTGATAGATATGGGAAAGCGAGCATGAAGGGAGAAGCGACTAACTGACGAATTCAGGGAAGTCTTCATAGAGGAGGCTGGAGGAAGATTTGCAGTCAAAATTGGAGTAGGTCAGAGAGGGAGGGCGTGGGTGGGACATGCCAGGTATAGGAGACACAGGCAGGAGTAACTCGGTCACAACTATAAGCTATTTGGGTTTCTGGAATGCAAAGTTTACTAGAAGAAGAATGATCCTGGTGATTGTAAAGATAACAACTACTATTTGCAGTGCACTAACTGGGCCAGGCGCTGTGCTAAATGCTGTGCACAAATCATTGTGACCCATCCTTAAAACAACGCTAGGAGACAGGTACTACTATTTCTTGCTGGTGGAAATTTTTGGTTGGTTGTTTTGTAAACCAAAGCCCAACTGACTTAGGCAAATGAGGGAGTTCAGGAAGCTGTTTAATTGGCTCCTCCTTCTCTCCTTTTTTCTTCATTCTCTGCAAACTCACCTCCTCCACCCACTGGGATGTGTAATTCCAGGAACCTAGGAGTTTTGAAGCTTTGGCTTTCCTCCATCAGAGAGCAACTGGTTCTCCTCCTCAGTTTCAGTTTTAAAAACCCTGGAGGACTGTGGTGGGCCTCATGTAAGCCAACTGGCCATCATTGGATTGATTAGCAATGGCCTGGGGATGCTAAGGATGTGCCCACTTCAATTAGGACCAGTGACTGGAGGGGAAGGGAGAGCAGTTTCCAAGAGGAGGCAATCCCAGGCAGACAAAAGCACACATGTCCACTACATTTTTCACTCACAGATGAATATATTCAAACTTGGAGAGGTTGAGCCACATGATGAGGTTTCTAAGACATAGAAACTGGAAGTCAATCTAAGTCCATCTCAGTAATGGTTAAACAGGACCTCAGGGGAAAAATGAGAGTTCAAATCCTGAATCCTGGCTCCATCAGCTGATAGGTAGATGACTTTGAGCAAGTCACTTAGCTTCTTGGTGCTCCCATTTCCTCAGCTCTAAAACAAGCACAGTTATCACGCCATGCTGAATATCATACTGAATGCACATGATACACATGAAGAACTGAGACGAGCGCTTGGCACACAGGATGAGCTCTGTGAAGAGGAGCAGTCAGGCCCTTGTGTTGAGTGCTGTTGTCCATCCTTGTCTGATGAACCCTTGTGTCAACCTTCAGGGCTCAGCTCAGCTGGAACTCCTTGGTGAAGCCTTCTCAACACCTCTAGAAAAGTCATTCCTCCTCTGTGCTCCCAGAACTCTCGCTTCCATGCCCATCTCATTTCCCCTGGCACTACACTTCCTGCATGCAGGAATCCAGTCCCTGTTTGAAGGCCTAAGTATATAGATTCTGCTGGGGATGACATCAACACTCACAATCCTCAGCCTGGGTCTTCTTGAGAATCTTGTCAGTCTATCCAAGCACCATTTTCTGTAACTCTCATATTTCATCTCTTCTGATTCACCTATCTTGGAAGAAGTAAAAAAAAATATCATTGCAGGGCCAGCACTGTGGTGCAGCAGGTTATGCTGCTGTCTGCAGTGTGGGCATCTCATATGGGTGCCAGTTCAAGTCCTAGCTGCTCCACTTCTGGTCCAGCTCCCTGCTAATGCACCTGGGAAAGCAGTCAAAGATGGCCCAAGTGCTTGGGCCCCTGCACCCACGTGGGAGACCCAGAAGAAGCTCCTGGCTTCAGCCTAGCCCAGCCCTAACTGTTGTGTCCATTTGGGGAGTGAACCAGTGGATGGAAGATAACTCTCTCCCTGTCTTTCTTTCTTTGTCTCTCTATAACTCTGCCTTTCAAACAAATAACCTTTTTAAAGAATCATTTACAGAGCTCAGTAGCTCATTCCTTCCTCCTTTGCCTGTCAGCTTTTACCCCACGCTGAATGTTGTTGTGCTTATTATCAACACTTCCCACATTCTCCATTACCTCTCCAGCGTGGGCTTCTGTTTCCTGCCACTACTTAACCCTGACCATCCAACTCGCCTTCCGTATTAGATTCTGCACACCCTGAATCAGAATGGTTTTCTGTCTAACAGAGACCCACTCAGCGGCAACCAAATCAGTGCTTAAGTAATCGCAAGTTTCCAATAACTGGTAATCTGGGTATCACATACCACTGCCTAATCACCTTGGGATTCTGTGCTAAGAAAGTGGCAGGTAGCCCATGGGATTTCCTTTTCTATGAAAAAGCAAGACAAAATAAAACAAAAACAATTTTGCAATACTGGGCCATGGTGGTCCTGTTAGATGAAAGGCACATTTAGTTGTTTTTTATCAGTAGCTGTCAAATTTTATAGTACCCAATTTTAAAGGAACTTGCTAGCATGCTAGATTCTAGAGCCTGTTGCTAAAGCCTTTTGCTCATTAGGCTGTGATAGAGGCTGAGTTTGTAGCCAGGTGTGTAGTTTCCTCATAAATTGCCAGAAATTTGATGTCCGCAAACAGCAAACTGTACCCCATGCACTTCTGGGAGCCAGAAACTTGAAATCACGGTGTCGGCAAGGCCTGCAGAGGCACCAGAGGAGAACTTTACTTGCCTCTTTTAGCTTCTGCTGGTTCCAGAAATTTCTTGCCTTGTGGTGGCCTCACTCCAGTCTCTGCCTTTTCTTATGTGTTTCTGTGTCTCAAATATCCTTCTCCTTTTCTCTTATATAAGGACACTAGTCTGGACCCAGTGCTGTGGCATAGCAGGTAAAGCTGCTTGCTGCCTGCAATGCTGGCATCCTATATGGGCGCCATAAGATTTATTTTATTTATCTGAAAGACAGATACAGAGAGAGAGAGGGTCCTCCATCTGCTAGCCACTCCTCAAATGGCCGCATGGGCCGGAGCTGAGCCGACTTGAAGCTAGGAGCCAGGAGTCGGGAGCTTCCTCCGGGACTCCCACATGAGTGCAAGGGCCTAAGGAGTTGGGCTATCCTCCACTGCCCTCCCAGGCACACTAGCAGGGAGCTGGACTGGAAGTGGAGCAGCCAGGACCCAAACTGGCGCCCATATGGGATGCCTATGCTGCATGCCAGGGCTTTTAACCGGCTGTGACACAGCACCAGTCCCCAGGCTGCTCCACTTAGCATCCTGCACCATTGGATTAGGGCCCTAAATAGAAGAGGTTTTCATCTTGACTTTCTTAACTTGATTATACCAATGGTGGTACTATGTCCAAATAAGATGACATTCCTAGGTATCAGGGATTAGGACATATCTTTTGGCAGGGTCGGGGGTGGGGTTGGGGAATGGGACAGAATTCAGGCCACTACAGAGGACTGTTCTATTTATGGGATTCTGACATCACACTGTAAAAAAAAAAAAAAAGCAAACCTTTGAGTTCCTGGGTGAGTTTACAGCTTGTCTTGACAACAGTTCTCATGAAATCTTATGGTTCTATAGCAGGACACTATTCGGTAGAAAAAATTAGAAGAAAAAAGAGAAAGAGAATGCACTTGCTGAGATGTCTTCTTCCTAGTGGTCACTGCGGAGTGGGGAAAGCCGGGGAGCAGAAGCAGAAAGGCCGGCTTCCTTCCCCTGCTCCACGTTTCTCTCTGTCTCTCTCTCCTGAGTGTCTGGAGTTTCCCCTCCTGTCACCCACTTCAGAGACTTTGGTTCTAAAAGCAAAGTCCTAGGCACAGACATTTAGTCAGTACACTGAGCCCACTGTTTGCAACATAATTGTTTTTAAATGAATGCATGAAAACACAAAAGAATGGGAGTTTTTTTTTTTCTTGTGTTAATTCATTCAAGACTTTCTATGCTGAATCTTGAAAAAAAAAAAATCAACCTTTTTCTTCTCTATAATCCCCTTCCTGGTCCTCCCCCCACCCCCCATATCTTATCAGCACAGTTTCACCATCAAGATAGCATTCTTCCTCTTTCTCTTCCCAGGTGTTAGTCACTTTCTCCATCCTGTTTCAAACCAAAGAAGGCTTTCAAACCAAGGATCTACAGTAATACCTCTTCTCTCTGCAAAAGTACATGCATCTTAATTTCATGGCTGCAATCTGTCTTGTGCACAAGAGCCTCAACTCCTTTGCCAGTTCACTTCCTGTACATCTGATCCTCCGACTATTGGTTACAAATCCTTTAGCTGATGCCCTGTCCTTAGATGAGACATGGTTTACTTCCACCTCTTCTCTGAAGCGGTTCCAGATACCACAGCTCTCTCCAGAAGCTGTGCTCCCTCTGTGACATCAAGGATCAAGCTGTTCCACTAGATTCCAGCCCAGAGCCCCTTCTCTTCCTGCTGAGTCCACCCCTCAGTAACTCTTGTGGTTGCAGGATCTGCCCCAAGCTACCTCATCACTGACATTCATCCCTCCCACCCTCAAACCTCGCTGCTTGTTCTCCACTTAGTGAATCCACTCCACACACTTGACTGAACCTTACAGGCATAATCTGGATAGAGGATGGAGGTAAGACACCAGCCCCAAGAGAGCATGTAGTGTGTGTGAAGTTGTTGTGGGCTTAAAAGCCATCATACTCCTGGGGTGCATGAGGAGTTGATGAATGTTTAGCATCACTGGTAGAGCTGGCTGGTTTCCATGCTGTAAACACCCTTACCATGGCTGATACCAAACTCCTAATGTGACATCACTTAAAAGGGATTTGGAAGAGTGTATGCCACAACACAGTATTGTATAACATTTTCACTAGGGAGGGACACAGCTCCATCACCCCCAGGACCAGAAATAATAGTACAGTATGGTCGAGTAACCAGGAAATGGTGAATTTCAATTATTCATTACATTTTCCTGTGTGCTAAACAGTCTTTCCGGCAACTCATGTACAAGTTTGAAAGCCCTGAGCGCCAGTGTCATCTGAGAAGAGAGGGTTGAATTGGCTTCAGGAGTCCAACAACATAGGGGCCAGCACTGAAGCTCAGTGGGTTAAATCCACTATGTGCAATGATAAGATACCTTATAAGAGAGCTAGTTTGAGTGTTGGATGCTCCGTTATTTTTTTTTTAAAAAGATTTATATATTCATTTGGAAGGCAGAGTTATAGAGAGGAAGAGAGAGAGAGAGAGAGAGAGAGAGAGAGAGAGAGAGATTTATTCCTCAAATGGCTGCAAGAACTGGAGCTGTGCCAATCTGAAGCCAGGAACTAGGAGCTTCTTCCAGGTCTCCTGTGTGGGTGCAGGAGCCATCGTCCACTGCTTTCCCAGGCCATTGGCAGAGAGGGATGCTAAACTATTATTGCAGCTTCCTGCTAACATGCTTAAGACAGAAGTGAATGATGGTCCAACCACTTGGACACCTAGTATCCACCTGGGAGACCCAAATGGAGTTCCCAGCTTTGGCCTGGCCCAGCCCAGGATGTTGTAGCCATTTGGAGAGTGAACCAGGTAATAGAAGATCTCTCTGTCAATCTCTGCCTTTCCAATAAGTAAATAATTATTTTAAAAAGTCAAATGACATATTTGACATATTTGATTTCCTCCATACCCTATCTATGTTTATTTGGTTTTCAACAAATAACTTAGTGAGCTAGGTTTCAGGCCCTGCGTTCTTTTGTGACAGTTTCACCGAGGTATAATTGACATATGATAAACTGCATGTGATTGCACAATTCGATAAGCTGTGATATCTGGACAGACCCATGAAGTCATCACCATAATCGAAGCAACCGCGCCTCTCTCCCAGAGCCCCTTTGTGCTTGTTTATAGCCTCTGCTCCTGCCCTCCCTTGCACCCCCTCCATCCCCAGACCACCCTGATCTGCTTTCCGTCACTCTACCTCTGTACTTTCTAGAACTTCTTGCCTTTGCCTTGGATATAGTTGACTTAATTGGCAGTTTTTATAAATTTGGTTTTAATAACAACTGTGTCTAACAGCCCACTCAGCTCCTGAGAATGGGAGCATGGTGGTGGGTAGGGGAATGGGCCAGGCACGAGCGGAGGTTCTGGACTTGGGGTGATGATCTGTTTCTTGATCAGCATGCTGGTTAAATAGGGATTTCCACAACACTCAGGTGTGTTGAACGAAATATGTACAATGTGTGGACAATATGTAAATGTGTGTTAAACTTCAATATAATTGACCTCAAATAGGCACTGGGATTAAAAGAGGGAGAGAAGTTGGTTCATTTTTCTCCTCTGTTTAAAATCCTCCACTGCACCACTTCAATTAAAATATAAGCTTCTTACTACCGCTTCCAAGCCTCGCCTTTATGTTCTGACCCCTGACAGTACTTCTGGCTTCACCTGCTCAAGCCCAGTTCCTTGAACCTATGAAGTTCTTTCCAGCCTCAGGGTCTTCACCCATGCTGTTCCCTCTACCTGACACTCTCCTGGCACTTTCCCTGTAATTGCTACCTTCTTCGCACCCTGTAGAATTCTGCTTGAACTTCACCTTTCCAAGTCACTGCCCCCTAAAGCAAATGTAATATCTCTTCTTTCTTCCTTCCTCCTTCCTCCCTTCCTCCCTCCCTCCCCTCTCCCTCCTTCCATCATATGTTTAAAAATGGGTAAATATTTGTTTGTTTGGACTGTGTCCCTTGCTAAAACATAAACTCCACAAGGAGAGGGGTCATTTGCATCTTGTATCAGTGTGACCCAGGCACAATGTTAAACTGTGGAATAAATCTTTAGAGAATGAAGCAGTTAACCCTTGGGTTTTCTGGGGAACACAAGGAAGTGGTGGCCCCCAGGATGTGTTTGGAGGTGGGAATGGGGGTGGAGAAGTTTTAGCTTGATATGCTGATCTAAATCCTGTTGGGTCAGTTCAACACCAGCTGCAAGTTCCACATCCTTCTTCCACAAAGTTCAAATGCTAACTTCAGAGAGCACGGAGCTCAAATCCAGCACCCTGAGTTTTCAGATGAGAAGACTGAAGCTCAGGGTGTCCAAGGTCATGCGCTGTGTTGGGATTGGAATTCCCATCTCCTGACTCCCAACACTGGACCCTCGAGTCTCTCGCACGTTGGCAGAAGGTGGGGATGGGAGGGTAGGAGGGATGGAGGAGCATGAGCTCTCGACACACACAGACACAGGGGGAACATGACCTCACTGTTCTCAGGCAGATCACCACATCTCTCAAGCTTCAGCTTTGTTGCCAATAAAATGGGGATCTCCATGGCTGTTCTGGAAGGCAACCATGCGAAGCTCATTCTTCCCGATTAGCGGGAACCCGGTTGGTTGCCCTTCTTTCCTGCAGTGCAGCAGCCCAGAGGAACTGGGCAAGACGAGGCCTCTCCTCATTATTCCGTGAATGTCTTCATCATGGCTCTGATTGTTGCCCTATTTAATTAATGCCCTGGCATAGATTGAGATGCACAGGCTTTAACTGTCTAAGAGAAGCACTGGTACCACAGTGCTGTGCGAGCACGTCACACTGCTGCCGCTCAGTGTCTAATGGGTTCATTCCTGTAGGCACTCCAAGAGGAGCAAGAAAATTAAGCCATTGATGGGACAAAAAGCTACCTACGACAGCCCAAGGCAAAATGAATAATGCCCCACTTTCCCAAAGAACTGAAATATTTTTCTTATCCAAAATATATTTGGGCATCTCCTGACATGCACATAATGTTATCCTCTTAAGAACAATTTCTTCTAATTACAGGTATTTACTTTCCCATCACAACTTGGTTACCCAGATCTTGGGGTTCTAGGCATGAAAGTGATGTGCTGAGTGAAGCAGACGAAGGGAAGGGAGCGGATATATTTTCAATATTTACTTTGTTCCAGACCCTGTGCTATTTCCCTGTATGACAGGCATCCCCTTCCTCATACTAAGGACATCAGTTCTCGTGGAGGTATGAAAGAAAAAATATTAGGTAGGTAGGATCTAAGGTGATGGAAGCATAGGGGTTCCAAGAGAGCTGAAATTTCTTTCTTCCATAAATGTCCAGAAGTAGGCAGCCCAGTGTTGGTGGCTCTCCCTGCTGCCACTGTGTTTGCACCCCCAACAGCAAAGGCAAGGGGCCTCTTCTTTGAAGGGCCTCATTCCGAGCTGCTGTATGTCATGCCTGCTCACGTGCCTATGTAGCAGGGATTTAAATTCCATAGGAGTTTATTCCTTTTGCATGGAACAGTCTGAGGAAAAGCAGTCCCAAGGCCTCCAGGGTGTCAGGAAACAAATTCCTCCTTGGTGTTCCTCCATCTCCCAGAGTCTGCCATGTCCTGCATGGCCAAAGGTATCTCACCACCCGTGGAGCCATACCCCAGGCAACCCAGTGGGAGGAAAGGAGGAGGGGACAATTCTTTCCTTAAGGGCACAGCCTGGAAATTGTCCCTATCACTTGTGCACATACCCTGTTGGCCAGGGGTTAGCCACATGGCCAAACTAACTACAGGGGCAGCTGGAAAATGTGTCTTACAAAACCAGGTAATGATGCAATTCGCATGATAAGAAACAAGTGGCTTCCGGTAGACAATAAACCTCTCTCACAGAACACCATTGTAGGGGTGTGTGTAAAGCACTGGCACAATTTGACTTCATTTTCAGAAGTTATTGTGGATGCTGCATGGAAGGTATGGTTGGCAAGGGTAGGGACAAATGTGGAAGCAGGAAGCCTGGTCAAGGGTGCTGGCAGCTGGATAGTGAGAAGTGAGAGAACTGATTTAAGACACAGTTTGAAATTGATTTTCATAAACCCTCTGCAGAGGATGGACGTTTGGCATGGTAGTCAAGACTCTGATTGGGATGCCTACATCTCCTGTTGGGGTGCTTGAATTCCAGGGCTGGCTCTGCGTCTGCTCCAGCTTCCTGCTAGTGTGTGCCCTGGGAGGCAGACAGTGATGAGTCAGGCACTTGGGACCCTACCACCCACGCCAGAAACCTGGATTTACATCTAGGCTCCTTGTTTTTTTTTTTTTTTTTTAAATTTTTGACAGGCAGAGTGGACAGTGAGAGAGAGAGACAGAGAGAAAGGTCTTCCTTTTGCCGTTGGTTCACCCTCCAATGGCCGCCGCGGTAGGCGCGCTGCGGCCGGCGCACCGCGCTGTTCCGATGGCAGGAGCCTTCCCTTCCCTTCCCTTCCCTTCGTCTGCTTCACTCAGCACATCACTTTCATGTCTAGAACCCCAAGATCTGGGTAACCAAGTTGTGATGGGAAAGTAAATACCTGTAATTAGAAGAAATTGTTCTTAAGAGGATAACATTATGTGCATGTCAGGAGATGCCCCTGCACTCCCTGGCCACAGCAGAGAGCTGGCCTGGAAGAGGGGCAACCGGGACAGAATCCGGTGCCCCGACCGGGACTAGAACCTGGTGTGCCAGCACTGCAGGGCGGAGGATTAGCCTATTGAACCATGGCGCCAGCCATCACCTGTAGACTATAAACTTTAACAGCATCACAAAGACCCAGGACAATGTTGGTCTGTATTTCTTTAAAAAAAAAAAAGATTTATGTATTTATTTATTTGAAAGGCAGAGGGAGAGGGGAGAGAGAGGAAAAGAGAAAGAGAGAGAGAAAGTCTTTCATCTGCTGGTTCACTCCCCAAATGGCAACAATGGCTGGAGCCGGGCCAATTCGAAGAAGCCAGGAGTCAGGAGCTTACTCCAGGTCTCCTATGCAGGTGAAGGGGCCCAAGGACTTGGGCCATCTTCTACTGCTTTCCCAGGCCATAGTAGAGAGCTGGATTGGAAGTGGAGTAGCCAGGGTTCAAACTGGCACCCATATTGGATGCCAGCACTGCAGGTGGTGGCTTTACCCACTACACCACAGTGCTGGTCTCGATGTTAGCCTGTATTTCTGCAGGTAACCATTTTAGGGAACATTGTCAATCTTTCAGGGTGTAGATTTCTGTCTTTCATCCTTCCGTTTTTCTATTATATTATTTAATGTTCCTTTTTATTCTGTTATCTTAAGAACATCAACTATCTATCTTAACTTATTCATTCATTCATTCATTCACAAACATTAAATAAATGTTGGCTACAACTACTACTACGTGCCTGTGCCAAGCATTGTTCTAGATGCCAACACAGGACAGAAGAAATTTCCACTTCATGAAGCATACCTCTCGGTGGGCAGAGGCAGAAAAAAGCAAGCAAATGGTAAGCCAGATAATTTCACATAGAGGTGCATTTTAGAGGGGCGGGGAGACAAAGACAGGATTATGTGACAGCATGAGTGCTGAGAAATGGGGCGTTGAGACCACCTCACTGTTTGAGCTCCACCTGAGTGACTTGAGGAAGCCATTTGTCCAAAGAACCCCAACTCCTCTTTCTTAGTCACACTCCACTCCAACCTCTTCTGAAGTTCTCCTGATAGCTTTTTTGAATTATTATTTGAAAGGCAGAGAGAGAGTGTGCACACACAGGAGAGAGAGAGAGTGCTTCCACTTTTTGGTTCACTCCCCAAATGTCAGCAGCAGCTGGGGCTGGACCAGGACAAAACAAGGAGCCTATAATCCTCCGCCTTGCGGCGCCGGCACACCGGGTTCTAGTCCCGGTCGGGGCACCGATCCTGTCCCGGTTGCCCCTCTTCTAGGCCAGCTCTCTGCTGTGGCCAGGGAGTGCGGTGGAGGATGGCCCAAGTGCTTTGGCCCTGCACCCCATGGGAGACCAGGAGAAGCACCTGGCTCCTGCCATCGGATCAGCACGGTGCGCTGGCCGCGGCGGCCATTGGAGGGCGAACCAACGGCAAAGGAAGACCTTTCTCTCTGTTTCTGTCTCTCACTGTCCACTCTGCCTGTCAAAAAAATAAATAAATAAATAAACATAAAATATATATAGTCTACAGGTGCATTCACAGAAGACTCAGGTTATTTTAAAAGGATAAATAATCACATGCATCTCAAATATTTTTTCAGTCCATTAGATTAAAAAAAATCCTTATAGATTTAAAGGGAAAAGGACGTGACCCAAGAATTCTATTTCCTATTTTTTTAAAAACATTCCATTTTGTTTATTTGAAATGCAGAGTTATAGGGCAGGGTGGCAGGGGTGGTGGCAGTGGGAGATACAAACAGACAGAGAGCTTTGATCCACTGGTTCACTCCCCAAATGGTTACAATCATCAGGGCTGGGCTGGGCCAAAGCCAGGAACATGGAACTCCATCTGGGTCTCCCATGTGGGTGCAGGGGCCCAAAGCACTTGGGCCATCTTCCACTGTTTTCCCAGGCACCCTAGCAGGGAGCTGGATCACATGTAGTGCAGCCGAGACTCTAACTGGTGCCCATACGGGATGCCAGCATCTCAGAAGCCACTTAACCCACTAGGTCACAGCACCCAAAAACAATCAAATTGTCTTTCACCTATATAAGAAAAAAGCTTTCTGGAACGGAAGGGATATATAGATGATTATTGGTATTGGTGAATGCTATCCTGATACGATTCAACACTACCCATTCTAATTATCGTGGGAGTGAAATATATTCATGTAAAACATACACATAATTTATTAAATAGAAAGTAAAACCTGAAATGTTTTAAATGATGACATAAAACATAATGTAAATATTATGTTTCTTAAAAGAAAAGCTACACAAGGTAAAATAATAATAGAATATTAACTTGGCTGCTTTAACAGATACAAAATTGACAGCAGTTTAAACAAGATAGGCGTTTATTTCCCCTTGGATGCAGACTGATTATAAACAGTCTGAGCAGTTCTGGGGCCGCCCCGTGCTAGGTACACAGCCTTCGTCTCTTCTCCTCGCTCCCCATGTCCTAGCGGCTGGATACTGCTGGAACCATCTTGTAGAAGCAAGAAAGGGAGCCCTGGGGCCGTTGGTGTGGTGTAGTGGGAAAGTCGCAGCCTTAAGTGCCAGCATCTTATATGGGTGCTGGTTCAAGACCTGGCTGCTCCACTTCCAATCCAGTTCTCTGCTATAGCCTGGGAGGGCAACAGAAGATGGCCTAAGTCCTTGGGCCCCTGCACCCATGTGGGAGACCCGGAAGAAGCTCCTGGCTGCTGGCTTCAGATCAGCACAGCTCCGGCCGTTGTGGCCAATTGGGGAGTGAACCAATGGATGGAAGACCTCTCTCTCTCTCTGCATCCCCTTCTCTCTCTGTGTAGCTCTGACTTTCAAATAAATAAATAAATAATCTTTTTTTTTAAAAAAAGGGAGGCTCTTTTACTCATATCCATTTTTTTCAAAGATTTATTTATTTATTTACTTGAAAGTCAGAGTTACACAGAGAGAAAAAGAGGCAGAGAGAGAGAGAGAGATCGTCCATCCGCTGGTTCACTCCCTAGTTGGCTGCAACAGCTGGAGCTGTGCTGATCCGAAGCCAGGAACCAGGAGCTTCTTCTGGATCTCCCACAGGGGTGTAGGGGCCCAGGGACTTGGGCCATCATCTACTGCTCTCCCAGGCCACAGCAGAGAGCTGGATTGGAAGTGGAGCAGACAAACTCGAACCACTGTCCATATGGGATGTCGGCACTGCAGGTGGCAGATTTACCCACTACACCACAGCGCCGGCCCCCCTCATATCCATTTAACTGGCCACACCGCCACACCTAACAACAAAACCTAAAACCTCTATTCTTAGAGAAGTAGAGAAGAGAAGGACTGCAGGAGCGAGGAGCCATCAATCCTCTGCCACACCACATCAGGCATGGCAAATTCTCACCACTGAGAATGAAATAAAGTAACTCAGGACACACGCTTCATACTTACCCCTGCAACAGAGTAAATATTCAGTAATTATCGGGTATTCTTTCTAAATGAGATCATCTTTTTTTCTTACAGAAATGTATATGTTGGTTATAAAATATTCAAACAATACAAAAGAGAGCACAAAAAAGTAAAGATCAGTCTGAACCTCACTTTCAGAGTCAGTCACTGCTAACAACATAAACATATCTATAATTTATCAAGAATTCCCTGAGTCTCAATATGTAGTAACTTTTACAAATGTTTCAGCACTTAAAAAAGAACATGTTTATTCTATTTAGAGGATGAATGGTTGATGTATATATCCATTATTTCAGCCATATTATTTGTGGCTGGTATTTTCTGCAGAATTATTTGGTGCAAAAAAAATGTATGGTAGTTAAATCTTCATGGTGGACCGAATTATTCACAGTTACAAAGTGCTTCAAGTTTCCTTTAATTCTGAGAGTCTGAACCGATATTACAACCTGTCCGTTTCTGCTTCCACTTGTCTGGCCAGTTAGGTCAACACATGGATTTGACTCCAAGCAAATTTAGGACCAGAAAAGGTTAATTTTTTTAATTTGAAATGTAGAGTTATAGGGAGGCAGAGGCAGAGTGAGAGAGAGAGAGAGAGAGAGGTCTTCCATCTGCTGGTTCACTCTCCAGATGGCCACAATGGCTGGAACTGTGCCGTTCTAAAGCCAGGAGCCAGCAACTTCTTCCGGGTCTCCCACATGGATACAGGGGCCCAAGCACTTGGGCCATCTTCTACTGCTTTCCTAAGCCATAGCAGAGAGCTGGATCGGAAGTGGAGCAGCTGGGACTCAAACAGGCGCCCATATGGGATGCCGGCATTGCAGTTGGTGGCCTTACCTGCTACACCACAGCGACAGCCCTAAAAGGTTAATGATTTTTAAAAGCTCACTTTTCTTCTTCCCTTCCCTTGCAGCAACTAAGGTACAATTTTCTGTGCTTAGTAATCTTAGATTTCATAAGAACCTGAGATTCTTTAAAAACTACATATCCTCCTATTTGGATACACTTCTCCCACATTGAAAAGGACAATGCCAGACAGTAGCAGGTGCAGCAGCAACTCAAGTCCAGAGAGTTTGAATTTCCCTAGATTTCAAATGAAGCTAGCAGTTCACAGCTAATGTGTAGTTCAAAGACATTTCAAGGGCTTCTCTTGATGCCTTTGAAAATGACACATACACCTCAGCATTTTGTGCTTCATCTGTAGGGAAGCAGCTACTTCAGAACTGGCATCCGTATTTACAAAGAAACAGGTAAAGAGCTTTCCAAATTTAGTCTAATTCCTTTTGCATTCATCTCATTAAGATGAAACTATGAAGCAAAAGTCAATTCTGGCTTATTTGCACCTGACATTTCTTTCCCCAAGAAAATATGTTGTCTTTTTTTTTTTTAAAAAAGAAAAATGCCTGCAAACCTTTAAGGCTGCCTATTACATGCCAAGCATTTAGCATGCACTGTCATTACTTTGATCCATAGAGCAAGCCCATTGTGAGTGTGATTATCACCACTGTACAGGCAGAGGTATCAAAGCTCAGAAGGTGATGTAACAAGCAGAGCTACACACGTAGATCAGTAGTTGCATGAGAAAGCTGTGAGTCAGGCTCGTTCTGTTTAACTCTAAAACTTTGGTTTCTATTGTCTGATTGCTCCGAGAGCTGAGTTTCTGGAGGAAGTGGTCAATTCTTCGTTTTTCCAAGTTTTGAGCAATGTTTCTTTTTCTCCCCCTGCCCTCCTATGGTCTTTGCTGAAGTCTGATGAGAATAAATCCCATATGGAACTACAGAAATGCAAGTCTGAAGGGAAAGAAGGCTAGACTGTGTCGAATTTACAGTTCAGCAAACAAATACAATTTCCTTAAATAAACACTCCAGGAGGGTTGATGGAATCAAGCTTCTTGTTATGTTAATGCTGTAATTCCAGAACATACCTCAGCAGTTCAGCTAAGAACACTGATATAAAGTATTGCTCTTTGCTTATTGCAGATGCTCTATGAAGCTTTGCTGTTGTTTAGAATATCTAAACCCTGCAGGGAAACGTTACTGCTCCTGGTAGAAATGCTGGATTTGGAACAGCACAATAGGTAAAATTTTCTGAATTACTTAATTTTGTTTCTCAGAACAAAATTTTGTTTCTCTTTGGAAGAGTTGTCCTTCTTGGCTGCAGCTACATTTCCACTAATGTGAGTTGTACTGTGCAATACAAGACTAAAAAGACCTGGAGATGAGAAAGATAGCTTATACGGAACCTCCTGCTCAGACCCGGTGGTGCATAGCATTATCTCTGTGGAACTTTTCACAAATTCAGGACCTCCCCTTCATGTACTGACTCAAATTTATGAGATGTAGAATCACAGGCATGGACATCTAGAAAATCTCTCAGGTGACCTGGATGTGTAGCCCTGGCTAAGAACTTGTGGGCTGACCTCTGCCTTCCCTGGGATGTCTTGTTGGTACAGAGTAGCAACAAGAAAATATTATTCTGGGGGCCGGCGCTGTGGCGTAGCAGGTAAAGCTGCTGCCTGGGCACCGATTCGAGTCCCAGCTGCTCCACTTCCAATCCAACTCTCTGCTATAGCCTGGGAAGACAGTGGTCTGAATCCTTGGGCCCCTGCACCCAAATTCCTGGCTTCCGGCTTTGGATTGGCCCAGCTCCAGCCATTGCAGCCATCTGGGGAGTGAAACAGCGAATGGAAGATCTCTCTCTCTCTCTCAATCTCTTTGCCTCTGCCTCTCTGTAACTCTGCCTTTCAAATGAATAAATAAATGTTAAAAAAAAAAAGAGGAAAATATTATCCTTTGAATGCTGGCTTCCACTACCAATAACTTTTCTTCCCTGCCCATTTCTTTACTCCAGAAGAAAAGCAAGGAATCATACAATGAAACAAGACAGGCAGATGTTCAAAGGTGGAGAATCTGGATCACTTCATTCTCAATGAAACAGACTTTAATAGTATTCTGTCGAGAATACCTGGCATGGTAGGGCTTTGAGAGCTACGTGCATGATGTGAAAGGATTTGGGTAGCAATAAATGCAATTGTTATTAATGATGCTCAACAAAGAAAACAAAATGTTCCTTTGCATCCAATCATATGGTGAACAGACAGACATAACATCAGAAACTGTGGAATCCAACTGCTGCCTTTGACATAACTCGAAACCGAGAACAAAGTGGCAAAAATTATTTCTGTATCCCACGGCTTTCCCTACAGGACAAACCATTCAATTCAATTGCCAACCTCAGAATATAACTCTGTCTTGCTGAAATTAGAAACAATACATAAACAGCTGTTCGGCCATGTCCAGAAATGAGATTCTACAGTTCAACAAAGCACCAGCATTTTAGCCAAGACGTGCTAAGGGAGAAATAAAAGACCAATCTGGAACAGATCCTTTAGCAAAGGTCTCCATCTTCACAGAGACACATAAAGAGAAAAAAAAAATCAAAACTACGTTTACATTTCCTTTCCTGTCATCAACGTGAATTGTTCTTCAGGTCAGGTATCTGAGTCGATTCAGCCAGAACTTCATTACATGAAGTTCTTCTAGATGTATTATCAGAGGAGGGGGTTCTCTGAACCTTAATGTCCCGTCTTTTCCCAGCCTCTGAACGAAAACCTGGGGAAGAGAACTAGGGTAAGGGTGAAGTTCTGACATAAAATAATGTGTTTATAGCACTAATGTCTTGTTCCGATTTGTTGGCTGAATTATGTCCCCTCCAAATGCACAGGTGGAAGTCCTAGCCCCCAGTACTTCAGGATGTACTGCATTTAAAAATCGGGCCTCAACGAAGATAATGCCGTTAAAATGAGGTCCATAGGATGGCCCCTAGTCTGATACCACTGGTGTCGTCCGGAGAAGAGGAAGTCAGGAGACAGCCACTCAGGGAGGGAGGACCACAAGGAGACCCAGGGAGAAGAGAGCCTTCCTCAAGGCAGGGAGAGAGGCTTCAGAAGAAACCAGCCCCGCAGACAACTTTGTTTTATGCTTGTGGGCTCCAGAATTGAGGGACAATACATTTCTGCTGTTGAAGTCACCCGTTTGTGGTGCTTTGTTATGGCAACCCTAGCACACTGGTGTACTATGTCACTGTAATCGTCTGCCTCGGAGGTAAGATGTATTCATTCTTTAACAAGCTCCTGCCCAGACCAGAATGCTAGAGTTTTCGCATCAGCACTTTAGTTAAAGTGAGGACCTGGGCCCTGAATTAGGGTGTTTCTGTTAGTAAATTACAGAAAACCCAACCCCAGTGATTTGATGTAACAAATGGGATGACGGTGTGGTCTCCTCTGCCCCTCCCTGGTTAAAGCTGTGTGGTTGGGTTCCTTTGTGGTGGAAAGATGGCATCAAAAGTTAGTTATGGGGCCGGTGCTGTGGTGTAGCGGGTAAAGCCGCCGCTTGCAGTACCAGCATCCCATGTAGGTGCCGGTTTGAGACGCAGCTGCTCCACTTCTGATCCAGTTCTCTGCTATGGCCTGGGAAAGCAGTCCTCGGGTCCCTGCGCCCATGTGGGAGACCCAGAGGAAGCTCCTGGCTCCTGGCTTCGTATTTGCGCAGCTCCGGCTGTTGCAGCCATCTGGGGAATGGGCGGATGGAAGACCTCCCTCCCTCCCTCTCTCTCTCTCTCTCTGTCTCTCTCTCTCTTTCTCTCTCTGCCTTTGCCTCTCTGTAACTCTGCCTTTCAAACAAATAACTAAATCTTTTTTTTAAAAAAGTTAGTTATGTGCATTCCTTCACATTATACATGCTCTAGCCATGAAGAGAGGTATCATGTAACCATTAAAATAAGTCCAGGGTTCCCTCTCTTCAAGTCCCTGTTACACTAACAATAATAGCAAATACTATTAATCCAACAGCACGTGCCAAGTACTTCTCTAAGTGCTTTTGCTGCACTAACCCTTCTAGTTATAAAAGGGGCGGGGGAGGACGTGTGAACAATGGCGGAAACAACCTACGTATTCATAAACAGAGGCATGCAGAAAGAAAATGTGGGATGTCTACAGTGGGATACTGTATCCAACCTCTAAAAAGATGGAGAGCCTACAACGTGAGACAGTACTGGGTGAACCTTGAGGACATGATGCTATGTGAAATAAGCCAGCCACAGGACGAGAAATCCCACGTGAGTCCGCTTACCTGAACAGTCACATTCAGAGATTATAAGAGTGGCTGCCAGAGGCTGGAGGGGGAAAACCCCAACACAACAGAACGGGATGAGCAGTGGGAGCACCCTGATCTGTGAGTTCCATCAGCCTTTCTCCTGCACCTGGCTGTGGCCTCCGGAGAAGCAGCGCCTGGGTCCCCGCCCCCTCCCGTCTGCAGCCTTTCTTTCTGACACTTGCGGCAGGGTGTGCAACCTCCTTGCTTGTTCTGGCTTGTCGGAGCTGCTTTCTCTGTTACTCTCCATCCACAGCCAGGTGAGAGCAATCAGAGACACGCACGTGAGTGAGGCTTCGGTTGCTCCCACCGCCACCCTTGTCGCTAGCCCTCTTTGTCCAGGCCAGGTGGTTCCCTGTATGGATTAAATGCGCCGTTCTGACATCTTTCTGTTTTCTAACTCGATTTCAATTAGAATTTTTCATGAGTCTCACACACACACACACACACACACACACACACACACTAGAAATGCATGCAGTATGGGCTATGGCCATCTAGTAAATCTAATGTTAATCTCATCAGCCTTCGCCGGTTTGAAATACATAATAGGCCATTTACCGTCTGACTGCTAAGTATTTAAATGCCATCGCGGTACAGTTTTCCAGGAAATAATTTGACAGTGCTTTTTCTAACCACAAGTTAGAAAACACTGGGATCTTTTATACAGTCTCCTAGGAGTTGCTGCAAAGTGGCGGTGCTGGTGGGGATGAGGTACGATGGTCCTCACGCCAGACTGGCTTAGCATGGTAGTCAATGAAAACAGCGTGCACTCAATCACGCTCCGCGAACCACTGGCAGCTCCCTAGCTCTGGACCGCTCTTCCATCCGCTCTGCCTCGCTGCTCTGTCCGCTGAACCCCTACTGAGCTGTCAAGACTCAGGGTACCTCCCGCGACCCCGCCCCGCGCTTGCGCGCCCCTCCTCCGTGCTTCGGTAACACCGGGGCGCGCCTCTATTAAAACATTTATAGCCCACGTCGTGGTAACCCGCCGCTGTTGCCTGTCAGCCTCACCCACTGCCTTGCACCTCACTGAAGGGGAGCCTGCCCTCTGTACCAAAAACCAGAAAGGGAGGGGCAAGAAACAAGACCACCCCCAAGGCTTTATTCTTTCACAGCTGCCTCACTCCCTGCTGCCCCACCGGCCCCGGCCCTAGCAGCAGCAGCATCACAGCATCGAGCCTGTTGTAACAAGTGACAAATCTGCTTTTAAAATCATTTTCATTGTATTTGAAGCAGAGAGGGACAGGCAGAGCGAGCTCTTCCACCCACCGTTTCACTCTCCAGGGCTGAGCCATGGCGCAGGGACTCAATTTTGGTCTCCCACCTGGGTGGCAGGAACCCAGGCATTTGGGCCATCACCTGCAACCTCCCAGGTGCGCATGGGCAGGACGCTGGATGTCAAGCAAAGGAGCTGGGGCTGAAACTAGGCACTCGCTATGGGATGCGAGCGGTGACCTGAGCGGTGTGCCAAACGCCCGCCCTGGGGGAAAAAAAAGCCTTTGTAACAGTAGTGCCTTTGGGGGCTAGTCCATAGGAGATCAGAAATGGGGTTCTGCAATATTCCCGCAAAGCTCCGGGAACCATTAACATCCTCCACCCTCCTTTCCTTGCACAAACTTTGCTTCCATCCTTGTCTGGGTTGCCCCGTATCTGCAAACGACTGGTGTGGCGTTTGGCTTGCACTGAAGGGCAACGTGCATTCCCTTATTTCAAAACGCATTCCGGCGGACTGAGCCCCGAGTCAGCGGTCGGGCACGTGCGGGCGCCTGCCTCCCGGGTCCGCGTCCAGAGCCCCACTCCCGGATCCTTGGCGCCGCGCTCCCTTCTGCCCGCCCGACTTCTGAGCCGAGCGCGCGCGAGGGAGGAGAACCGGCAAATCCTCGCGGGCGCGCGGCGCTCGCGGCGCCCGCCCACACCCGCCCCCGCCCAAGCCCGCGCCCTCGCCCGGCCCCGTCACGTTGGCTGCCGAGAGCATCCCGGCTGCGCCCCGGCGGGGAGGCGCCGGGGGTAGCTGAGGGGAGCGGGTCACGTGAGAGGAGGAGTCTGACCTACTTTCCCCCCCCCACCCCCGCCCCCGGCAGCTGGCGCGTGCGTACTGCTGTTCTGCGAGCCGGTCGGGAGGCTCACGTGGAATCACACGTGCCCGGTCCTCCCGCCGCGGGCTCGGCGCGGGGCGCGCGCACGCCCGGGTCTGCTCCCTGCTGCACGCTGGGGCCGGGCGTGCAGGCGAGGGAGCGCTCGGTCTGCGGGGCCCACGGTCCCCCCCCACCCCCCGGTTGAAGACCCCGAGGCTTTGGCGAGCTGCTTCGGCCCCCCCCTCGGTTGCTGCCCCCACGGAATTCATCGAATTCAGCGTTCGTGGCTTGAGAAAAAAAAAAAAAAGTCGCTGTGCATTTGTGCTTTGGATCACCAGTTTGCACACCGCGGAACGTGTCCTCTAGCTGGGCTCGCACTTCCGTGAGATGAGCCCCCCTCTCCCCCGAGGATAAGCGTTCTGTCATTGGTATCACGGGGAGCGCAATCCAAATGTCCAACAAGAAAACCGGGGAAATTCCTGGGAACGCTAATTCTAATGGGGCCAGGCTCGAAACTCTGTGTGGCTCTGAAGACACTGATATGGAAAAGATCTCCAAGAGATGCACTTTA
This sequence comes from Lepus europaeus, assembly GCF_033115175.1. Lineage (NCBI taxonomy): Eukaryota > Metazoa > Chordata > Mammalia > Lagomorpha > Leporidae > Lepus > Lepus europaeus. The sequence goes on along the minus strand of NC_084844.1, from coordinate 30,666,130 downwards.
AAAAAAAAAATAGTATACGGCATGCTGACATTTGTGTAAAAGAAGTATGCGTGAATGAATAGAATTGCTTGGAGAGATGTACAGGAAGCTGCTAAAGGAAGCTATATTGGATGATGCCGGGTGGGGGTGTCAAGGGCAGGAGCGAGACTTAGTCTACGCTTATTATGTGCCGTGTTATGATTGATCCATATTAATAGAGTTTAAAAACGGCGATTTAGCACTTGCTGTGTGCTGAGCACCAGGTTTTATGTAAATCATTTTCTTCTCGAAAGTTTGCCTCGTGCAGCGTCTGCTGTATTTCCTGTTCCCTTTGGTGCCTGTCTGACCGTCTTGAGCTTTCTGATGAACTGCTGAGAAGCAAAGTTTGACGCCCAAGATGAACAACCCAACAGCTCTGTACATCTCTCAGATCCCTTGGAGGGGCTCTCTCTTGCCGGAGGGAAGGCATCTCCATCCAGCCGCGCTCAGTGACAAATACGGGCATGACAGGGCCCACATGGCAGTTCTACATCCGTGACTAGCTTGTATGCCCCAGTGACTCTGACTTTGCAGTGCAGGTGTTATCATTCTATTATATGTGTTCCCGTTATGTATTTGGTTGCAAATAACAGAAAACTCTAAGTGGCTTCAGTAAAGCTCATTTAACGGAAGTTCACCATATCAGAGATTGGTGCACTAACTGAACAGCGTCATCAGGCCCTCCCTGGTCTCTCTGCAGCCCTCTGCCGAGCTTCTGTGGTGTCAGCTTCATCTGAAGCTTTGGGAAGGTCTCAGCTGGTGAAAATGTGTCTTTCCCAGAGAGAGCAAGTAAACAACTTCCCTCTGCTCATTGGCCTACATTGGGGTAAATGCTGGACCAATAACTGTAGCAAGAGACAGGATTATGTTGATTCACTGGAGTTATTCTATCAGCCAGTGTACTTTGTAGGGAACTTGAGAAAATAAATCCAGTATGGATGGCAGCGAGGCAACCATGTCACTCCTACTGCTGTTCAATTCCTCCTTTCCAGGGGTAGCAAGTTAGATTGAGTAGTAGCGCTCGATACAAATTTAGTAGTTAGTGCATTTGCATTTTTCTTGTACTGTGGAGGGAGGAAGTATACCAAGGCATCACAAAAATCTATCTCTGGGGCTGGCATTTGGTCTGGTGTTTAAGAGAGTATGTGGGATGCCCACGTAGCGTATCACAGTGCCTGGGTTCAAGTTCTGGCTCTGTTCTCAACGCCAGCATTCCTAAATAAGGCTCACCTGGTAGGCAGCAGTGATGGCCCAACAAGTGGATACCTGCTACCTACATGGAAAACCCAGGTGCAGTTCCTGGCTCCTGGATTTGGGCTGCCCAACTCTGGCTGTTGTAGGCATTTTGGGAATGTATCAACAGATGAGGGCTTTCTCTCTCTCTCTCTCTCTCTCTCTCTCTCTCTCTCTCTCTCTCTTCCTCCCTCATTCCCTCTGAACTAAATAACATAAATGAGAATTTAACTTAAAAGACTTTTATATTCCCACTACTAAAAAAAAAAAGCCTGTATAATGAGGAGAAATCCATGATGTCATTTTGGCAGAATGATATCAAAGTATATAAATGCCACATTCATGTGCTATTCAGCTACTCATCCAATAAATACATTATATGTGGAAACACAAAGGTTCTTGGAAGGAAACAGAAGACATTCATGAACAAGTTCCTGAATTCAAAGGGAATGTAGTCAAGTTAGGCAGACAAGATAGATACTTGGAAAACATTAAAGTAATGATATGAGACAGCATGCAATGGAGTGCTTAACTGGAGAATAATATAGCATGGCAGGTGTTCAGAGCAGAGGCAGAGATTGGCTGACAAAGATAGCAAGGAGGAGAGAGCCTTGCAGGGTTGTTCAGATTGGAAATAAGCAGGGGAGAAGAGAAGGGCTGTGAGATGCTTGGGCACTCTGTGAGCAAAGGAGTAGAGGGAGAAATGGATCTGGTATTCTCGAGATTAGAGACCAGACCTATGACATGGGGGGCTTGCATTGGGGAAGTGGGAGGTAATACTGGAAATGGAAGAAACCAAGTTCCCCAGACCCAATACTGTAGATGCATTGTTGTTATTTATACTGCACTGGCTCGTATCCCACCTGCTCATCATTTCCAAATCTCATCCAGATGTATCAGAAAAAAGCCCAGGTGCTTTCATTCATGTCACAGACTTGGTCATTTCAGTCACTCCAGAGCATCGGCCATGCTTTTCTTCCCCTACTCTGGCTGTCTTCATATTACCCCTCCCTATGAAAGCTGTCTCAGGGCCGGTGCTGTGGCATAGCAGGTGAAAGCCCTGGCCTGTGGCGCCAGCATCCCATATGGGCACCAGTTCTGGTCCCAGCTATTCCTATTCCGATCCAGCTCTCTGCTATGGCCTGGGATAACAGTAGAGGATGGCCTAAGAGCTTGGGCCCCTGCACCTGCATGGGAGAACTGGAAGAAGTTCCTGGCTCCTGGCTTCAGATGGGCTCAGCTCCAGCTGTTGCAGCCATCTGAAGAGTGAACCAGCAGAAGGAAGACCTCTCTCTCTGTCTCTACCTCTCTCTGTAACTCTGTCTTTCAAATAAATAAAATAAATCTGAAAAAAAAAAGAGAAAGCTGGTTCACCACCACCTTATCAGTTGCATGGGGAGGGAAGGAAAGAATCCCGAATAATTCCAGACTTATCTCCTGTTTGTTGTATGCCATGTCACCACAGGACATGCGGCACACAGGATATGCCTACCACTGGCATGCTCACACCATAAGGGGAGGGGACCTCATCTCACACACTGGGAGATCACATATTTAATCATGTAACAGTGATCAAACCCAGATCAAGGTGTATGCTCAAGGGCGGGACCAAGACTAGCAAGAGGCAAGTGAAGCTACTAAGGCACAAAATTTCAGAAGATGTTCACCTGTGGCATCATACAGAGCCTTTGTTTTGTGGTCTGGAAAAGTCAAACTTAAAAACTTGTCTATTTGAAACTTTAAGACCCATAGCATATCAAGGAAATCTTAACGGTAGGTTGTAGAAGACTCACATCCATATTTTTTGTGTGTGTTTATTTCTCACTATTTAAGAGTTTTCTCATCCATCTTTTTTTCCCTGTAGTCCACACCATACCTTAATTAACCATATGTGTGTGAATTTGTGTGGATATATAAGCTGCACACTCAATCTGATAATTGAACAAGCATATACTAAGTGTATGCAAGAATAGACCAGAGAATCATTAATTGAACAAAGGAGAAAATAAAAACCAGTGAAAGGCTTACGTTACAGGAGATCCCAGTCTATCAGAAGAGAAAGTCTCTAAGGAGAAGATAGGCTTATAAAGCTTTGCCAGGGTGCATGGAGGGAGACACAAAACAATGAACAGCTACCTCTACCACAATCGGTAGTAGATGGGGAACAGGATGGGCTGATGCAGCAGCCTACCTTCAGGTGGCACCTGTCACCTGAGCTAGGTCTTCGGAGGTCAGGCCACCTCCAGAAGCCAGGCGTTGTGTTAAGCAGCTAAGGTAGAGAAAGGAGTGCTTAATCCCAGTCCAATTTGAGACAGACCTGAAAACAAAATTACAGAGGTTTTGATAAATGGCAACCAGAGGAGTCTACCCACTTTTTTAGGAGGTGACAGGAAAAAGGGTAGGGTTCCTGACATGTGGGAACTAGAAGACAAGTTGCAGGTGTGACAAAGACCTACAAAGTTCCTGGCATAGAAAGCTTGAAGATCACCGAGTAGGGTTGAGCATAAGGAGACAAGTTTTAGAAGGGCTGGGAACTCCGTTTCTGTTTCCATTTTGATGGGCAACAGTATTTGCAAATCTCTGATGATTCTGGCTGAGACTAGTAGGTAGAAAGGGGCACTAAAATGTCACAGTGATGGAGAGGGGGTGTGGTTGTTGACAAAAACCTCAATTGCCAAACTGAGAATGAAGCCATGTGTTTGGACCACCTTATCTGCCACCAAGGGAATATTCTCAAGGCATAATCCTTACATTGGGAGCTCATAGCTGAAGATTTTCTCGCCTTATTTTCCCTTCTCTCACATTCTCCCCCAAATGCAAACAAAACCCTGGGAAATGCTGTGGTGGAAACATGCACTGGTAAAGAATCTTTTTGGATTCCCCATAAGCCATGGCCTCCCGCTTGGCAGTGACTCACAGTGTAATTGCTTGTCCTCAGATCTTCAAGTCACCACTATGTCAAGACAGCCGGAGTGGGTCACATAAGCTGAATTCCAATGGCTTGAAAGGGTAAAGATTTGTCTCTTGATCATACTACATATCCTCTGCAGGATGGCGCTCCAGTTCATCATTATTATATCCTGAGGACAGAGACAGAAGGCACAGCCATTATCTGGGATTTTGCTGGTCTTCTTGGCAGAGAATAGAGCTGGACAGGGTCTTGCATCAGTAATTAAATGCTCCTCCCTGGAGGTGTAACTCATTGCTTCCTTCACGACCCATTGGCTACAGCTGGTCACATGCCCATACACCCAATTACAAGTGGTTGAGTAAGTACTCTTCTACTATCTACTGGGTGTGAGGAAGGAAGAAGAGCCAGAATGTTTGTGAACAGCTTCAACAACTGTGCACATGACTCCTTTGTTTCAGTTTGGGTCACCAAATTCTGACTCCAATGGGAAAACTGAAATACAAGGAATGCTATTGGTGATAGGAATATTAATAATAAATAGTATTTATTGAGTAGCTGCTATTGTATTAAAATAGAGCTAGACACCAGTGCAAGCACTTTCAATGTAGTAACTTATTTAATTTTTTCAATGACCTTGGAGACAGATTGATCACACAAAAGGTCATTCTTGGGTAGGGGAAAGGAAGTCTCTCAAGAGGGGATATAATCTTAGAGTCATATAGACCTATTATTAGCATAAAAGTCAACTTATTTTATAAGCCAGGTTTATGAAGATAAATTGAGTTCACCTATGTATTCACTTTAACTGTATAAAGGATTGATAGATTCAGTGTAAAGCAAAACCAGGAAAATGTGCATTCAAGGGCATGGATAAATTAACTAGGACTTTTTTTTCTCTTACTTCCTTGTCCACATTAATAATAGTTACTTTATCAATTCATGCGTAGCATTTTGTTACCACCTTTCTATATCCCAAGTCATCACAGATTTCTCAAAAGAAACAGTGATTACAACACCTTCCTCCATCTTCCTGGAGGCTCCCAAGGCTCCGGGAACAGTCCTTGAGGGACAGAACCAGGAGTGTTTAGTATGACACAGTGTTTCAAGAGTTCTATCTGAGTGTGTGTGTGTGTGTGTGTGTGTGTGTGAGAGAGAGAGAGAGAGAGAGAGGCAGGCATGTTCATGTATCCCTAAGAATGTTTTCTTTTGATGTCTTTATCCTTTGCCCAACTGCTTATTGAAATTCTCTCCTTCATAGTACTCTCACAGCCTCCATTGGGAACCATGGACCAAATATTTCTGAACAGTAGGTGCTGATTTGTGAATTATATACAAAATTGGTGAAATAACTTTAGCTAACATTTGAAAGTTTGTCAGGTACCAAACACCTTGCTAACTACATATATCATGTTACTCAACATGCACAAAGCCTGTCATGAGTGAGTACATGCAACTGAGGCCCAGAGAGCTTACACTTCTGCTCAACACACCCAAGTTCTCACCGGCTGGGGCCTCTGCACTCTCCTGCCCTCTTGAGCCTTCCTGTTGTCCAGCTGGGTCTGGCACTCTTGTGTTCCAATCCCATTGCACCTTTAGAATCTGAGTATCCTTTCCCTACCTCATCTTCCTGCTGCTGGCTAGCCGCTGTTCCCTGAGCACCTCCAAACTTATTCATTTGACTTTTTACTCATTGCTCATTCTGTCCCCTTTTCACTGCACCTTCCAGGCTTATACCAAGGAATCCTTCTCTCCCAAACACCATCTTGTCCTAACCTTGTCTATCTAGTTCCCTCAATTCATGTTGTCTTATTTTTTAAAACGGGGAGCACGCATAATGTCACATTCTTTTTTTTTTTTTTTTTTTTGACAGGCAGAGTGGACAGTGAGAGAGACAGAGAGAAAGGTCTTCCTTTGCCGTTGTTCACCCTCCAATGGCCACCGTGGCCGGCGTGCTTTGGCCGGCGTATCACACTCATCCGAAGCCAGGAGCCAGGTGCTTCTCCTGGTCTCCCATGGGGTACAGGACCTAAGCACTTGGGCCATCCTCCACTGCCTTCCCGGGCCATAGCAGAGAGCTGGCCTGGAAGAGGGGCAACTGGGATAGAATCCGGCACCCGACCAGGACTAGAACCCGGTGTGCCGGTGCCACTAGGCGGAGGATTAGCCTATTGAGCCGTGGCGCCGGCCTATAATGTCACATTCTTAATTTTATCCTCCAAGCACTAGCGTGGGTCATGCAGTATACAGAGTACATGTTTGGTGAATGAACAGAAGGGATATCTCTGCGGGCCTGAGAAAATGCCCAGTCGTTACAGGGTCAAATGACTACACCATCTTCCCTCCTCTAGAATTCAGACACACTGGAAAAAACAGAAACAAATGAAAATAAAGCTTGTTACAAAGAACTCAAGCAGCCACTGATCAAACCATGTCCCTCAGAACTTAACAGTGTTTTCAGGAAATTTGATATTGCTTGATCATTCATCCATGTGCTCAACAATTATTCATTAAGTGGCCACTAGATGTTAGGAATCCCACAACAGAGAATAAGCAAATAAATAAGGAAACATGGTATTCAGATGGTAGTAAGTGCCCTAGGGGTGGAGAGGGGTATAAAGGGTTAAGGAGGACAGGAAGACTGGGGTAGGAATGAGTAGGAGGGGTAATTGTACCCACAGTGACCGGAAAAGGTCTATTGTAAGTCCTGAAGAACGTGAGGGAGCAAGCTCTGCTCTAGGAAGAGAGAGCAGCACACACAGAGGTCCTGAGGCAGGGGGATTGTTGACATTTAAGGAGCAGCCAGGCCAGAGTGGCTACCGTTCACGGAACAAGGGCCACAGAGGTAGCAAAAGAGCTGGCGGTGGTCACAGGCAGTGGGGCTGGTGCAGATTAAGTAGGGCTTTTTAAGCTATTGGAGGACTTGAGCTTTCAGTGAGATGGAAGCCATGGAGCGTGGTGAGCAGAGGAGTGGATCAGTCCAAGTCCAGAGTAGAAGACTCCCTCTGCTGCTGGGCTGAGAATAGTCTGCAGTGGGGCAAGACAGGAAACGGGGAGTTGGTGCTACCAGCAGTGGGAAGGGAAAGCTGACAAAGGCCTAGGCTAGAGCAGCGTTTCTCAACTGGGGGTGATTTGGGCAAGGTATGGAGAGGGCGTGGTTTGTTTTGGGGAGAGGGGCTTATGCTGGAGGCCTCTGGGGGCTAGCAGCCAGGGTTGCTATTAACATCCTCCTGTGCACAAACAGCCTCCTCCAACAAGCAAGGTTAGCAGAGCTGGGGTGGAAGAACTGCTTTCAAGTAGTAGCGAGTGGCGGTGGTGAAAAGCAATCAGCTTCTGGATGTGTTTTGAAGGTAGTGCCTGTGGGATTTGCTGATGGACTGCAGATGGGGTGCGAGAGAAAGGAAGGAGCCAAGGATGACTTCAAGTTTGTTGCTGGAGCAACGGAGAGAAGAGTTTCCATTGGATGAGACGGGGAAGTTGCTGGGAGGAGTGGATCTTGGAAGCAAAGCCAGGAATTTGGTTTGGGGCTTGTTCAGTTTCATCAGGGTGTTGCTGCCTTTCCCAGTGTTAAACAGGGGTCTCATTCGGCATTGCTAGTGGTGGAAACTGTGTAGATAATCCAAAGCAGACAGCCCCCAATTATTCACAGGTGGCTTGAGGATGCATTATCTGATAGACTTCCTGCAAGGTAGTTGCCCTACTTACATTTTGCTTATGTGAACATTCACCTGGGTTTACAATTCCTGAATGTGATCTGCCTGGGGAGGGTAGATGAGGAAGCTCAGGAAGCTGGGAACAAGAGGAGAGTGAATCACAGCTTGCCAGCAGGGATCAGGGTCAGGACTGAGACGGATATCTTGTTTCCCTTCATATTTGAATATGACCCCAGGGGCTAGTGGTGTGTGAGTGTGTGTGTGTGTGTGTGTATGTGTGGCTTTATGGTCACAGGTGGAAAATCTAGAATGCAATTGCTTGTCTTTTTCTCTGTGTGACCTCTGGTGGAGATATCATGATATCTTTAGTGGGATGTCCCGGTGAGGAGCATCTGTGGCATGCCGTGGATTAGTGCTCACTGGGACCAACGCAGGGCCACATGGAAGCTCAGCACTGACTACATGCTCTCTGTGTGTGAGTTTTCCTGGGCTTCAGTTTTATCATCTGTAAAATGAGGACAACAGTCACCCAGTCGCACGTTGATGTGAGACTTAAACGATGGAATGCATTTAAAATGCTTCCGTCACCAGTAGGCACATAGCAAATGATCAACAAACATTCCTTTGCTACTATGTGAACACTACAACCTGGAGGTAAGAAAGACCCTAGTTTGAATTCCAATTTCATCATTGTGAGCTTCAGCAAGTTTAACTTCTCTGACCTGAGTTACCTCATTCTCAGCATGGTTATGATAAAAAAAAAAAAAAATCTGTGTCCTAGAAACACGAACAGTGCACAAGGTAGTCTACCTACAGCAGGCAGCAGATTGTGCTGAGAACAGACCTAGCTCATCAGCAAGTAAAACCAAACTCACAGCGTCTTACAAGATCCTCATCTTGAAGCACCACAGAGACCGGTTATGTGTTCCTGAAGGTTACTGAGAAGCCGGAGCGCCAGACAACTGGGTGTCACCCACTAGAATCCTTACCACTGGGCAAGCAGCCCTAAGAATAGAAAGGACAAGCCCAGGACTGAATATGTTTGTTGTCATGTCATGCTATTCTATGCTATGCTATGCTATGCTATGCTATGCTATGTGATATTATGTGATGTGATGTGATGTGATGTGATGTGATGTGATGTAATGTTAATGGAAGAGGAATAAAGAGATAGATCATGGTGGGTTGAAAAATATGAAGGACTCCATGTGCCCAAAGGGAGAGTCAGGGCAAGTTCTATGGAGAGCAGAGACTCCCAGTGGGTTTGTGTCAGGAGTGGAACTCTTGACATCCTCCCAGCAAATTCCAGAAGAAGCATGGGATGAAGCAAGGGTTGCCAAAGAAGTTGTGAGAAAGGGCGTGTGTGTTACGCTTTGCAGGCCAAGAGAGCAGCAGCCTGAATCTATACACTGGCACTCATTCAATTCATCGCCATTTACCCAAGCACTGGCCATGGAGCTGAGCTAGCTGCTGAGACACGGAACTGAGTAAGACACCATCCAGGCCCTAATTCTTTGACAGCACAGTGACATGAGGGGGACATACAGGACTAGTCTGCATGTGAAGCAAGGGAGAATATAGAGCTTTAGCAGAGGATACAGGGGAAGCAACTCCACACGCCAGGAGTCACCCGATATGAAAGAGAATGACAGTGATAAGTTCTTGTCCTTACACGGACCCACGACAGTTAAGGTCTGGGACTGTTGGTGGTGCGTGTGTTGTGTGTGGACAGCACAGCACATTCCAGATCTCGTCCTTGGTAACCACCCTTCGCTTCCTTCAACCTCCCTCCATAGTGGTCACATTTTAGGATCAACTACACAGACTAGGAGGACTCCTCCAGTGTTTGTTAATTCAATGTTTTTCAAGTGTTGTCCTGGGGTTTCCCAGAGGCTTTCACTGGAGCAGATGGAAGTAAGGAGACAGGGGAAAGAGGTTAAGTCACATCCTTTCTAATCTCAATCAAAGCAGTATTGTTATTATTATGTTATTCAGATACAATTTCACTTAAATCATGGGTTGCAAAGCTAGAAAATGTTGTGGGAAACACCGATTTTGTTTTTATAGGGAAGAAATCTGGAAGAGAAATGGCTTTTCAAGACATCAGAGCCAGAGAAAGCCAATATGACAGCCTGAGTTTCCCACCTGCTGGCCACTGCACTTTCCACTGCACACAACTACCTCTCTGTGCAGTGGGGGCCTGTCTGCAGGGAGCTCGGGCTCCTCCCACACTGGGTGGAGAGGGGTTGTGGTGGGTTACACTGGGCAGGGAGTGGAAGAGTGTGGCAAAGCTGCTTTTCTTGGGTACTGCTTAGCACCTCTCCCTGCCCCACGGCCAGGGTGGTGTTAGGTGAATGTGTACATGTGGGCGTATGCTGGGAAAGAACCCAGGGATTGCTCCCTAATTCTAAGAAATAAAGCTCAGGAGCTCCTGGGAGCCAGGGTTGGAAGGTGCCTGCGATGAAGTGTGTTTGGAAAGAGGAAGTTTATGAAGTGTCCCGGAAGAACCCAAAATGAGCAGCTGTTCCCTGGCACCAAGTCCTTGGGCAGCTTTTGGGATGAGAATTCATTTGTGAGGCTTACAGGGTGAGACACAGGTGAATCCCACATTGCTTGTGACATAGAGAAACCTACAGTTCAGTGAGGGGAGTGAGGGCTTATGCATGCGTGATACAAAGGTGGAGGAGAGAGGTCATAAGAAATACGAACACATCATGTGCCATGTGAGGTAGCTCTTGGGAGCAGAAATTGTTGGTGCTTCCTGGTCCAGGGTCACTGAGCTGGCCCTTGCAGCCAGGTGAGCCAGCCAGAGATGGGCATAGGCAATGGGCAGTGAGGTCCTTGTCAGCTCTGAACAGGGAAGTCCCTTGGTCTAGGCTTGAGCACACATTCTCCAGAAGGTTATTTTGAAATGAATCACATTCTTTCTAGAACCTGAGTGGAAATTCTAAGGATTCACTGTTCTCTGGAATAGCAAGTGGGCCACAGATGACAGGAGTAGGTTTGGGGGATTTGGTTTTATTGCCTAATGAGAAGAAGCTAGGATCTGATATGGCAGAGGGTTTCCAAATGATGTGACCTCTCACTTCTCTGTTCCTTCCCAGGGAAAGAAGATGAGAGTTAAGGACCTGTGGTCCCTATTCCCAGGAATGAGTCTGAGAAAGTGCCATTTGGATGGCATTCACTTGGAACTCTGTCTCCTTCTCCTAATTTTGGGAAACAGCTTGTAAACCAGCCTGAGATCACAGCAAATTGCCAGCTAAGGCAGTATGGAAATGGTGCTTATTATTTTTTGGCACTTACCTAAGTCAGTCACCCAGCATAACTCAAGGAGAGGAGAGGGAACAGAGCATGTGAATTGAGGGCAGCTCATCTCCCATAGAGAGAAGGTAGAGAAGTGCCAAAGTATGTGTGTGTGTGGTGGGGGGGGGGCAGTGGGAGATTAGGCATTAGAGGTGTCCATGCATCACATGGCTGGATTCTGATGCATTTCAGTTCTTAGGAAATTAAGTGGTGATCAAAGCACACTTGGACATAGTCCAAGCTACCTAGATGCCTTTGACAAAACAAACACCCAAGCAGAATAATTGCACATTGCACCATGGATTCGACCAGGTAAGCAAGGGGCATCACTAGAGTCTCAAGCTAGAGAACCAGCAAGTGCAAATCATCTTAAGCCAGTGTTGATCAATTATGTTATTCTATAAAACATCCAAAGTAACATGGAAGTATGCACAGTATTATAAAGTTTATTTAAAGTTCAAGGATAAAAATCCCTTCTCTGTACTTTTTTAAAAGTTCTAATATACATTCTTTAATGGATCTGAAGTAGAATAATATTTCTTTTGGGGGCCAAAATATCTTAATATATTATAAAGTATAAAAAGGGAGCAATAATCATGGATCAGTTTTTATAAATATATATGCATAGAATGAAAGGAAAATAATGTGCTTATCTGTCTTCTCCAAATTGTCCACATTGAGTATACTTATGTAATTAGCTATTAAAAAAACTTTCCCTGGAAATAAAGGGAGAACGTCACTTACAGGATATGTCTCCAAGTCCCTCACAATTATTTCTCAAGACATACAAGCATATACAGTGCACAGATGCATGTCCTGTTTAAAGAGGTGGCCTGACTATCATAGAGTGGACAGAGACAATGGTTTCCCCAGCAGGCAAGGTTGCTTAAGCCTTCAATGATGTTTTTGTTAGCCCATCTCATAGTTTGATTATTTGCAGCATGATTCTAGCAAGCTAAGAATCTACATTTTGCGCTTGTGTGCTAAGATTGATTGATGCTTCAAGTATTTTCTCCTTGCACTACCTGTGGTCAGAGAAGGTATTGGTGTGGGTCCCAGGGATGGGGCTCAAAGGGGATGGAGTGCAAACCCAGGAGGTCAAAGTAGGGCCAATGGAATCACAGTGAGCAGAGGGGGGAACCATGACTGAGCCAAAGGCAGTGGCTGAGGTACCAGACTATTTCAGAAAATTAGTTAGCTGGTGATCCTGAGCAATAGGGTTCTAGAATTGGACTGTGTAAGGCTTCAGGGACTGAGTCTTCTCAGGAATCATCTGCGTAGCTTGCGAATGGCTTGGTGGACTTAAAAGAATTTAGTTGGATAAACGTATGTGATTCACTTTGTTGCCCCCAAGCCTATGCCTTGATATTTATCCCTACTAAATTCAATCCTGCTAGATTCAGGCCATTGTTATAGCTCAAAGTTATTCATGGGACATGATTATGCCTCCCATGTGTTAATTCTCATTCCTAGCTGGGCGATCCAGATCTGATTAGTGTGTATTCCTGGTGCACACTAATCCATTGACATCCATAGCCAAAGGCCCCTCTGCATCCCCTAGTGATCGTTCTTCACTCATATGTCAACTCTTCCACGTTTTTCCATCTTGATTGTGAGGATAACCTGAGAAACCTCACAAAACCCTTTGTAGTAGACACTTCTTCAAAACATCAGTTTAATGACCCTAAATGAAAACAACATAAGGTGAATTTGACAAGACTTGTTTCAGCTAGCCAATTTTATCTCATCTGAGCATTTTCTCCTCTTGCTAAATAATCCCAAAGGCTCTAATATTTTTTTTCCTCACTGAAAATACCAAATACTGCCTCACTGACCCTCATGTTTCTAATCTCCCCCACTTTTTTGTTGAGTAGCCCTCTTCTGTTGGCACAATCTTCCTTTAGATAGTTTAACATACATTAGACTGAGATCAAGTTGACCTTTCCTTCATGCAGAAAAATTCTCCATACCATATTTCTACACTGATTTTGATGTCAAACTCTCAGAAGTCTTGGACGCCATTTCATTGTTTTTCTCAACGAAATTATTCTACCATTGATCAATAAAATCATTGCAGAGAATCAGGATGCTTTCTATGCATCAATTTTATACCTGCCAGCACTCTTTTGTTGACCTTGCCAGGATGTCCTAGTCACAGGTGTTACTTGTCAGAGGTCCCTGGATAACATGGACCAGTCTGTCTATCTTTGGTCAGTTTTATTGATCTCATGAGCAAATTCCCATCACAGGAGTAGGCAAGTCAATGAAAGCTCAGAGGATTAAACTTTCCCAAAGGTTTATACTTGTTCAGGTTCTTCCCTGTCCACATTGCAACATCTTCCTGAATTTCCTACCAGTTCTGCAAACATGCTCTCCTTGCCACAAAAGCCACATCTTATAACATGTAAATATACTACTTTCAAGGAAGACAGGGGCAATGAGTATGACCTCATTTCAGAAGTGTTATAATGAGTCATTAGGGTCTCATGTGGCAATACAGCAGTCCGTGGTACACACTGGTTGAGCAGCAACTGAAAACCTGCTTCTCTTCCCTACTTGAGACCAGATGTTCCAGCCTATTTATCTCAGAAAACAATGTGCAGAACACACCAGCATGGATAGAATATGCAGCTATGGGCCAGGTAAATTTATAGCTTCGACTAATTATATTTTGATGAGAAAACCATCTAAGAAGAAGGGGAATGGTGGTTGTCCCTGGAATGCAGGATTTTAGGGAAGGATAAAAGAACAGTCCTGAAGAACAAAGGATAATGTAATCAATTGAATACATTGTCTTCTTAGATGGGAGACCCATTAGAGTTCACTCCAGTTCCATTTAAGCATTCCCCTTCCCCTCCTTTTTACCATTCCCATTTTCAAAGGTCCTTAAATAGTAAATAAATTGTGTAGGATGGGATGGGAAGTATGACTGATCTTGTCAGTCTTCTGTGAAATTACTAAGGGGATTCTTACTACGGAGTTGTAAGGAAAACTGCAAAACACACAACAATGCATCCTCCATTATTTCAACAATGAACTTCAACCATTCATTGCTTATAGTTCTTTTATAATACAAATATTAAATTCTTAACATTGAATACTTTTCCTTGTCCTTTCACATGCAATAAACATAACTCTTTCCCTCCAGGACTGATAAAATTCTATTTTTATAATGATTCTCTAACCCTCTTGGAACACATGGCAAGAAATGAAATGGAAAACTAGTTCTGTGACATGGTGATGAAAACCTTTGAGAAATGTAGTAGAAAAAGGCATATGGGGGAAAGTGCTTGCGTGAGCCGGAAATTCATTCCAAGCAGGTCCTGAGGTGCTGAGTGGGAATGAACACTTCTGAATGCCAGTCCTGGAAGTGCCCCTGAAAAGTTTCCCTATATCCAAGGGGTTGATCTACATCAGATTACACTGGATTACGTGCTCCCTGACTAGCACTGTCTTGTTTTCCACTGAGCCCCCCCATTCGAAGCCCAGCGCCTGGCATATGGGAGGTGTTCATTATTTGCTGAGTACCTACTGCATGCATGAATGAAAATGTCAAGAGCCAGTCTGCCCTTTGGGGGTGCTTAGCAAAGAGTTATAATATTGTTGAGGAGAGAACCTTCCCCCTCCCCCTTGGCAGTGAGATCAAGTTAGGACAGTAACGACTCCGAGGAACTCAGCAGAGGAGCAAAGAATAAGCTTTGATGGTGGCAACCATAATATGGCAAACAGAGGTCACAGCAGGACACAATGAGAAGCCAGCAATGAGAACTCAATGCATGAACCCCATTCCTCCTAGGGTCTGCCAGGGAAAGGCGTGGATGGGAGAAATTGCAAGCCTACTGGGAACACCACGTCACACCACTGCAATTATCCCCTGGACCTGACCAGCGGCTCAGGTTCTCCCCTCTTATTCTCTCCTTGCCTCCCTCCATACTCTTTCATGATAATGTGACTTGGTAGGAATGAGGTTAAATTTATGATTTTCTTATAAAACTTCCACCCTGAAACTTAAGCCTAATTCTACCCCATGGTGGAAGAAATCCAAACAAGACTAATTTCTTTCCTGTATGATAGTCCTTCAAATAGAGAAATATGTGATAGGAAAGAATTCCATTGTTCTTTATCTCAGAAAGGCATGGTGATTATTTCCTTCTATTTATATTGTAATTGCTGTGGCTGTTGGAGAATTTTGCTCAAGTCCTACCTTAAAGTCCCTCCTCACCTTTAGAGGAGTTAAGAGGATTTAATTAAGACATCTCAAACTGATTAATGAATGAAGGTGGAACCTTGCACTGCCCAGTTCATTTTTCTGACAATTACAAAGTCATTTTAGGATGGAGCCATATTAACCTGTCTTTGCTTTAAAGATAAAAATGTATTCACTGTCCAATATGTAAGACCTTTGGGCATGGAATTTCTTTATCATTCACCTCACACTGTGGAATCTGTAAAATTAAAATGGCATGTAAACAAATAATTTTCTGAATACTCAAAGCTGTTTGTGATCCCATCAATCATTCCGCCTTGGTTAGACTGCTTTTGTGTCTCTTCTTTGGTTGGCAGGGAGACTTCAAAGGACAGCAAAGACCGGGAAAAAATCTCTCCTGGCTGAGCTCCATCAATTCAGTTAGATTTGAAGTGCACTTTTTGGCAATTACTGTACTTGTGTCTGCTATAGTTTCTTCCCCACCCCTGGGCTCAGGAAACCATGCAAAGACCAATGTCTTTCTTGTTGGTTCTGAGTAGAGAGGAAGTGGGTGTCCATGTGGTGACTTCTGTTAGATAACTGGAGAGTTGAAACATAAGTATTGCAGATTAAAGTTAGAAATATCATGTAAAGGTTGGTTCCTTCTTTCACATCATGCCCCATTTCCACTGACTCAGCAGCATTCATTGAAAGGAGACATAAAGAACTTAAAACAAATCCCCCCCCCCATTCCTCTTCCTCCTCCTTCTTTGAATTCCAAATGGACTCCTGAAACTCAGAGCACGGGCAAAGTCTTGCAATAAAGCTTTTATTTTTACAAAGGAGGAAGTAGATGAGTTTTTTGCTTTGTTTTGAATTTTCAAAGACTAAAACTCTGAAAGAAACCAGGTATAGAGCTAATTCCTCCTATAAACTGTGGGAATGAGGCAGGCCAGATGAAGAGGAGTTTCTGAGAACCACGAAGTTGCTTGGCTGCCAGTCCTTCCCAGAGATGGGTGTGGCCTCTTTCCCTTGCCAGGGATAGCTGACAGCAAATCAGAGCCTTGACAGAGATCTGTGTACTGCTTCCCAGACAAAGCCAGAGAGGGTGACAATGCTACTGAGATATCCCCTACCACCTGCTTTGGAGAGTGACTACAGAATGTAAGCGAGAAGGCAGATCTGGGCAGACAGAGCTTGAGGTAGCATCCTCCCACTATCAGGCTCATATGATACCTGAGACAGAAGGAGAAACATCCAGAAAATCTACATGCCCCTTAGAGGGACAAGAGTGGCTGACAGAAGACCCACTTACCCAATAGGAACCTGGCCATCAGAACAAGACAGACAACTCCTATGGGGCCTGCCAACACAAGGCAAGGCAAGATGGAAGATACTCTGGCAGATACAGAGGGTGCCTATGGTAATGACTAGAGTTTATACAGGCTGAATTACCTCCCAACACACTGCATCAGATCTTGAAATAATGCTGCAGACCAGATAACATCCCAACAGGAGTGCCCCAATATTAGAAGCTACTTTAGGGGTGGGTAGGCAGAGAAGTCAGAGCCTGAAGTACCTGGAAAGAAAACCAGTTAGTTGAGTTTATGTGCATTAGACAGACTGTGTGGTTTAGATCAGATAAAATGAAGGCTCTGATTAGATAGCTGAGCTAAAGAAAAATTTCTACAAAGTTATCTTCCCGGCATCCGTGAATTTTATGGTCTAATAATTAATATCTACTGTTTAGGTTAGGGCTTCTCAGTGGCAAAGGGCCTGCTCGGAAATTCAGAAATCATTTGATTTTATTTAATATAAGCTGTTTTAGTTTTTTTTTGAATTAAAACAGGGTGGGGGTGGGGTCACCTAACACTGTTAGTTTCGTTGTAACTGTCTATAGACAAAGCAGATAACCTTAACAGTACATCCCTAGACTTACTGGTTTGACCTTCAGACACTTTTATAAATATCTACCACCATGTAAATGTTTTATGATTAATTAAGTTTTATTTTCCTTATTTGCTTAAGCTACTTCATAATTTATTTATTGTTAGACAAATATTAAGACGAGCAAATGCAACTGTCACATTGCACATCATGATTTGGAGGCTACAGTCGACAACTTGATTGTGTTCTTACTGCTCTCCCTGCAGGCATATTCTGGAAGGTGTGTTCTTCCCTAGCCTCCAGGTAAATTCCAGGGTGCCCCCCCCCCCCCCCCCCGCTGTGATTCAAGTCCCTCCGAGATAACCACTGAGTCTTTGGATCACCCTAGTCCTTCGGACATTCTCAATTCGATCCGAAGTTCAAGCTTTTGAGATGGAAGCTCGGCTGCCCGTGTTTCTTCTACCTCTTACCATAGTGCTGACCCTCCCAGAATCAAAATGGGAAGGGGATAAGACTAAGGAGATAGGAGGAGAGGCAAGGGGGGCTTGTAAACAGCGTAGCTGATTGAAACATGCATGATCTCACTCACGGCTCAGAGAAGTTTTCAGGGGACTTTGTCTTGGAGAACTTTGTGGAGTCTCTGCCGGAGCTCCTAACACACAAGAGGCACTCTCCCTTCCAATTTCCTGACCAGGGGGATGTACTCGTGGGCTCAACATCAGAACTTCCCTTCAGGGTCTCAGTATCTCACTGCCCAGCTCCAGCATCCTCGTCATCATGCCTTTTTGTGCTGCCACGTAGCCCTCTTGCTTTTCACCTGGCCCTCCAGGAGAAACAGCTTTCTTGGATCTGCTGCTGGTGGGATGAAGTTTCTTTCCAATCACTGCTGGGTATGAGGCTGCGGCAGACTCTCATTCTTTAGCTGCCTCAGGCATGAGTCAGATCCCACAGCACTGTGTCCCCAGCTCCAGGGCACACCCAACCACTTCTCTCTGAGTTTCCCCTTGGAGCCACTTTCGCTTGGCTTGAGTAGAGGAGAAAGTGTCTAAAGCCCTCCACCGGGTCCACATGCCTTATGTGTGGGAGGGGGTGTGTGCAATGGGATGCAGTATGTGACTCCCCTCCTAAAATTTTTCTAATTTCCAAACTCTTTCCACTTCTCCAGTTTTAACCCTAGTGAGAATCACAGTTCGATCAATTTCCTGGAAGGGGAAACATTTCAGAATTAGAGTATTAAGTGCTTTCAAGCGAGCACCTATTTGAATGTAATTTCTAAATTTCTAAAAGTTTAAAGACATATCTGGTCCCAACTGTATATTGAAACAATGTCTACTTCTCACATCACTTAAAACTGATGATTAATAGGATATAGTTTCTACAGACAATGACAGGGAACTCTTAAATTAATGCTGATTTATGCCTAACCTAGGATGAGATATTACATGCTGACTTAAATTTTTTTACATGCCTACTTAAATTTTTTTTGTTTTCAAATAGATTCAAATGCAAAAGCAATGATAATGATATAATTAGAAAAGAGTGAAATACAAACTTAATGCATTATGTCTGATGCCCACAAAATACATTTGTGTTTAAGGGTTTGCATGTGTGTATCTTCATTAAAATTGGAAGAAAACATATACAGTATACACAATTTCTAAGCATATTTTAATTGGGGAAAAATCTGCTTATCAGGAGTCAATCTTTCTTCTTTATCTAATTTTGTGATTTTCTAATCGGATGAAAACATTGTAAATTGGCATGTCAAGTGAAACCATAATTTTATTTTGGGCATTTGTTATTCCTCTTTTGAACCCTATCAAGAGAAGCAATATAGGCCTTTCAGGTGGCAACTTGCCAATATCGCAGATCAAGATTTTTAATGAATTCCCTCCTTCTGAGGGCTAATTTAAGCCCAATTTAAAGTAAACAAAACAAACACATTACTCCAAAAAAGAGGAATGAGCACTCCTTTGTTGTGCAGGCTTTGAGTTTGAAGCTCTTTAGAAAAAGAAAAATAGAGCAAAAAATGAGCTTAATAAGCTACACTCCTCCTCTGCTTGAGCTTTTCTCATTAAGGTTTAATAACATAAAAGACCATTAAGATTTTAGATTTATATGAAGTGTCCTGTATTCAGTTTTCTTCTCCCTAAATATTGAGAACGAGTGAACATTCTCAACGCAGGAGGTCAGCCTGCCTGGGAGATTCTCAGGCTCATCAGTGGACTCAATGCTGTTCATCTCACTTTGCTCACTCTCAGTAAAGGTAGGAGGGTGCCTCAAAAAGTCAGTGGAAATGGGAGTAAGAGTATGAGTTTATTTTGGGGCAAAAAACATTTTTGATGCAATTTTTCATAATAGGCAGAGAGTGCATATCATGAAAAAACTATGAATTTCAAAATGTTCTCTGCACCAAAACATACTCATACTTTTAATTCTATTTTTCATGAACTTTTTGAAGTACTCTTGTACATGTACAGATATAAACATGCTTGATCACACACATGCACATGTGTACCAATACATGCACACATGCAGTCTTACCCTAGCTTGTGCTGTGAACCTACCCATCACTAGGATTACCCCACCACAAAAATTCAGTCTGCCTCTTGGTGAAGTTTTGAATCCCACAGAATAAAGAGCCTATGACCGACCCCAAGAGAGATGGTGGGATAGAGGGCCATACTTCCAGTAAGATGAAATTGTCTTTTAGCCCACAATGAGGCCAGTGGGACGAGAGTAATGTGATGTCCTTTGTCCATGGCATCAGCACCATGTGAGAAACAGTACTGACTAGCTGAGCATGGGTCCTTGGCTGCTCAGTCTTCATGCAGTCTCACGAGTGGACAGCTGTTTAAAAACACTGCCCATGACCAGGGTGGGGGTGGGGTATGTGCCTGCCACATATTGTTTCCCTGCCTCTTCACCTCACCCTGTGAGGAAGCGATTTTCATCCCAAGTGGATAAATGAGGGCGTAGAGGCACTACTTGCCCACATGGTTTGTCTGAGTATCTGATCTGACTCCTAGCTCAGACCCTTCCTCCATGCTCTGCTCCTCTCTCCACTGAGAGGACAGGACCAGACAAATCTCCACTGGGCCTGGGCATGGACTGGTGTCTCTACAGCTTCCAGCACAGTCCTCGACAGAGAAGGCTGATCTCCCAGCTCTCATCCCTGCCCAAGAATGTCGCTAGAAGAACTGTGTCCAGGGCCATTGCTCCTCCGTGTATCACTGGATCTTGTTATGCAGCCACTACGTGTCTGTCGAGAGTTAGAAATGATTGTTTTTCTTTAGAACTTCAGACTCTTCTTTCAGCCTTCTCTTCCTTCCTACTTGCTTTCCATCCCTCTCCTTTTATAAGACTTGAAATTTTGAACTTAAAATAACTGGAACTAGGGGCCAGGATTGTGGTGTGGCAGGTGGAGCTGCCACCTGTGACGCTGGCATCCTTTGTAGGTACCAGTGTGTGTCCTGGCTACTCCACTTCCAGTCCAGCTCCCTGTTGATGGCCTGAGAAAAACAGAAGAATATGGCCCAAAGGGTTGGCCCCAACACCCATGTGGGAGATCTGCATGGAGTTCCTGGCTCCTGCCTTCGGCCATTGTAGCCATCTGGGGAGAGAACCAGCAGATGAAAGCTCTCTCTCCCTCTCTCTAACGCTGACTTTCAAAATAAATTTTAAAAAAATCTTTTTAAAAATTCTGTTAAAAAATAACTGCAACTCATTTACACAGATATACTACCTCTCCTAGACCTACTATATTTGCAAGACTCTTGCTGTTAATTGTGGAGGGAAAAATGCATTCAATATTCAAAGATTTGTAGGATCACAAAACAGTGTGGATATATTCATTCTCCTCTGTCCCCTACTAGTTTCTCTCCTCCTTTCCTCCATTCCTACCTCCTACCCTCTTTCCCTCTCTTCCTTTCTTTCATTAATAGGGGGCTCTAACCTCTTTGCCTAGAATACTTCTAATTTTCTTGTGTTGTATTTGTGTAACTATAATTAGCACAAACTTTCACTATCAAAAATGTCCTGATTTGAATGATAAGTTATAGGATTTCTCCATCCATCTAACAAGCACTTATTGGCCATCTAATAACCATCTACACAGAACATCGTGCTGGTGAGACAGATACAAAGCCTTCAGTGAAATCAATACTGAGTGGTTCTCTCTGCCACTTGGATCAGTGCTACAAAGGATTAGAATGTATTGGAAGAACTGCTGTGGATTTCAGGAGCCAACTACACTGGTTTCTAAGCCCAACACAGACTAGAACTTTGGCCAATTTGGCCAAAGAATTTCAGTTTTCTCATCTATCATAGGGTATAATTATAAAACTGTAGAGAGGATGAAAACAGATAATGCTGATTATGTATCTAGCACAGAGCTGAGTACTTTTGAGACTTAAAAATGGGAGCTATTATCAATATTTTATTATTATTACTATATTACTATTTCATTATTTTTTTTTAATAACAAAAGAATTGTGTGCTTAATATAAGCAAATTCAACAAAAGAAGTTTCAGAGGGAAAGAGAGGGCACTGGATTGCGCCAGCATGGGTCAGATAGGATATCTGGCTCTCTCCTTTTTTAAACCTTTTTCATGACTTGACCCTGTCAGTCACCCGCAAAGGCAAGAAGAAAAGAAGGAAGAGTAGAAAGGAAGATGTTCCCTTTCTACTCCCCCGCTGCTCTCTAAACTATGAATAGGCTTATGCTGGCAAGATGGAAGTAGTTTTAAATTGGATGTGAAATTGAAGTTTTGATTTAGACTAGCTAGATTTCTTTTTTTAAAAGTTTATGCATTCATTCATTTGAAAGTTACAGTGACAGAGAAAGAGGGAGAGACAGAAGGAGAGTGATCTTCCACCCACAGGTTCAATCCCCAAATGCCCCCAACAGCCAGAGCTGGGCCAGGCTGAAGCCAATATTTCTTAATATCTGCAAGTGAGCAGAAAAGCAGCTTTGAGGGCCTGCTCGATGAAGCATCATATGGCTGAGAGAAGGCAGGCAACAACCACGTAGCCGTTTTATGTTGGTTACTAGTTCAGGTCATTCAGTAAACCACTCACAGACTTACACACAGATACACACACATAATATAAAAGGGGCTTCAAAAGTTTGTGGAAAGTGGAATTAAAATTATATGTGGGGGAAAGCATTTGGCTTAGCTTTTAAAATTTTTTTAGAACAAGATTTATTTATTTGGAAGACAGAGTTACACAGACAGAGGGAGAGACACAGAAAGATCTACTGGTTCACTCTCCAAGTGGCTGCAACAGCTAGGGCTGGGCCAGGCCAAAGCCAGGAGCCAGGAGCTACATTAAAGTCTCCCAGGGGCCCAAACACTTGGGCCCTCTTTTGCTTCATTTCCCAGGTGCAGTAGCAGGGAGTTGGGGTGGCTGTGACCCAAACCAGGGCCCATATGGGATGCTGGCATCACAGGCAACGGGCAATGGCTTAACCCACTATGCCACAACATTGGCCCCTGGCTTAGGTGTTTGTTGTTGTTGTTGTTGTTTTTTGACAGGCAGAGTTAGACAGTGGGAGAGAGAGAGAGACAGAGAGAAAGGTCTTCCTTTTGAAGCTGGTTCACCCCCCCCAAATGGCCACCACGACCGGCGCGCTGCAGCCTGCGCACCACGCTGATCCGAAGCCAGGAGCCAGGTGCTTCTCCTGGTCTCCCATGGGGTGCAGGGCCCAAGCACTTGGGCCATCCTCCACTGCCCTCCCGGGCCACAGCAGAGAGCTGGACAGGAAGAGAAGCAACCGGGACAGAATCCGGCGCCCCAACCGGGACTAGAACCCGGTGTGCTGGCGCCGCAGGTGGAGGATTAGCCTAGTGAGCCGTGGCACCGGCCCCCAGCTTAGGTTTTAAAACGCTGGTTAGGGCATCCATCTCCCACATCAGAGTGCCCAAGTTCAATCCTTGGTTTTGGCTCCTGATTCCAGCTTCTAGCTAATACAGACCCAGGGAAGATGCAGTGACAGTTCAAATAATTATGTTCCTGTCACACATGTGGAAGACGTGGGTTCAATTTCTGGCTCCAAGCTTTAGCTTTAGGGCTGTGGCCGGCACTTGGGGAATGAACAGTGATGGTATGGCCCTCTATCACTATCTCTCTCATACATAAATAAAGCTTTATAAAGAAGCCAATGTACATTTTCCATGAACTTTTTGAATCCTCGTCATCTATGTGAAAATTAGCATCACTAAAGGTTTGTCAAAGATATCATATTACAAAATTTTTATAGCTTGCGGGCCGGTGCCATGGATCACTAGGCTAATCCTCCACCTGCAGCGCCAGCACCCCAGGCTCTAGTCCCAGTCGGGGTGCCAAATTCTGTCCCGGTTGCTCCTCTTCCAGGCCAGCTCTCTGCTGTGGCCCGGGAGTGCAGTGGAGGATGGCCCAAGTCCTTGGGCCCTGCACCCACATGGGAGACCAGGAGGAAGCACCTGGCTCCTGGCTGTGGATCGGCGCAGTGCTCCGGCTGTAGTGGCCTCTTGGGGGGTGAACCAACGGAAAAAAGGAAGACCTTTCTCTCTGTCTCTCTCTCTCTCACTGTCTAACTCTGCCTGTCAAAAAAAAAATTTTTTTTATAGCTTGCTTCACTCACCAATCAAATTTTAGCCTACAGTAAGTATAGACCTGCCTTATACTTTTTAATAGATATATAGTATGCTCTTTAATGTATGCACACACATTTAATTAGCCATTTGTATTCTTGGGGCAATTAGATAACTTCTAATTTTACAGCTTTAGAAATAATGCTTCAGCATATTTCTTTTACTCAGGTGCCAAATTTTTGTAGGAGAAATGAGAAATTTCTAGCTGTGAAATAATATTCATATTTTAAAGTTTAATAAGTACCACCAAATTGCCCTCTATAAAATTTGTATCAATTTATCTTCCCATATTTGTTAATTTGAAAGATTAAAAAGGTCTATCTTATTATTTCATTCTTTTTTTCAAAAGATTTATTTATTTACTTGAAAGTTTGAATTACACACAGAGAGAAGGAGAGGCAGAGAGAGAGAGAGAGAGAGAGAGAGAGAGAGAGAGAGAGGTCTTCTATCTACTGGTTCACTCCCCACTTGGCTGCAATGGCCAGAGCAGCACTGAATCAAAGCCAGAAGCCAGGAGCTTCTTCTGGGTCTTTCATGCAGGTGCAAGGGCCCAAGGACTTGGGCCATCCTCCACTGCTTTCCCAGGCCATAGCAGAGGGCTGGATTGGAAGTGGAGCAGCTGAGACTTGAACCAGCACCCATATGGAATGCTGGCAATGTAGGTGGCGGCTTTATCCGCTACCCACCGTGCTGGCCACTTATTTCATTCTTTATTTTTTTTTTTAATACAGTAAAGATTGAACACTTTTCAATAAGTTTGTTGGCTACTTCTACTTTCCTGTATGTCAATTATCTCTTTATCTTGTCCCACTTTTCCATGGATGGTTTGTCTTTTAACTTTTTATTGTGTTACTATTCTTTTTTCTTTCTATTTATCATATATCTGTGATATATCTTTTTCAGTGTGTTTATTTACTTAGCTTTTAACAGCACTTATGATATCTTTTGACCTATAATAGTTTCATTTAATGCATACAAATCTGTCACTTGTTTGTGTTTTGTGTGATAATCTAGAAAGCATTTCTCCACTTCCCTTCAATACTATGATTATTTCACTGTTTAGATCATTATTTACCTAATATTCATTTAATATGAAATGAAAGATCTTCTTTATAAATAACATGTATTAAAATAAATACAAAGTGCAATAAACATTATTTTTTCTTTCAGATGAATCTATTTTTCCATTCTTGTCTCAGCATCATACAATTTTATCCCTGAAAGTTTGTAGTGTAAAGACAAATTCTCCCTAAGTAAAAGATTCCTTGGTTATGCCCTTGCATTTTCTTTTCCAAATAAAATCTATTTAGTCAAACCTCAACCTTTCATAGTTAAACTTTTAAAAATAAAGACAGAGAGAAAAATCTTAAAATTAAAGGGGGAAAAAGGATTACTTTCAATGACACATTAAAGACTGATGTCTGACTTATTAATAGAAACTATGGAAGCCAGAAAATGATGGAATATGGCCAAGAAAATTCTGAAGCATATACTATAGCAGCTTTGTCCTGAGCATACCTAATCAGTTTGTGAAATAATCAGTTTAACTTGGAGATTTGTATAACTGTTAGAAATTTATATTTTTCATATTATGCCAAAGTAAATCTGCACATAATTTTCTCTGGACCTAGTTTAACAAATGAGAACTTCAGAGAATATGGAATTTCATGAATTTTGGAGCTAATTTTCTCACTATTTGTATAGGTTAATTCTCAGTAGCTTCTGGTGTTTGGAAACTTTTTTTTTTTAATTTAGTAAATATAAATTTCCAAAGTACAGTTTAAGGATTACAATGCTTTCTCCCCCCCACATAATTTCCCTCCCACTCGCACCCCTCCCATCTCCCGCTCCCTCTCCCATTTCATTCACATCAAGATTCATTTTCAATTATCTTTATATATAGAAGATCGATTTAGTATATATTAAGTAAAGATTGCATCAGTTTGCACCCACACAGAAACACAAAGTGTAAAATACTGTTTCAGTACTAGTTATAGCATTACTTCACATTGGGCAACCCATTAAGGACAGATCCCACATGAGAAGTAAGTACATAGTGACTCCTGTTGTTGACTTAACAATTTGATACTCTTGTTTATGGCGTCAGTAATCTCCCTAGGCTCTAGTCATGAGTTTCCAAGGCTATGGAAGCCTTTTGAGTTCGCCGACTTCGATCTTATTCTGACAGGGTCATAGTCAAAGTGGAAGTTCTCTCCTCCCTTCAGAGAAAGGTACCTCCTTCTTTGATGGCCCCGTTCTTTCCACTGGGATCTCACTCACAGAGATCTTTCATTTAGGTCTTCTTCTTTTTTTTTTTCCCATGGTTTCTTGGCTTTCCATGCCTACAATACTCTCATGGGCTCTTCAGCCAGATCCGAATGCCTTAAGGGCTGATTCTGAGGCCAGAGTGCTGCTTAGGACATCTGCCATTCTATGAGTCTGCTGTGTATCCCACTTCCCATGATGGATCGTTCTCTCCCTTTTTGATTCTATCAGTCAGTATTAGCAGACATTAGTCTTGTTTGTGTGATCCCTTTTTTTTTAAACTTTTATTTAATGAATATAAATTTCCAAAGTACAGCTTATGGATTACAATGGCTTCCCCCCTCCCATAACTTCCCTCCCACCCGCAACCCTCCCCTTTCCCGCTCCCTCTCCCCTTCCATTCACATCAAGATTAATTTTCAATTCTCTTTATATACAGAGGATCAGTTTAGTATATATTAAGTAAAGATTTCAACAGTTTGCCCCTACATAGCAACACAAAGTAGAAAAAATACTGTTGGGGTACTAGCTATAGCATTAAATAACAGTGTCCAGCACATTAAAGACAGAGATCCTACATGATATTTTAAAAAAATTAATTAATTTTCTATGTCATTTCCAATTTAACACCAGGTTTTTTTTTTCATTTCCAATTATCTTTATATACAGAAGGTCGATTCTGTATATAATTAGTAAAGATCTCATCAGTTTGCATCCACACAGAAACACAAAGTGTAAAAATACTGTTTCAGTACTAGTTATAGCATCACTTCACATTAGACAACACATTAAGGACAGATCTCACGTGAGATGTAAGTACACAGTGACTCCTGTTGCTGACTTAACAATTTGATACTCTTGTTTATGGCATCAGTAATCTCCCTAGGCTCTAGTCATGAGTTTCCAAGGCTATGGAAGCCTTTAGGCTTCGCCAACTTCGATCTTATTCTCACAGGGTCATAGTCAAAGTGGAAGTTCTCTCCTCCCTTCGGAGAAAGGTACCTCCTTCTTTGATGGCCCCATTCTTTCCACTGGGATCTCACTTACAGAGATCTTTCATTTAGGTCTTCTTCTTCTTCTTCTTCTTCTTTTTTTTTTTTCCCCATGGTTTCTTGGCTTTCCATGCCTACAATACTCTCATGGGCTCTTCAGCCAGATCCAAATGCCTTAAGGGCTGATTCTGAGGCCAGAGTGCTGCTTAGGACATCTGCCATTCTATGAGTCTGCTGTGTATCCCGCTTCCCATGTTGGATCGTCCTCTCCCTTTTTGATTCTATCAGTTAGTATTAGCAGACATTAGTCTTGTTTGTGTGATCCCTTTGACTCTTAGGCCTATCAGAGTCATCAATTGTGAACTGAAATTGATCACTTGGACTAGTGAGATGGCATTGGTACATATGCCACTTTGATGGGATTGTATTGGAATCCCCTGGCACATTTCTAACTCCACCATCTGGGGCAAGTCCGATTGAGCATGTCCCAAATTGTACATCTCTTCCCTCTCTTCTTCCAACTCTTATATTTAACAGGGATCACTTTTCAGTTAAAATTCAAACACCCAAGAATAATTGTGTATTAATTACAGAGTTCAACCACTAGTACTAGAACAACAACAACAAAAATACTAAAAAGGATAAAGTATTACATTGTACATCAAGAGTCAGGGCAAGAGCTGATCAGGTCATTGTTTCTTATAGTGTCCATTTCACTTCAACAGGTTTCCCCTTTGGTGCTCAGTTAATTGTCACCAATCAGGGAAAACAAATGATATTTGTCTCTTTGGGACTGGCTTAATTTACTCAGCATGATGTTTTCCAGATTCCTCCATCTTGTTGCAAATGACCGGGTTTCATTGTTTCTTACTGCTGTATAGTATTCTATGGAGTACATGTCCCATAATTTCTTTATCCAGTCTACTGTTGATGGGCATTTGGGTTGGTTCCAGGTCTTAGCTATTGTGAATTGGGCTGCAATAAACATTAATGTGCAGATGGCTTTTTTGTTTGTGAATTTAATTTCCTTTGGGTAAATTCCAAGGAGTGGGATGGCTGGGTGGTATGGTAGGGTTCTATTCAGGTTTCTGAGGTATCTCCAGACTGACTTCATAGTGGCTTTACCAGTTTTCATTCCCACCAACAGTGGGTTAGTGTCCCTTTTTCCCCAATCCTCTCCAGCATCTATTGTTGGTAGATTTCTGAATGTGAGCATTCTCACCGGGGTGAGGTGAAACCTCATTGTGGTTTTGATTTGCATTTCTCTGATTGCTAGTGATCTTGAACACTTTTTCATGTGTCTGTTGGCCATTTGGATTTCCTCTTTTGAAAAATGTCTATTGAGGTCCTTGGCCCATCTCTTCAGTGGGTTGTTTGTTTTGTTGTTGTGGAGTTTCTTGATTTCTTTGTAGATTCTGGCTATCAACCCTTTATCTGTAACATAGTTTGCAAATATTTTTTCCCATTCTGTCGGATGCCTCTTCACTTTCCTGACTGTTTCTTTTGAAGTACAGAAACTTCTCAATTTGATGCGATCCCAAATGTTAATTTTGGTTTTGACTGCCTGTGCTTCTGGGGTCTTTTCCAAGAAGTCTTTGCCTGTACCTATATCTTGCAGGGTTTCTCCAATGCTCTCTACAGGCAGAGTGGACAGTGAGAGAGAGAGACAGAAAGGTCTTCCTTTGCCGTTGGTTCACCCTCCAATGGCCGCCGCAGCCAGCGCGCTGCGGCCAGTGCACTGTGTTGATCCGAAGGCAGGAGGCAGGTGCTTATCCTATCAGTGTGATCAATTGTGAATTGAAATTGATCACTTGGACTAGTGAGATGGCATTGGTACATGCCACCTTGATGGGATTGTATTGGAATCCCCTGGCACATTTCTAACTCCACCATTTGGGGCAAGTCCGATTGAGCATGTCCCAAACTGTACATCTCCTCCCTCTCTTATTCCCACTCTTATATTTAACAGGGATCACTTTTCAGTTAAAATTTAAACACCTAAGAATAACTGTGTGTTAATTGCAGAGTTCAACCAATAGTACTAGAACAAAACAAAAAAATACTAAAATGGGTAAAGTATTACATTGTACATCAACGGTCAGGACAAGAGCTGATCAAGTCACTGTTTCTCATAGTGTCCATTTCACTTCAACAGTGGAAACATTTTTTGGATTCATCTTAGATCCCCTTGTCATCCATTCATTCTACAAACATGGTGCATTTATTTTGTACCTGTTAGTTTCCTAAGTAATATGAATGCACCTGTTAGTTTCCTAAGTAATATGAATGCAGTCATTGTGACATATTTACTCTCTCTGAGGAGCTCATCTTGTATGGAAAAGGTAGTAGATAGAAATTACAATATTGTGTGTAATAATTTTAATTATGTGTATAAGCAGGAGGTACAATGAGAGTATGGAGTAGAAACATCTAACTCACTGGGGAAAGAGGACACAGCCCCTAAAGAAACTAACACCTGAGGTTAGACTGGGAGTTAGCTATATTTTATTTTGTAGAGGTAAAGCAACACAAGTGTTCAAAAAAAAAAAAAAAAAAAAGACAAGTGTTCTAGGCATACAGAATCCTATGTGTAAAAGCATAAAGTGAAAGGTTGCATCATCTCTGCTCTTTCTGCCTTACTCTCAACTACAGATATGAGCTCCTTTCTGCAACCAGAAAATCAGTTTCTAGCAGTTCCAGAATTACATTGCTCCAACTAGCAAAATCACTGGAAAGATTTGTTTTCTATTGTCAATTTATCATTTTCTTTTTTTTTTTTGAAGATTTATTATTTATTTGAAAGTCAGAGTTACACAGAGAGAGGAGAAGCAGAGAGAGAGGTCTTCTATCTATTGGTTCACTCCCCAATTGGCAGCAACGGCCGGAGCTGCACCAATCCTAAGCCAGGAGTCAGGAGCTTCCTCTGGGTCTCCCACGCTGGTGCCGGGGCCCAAGGACTTGGGCCATCTTCTTACTGCTTTCCTAGGCCATAGCAGAAAGCAGCCTTCAAGACAGTAAGGAGCGCAAATACAGAAACACATATAGTTGTCATCTCCAATGGAATCGCATAGAGTAGTGGAAGGCTAGCATCCCAAGGAAAAAGATTTAAACAGAAATAAACAATGCCTGTTAAACCCTTTCAGGGTAAACAGCAAAGTCTCTCTGCAACTCCATTCTTAAGAGCTTTTCTATATTACTATAACTAGTACTTAAACAGTACTTTACACTTTGTGTTTCTGTGCGGGTGCAAACTGTTGAAATCTTTACTTAATATATACTAAATTGATCTTCGGTATAAAAAGATAATTGAAAATGAATCTTGATGTGAATGGGATGGGAGAGGGAGTGGGAGATGGGATGGTTGCAGGTGAGAGGGAAGTTATGGGGGGGAAAAGCCACTGTAATCCAAAAGCTGTACCTTGGAAATTTATATTTATTAAATAAAAGTTTAAAAAAAGAGCTTTTCTATATTATATGGAAAATGCATTAAAAGGCTGGTGCCGTGGCTTAACAGGCTAATCCTCTGCCTTGTGGCACCGGCACACCAGGTTCTAGTCCCGGTTGGGGCGCCGGAGTCTATCCTGGTTGCCCCTCTTCCAGGCCAGCTCTCTGCTGTGGCCCGGGAAGGCAGTGGAGGATGGCCCAAGTGCTTGGGCCCTGCACCCCATGGGAGACCAGGAGAAGCACCTGGCTTCTGGCTTCGGATCAGCGAGATGCGCCGGCTGCAGCGGCCATTGGAGAGTGAACCAACGGCAAAAAGGAAGACCTTTCTCTCTGTCTCTCTCTCTCACTATCCACTCTGCCTGTCAAAAAAAAAAAAAATGCATGACATCTGGAGTCTGAATTCCTGGGCAGTGTCACCACTTACTACCTGAGTCATCCTAAGCTAGTCACCCTTTAAACCTCAACTTCCTTGCTTATGAAAACATGTACAATGTCATATTGCCTACATTCTTGGAAAACTGAATGAGATAATCTACCACAAACCCTAATACTTAATATCTATTTAGATTTCCTTTGCTTTCCCTTGGACTCTTAGGCAACTAGGTTATTAATCCTGGGGATGAGAAATATAAATAAATCAGGTCAAGGTAGAGGGGTCACAAGGTCAGACTGTGGAAAGAGCTGCATTTCTTGGAAAAGAGGAATCAAAATTGAATCATATTAGGAGTAAAAGAGGATATAGCACAGAATGCCTTAGCTTTTAAATTGACTCTGGTACCATTTTTGGGTGTAGTATATTTTTTTTAACTTTTATTTAATAAATATAAATTTTCAAGGTACAGCTTTTGGATTACAGTTGCTCCCCCCACCCCCCCCCCCCCCCGTAACTTCCCTCTCACCTGCAACCATCCCATCTCCCACTCCCTCTCCCATCCCATTCACATCAAGATTCATTTTCAATTATCTTTATATACAGAAGATCAAGAAATACCAATGATATTGCTATGGTTTGCACAATAGTTTGGGTGTCTCCCAAAGGACCATATGTTAAAGGCTTGATCCTCAGAGTTTTACATTAATGGTTAAAGGATGAAACTGAATCCAGTTAAGGTGAAGGCAGGACCTTGTACAGCAATGAGTTTGGATTAGGTTGTCAGGGTGGAGCCCCTGTAGTTGAGTTGTGTTGGCTTTGTAAGGAGAGACCACACAGAGGTGGATGATAAAGTGAGCTTCCTGTGCTTCTGTTCCTGACTTGCCATGCGATCATTGCTTTTTACACTTTGCCAGCCTCCACCTTCATCTAACACCAGGCTAATGGGGCCTCCTGATCTTGGACTGTGAACCTTCAAAACCATAAACCAGAATAAACCTTTTTCCTTCATAAGTGGGTCCTCTCATATTTGTGTTATATTGACACAAAGCTAATATAGAAACTAAAGAATTGAAGGGTAAGGGAAAAGGAGAAACATTTTGATTTCATGATATAAATGTGACTGCATCTTATATGTACACTGTGTGCCATTTATGTGAATTGCCCTGCAACATAATAAGAATTCTGAACACTGCGAACTGTGCTTCAGAGTAAGGGTTTTGCAAGTTGCATTGGGTGACAACAGTTAGCTGTTCATGCATGCTCAGCCTTGTTCAGTTGCTGCTCTTGGAGCTTGGCCTTCTGCTAAGAAATTTAAACATGAAAGAGAAACTGCTGAGGGAGCAAATATAGATAAAGCCAGTCTCCTAGGGAGACTTCCCTCGGGCTTCCCTGTCTGTTGTGGACTTCTCCTTCGCCATGACCTCAGCAGTTCTGTGTTGACTGGACTTCTTTAATGGAATATGTTCAGATGTCCTCGGCAAGTTAGAGGCTGATGGGGATGAGCAATGCTATAATTGCTAAGTACTCATATCTAAATATTGAGAGAGAAATTGAATCTTTAAATTTACTTTCATTAATAACACAAGGCCCTGGTGTCCCGGAGCACAGCGCTCCCCTTTTTGCTCCATTCCTCCCTTCTCCTTTCAGCTGCTCCTCTCCCCTCCCCTCCCCTCCCCTCCCCTCTCTTCTCCTCTCTTTCTTAATTTTAATCCTTAATTTCCAAATAAAGCATAATAAACTCATTTTAAATGGACATTTGGTATTTAAATAAAAAATGAGGCACAATTATGTAAAAAAAATATATAACCAAAACAAAACCAAAGCTTAGCTGCCTTTAAAAACCACTCTTATAATTATAGCTTTAAACCCCAGTGAGGTGCGGAGGGCGAGGTTGTTTCTGCAGCCACAGCTTACATGCTGCCATGGAAACATCTGGGCTGCAATGTTAACAGGGAAGCTTGTCAGAAAAATCAACTTTGGCATGCAGAAATGACAGTGAATGGAACATAATTTTGACCATGAGGGAACTTCCATTAAGCAAGGCATATGTAAGCCTGTCTCCAGAGAGAGAAAAATCCAGATGAGTCTCCTTCCTGCAGCCATCCTTAATAAGACGGATAGGAGCGCATCCCCACGTGGTTAGACAGAAAGTGGCCTGTGTTTACTATGCCTTTTTCATTGTCATTTTCTCTTTTTTGTTTTTAACATGTGCATCGTGTTTGTTAATTGTTAAAAATTTACATTGAAAATGGACTTTTCTCCAGCAAGTTCACTGAGCTGTATATTCAGTCAAATTTGAAACTAAACTGTATTTCTCCTTCAGGGTAGATTCCTCTGAAAATCACCTCCAGACTTCGGCAGGAGAAACTTGACTGCAAGACAGGGAGAATAATGAAGCAGGGCGAAGGGTGGGGGGAGGAAAGAGCAGTCAATTAGGGACCTGCAGACCTGGGTTTGAGTCCTACTTTTGCTCCTTATTCATTTGTTACCTTGGGCAACTAAGAAACAGAAACTCTGAATTTAGTTTTATTCCTATAACACAGGGACCATAATAATGATGTGCTTTAAGAGTTATAAAAATGGAAGCTATTGTTATGGAATTTCAGTTCCTTTTAAAGGTTTCCTTCCTCTGTATGGAGAGAGGCTTATCTAGGGAAGACCTCCTGAGATAGTTGCTTTAGCTGTGGCTGAAAAGAAATGCTGTCTGCTACAACGTAAAGCACAACGAGGTAGCATGACAAATTAGAATAGCTTTAATGCATTCATTCATTCTTCCAGTGGGCATTTATTGAGATGCTATTAAGTAAAAGGCACTGTACTAGGGAGTGAAGACACTGTTTTGGACAAGAGTAACATAAGTTCTCACTTTCTGCAGCTTTTCTCTGGCAGGCAGACAAAGGCAACAGAAATCCACACAAAATATAAATGACAAACTGTGGTAAAGGTGCTACAAAGGAAATAGAAAGGGGGGATTGGAAAGGTTTTATAACAAGAGGAATGTGGGCAATCAGAGCTCCAGGGCACAGGGGAGGAGAAAGCGCGAGGGGAAGCAGTGAAGCCGAGCCCTGCACAGTGCCTCTGATGCAGACACTGGCTGCTACCAGGCCCGAGTCTCCTATGGACTCTCCGTCTCCCTCCCTTCCTTTAAAGTTCCTTTGCAAATCAACCTCTTACTAAAATGAGGGCACAGTACTGAGAGCATTGGTGCAACCAGTCCCTCCAGGTCCCTGGCCACTGGACTTGGAGGCCATTTATCTCTCCTATAGGCAATATGTTCAATCTCATCTTAAGGATTTTTCCAGGACCCCCAGGCCCCGACTGACTGTAGCCCACAGTACCATCATCAAAATTCCCAAAAGAACACAAGATGTCTGAGTAATCAAAGGAGGGTCCATGAGCAGTGCAGATCAACCAGGGACCTGTACACAAGATAGATATGCACCTGTCAACCCAAACTTCAAACCTCTACAGGCCTAATCCCTCTGGGAACCCAGGAATTCAGCAGCAGCTGACCAGCTCCATACTTTGTGCTCTGCAATAAATACTGACTTTTATTTTGCCATGGCAGTGACTGGGATGTTGTGCATTAGGTGAGCAGATCCACGTTTGGGGGTTTCTACAACAGCAGCATGTGCCAATGCCCTGAGGTGGAGAAGGTGGCTTACTGGGAGAGAGAACTGAAATTAGGCCAGTGTGTCTGGGGCACCTGAACCCAGGGGAGAAAGGCACAAGTCGATGTTGAGGGAACCCAGTTAGAGGGAGGTCATGCTGGGCCCTGCCAATTTTATCCTACATGCAACAGAAAACCACTGAAAAGGTTTTAAACAGTGCAAGACCACAAATCACTTCTTGTGCTATTCTACTCTGAGTCGTTTTGAGTTAGAGTTCTAGTTATTTTGCTGAGTACCTTCACATACTTGAACACATAAGTATAAAATAAATTCCACTTATCACCAGTAAAGGAAATCTAAAGATTAGGTTAAGTTTGTTTTCCTGTCACCTTAGATGTTTCAACTGAAAGCAGAAGATGGTTTTACTAGCACGGAGTTCAGTTCCTTGTCCAACAGTGGGTAGATGACAAAGTGACAGTGTTGATGGCCTCTCAGAATTGAGATACAGCAAAGAACAGACCCAGGCTGTTCATCAGGAAAGCATGCATATAATGAACTAAAATTCTTTGAACTTGACTGCATGTAGGGAAAAAAACCACATTGTTGGAGGGCTTTGATAGCTTTCTATAATTTTTCTCCTAAAACATTCAAGAATTATGGAGCACTGTTTTCAGCAAGAATATGAATAAATTCTGTTCTGATGTGCTTTCTGCTTTAAAATTTTTTTGTTCTGGGCAGAATCCTGTCACTGAGCAAAAAATGCTAATTGGACATTTGATTCATCTGGACAGCTGTGAATGGAATTTTTGCTAACCAGCAGCAGATGTAGACCTAAAACAGCATGGCAAATGGCCACTGGCATGGATGTGATGTGAGCTGCATGTGCCATGCTCCAATCCGCAAGCATCTCCAAGTTTTTTTTTCCCTTAACAGGTTTTTATTAAATATTTCTGTAAATTCATCTTAGTAATTGTAAAGGGCCAACACAGTACATTGGCATGGGAAGGGAGACTCTGCCACAGCCTTTTCAGTACTCCACAGAGTGAACCGGTGGAGCTGGATGGGAAGTACTTGCTTTCCAGTTGAAAATGCAGAACAGATGCTGGCATTATTAACAGAACATTGCCTACTTGCACTTCATGTCCTGGATGGAGTCGTATGCCACAAGTAATATGCTTTAGTTTACTCAGGAATAAAAGCCTTTGGAAATGAGCTACCCCAGAGCAGGAATTCTCTAAGTTTAGAAGGTGGTACTGACCTTATTTGCTTATGGATTGGGCGAATTGGTGGAATGATTTTATAGCAAATGCTCATTCATTTAAAGTAGTCATTTTTTAACCAGGAGTGAGCCCTAAGAAATCCCTCATGGAATTTACAAAAAGCAAATGAAACAAACACATGGGTTTTAGCTCTAGAGAAATTCTGATCCAAACTTCCTCCTTGATGATTCTGGAATGCAATCCTAGTTGAGAATCTCTTGTCCAAATAAGACTTAGAACAAGTTTAGGATCTCTGTCATTCATTCAGTGTGGGTCCATGAGCAATCATAACCCACACACGCATCACGTATTTCCCATACTAAAGGAGGAGTTGAGAGAAGGTCAGTTTGGCTTTTGAAAACACAACTGGCCAGCACTCCTCTCTGCAATGCTCCACACTGTTCCAGCCTGCATTTCTGAATGAAATCAGGACAATTTGCCATTGTAGATTCTCTGGTGGGAGCAGCAAGCTTGGTTCCCATTGTGTGAAACTAACTCTTCCAGTCTCCCATTCCACGTAAAGCAGAAGATTTTCCATCGGTCACTTTCATTTTGAGGAGAACCACATTATCTTATGTCCACTTCAGTTTCTAGAGTGTTTCCCACCATGCAGTGTTCCCAAGGAAGGTCTCTGGAGCAGGTCTCCACCTTGTCTACACATTAGAATCACCTGGGGAGATTTCTTTTTATCATGCTTGACCTCATGACCCCCAGCCCTCCAAGGACTTTCTGATTTAACTGGCTGGGCCTGAGGTAACTTTTAATTAGCTTTTCAGGTGATTTTAATATGCAGCCAGATTTAAGAACAACTGAACCATAGCATCCAGTTTAACCTTCTAAGGAGCCAAGGATCTGGCTTACTATGTTAAGAATCATCAATAAAGAAAACTTGATTTTTGTCCAGATATTGGTTGGATTTATTAGAAACATGCTGGAACATATGTGTGTTCTTCATTGTAACACTATTACAACTTGGCTATCTGTATACCATTCTGAAGATCCAGTGGATTTGTCCAACATCTGTGCATTAATATCTAAAACCTCAGAGAACTGTCATAAAGTCTATTCTAGCACCAGGTGGGGCTATCTTAGACTAGCCATCCATTCATTCTTCATTTATTTATTCATTCATCAAACAATTACTGAGAAGTGCCTATGTACCAGGAATGGCAATAGATGCAGGGGAGAGATACATGAGAGTATTTTAAAAAGTTCATGGAAAATTGGAACTAAAAAATAAGCTTATTTTGGTGCCAAAATATTTTGAAATCCTTGCACAGTTTTTCATAGTATGTACTTTTCCGTTTTTGAAAACTCTGCCTTGATTTTAAAGATTTATTTTATTTATTTGAAAGAGAGTTATGGAGAGAGGTAGAGACAGAGAGAGACAGAAGTCTTCCATCCGCTGGCCCACTTCCCAGATGGCCACAATAGCCTGGAACTGAGCTGATCCTAAGCCAGGAACCAGGAGTTTCTTCCGGGTCCCCCATGTGAGTGCAGAAGCCCAAGGACTTGGGCCATCTTCCACTGCTTTCCCAGGAGCATAAGCAGTGAGCTGGATAAGAAGTGGAGCAGCTGGATAGGAAGTGGAACAGCTGGAATTCCAACCGGCACCCATGAGGAATGCCGGTACTGCAGGCTGGGGCTTTAACCCACTGCGCCACAGCACTGGTCCCCAACCCTTCCTATTTTAAGGAACCTGTAGCACATTTGTAGGGAACAGAGGTGCAAACAAATAGTCAAAATATAAAATCATTTAAAAAATCTATATAGGTGCAGTGAATATGAGAGAACATGAAAGAATATCTGATTAAATCTCTATGGTAAAGAAGTGACTATGTAAAAATGAAACAGACAAGTTGTAAACTGAATAGAATTTGATGGGACTGAGTAGAGTATGGGATTTGTAGCACGGGATGCCACATATCAGGCAGGGAATAATCACAGGGGGACTTTTGTCTGCCATTCTTGGAAGCACGTGTTTGATCTACAGGCAATGGAGAGCCATTGCAGGAAAGAAGGAGCTGTATCACAGACCATCTGGGAGAATTCAAGTCCTCTGACTATCTCTCCACAACCAATGATATCATCCCTGAGCTAATTTATGCTGAGGGCATTCTGGGAAGACACAAACTGCTTAATAAAATACAAACCATTCACCCGCCCGATTTGTCCTTGGACACCTATAGAGTACCTATTATA
Organism: Lepus europaeus; assembly: GCF_033115175.1. Taxonomy (NCBI): domain Eukaryota; kingdom Metazoa; phylum Chordata; class Mammalia; order Lagomorpha; family Leporidae; genus Lepus; species Lepus europaeus. Next base: position 30,628,160 of record NC_084844.1, on the reverse strand, counting down.
TGCCACACACCAGGGATACAGCAGGATTTCTCAACTTGGCAGTGTAGACCCTTTGGACACAAAGGATTCTGGGGAGGATGGACTGTCTTGTGAGTTGTAGAATGTTTAGCAGCATCCTTGACCTCTGCCCATCAGGAGTGGTAGTACTTTTAACACTCTTCCAAACCGTGTATCAACAAAAATCACCACCAGTTAAGGACTGCTGAGATGCAGAACTGAATAAGACATATCCCGGCCCTTAAGACATATATAGTATAACCCAGCAACAAGATGCACATTAAAGAAGCATAGTTCATTGTTGCAGGAAATCCTGGGCCTTTCCCTTTGAGCACATGAACAAGAAACAGTTTGCTACAAGAAACATACCAGATTAGCCACCATTAGTGTCTGTGTCTACTTTGTGTTTAAAAAATCAACTGCTTTCTCTCTGTCTCTCTCTCTCACTGTCCACTCTGCCTGTCAAAAATAAAATAAAAAAAAAAAACAAAAAAAATCAACTACTAATTCTGAAACACTGTGGAATATATAGAAATTATTTTGTGATCCCAAACAAAAGCATAGTTCAGAGTAAAAGGGGGACACACTGTGAAAGAGACACCAGTTGTTATGAGGGTTTATATAGCTGAGAAACAATGTTTCCACTTCAGGTAATCATGGAAATGTTCATGGAATTGCAGAGGCTTTTGAACTGGGCTTGAAAGTGGTTCTGGAACCAAGAAGGAGAACTGGAAAGACAGCTTTGAAATTTGCTTCAACTCCACAGTCCTAGCTAAGTTCCTTTTGGAGTTCCTTCGTGTAAGTTACCATGTGGATACTGGCTCTTTTGGACCCTGCTGAATGAATGGGCCAGCAGGTTATGTACAGACTGATTGCTGATGCAGAAGATGGCTCAACAGGAAAACTCCACTCGTGCACTTTCCCCTAGGTGTCAACTTTTCTCATCATTGCTTTGATGTGACTGTATATTTCAGCTTGATCACCACCCACCCCACTCTGCCTCCAGAGTGATGGTTAGGTGTAATGCACAGGTGTCCAAGTTCCATGTTGATTGCTGGTACTTAGGCTGCATAATACATACTGTGAACATGCCCCTGGCCCTTCCACACAAAGTGCACAGTTCCAGTTATTTCCTATGTGGACGTGTCCCTAGATTTGTGCAAATCGCCCTGCTTCTCTGCTTCTCCGCCAGCGATGTGTAAAGTGACTACAGTAGTGAATGCCTGACATTTCCCCACCGGACAGGGTTTATGGCTGGTCCAGCCTCTTAGGTTTTGTTCTCCTGACCTCTGATCTCCTGTGTGTATGATGGCTGCTTGTACCCTCTGTCTCTGCATCCGTAAAGTGAGATTAGTTCAGTAAGGAAGGTGGAAAACAGCACAGCATTTTCTAATCTATCCAATAATAGAGAGCAGGAAGAGGCTAAGAATTAGCTGATTTGTTGGGGCTGGCACTGTGGTGGTTAATCTCCTGCCTGGGGTGCCAGCATCCCATATGGGCTCTAGTTGTATTCCTGGCTGCTCCTTTTCTGATCCAGCTCTCTGCCTTGGCCTGGGAAAGCAGTAGAAGATGGCCCAATCACTTGGGCCCCTGCACCTGGGATGGGGACCCGGAGGAAGCTCCTGGCTTCTGGCTTTGGATCACCTAGCTCCAACCATTGTGGCCATTTGGGGAGTGAACCAGCGGATAGGAGACCTTTCTCTCTGTCTCTACCTCTCACTGTCTGTAACTCTACCTCTCAAATAAATATATAAAATATTTAAAAAAAAAGAATTAGCTGATTTGCATTATAATCATTTTCAGACTGGTTCCATATAGTCATATAGGTGCAGCAATGTGGGATAAGAGATGGACCAAGTAAGTGGCGGGGGAGGTGGTGGTGGGGGAGAACTCCAGATTCCTCTCTTCTACTGTGTTCCCTTGACCCAGGATTACATTTATATGTAAGATTTAACTTGGACTTTTTTTTTTTAATCAGAATTTCCATGATTCAACCCAAGCTTTAAAAGTGCTGATACAATGGTTTCTTCACATTGCCCCAGCTTCTCATTTGTCATCACGACTAATCTTTCAGAGCCAGCCTGCCTGGGTTCATGCTGTCACCTGGCTGTGTGGTTCACAGCATGCTATATGACCTCTCTATGCCTCACTCCTCATCTCTAGAATGAGGATTAATTGCAGGGTCTGCCTCGTGGGAGTGTTGTTGGAACTGAATGCAGGCATACCCGTCTGGTGCTCAGAGGGTACCTGGTGCCCTGGAAGCATTCTACAGCAGGAGGCTGTGACACAGCACCATTCCCCAGTACACAAGGACTTCCTTTCTCCTCAGATTGCTCCACTGTTGGCTGCACACGCCCAGGCATCTCTAACTGGGATGATTGAAACCTATCTCCTTTGAAATGCCCATGCTTATTTTTTCCTGACACACATCTCACTGTCAGGATTGATTAGGCCCTTTTCTAAGGTCAGGTCTTGGTTAACTGAAGGGGAGCTGGGGAAGAGGAGCAGGAAGGAATGATGGAGGATCCCAAAGGTCAGTTTGTAAGGCTACAATTTTTCCACATGACACTTTTTAAGTTCTTAAGTTTTGAAACTGATGGTATTGTGTTTTATTTCTTCTTTCCTCTTCATTGCTGAAGTTGTTCATTGCACCAAATTGCAGATGGCTTCTCAGATGTAGCACTTCCAGCTCATCAAGAACTTGGTTCAGGCCTTCATCAGTTCCTTTTGAACTGTGGTCTCCACCAAACTTCTCATTTTGTTTCCTATAGTCTGCAGCACACTTCTTCAAATCTGTGGAAGACTGTTCTCCTTCCCACTAACTGTATCCAAAGAATCCTATAACTCAGAGTCCTTTGCTGGTTTAAAGTCCTCTTAATTGAGTTTCTGTCCTCTTTTCAACTTTGTTCTGATCCCCTTGTATGTGGTCCTTTCATCAAATCTGGTGTTCCTGCCTCTCCCTCTACTCAAACCACTTCCAGCTCTCTTTTTTTTTAAAAATTTTATTTATTATTTTTTAAATCTTCCTTATGGATTCAATGTTTTCTCTACTCATTTCCTGCTCAGCAATTCCAAGGCTCACCCTGGTGTCTCAGACTGAAATTGCTTCTCCAAAATATGTCCTATATATCTTCAAATACCTGGCTCAAAGTACCAGCCATCCATGTCGCTTCCATGAGTTCTTCGTGTTAAATTCACACTGTCCTTTTCCGATTGTCCGGGGGCACTCAAGTTTTTCTTAAATCTTGTGCTTAAATCTTGTTTCTTAAATCTATGCTGAGTACAGGGTATTTACAGTCAGAAAAATCTGCTTGTGGGTTTGAAATCTGACTCTGTCAATTACCCCCTGAGTGAACTAACTTCTCTTGGTGTCAGTTTCCTCACCAAGAAGGTTTTTCTGGTACAGTGGCATAAGACAGGGAATTCGGAGACTTGGTTTGGGTTTGAATCCTGGCTTTGCACATATTAGCTGAGTCACCTGGAAAATGAGCTAACCTCATTAAGCCTATGCATCTGCATCTGTAAAATGAGAATCCCAATAGTAGATCTTCAGAGGGTAATTGTGAGGTAATCCATACAAAAGTTTAGCAAATTCCTGGAACACGGTCATGATTTTTAATGCGGGAGTTAATCAGACCTCTTGGGGAAAGTGATCCTCCCCGCTTTTAGGCATAGTCTTCAGGGCAAAAGGAGCTCCATATCTGTGAGAGTGCTAGTCTCCTCCCTCCATTTACTTAGAAGTGTTACACCTTGGAGGAGGGGTTACGATGTGAGGATGAAGTAACTGGCTTCCTTGGTAAATTTAGGAAGAACAAATTTAGCGTGATCAATTCTTCCTCTCCTTCCTTCGAGACTGAATTGCACACACAAAGTAGGTCTAGTTGTTCGTTGCTTCATGCCATACATTTTTAGAGAGGATTGCATTTCCATTGGGACTCTGCTGTAGTCCAGGGTTATTTGTGTGAGTTTATTTACTTTTGGGGTATACTATTGGGAAAGCCATTCTTTCATCTGAAAATATATGCTCCATCATTGAATCTAGATTTTATCAGTAACAGAGATGATATGTTTGGTCCCTCTGTCTTATTATCAATTCACTAAGAACTCAGAAATAGGGAATATCTCTTGCTGGACTCAACAACACTCACTTCTTTGAAATTTTGGTGGAGATCAAATTACATAATATATGAAAGAATTTAACAGAACCTAGCCAAAAATAGGTATTTGAATAAATTAGAATGCTTCAGTTTAAATAACAGAAACTCTCTGTCCAGCTTCTATAGAATAGGGATCTACTGGAAGGTCACAGGATGACTCACATACTCAAAGGAAAGTTGAAAAAATAAGAAAGTACAGGAGAAAAAAAAAGTGCTGCAAAGAAATGATGGAGAATTGTCTCAGGACATGGCATCCAAGGTATCAGCTTCAACAACTTTGCTTTGTTGTCATTCTGCTCAAAATTCCAATTGTAGGGGGCAGAGCCTTTGATTCACTTGGGTTACCCCTTAACAGGTAAAGGCAATACATCTTGACTGGGAGCCTCATCATACAGTCCCCATGGAGAAAATAGTTCTCTCTGTACCCCTAGTCTTAAGATGGGGAATTTTGCAGGATAGCGAAATTGAATGAATATCCTAAGAAGAACTACTGCCATCAATAAATGTAACTATTCTCATCATCAGTTCTCCAGTTAGACTTAAAGTGAATTAGTGGGAATAACTGTCTTTTTTTAAAAGATTTATTTATTTATTTGAAAGGCAGAGAGAGAGAGAGAGAGAGAGAGAGAGAGAGAGAGAGAGAGAGAGATTCCATTTGCTGGTTCACTCCCCAAATGGCTGCAACAGCCAGAACTGAGCCAGTTGGAAGCCAGGAGTGCAGAGCTTATTCCAGGTCTCCCACGTGGGTGTAGAGGCCCATGCACTTGGACAATTTTCCACTGCTTTCCCAGGCCATTAGCAGAGAGCTGGATTGTAAGTGAAGCAGCCGGGAATGAACCAGTGCCTATATGGGATGCCAGCATCACAGGTAGTGGCTTTACCTACTATGCCACAATGCCAGCCCCAATGTCTTGCACTTCTTTCCATATTTCACAGCATCACACACATTTTCTATCCATTCTTACTTCCAAGAGCACACTTTGATTTACTTTTGACTATTGTAAGGGAGGAGAAATATAATTTTTCTCTACTCATTCTAGGCTCATGGCTGAGGTCCCTATAAGAAAAAGATTAACAAGAAAATAACACAACACAAACTATGTAACAAGTTGTGAAGTGATGCAGAAATCTTCATAAGGCAATGAGATTCAAAGATATCACTAAATCAGAATTCTTTATAGTGTATCTGACAAGAGTAGATAGCCTTCCAGATATATGATAGCACAAAGAGGGTATGATCTGATGGTAATAAATTAAGGGAATCGTGGACAGACCCATGTGTTTAGATTCTTTTCCATGATCCTTCATCTTCAGAGATAAAAGTTCTCCTCTTCTCTATGTACAGGGAAGTCCTCTCTCCTGTGAGAGTCATGACCTGCTTTAGAAGTTCAGAAAATCTCCCCCAGATTTTAGGACCTGAAATGCTTCTGCCATTTTCCAATATGCCAAGGTGGCATATTTTGGAGTTATCAAGTCTTGAACTCCATCAATATCCTTTCATTTTATTCCTTGATGCCATGTTCTTCTTGTCCCAGACCAATTGGTATCTCATTTCCAGGCAGGTCATCCTGAAACACAGTGGCTCCTGAGCACGTTGGTCACTGCCTCTTCCACTGAAAGGCAGAATGGTGAGTTGGCCTTTGCTCAGAAGTTGCAACACAATGGAGAAGGCAAAATGTGAACACCCACTCGTGTGACATCATATGAATTACATGTTTGGTCTTTGTCCCTAGTTCCTGGCACACAGCTCCTAAAATCCTTATAATCTCCAGAGGGAGAAGAGTGCCTTTTCTATGCTAATGAGATGACTGATGGCTGGGGGTTCCTTCACAGCTTCTGGACGGAGCAGGAGCAGAGGGACTGAAGGTTGAGCTCAATCACAGCGGCCAGTGATTTAATCAAATCATATATATGAAATGAAACCTCCTTAAAAATTCCTAAACACTGAGGTTAATAGAGTTTCTTGTTGGTGAATATGTTGAGGTGCTGGAAGGGTAGTGTGCCTGGGGTTGGCATGGAAACTCCATGTATGCCCCTCCATATACTTAGTCCTACTCATCACTCCATTTTAGTTATTTTTGAGCTGTATTCTTTACAAAAACTGATAATAAGCAAAACATTTTCCTGTGTTCTAGCAAATTATTGAATCTGAGGAGGAAGTTGTAGGAATCCAGTTTATAACCCAGTCAGACAGAAGTATAGGAGGCCCAGGACTATGACTGATATCTGAAGCTCAGGGCAGCTTTGTGGGACTGAGCCCTTAATCTGTGGACTCTGCAATAACTTTAGGTAGTTAGTGTCAGAATTAATTGTATGATGTCTGCTGTAGAGAATGAGTGAATTGGTTATCAGTGTTGGAGAACACCTCAACTTGTCCTTAGAAATTTAAAGATGCTTCCGTGGTCAAGCATGAGGGAGAGAGGGAGATGGAAAAGGAGAGGGGGAGGGAGGGTGGGGAGAGGAAGAGAGAGAGAGAGAGAGAGAGAGAGTGAGTCAGATACTGAGACACTCAGAAGAAGCCTGGAAGAGACCAAGGCAAGATAGAGGACTAATATAGGTATGTTATAACAGAAGGCTTTCATGGCCCCAGAAATGGCAAAGGAAAATAGGTACTGGTTAGGCAAAAGTTGCTGAGGGCCTTCCATCTGTTATTTTGAAAAAGTTCAAAGGATCGTTCATTATCAATACCATTCAAAATGATGTTTTTCAGGGAACTACAAACTATGATTACCTTTCCTTATGAAGATTGCCCCTTCTCCAGTAGCACTGACATCACAAAGCTAGCTGGACATGCAGAATCTCAGATCCCACCCCAGGCTTAAGAATCTGATTCTTCATTATTTTTAAAGAAACTTTATTTATTTGAAAGGCATAGAGACAGAGAAAGGCAGACAGACAGATATCTTCTGTATACTGATTCACTTCCCAAAAGTCTAAAACAGCCAAGGCTGGGTCAGGTTGAAGCCAGGAGCCTGGAAGTCAATCTGAGTCTCTCAAGTAGGTGGAAAGGACTCGAATACTTGAGCCATCACCTGCAGGTGTTCCCATCACCTGCATCTCTGCTTCCTAGAGAGTACATTAACAGGAAGCTGGAATAGGAAGCAGAGTCGGGGCTTAAACTCAGTCACTCCCATATGGAATGTGGGCGTTCCAAGTGTCATCTTAACTGCTGTGCCAAACACCTGCTCCCAGTTCTGCAGTTTGACTCCCAAGTGGCTCATAGGCATATTACAGTTTGAGAAGCACTGGCCTGTTTCCCTGGGACATTAGAAGATCATTAGCGCAAAAAATCAGAAGATTTGGGTTCCAACAGTCCCTTCATTACTCTTTTTTTTTTTTTTTTTTGACAGGCAGAGTGGATAGTGAGAGAGAGAGACAGAGAGAAAGGTCTTTCTTTTTGCCGTTGGTTCACCTTCCAATGGTCACCATGGCCGGCGCATCTCGCTGATCCGAAGCCAGGAGCCAGGTGCTTCTCCTGGTCTCCCATACGGGTGCAGGGCCCAAGGACTTGGGCCATCCTCCACTGCCTTCCCGGGCTATAGCAGAGAGCTGGCCTGGAAGAGGGGCAACCGGGACAGAATCTGGCGCCCCAACCAGGACTAGAACCCAGTGTGCCGGCGCCGCAAGGCGGAGGATTAGCCTGTTAAGCCACGGCGCCGGCCTTCATTACTCTCCAACCTCACGACTCCAGAAATAGTCTGGTCTCCTTGAGTCTTAGCTTCCTCATCTGTACAGTGGGAATAAAATATCTGTACGCCCTGCTTTTTGGGCTTGTTGGGAAGAATGAGTGAAATTTTTACACGAAGGTACTTTGAAAACGAGAAAGCTGTCCAGTGTTCAGCACATGACCTGGGGGAGAGGACACTGATCTTGCCTCGAGTATCACTCAGGAGTTTAGTTTTACAGCTGCATTCTTTCTTTCTAGCTCCGAGTAAACCTTACTGTGTTTGAAGGAGATGTGAGCCAGTCAGCAGATGATGCATTTATTTTTGAACACGTTAATTTTTTTTATCAGCTCTGTTTATCTTCTGAGGGCATCACTGTATTACATTAATGCCTCAAGTTGTTAACAATACCAGCTGGCACTGCAGGCAGCACTTGTATTCACAGTGGAAGAGCTCAGGGGGTAGCATGCAAATTGCCGCCCAAACAGTACTGCTGGATCTCCTCCTTGGCATGCTTTTGATTTCCCCTTGTGAGCAGAGCCACCACTCCCTCCTGCTTCCAAAGCCCTTTATTTATGATAGTATTTGGCCACCTCTGCAATGTATTTTGTTTCTCTTCTGTGGGTTTTGAGGCCTTGGGAAAGCAAAGACCCTTTAACCGCCGCCCCCCCCCCCCCGGGGGGGGTTGTATACATAGTAGGCATACAAGAAATATCTGTGTAATTGGAGCGGTGATGTGAAATATAAAATCTACCACTTTATCCTTACTCATCCATTCTCAGCACCAGTGGCACTTTCTTACGTAAGGCCATCCTTGACAATGTGGATTAGCATATGAGTTCCCATAGGCTCCCCTGGCATCTTTCAAAAATGCACACCACACATGCACATACATCTTAAATGGATGTCTTTCCTGATGACTCGAGAACTCTCTAAGGGCAGGGATTGTCTGTCCTGTTCCTCCCCATCTCCTTAGGGCACAGAACATGCCTTTCACATAGCCAGTGCTCAGTAAATATGTAGAAAATTAAAATGAATGATTCAGGGGCTTGGAACCAAGATGGCGGCTGAGTAAGAGGCGCCAGGGACCATCTCTGTGCAGAGACACTTTTGTGAACAGTTATACAAACACCACGTCACCTTCATAAAGAGCTGCAGAAGACAGGTGAGACCCCAGTGCCTCATCTAATAATCATAAGGAAAGTAATACTGAAGGGAGCAAGAAGGAAAGAATTGCAGGTGTCACCCCTCCCCAAGCTTCAAGGAGCACAGTGGGAGAGTGAACTGAGCCTCAGTGCCAGGCCCACTCTGCAAAACTCATTCTGACCAAGCCTCCCTACCCTGGCCCTAGGGCCCTAAGTAGGGAGTGAATATTTGGAGCCTCCATAGCCAAGGATTCTCTGCCACCCTTTCTTCCAACTGCTGGCACAAAGCAGAACTGCAGCCAGTCTAGGGAGCCAGGAGAGGGAGCTTAGGACCACACCTTGGAGCTCAGAGCCAGGCCTACTGTACTGAGTCTAAGCACCGGATAAAGGCCAAAGGCCTCCACCACCCAGCCAGTGCTCATGGGCCAGAACTTTAGTCTAGTCTGGCAGCAGGCAGAGATCTGCATTCTGAGAGGTTGGATGGATTTTGGTGAGAGCCTCTGGTGGCTTTAGTGGACAACCACAGGACTTTGTAGGGACTTGTGACTGTGTGAGCCATAGGACCATGTCTTGGGACTCAGTATTAGGCTGATAAAGTCCATCGCTGGGCAGATCTTAAAGGTTTCCATTCTGAGCCAAGTATAATTGGATAGTCTTCAGACCTGACCTAGTATAAGGCAGAGGAAAACCTGCACCCTGGGGATACAGATGTGTTTTGTTATGGTGTGCATGTTCTTGAGAATGCACAGGGCCTGGTGACTCTGAGACCAGGTGTGATGCCATTAGGGCCCATGTGACTAACTGAGGGGCTGCCTCTATCATCCGTCCTATAATTTTGGGAAAAGAGCAAGGAATCACAGGATCGGTTTGGTACTCAGTGCTGGGCTGATAAAACTCAGCATTGAGCAGATCCCAGTGGTCACTGTCCTGAGCCAGTACTGTAGATAGAAACCACTGTAGCACTCAGCAGAGTTCCAGGTCCTCCTTGAGCAGTCAGTCCTGCACTCCAGCCAGTATCACCAGTGGCTGATTTATAGGGCAGCAGGCAGTGAGCCCTCTGTAGCAGCAGAGACCACAGCCAGGTAACCTTTGCTAGAACCCCTGGGCTGCCCTGGCATTGGTGGGCTGAGGGCTCTGGGGGTGATCTAGCCTCATGGCATTCATGGACACAGGACAAGAAGTCTGAGCCTACCACACGTCCAGGAAGAGACTTACAGGGACAGACCACCCACTTTTAGGCACTTGCCCAGTTCGCACTGAACAACACATCAACTGCAGACTTAGGACAAATTTGAGTTTGGGTAGTATTTTAAGAGTCAGTTAGTAAAACTATAACAACAGTAGACCTGGGGTCAACTGTGACTGAAGGTGGTAGCCAGTGCTGGAATATTGTAACCATCCATAGGCTCAGAGAAAATAGACTGCTTACAATTTCTATAACAACGGACATGTTTGAAGCCAGGTTACTAGAACGAATCTTTCAATGTGCAGATAACGTTTACACCAACAAACATCAAGAATTGTTAGGGAACAATGAGCAATATGAGGTGTCATAAACCAATAATGTAGGAATTAAATTTTCCACATGCTCAGATGAAGATTTAAAAATACCTGTTTTAAGGAAACACAATGAAATTCAAGAGAACATAGAGAAACAATTCAATATTCTAACAGATTTGACAGAGAGATGGAAGTACTTTTAAAAATTCAAGCAGAAATTCTTCAGCTGACAGTTATGCTAAGTAATTACACCAAGTACAATTAAATAGTAAAAGTAAATAATTAGTAAGTACACTAAGTGAAATTAAAAATGAAACAGAAGGCATCACTAGCAGAATAAATCACACAGAAGAATCAGTGTGTTTGAAGACAGGCTATTTGAAAATACACCATTGTAGAAGAAAAAAAGAATAAAGCAAACTTACAGGAAATGCGGAACACCATGAAAAGAGCAAATGTTTGAGTTACTGAGATTCAAGAGGGACTTGAGAATGCCGAAAAGATAGAAAACATATTCAAAGAAATAGTGACAGAAAACTCTGCAAACCTAGAGAAAAACACAGCTTTCCAAGCATAGGAAGGCCCATGGTCAGATTCTACCCAACCAAGTCTCCCCCAAGGAATATTATAGTCAAGCTCCCCACGTTTAAATATACAGAGGATTCTCAAAGCTACAAAATAAAAGAAGTAAATATCATTTAAAAGGGTTGCCATTTGCCTGACTGAAGACTTCTTAGCAGAAATCTTATAGGCCAGGAGGCAGAGGGATTAGACTATTACAGTACTGAAGGAAAAAAAAAAAACTATCAGCTAAGAACATGCAAGTAAATACTGCAAGTGTGCAGTAAAGCTATCTTCCAGATATGGGGGAGAGCTAGCTAATCCCAGACAAACAAAAGCTGAGAGAATTGATCACCACCAGACCTATGTTACAAGAAATGTTAAAGGGAGTTTTTCAAACTCAAAGAAATAGATGCTAATAAGTAAGAAGAAAATATCAGAAGGTAGAAAACTCACTGGTCGGGTTTGGTGCTGTGGCGCAGTGTGTTAACACCCTGGCCTGAAGCGCTGGCATCCCATGTGGGCGCCAGTTCTAGTCCTGGCTGCTCCACTTCCGATCCAGCTCCCTCCTGTGGCCTGGGAAAGCAGTGGAAGATGGCCCAAGTCCTTGGGCCCCTGCACCCATGTGGGAGATCCAGAGGAAGCTCCTGGCTCCTGGCTTTGGATCAGCACAGCTCCGGATGTTGTGGCCAATTGTGGAGTGAACTAGCAGATGGAGGACTCTCTCTCTCTCTCTCTCTCTGCCTCTCCTCTCTGTAACTCTGACTTGCAAATATAGATAAATAAATCTTAAAAAAAAAAAAGAAAAAGAAAACTCACTGGTAAGAATAACTATACAAATTCAGAATGCTCTAATTGTAAAGATGGTGGATAAACCATTTATATTTTAATGTGAAGAATAAGAACCATAGTCACTACATTAAAATATTGAAAGATAGGCAATATTGATATAGGTCAAAGATAATAATAAAAACTTCAAAATGTGGTGAGGAATGGAACACAAATTTAAATTTTTTTGTTAGGATTTCTTATCTCTGTTTTTTGTTTTTCTCTGTCTTTATAATCAGTGTTGTTATAATTTTTAAGTCACTTGTTAATAACCAAATTAAGATGTTTGTAAGACTCATTGTAATCATAAAGAAACTATAATAGACTTACTAAAATGAATAACCAAGGAATCAAAATATTCCACTAGAGAAAACCATTTATTCACAAATGAAGATGATAAGAGAAGGAGGATGAAAGATAGGAACTACAATAAAAATACAAAACAATTATCAAAATAGCTGCAGTAAGACCTTACCCATAAATAATTACTTTAAATATCAATAGACTGGGGCCTGTGCTCTGGCTTAGTGGGTAAAGCTGCTGCCTGCAATGCTGGCATCCCATATGGGCACCAGTTTGAGTCCTGGCTGCTCCACTTTTGATCCAGCTCTCAGCTATGGCCTGGAAAAGCAGTAGAAGATGGCCCAAGTCCTTGGCCTCTGCACCCATATGGGAGACCTGGAGGAAACTCCTGGCTCCTGGCTTCAGATTTGCGCAGCCAATCCATTGTGGCCAACTGGGGAGTTAATCAGCAGGTGGAAGACCTCTTTCACTCTCTCTCTCTGAAAATCTGCCTTCCAAATAAATAAATAAATATTTTAAATAAATCAATAAAAGTAAAAATGAAATTACACAAATATGCAGAAGTTAAACAATTTACTCCTGAATAATCAGTGAATCAGGAAATTTAAAAATTTCTTGAAGCAAATGAAAATGGAAACACAACATACAACATAGTAAATAGAGCAAAAATAGCACTAAGAGGGAAGGCTATAGCTTGCATCCAAAAAAACCAAACAAAGCAGAATGATCTCAAACAACTTGTCATTGCATTATAGAAAAAACAAGAACAAATCAAACCCAAACTTGGCAGAGGGAAAGAAATAATAAAACTCAGAGCACAAATGACATAGAAACTAAAAAATACAGGGCCAGCACTGTGGCATAGTAGGCTAGGCTTCCACCTGTGGAGCTGGCATCCCACATGGGTGTTGGTTTGTGTCCCAGCTGCTCCTCTTCCGATCTAGCTTTCTGTTATGGCCTGGAAAAGCAGTAGAAGATGGCGCAAGTGCTTGAGCCCTGGCACCCATGTGGGAGAGAGCCAAAAGGAGCTCCTGGCTCCTGTCTTCAGATCGGCCCTGCTCCGGCCATTGTAGCCATTTAGGTAGTGAACCATTTAGGTAGTCTCTCCCTCTCTGTGTTTATAGCTCTTCTTCTTTTCAAATAAATAAATATTTTTTAAAAAGAAAAGAAACTAAAAAAATACAAAAAAAATCAAAGCAATGAAGAGTTGGTTCTTTGAAAAGATAAGCAAATTGATTAACCCTTTGCTATGCTAGTCGAGGAAAGGAAAGGAAAGGTCCTTTTTCACCACTGTTACTCATCACAGTACTGGAAGTCCTGGGTAGAGCAATTGGGCAAGAGAAAGAAATAAAGAGCATCCACACTGGAAGGGAGGAAGTCAAATTCTTACTGTTTGCAGATGACATGATCATATACATACATACATATATATATATGTGTGTGTATATATATATACATATATATATGTGTGTATATATATATACATATATATATATGTGTGTATATATATATATAAAACCCCAAAGACTTCAACAAATGTTAGAACTAATAAACAAATTCAGCAAAATTGCAGGATACAAAGTCAATGTACAAAAATCAGTAGCCTTGTTGTATACCAGTAGTGAATTATCTGAAAAAGAAATCAAGAAAGCAATCACAATGCCACTATCTACAAAAAATAATAAATAAAATACCTGGGAATGAATTTAACCAAAGGGATGAAGGATCTCTAAAATAAAAACTATAAATAATTGATGAAAGACAGTGCAGAGGACACAAACAAACAGAAAGACACCCCTTGTTTATGGATTGGAAGAGTCAATATTGTTAAAACATGCATTCTACCCAGAGTGATTTACTGATTCAGTGCAATCCCCATTAAAATCTCAGTGACAGTTTTCACAGAACTAGGAAAAAACATTACTAGAATGTGTATGGAATCACAAAACACAGTGACTAGCCAAGTGATCTTCAGCAAAAAGAACAAGCAGGAGGCATTACACTACCTATCATTAAAATATATTACAAAGCAACAGTGATGAAAACAGGATAGTATTGGCATAAGGACAGATCCAAAGGTAAGTGGAACAGAACAGAGATCCCAGAAGCAAACCCACACATCCACATCCATTGAGATCTTTGACAAAGGTGTTAAGAACATATATGCGGCTGGCGCCTGGCTCAATAGGCTAATCCTCTGCCTAGTGGCGCCGGCACACCAGGTTCTAGTCCCGGTCGGGGCACTGGATTCTGTCCCAGTTGCCCCTCTTAAAGGCCAGCTCTCTGCTATGGCCCGGAGGATGGCCCAAGTGCTTGGGCCGTGCACCCCATGGGAGACCAGGGGAAGCACCTGGCTCCTGCCTTTGGATCAACGCGGTGCGCCGGCTGCAGCTCGCTGGCCGCAGCGGCCATTAGAGGGTGAACCAACGGCAAAGGAAAACCTTTCTCTCTCTCTCTCTCTCTCTCTCTCTCTCTCACTGTCCATTCTACCTGTCCAAAAAAAAAAAAAAAATATGTTGCAAAAAGGATAGCCTTTTCCCCAGTCTTTTTCTGGGATATCTACAGGCAGAAGAATGAAACTAGATCTCTCTCACCATGTACAAAAAGAAACTAAAAAAATGGATTAAGGACCTAAATACAAGACCTAGAACTTTGAAACTAATGGAAGAAAGCATATAAAAAAAACTTCGGGACTTTGGAATGGGCAAGGATTTTCTAGATCTGACCCTAAAACCACAGGAAAAAAAGGAAAAATAGGCAAATGGAATTTCATCAAACTAATGAGCTTTTGCAAAGCAAAGGAAACAACCAACAGAGTGAAGAATGAACCTACAGAATGGAGAAAATATTTGCAAGTTATACAATTGAGATAGGTTTAATATTGAGAAGACAGAAGGAATTTAGACAATAGCCAAAAATCCATATATAATCCAATTTACAAATGTGTACATCTAAATCAACATTTCTCAATGGAAGACATAAAAATGACCAACAGGTACATGAAAAAAATGCTCTGCATCACTAATCTGGGGTTCTACTACAAAGTAGGATGGCTATAGATAGCGCTAATTACTATACATTTCTCTCTTTTAGAAAACCTAGAAGATGGGATTTAGGATGCTTTCACTACAAAGAAACACTGTGCTTTAAAGGATAAATATATTTACCCTGATTGGATATAAAGTATACATATAAGGAAACATTACATAGTACCACATAAATATGGACAGAAAAAATAAAACGAATGATTCAATGAAAATTCCAATTCTGGGGGATTCCTACCTTTGCTGGCATTTTCTAAAACCAATATATCTCAGTAGTAAAACATCCTCAGTTAGAAATATGGCCAATTTCTTCCCAGTTTAGGAAGCTTCCTTATCAGTTCCTTTTCTCTAGTGGCCCATTGCCTAGAGGAAAGGAGAGAAATTCTTACTGCACACCTATTTTAACAATATATAAGTATTAGTCATCTCCACTCTTCTAGAGAGGAAAATGATGCTCAGAAGAGTAAGTGGTATGACCAGGGTCAAAGAGCTACTAGGGGTGGCTGTTTGGTGTAGCAACTAGGACATCACTCATTGGAATGCCAGGTTTGAGTTCTAACTACTACACTTTTGACCCAGCTTCCAGCTAATGCACAGGATGAACAAGTGATGGCTCAAGTACTTGGGTCCCTGCCACTCACTTGGGAGACCTGGGTTGAGTTCCAGGTTCCTGATTTTGATCTGGCCCAGCCCTGGCTCTCGAGGGCATTTGGGGACTGAACCAGCCAACGGGAGATCCTTCTTCTTCCCATTTTTCTCTCTGTCTCACTGTCCTTCAAATATAAAGAAAATAACTAAATAAAAATTAAAGAGAAAAAAAAAAAACCAGTTAGGTTTCTTACCCAAGCTTAATTTAATTCACAGCCTTGTTTTCCATTGAATTACACTGCCTGTGTAGCACACGGAAGCATCCTACATTTTCTCTCTGTCATGTTCTTCGAGGAAAAACTTTGAATAGGGACACAGAAGTGGACAAAACCAAAGAGTGGTATTCTGAATTTAATTCCTCATGACATTTATTTTCAACAGGATTCACTTCATAATTCAGCCTTCAACCCTCTATGCTAATCTGTACCTTTTCCAATTAGGGTACGTAACTTGAACATGGCCTTGCTGTATCCTTCAGATCTAGGGCACTGATGATCAACCTGTTTCCTGTAGCAGCTTGTTGATGGGAGGGTTGATCCTTTCATCCATTGGTAGGAACTGGGTTAAGACTCTGAGTAAGCTATGATGCAAATGCATTTGGACTTTCAGGAAATCTAACTTTTTCTCTCACAGATAAACTATCTGGCCTTGGCTCCTACTTACACAGAGTTTTTTCAAGTCTAAAGACAAAAAGTACTCATCAGTATAATTATTGTCTGGCTGTGGACCCTCTGGTAACCATTACTAAAAATATACATTTTTCCAAGTTATGTTTCATTTAATCTATTACTTAAAGTTCTACTTGATTTATTGAGTCAGCCTTTCAACATGTGCTTGCCCAATGTATAGTTGATGCCTATCTTGTGTGAGACACTCTTTTGGGTACTGAGAATGTAAAGGGGAGGAGTCATAGGTCTTTGCTTCAAGCATAATTGATTCCTACAGAGAATGCCCATGTCTGCCTGCAGGACTTAGGGCAGTGTCCTCAGGGGAGGTTTAGGCTTTGATGGGGATTGGATAGATGTGAAAAATGAAATCAGACAGTGACAGAGAAAATGAAAAAAAATATACATATGGTCAAGGTATGATAAGAAGGGTTATAAAAACAACCAATTCTACAATCCAATAAGTTCTGCCCACACATCCTTACTCAGTGCCTTTTTAAAGAAAGAATTTTGTTTCTTGTAGAGGAAGCAAAAGGAATGTCTGAAAGCATTCAGGATCATAATTTTGCTGTAAGCATATTGGAACAGATTTTTCCTGTCATTATGTGGTCATTGGTGGGAAAGATCTCTGCATTTCAACTGCTCAGAGTCATCAGGCTGAGCAAAAAGAGGGTCTTTTAAAATCAAATGAGGCCACAATGCTTTTGACTGAGACAAATGGGATAATCTGATCACTGAGAATGGAATACAACTGTGATAAAGGGCCCTTCTGGTAATGGCAGTGCCTCTCCTGCCAATCCAAAGGCTCCTCTGGAGAGGAAGAAGTGCATGTCTTTGCAGCCCCTATGCATCTTTGTTTTGTGGAAAGAGCAGAAGATTTCAGATAGCTGAAGCTTGCATCAGAGTTTCAGGGAGGACTCTGATTTACATCTGGTGCATGGCTTATTTTAACGCTGTCTCATCTCAGGACTTAATCATCATGTCCTATTACCCAGGGAGCATCCAGCCTAAACTTCTCTTTGCAAATGAGGACAATGTGATGCATAAATAGTAAACAATGTGCCCACAGTTATACAGTTGATTAACACCAGGTCTCTAGTAATGCAGTACTGACCTTATTCTGCTTTTTTCAACATTAGTTGATTAGTTATTTCATCCACTGAAGGTTTACAGTATACTAAACATCTGGTTAGGCAATGGATTATCTTCAGTGGCGAGGCAGCATCTAGTTGTGGTTTCTACACACTGCTATTGGGTCTTTGGTTAAATTGCATAACTTCAAAGCCTCAGTTTTTTCGCCTGTAAAATGGAGATGATAATAGGACTGATTGCATTCATCAAGATTGAATAAGATAATGCATGTAGAGCTCAGCACAGCATTTGGCACACTTAATCCTGGGGTTGCTAAATTGAATCCTAGGCTCTTCTGCCAGAGCAAAGATTTTACTCTCTAGTTCTTATATCAGCTTGCCCTAAAGATGGTTATAAAGGTTTATTTCCTCCGAGTTCTTTTAGTCTAAGTCCCCTTAAATTTTTGATTGACAACTCTGGAGGGTTGGAGCTTTATCTCTCTTGCTGCCACCCCCTCCTCCCTTTTCCTCTAGGTCCCTGACAGCCTAATCTGGAGGGAATTCGGATGTGTTCTCATTAGAGCCTCAGTCTTGGGAGGGTGACTGCCAGAGGAACGACTGCGCATTTCCTGAATCCACACAGAGAGGAACTGGGGCTAGCTCCAGTATGATATATTATTCATCACTGAAACTAGTCGCGTTTGGGTTGGCTCAGGGTATCGGAGACTTGCCATGATCTCTGGCATTTTAAGAATGGGTTCCATAGAGCCTGGAGTTTTTCTTTTCTTTCTTACTTTTTTTTTTTTTTTAATCATAATAAGCAGCAGAGCACATCAGCTCTTTTGGCAGGAACCAAGGGGAGTGCAGTTCAGCACATTCTTGGCTGTGCATATCCCTAACAGCATAATAGAGTTTTCTTGGTTCCTTCTGAAGTTTGATCACCTCTAATGTGATAAGTCATCTATTGGGCAAAGTTTCTCACATGCCTGGGCACCCTGCTTCTCTGGACTCACTTTGCACCTAATTCTCTCCTCCAGTGATTGCATTGCCTACTTCTTTGTGCAACTAGCTGGAGGGAAAACACACCATTCATTTTGTATTAATGATGGCAGGGCATTCCCTGAGGGAAGCAGAAATTCAGTAGAGGTCTGGAACACATTTGCAAGACACTCTATCTGCATATTGCAGCTCTGGACATCAGTGTATTGTTCCTTAGCCCCTCAACCTCTAAGGCTCACTTAAATGGATACCTTTCTTAGCTTCTTTGCACATTTTGGCTTGAGAAATGAGCTCTTTTTAGTTTAGGTCTTTTAAGGTAATTTTGGAGGATGTTGTCTTGCTCCTTTTTTTTTTTGTCATTTGTAAAAATGAGGATGTTTGCTGTGGAGTGAAAAGAAATGATTGGAGAAAAACAGGAAAGGAAGTGATACTTATTGGGAACTTATATAAGGGTATATCCATTTGTCATTTAGCCTTGTTGACAACTGGCCCTTGGAAAAGTTAAGCTCTTGGCAAAATGACCATAAGAACTTTGCATATTCCTCTCCAGGTTTTTCTGCTTCCAAAGATCATGTAGTACAACAAAGTAATTTTGTCTTTTTATTACTTCTTCTCTAGACTCGGAATATTTTTTTTATGTCCAAATCAGTCTCCTTATAACACTTCAGTGTTCTTTA
Source organism: Lepus europaeus (assembly GCF_033115175.1). Taxonomy (NCBI): domain Eukaryota; kingdom Metazoa; phylum Chordata; class Mammalia; order Lagomorpha; family Leporidae; genus Lepus; species Lepus europaeus. Next base: position 30,608,901 of record NC_084844.1, on the reverse strand, counting down.
GACCTAAATATCAATCATCCTTTAGAACTTGAGGTATCAAAGGATATATTTTCCTTATATGCCTCGTCTTTTGAAATTTCTTCTGATTTGGTTATAGAAGTCTTAATACATAATGATGCTATTCTTATAACCTCTATTCCTGTATTTATGTTATCTTGAAATATAGCTAGAGTTTTCTTTCATCATATAGTTTTTATTCTGAAAACTACTTAACAGGTTCACAATTTAAAGGTGTTTATCTCTTATTACTTATTTAATTCATAGAGCTGGTGATAAATTCATCTATAAGTTGTAAGGGATGTAGACAAATTCTTGCACAACAATAGAAAAGCCTCTATTTAATGGAGAATGTATGGGATGAGGTGGGCTTAGATAATTTTTAGTGTCCACTTCAGATCCAGTATCCTATTGTGTACTATCACCTTCTGGATAAAGTCTAGTTTGCTTTGTACTCTGAATCCTCCATGAATAGATCCTGGGCCCCAGCTATGAACAGCCACTTGTGGGTCTCCCACTCACTGGGCTTATACCCCTGTGCCCTTAAGCATGCTGTTCCCTCTGGTCAGCCAACCTTTGCATTTTTCTGCAGACTGTCAATTCCTATAGGGTTCAGATCAAGCCTTAATTCCTTAAAGAACCTCTCTGCCCTGAGTGGCTGACCTAGGTCTGTCTCTGTGATCCCAGAACACACAATATATGCTTTCCATAGCAAAGCACCTAGTTGTCAAACGTCATTGTCCAGTTCTTGCATGTCTTTTTCCACTTCCGTCTCTGACTACAAAGACCTTGAAAGTAGGGAAGAGTTAATACTATGGGAAATTGTTCATGCCATAATGTTATTCATTTCATTTCTTATTTTGGAATAATTTAATACAAAATTTCCCATATATCTTTCATTGAGATTCCTCAGTTGCTAACATATTACAACGTCATTTTTGTTCTGTTGCTCCTATTCATAAGTACATATGAAACACACACATACCCTACACTTTTCTGAACGATTGGAGAGCAAATTGAAGACATAACACTCCATGACTTTGTAATATTTCAGTGCAAATTTTTTAACAACAAAGTCATTCTTTTAAGTGACTGATTTTCATATAAACACAGAGATCATAGCATGCAGTCATTATTTATCAAAGGCTAATGTTACTTGGTTACTTTTACCTCTTTATGAACAGTGCAAGGACTCTGCCCTCCTTTTGAGCTATACTCTGTTGCTGCCTATCAATAAGTTTACATATTCTATGAGACATAATCATCATTGCTTGTTGTAGTCAATAGTCATTCAACTCTCATCACATATGTATTCCCTTTATTGAGGTTTATTTTTCTTTCACTTCTCGGTTTCCACATGGAATATCTTCTCTTTTTAAAAGACATCCTTGAATATGAGTCTTTTGTATTCTTTGAACTTTTGCCTGAATATATTTTTATTTTGCCATCATTTCTGAAGGCTATTATTTCTGGACATAGAATTGTAAATTGGCAAGTAATTTTTGTTGGCAGTACTTCATAGAAATAATTCTACTTTTTCTTTCATTATTTATGTTGAGATAGTACCAGTATCTTTTTTTCCCCCTATCTTTTAAAAAATATTTTCTTTCTGTTTTTGGTTAATAGTGATTCTATTAAGATGTGTCTGGGAGGCCGGCACTGCGGCTCAATAGGCTAATCCTCCGCCTGTGGCACCGGCACACCAGGTTCTAGTCCCGGTCGGGGCGCCGGATTCTGTCCCAGTTGCCCCTCTTCCAGTCCAGCTCTCTGCTGTGGCACAGGAGTGCAGTGGAGGATGGCCCAAGTGCTTGGGTCCTGCACCCGCATGGGAGACCAGGAGAAGCACCTGGCTCCTGCCTTTGGATCAGTGTGGTATGCCGGCCGCAGCGGCCATTGGAGGGTGAACCAATGGTAAAGGAAGACCTTTCTCTCTGTCTCTCTCACTGTCCACTCTGCCTGTCCAAAAAAAAAAAAAAAAAAAAAAAAAAAAAGAGAAGAAAAGAAAAAGAAAGAAAGAAAGACAGAGAGGGGCTGGAACTGTGGCAAAGTAGGTTAATCCTCTACCTGTGGCACTGGCATCCCAAATGAGTGCTGGTTCTAGTCTCAGCTGCTCCTCTTCTGATCCAGCTCTCTGCTGTGGCCTGGGAAACCAGTGGAGGATGGTCTAAGCACTTGGGCCCATGCACCCACATGGGAGACCTGGATCCTGGCATTGGATCAGCCCAAATAAAATCTTGAAAAAAAGAAAGAGAGAGAGAGAGAAAGGAAGGAAGGAAGAGAAGGATAGAGATAGAAAGAGACATATATCTGCCATTGGTTGGTTCACTCAACCAGGCCTGGGCCTGAATGAAGCTCGGAGCTGGGAACTCCACCCCAATCTCTCACATGGCTGGCAGGGACCCAACTAATTGAATTATCTCCTGCTGACTCCCTGGGTACACATTAGCTGGAAGCTGGAATAGGGGGTGCAGCCAGGACTTGATCCCAGACACGCTGATATGGGATGTGGGCATCCCAAGTGGTGTCCTAGCAGCTACACCAAATTCTCACCCCTATATAATTTTCTTTGAAATGAAATTTTCCTCTCTGTGTGCTGCCCACGGAAGGGGATTCATTGCCTCACAGCTTAGGCTGTGAGTTTAAGATGAAAATAAGACTTTCCGGGGCCTGGGCAAGATGGTGGCAAAAAGAATTGTGAAATTACTCTTAATGCAATGTGAACTTTGAGTAGGAAAAATTCAGGACCACTTTTCTAATTTCTGATTATATCATAGAAATGTTTGTTTTCTCCTATAACAGAATACAATTTAATTTCAAGTTTTATTAAACATTTTTTTCCTATCTTGCAATGATTTCTTACAATTTTATTTTGCCTTGGCATCCATTTTGATTGTCTAGTGAGCTTTCTCATATCAGAAGGGTTGTCAGTCTTAACAGTTTCTAGTTCTACGTTTTCTTCCAGTTCCTCGGTGTGGTCAGTCCAGGAATTTGCCTCATACAACTTCCTGGTTACCACCTTCCTAAGGGACAGCTACATACAGCCTACTTGACTAGCGCTGCTGACCCTCACATCCCGTGTGGACTGTGCCGATGTGCCATAGTGCTTCTTAGTCAGTGTAACTTCCGGGAACTTAGTCAGTGTAACTTCCCACTTGCTTTAACTTCCTGTTGGTATAATGTGAGGATCCAACAAAGCCAGTGACACTCTTTCTCCTTTCTCTGACTTCCATGTGTTCATGACCTCCAAGCATGCTATGTAACCTCACAACCTGTAAGTAGTAACATCTCTATTTCCATCTCGTGTCTCTCCTAATTGTTGGCAGGGGTACTTGCCACCTTAAAGACCTTAAATTGAAACATATCTAGGATTACAATTGCATTCTAAGAAGATTGGCTATTGGTGACAAAAGTTTTTAAAAATTTCTGAGCATCTTCATCATTGTAGATACAAAAAAGGGGAGCAAAACTAAATAACTCTGCAAAATAGAATTTGGGAGTACTCTGTGGCAATCATATTTTAAAGAGGAAGAGAGAAAACAAGGAGAGGATTAAGAAACATAGCTACAAATATGATAGGTAGAAGTACATGATGAACTTAGTAGTGTGACACCCATGCCTCCACCTCCACCTACTTTAGTAAACTTGAATATACTCAACTTTTATAAAGAAAGAAAAACAGTGGATTGTTTTGCATCAGTTGGTATGATGTGAGAAGGAGATTTGGAATGGGAATGTAGAAAAAAGAATTGGACTTCTATAGGCTAAACTGAGCAGGTGGTAGCCTCCATGACCACTGGGTTATAGTTGAAATGTGTCTCCTCCTGTTTAGTCTTTTTATGGGAAACTCCTCTCATTGCAAACCAGAGCCATGTCTAAGATGAGGGTGGTTCTCTTTCCCCACTATATTATTATTCCCATACTGGTAATAATGAGGTATAACAGAAAGCATAGTAGCCTAGGAATTCAGGATCCTAGCTTCCAATTCTGATTGTTACTCAAATTGGTGTAGAGTTGGTTGCCTTACCTATAGAGTGTCCATTTCTTCATCTCTAATATGTAGCTACAGTTGATTACTGAGGATTCCTTGGTTCAGATGAAATTTGAAATGGAAGAAAGCATAGATACAGCAGGTAAAATTAAAAAAAAAAATGTGGAGCCGTGGTCAGGTGCTGAAACCTCACCCAAACCTACTTCCTCAGGCTAAAAACCCCAAGGAGGCTCAGTAGAATATGGTTTTATCAGTGAAGTTGATCATTCCTACAGTTGTCTCAGTTATAGCTATCTCCTTAGTCAGAAAAGAATTGATACCATCTTTCAGTCATCCCCAAAGAGTGACTATTTAGGGAATGATTACTTTTCTCCTTTTTCAAGGTAGAGATTGGATACTTGGAAAGAAACTCACATTTATGGAAGTCTTATTAAATACAGGACATACAGCTAGACTCCGTAACAGCTCTGCTAAGTTGGCATTATGCCCAGCAGACAGGATATCTGAAGCTCAAAAATGAGTATGTGGCCCAAGCTAACAAGGCTAGGACATGACAGGTCTGATTTCAAAATAGCTGTTTTTGACTCCACCATCAGATATGGTGGTGACAGTAGAAAGTGAGCAACTTAGTAACTGATACAGGTTTGAGTCAAGGAAAATAACATAGCACATTTTGTGGTATGGATATACAAGTATACATTTATTTTGATACATGATAGTCTAGCGTAATACCTACAGCCTAAGTCTTTTAGTTCATGGTCTAAGCCTAGTCTGGAGGGCTTGCAAGATTTTATTTTTTGCTTTTTTTAGTACTTTGTGGATCAGTATCTATGAATAAATAACTTCCCATGAAGTAAATGTACAGGGTATTGGAAAATATCCTACTGGAAGAAAAATAACATATTCAGCCTTGATTTCATTGGCATTGTTTTGATGACTGGTTTAGTCTGGAGTCAGTATGGAAAAAGATAGACAGACATACAGTGTCAGGCCTATAGTAATAAAAATGGCAACGATATTGCATCATTTAGTACAATGATTAACTTTGTGTGTCAGCTTGACTGAGCCACAGAGTCCCAGATATTTCATAAAACATTTCTGGGTGTGTCTGTGAGAGTGTTTTCTAGACAAGATAAACACTCTAATTGGTAGAGCAAATCAGACTGTTCTCTCCAGTGTGGACGGTCTCATGCAATGCATTGAAAATCTACATAGAATAAAAGATCTAGAGGCTGGTGCCATGGCTCAACAGGCTAATCCTCTGCCCAGCGGCACCGGCACACCGGGTTCTAATCCCAGTCGGGGCGCCGGATTCTGTCCCAGTTGCCCCTCTTCCAGTCCAGCTCTCTGCTATGGCCCGGGAGTGCAGTGGAGGATGGCCCAAGTGCTTGGGCCCTGCACCCGCATGGGAGACCAGGAGAAGCACCTGGCTCCTGCCTTCAGATCAGTGCAGTGCGCTGGCTGCAGCACAACAGCCGCGGCGGCCATTGGAGGGTGAACCAACGGCAAAAGGAAGACCTTTCTCTCTGTCTCTCTCTCTCTCACTGTCCACTCTGCCTGTCAAAAAATTTTTTAAAAAATTTAAAAAAAAGATCTAGAAAGAAATGTTTCTCTCTCTGCTTGACCATTTTTGGACTGGGGCATTGGTTTGGAATGTGGCTCCCCTTGTTCTTGAGCCTCCAGAATTGCACTGTAACTCTATCGCCAACTCTCCTCGTGTCTACAGCTTGCTGATGGCAGACCATGGGATATTTTTTGGTCTCTATAATCATGTAAGCCAATTAATTATGATAAAGCTCTTTATATATATATATATATAATACAACATCCACATAATATGTAAATATATATCTCCTGTTGGGTCTTCAGAAAATTCTGACAGTGATTATTGTATAGTGGACACTGAAACACAAAGTGCCACAGATAATTTATTGAATGTAATTCCCAATTTTATGAATGACATACTCTTGTTAGAGATGTATTCTGAAGATGAGACTAAGAGCAGTTAAGTAAGTTTGTCAAGGTCAGATAGCTTGAGTGGGGGACACTCATGTAGTTATAAGTCATGTGATGTTGTGTAGGTCAGTGAATTTACCTGAATTTATGTGTTAAATGGGGATGATAATGCCTACTACGAAGGATTATCAGGATTAAATGGAATGATAAGTGTAAAGTATCTGGAACAGGGTGGGATGTAAGATAGAGCCACAGAAACATTAGCTTTTGCTACTCTATTTCTTATTTGTGTTAACAAAATTCATAAGCTTTAGAGCTTATGGAGTAGATCTAATTCCTCCAACATAATATATCATTAACATCTGAATTTGGTAATTTGTTCATCTCCATTAAGCTCCAATGATATTTTATGACATCCTAGGGAAAATTATGATTACTGTGACATTTAAAATCCTGTACAATTCAGGGAGAGGGAGGAGGCACACTCTTGAAAACATGAGGAAATCCTGGGTAGATGTTGTTAGATGACTTCAGGTTACTGTACTTTGGGGAGCTGAACAGCTGCAAAGGTCACAGGAGGTGCTTTGTTTCCCAAAAGGTGTTTGGTATTTGCTTTCACCCAAGCATGTTTCTTCTGCTCTGATAACTATTGTCATCTTCCATTACGATAAAAGATGTCAGAGGGATTTTTACAGGCATATGGCGTTAATTTAGTTTTCCCCTTTGTGGTCATAAGAGAGTTTGCAAAAATGAAAACAAAACACAACAAAGCCCTACTCAGTCATTCATCAATTCCCATTTACTGGATGGTGATCATGTGCCACATAGCTGAAAGGCTAGGCTCTCCATTTCAACAGCAAGAGGATAAACACATTCCATTTACCATGCAAGCTTCGGTGGTCCTCATTCTCTGTTTTCTTTCCAGCCTTTGGAAAACTGGTCAGAACACTACGCAGATTTCTTTGAAACATATAACAATACCAGCCACATTTTCTTTTTATCACAGCATTAATTGCAATTATGATTGTCTTTCATAGTTGCCAGAGCCTGTTTATGTCAACCTACTGTTTGCAACAATTCACTGAGGTATCTGATGATTCTTGAACAGGTGAGAGGACTGAGGCACATGAAGACTGAGACACTTGGCTAGAGCGTCACAACCAGAAAAGAGGCCAGTCTCTGAAAACTCCCTCCACTCTTGTTCCTTGCCCAGCTATACTCCACACCTGGAAGAGCTTTCAAAATATCTTATTATGCTGGCGCCGTGGCTCACTTGGTTAATCCTCCACCTGTGACGCTGGCATCCCATATGGACACCGGGTTCTAGTCCCGGTTGCTCCTCTTCTAGTCCAGCTCTCTGCTGTGGCCTGGGAAGGCAGTGGAGGATGGCCCAAGTGCTTGGGCCCTGCACCCACATGGGAGACCAGGAGGAAACACCTGGCTCCTGGCTTCGGATCGGTGCAGTGCTGGCCATAGTAGCCATTTGGGGGGTGAACCAACGGAAGGAAGACTTTTTTCTCTGTCTTTCTCTCTCACTGTCTAACTCTGCCTGTCTAATAAAAAAAAAAAAATCTTAGCCATTACCCGTTGTCTCAGTCAGGGTTCTCCCAAGAAACAGAACTAATTTGACGTCCATGTTCATGCTCATGTCTATCTCTAGACACGTACGGACAGATAAGAGGGAATTTATCATGGGAATTGGTTCATGTGATTAGAGAGACTAGCAACTACCAAGATAGTGCTGTCTTCAAGGTGGAGAACCAGGAAAGTAGTGGTGTAATTCAGTGCCAATCCAAAACTCTGAAGAACAAAGGAGTCAACGATATCACTCAGTTCAAGGACAAAGGCCTGATAACCAAGGTAGGGATGGAAGTGGTGCAGGTGTAAGACTTGGTCTGAGACCAAAGGCTTGAATACCAGGAGCGCTGATATCTGAGGGCAAAAGATTGATGTCCTACTTCCAGAAAAAAGAATTCTCCCTTCCTCCACCTCTGGTTGATTGGGGTCTTCTGTGGATTTGATGATGCCCACTCACTCGAGTGACAGTGGATCTTCTTTATTCAGACTACTGATTCAAATTCTAATTTTTTCAGAAACACCCCCACAGACACCACCAGAAATAGTTTTTCCAGTTATCTGGGTATCCCTCAACACAGTAAAATTCCCACACAAAAGTAACTGATCACACTGCTTAAGATCTTTCAGTGTCTCATCTTTATTCTTAGTTTAATGTCCCAGCTTCTTAGCATTACTTACAAGGTCTTTTGAGAACAGACCCTTGCTCAGTTCTTTAGATTTATTTTAGGCCATTTCCACTATTCCCATGTCATTGCCTACCCTAAAGAATGGCTCCAGTTATACTGAGCCCCAAGGTATCACCTAGCCGTTACTCAGGAAGCTCTTTCAGCCATCCACTCCCTCACATGCCTGGCTAATACTTACTAACCACATTTCTGTTTAGGTGTAACTTCCTCCCAGAAGCCCTGCTGACCTCTCATTTCTGGGTTAGATGCCTTCGGTGCACACATCTTATCACACCTTCTTCCCCATCTCTGCTTGGTCCACCTACTTGTTTGCCTCTCCTGCTGTGCCCTAAGCTCTGTGAGGATAAGAGCCATGTGTATCACATACACGGGCAGCACCTGTGCCTCAAGAAGGCCAGCAGTAATTACCCATCAAGGAATGAATGGTCTGCTTACTCATTCGATTCATCTATCTCAGAGAGCACCTCTCCTCTCAGACCTGAATCGGGAGTCACTGGATTACTCCTGTGCTGGCCATCCCTCATCCCGTCCTGCAGGTCCCACTGTGGTCTCTCTCTGCCTCAAGAAGAAGCACAGCCCACTGCACTGCCTATACTTGGTTCTTCTGCTGGTTTGTTTTTGATCTGGCTTTCTTCCTGCAAAGGGAAGCATCCCTAGGAGAGAAAGGAGGGGAAGAGAAGGGAGGCAGGCAGTGGAGGAGTGTGCCTTCTCTTTCTGTCCCTTCTTGCTTTGAGATTATGTTCTGATAAGCACTACAGCTCTGGCTGGTTCCGTCTCATCTGCTATCCAGTTCTCAGTGACCTCCACTGACATTCTGTTTTCCTTGTCCCTCAACCCTAAAAGCAGAAATGTTTTCTAAGTACTGCTAGTTTCTTGCTACTTCACCATCTCTTGCTTGTTCCCTGAACCTTCATGTTATCTATGAGTAGCTCTAACAGACCATCTGGGATGGATTCTATTTCCTGTGAGATTTCTGGATAATCAGTTACTTGGTGAAGATAAGATTATGATTTTCAAATTCTCAGGGATGGTTTCCGTTAACTTTAGATTTTCTTAAGGTAATGCTCAAGACAGTCCCAGATTCCTGCCTTATTATATAGACTCAGACAAGAATTTCTAGCAGGCCTTCAATAAAACTTACAATATTTAATTTTCAGCATTTCTGCTATAAGCATCAGCAGGTGGTTCTTGATCTCAGAAATCATGCTTTTTCAAGGAGATTTGGTATCTACATACCACATAATTCAGTGGTATGGGAAATCTCTCCCATACTTAGACCAACTTCTGCCGTGTTCTCAAAATTATGTCTCTTGACTCCTGTAATTTTTCTCCCATGAAGACCATACCTACATTCAGGCAATGCTTGTAGGAATGTATGGCCAAAGTAAAAGCAGTTGTAGATGCCATGTTTAGGCAGTGTTCCCTTTAAGATCCTGTACTAGTATAAATAGCTTTTAAAAATAAAGTTATATTCTCTAAGGCAATATAGGAAAGGACTAAATTGTGATTTGTAGATGTATGCAGTCTACTATAACCAGTAGAAGGCAGAGCTATTTTTAGATATGAAACACCCTAGTTTAGAAACTAAAATTGAATCACTCTGTGGTCTAGACCAGCCTAAACAGAATCCAAGGTGTAAGGAAAGTATATATATACAACTGGTATATAACTGAAATGTGGAAAACTGGAGACAAAAAAATATCTGAAAATCATATAATGAACAAAGGACATGTACCCAGAATAAAGAGCTCTTAAAACTCAGCAGCAGGGGCAAGCATGGGGCCTAACAGTTAAGACACTGATTACGGTGCCCACATCCTGCATCAGAGTGCCTGGCTTTGAAGTCCATATCCAGCTCTTGACTCACACCCTGGAAGGCAGTGATGATGGCTCAAGTGGTTCAGTTCTTGCTACCCATGTAGGAGTCCTGGAATAATTTCCTGGCTTGCATTTTCGGCTAGGCCATTGTGGGCATTTGGAGAGTCAGCCAGTGATGGGAGTATTCTTGCTTGTGCTCTCCCTGCCCCACCCCCCAAAAAATGTTTCAAAAACAAAACACAAAAATCAGCAGCCAGAAAACAAACAAGCCAGTTTAAAAAAATAGGCAAAAGATTTGAACATACTTGTCATGGAAAAGGACACACAAGTGAAAAGATGTTCAATATGTTAAGCTAAACAGGAAATGAAAATTTAAAACCATGGCAAAATACCACTATCTACCCATGAGAATGGCACATGTGACAAATACTGAAAACACCAAGTGTTCTCAAGGACATGGAGCAAGTAGAACTCTCACACAGTGCTGAAGGGAATGTAAGATAGCATAGCCATTCATGAAAACAGCTTGGAAGCCTCTTGAAAAGATGGGTAGACACAATAATGGCCTCACCAAGATGACCATATTCCAATCCCCAAAACCTTCATCTTCAAGGGATGGTGCAGTAGGGGCTCTGCAATGATGGAATCACTCTGAGTTATCAGGATGGGTGCAGTCTCAGCACGTGTGCCATTTAAAGCAGTCTTTCCAGTTGGGGCCAGAGAGTAGTGACAACTGAAGGAGGGTCAGATGGGAAAGGGTTAGAGAGAAATGCGATGTGAAAGGATCTGATGGGTAATTCTGGTTCTGAAGGTGGAGGAAAGGGGCCATGAGTCAGGCTATGTACCAAGAGGAACTCTTAATGATAATAATCAGAATGAATTCTTTCTGAAAGCTTCCAGGAAGGAATACTTGATAACTAGGATTTAGCCAAGGAAGTTCTATATTGGATTTCTGATATACAGAACTCTAAAAGACAATGAATCTATACTGTTTAAGTCACTAAGTTTGTGATAATTTGTAATGCCATTAGAAGAAAACTAATTAGCACATAATCAAGCAATTCTACTTTTACGTGTTTTACCTAGAGAAACAAACACATATGGTCACACCAAAACAAATACCTGGAGGCTTACAGAAGCTCTTTATATAATTACCAAAAACTGGAAACCACCTAAATAATATTGATTGAGGTGGTATATCCATATAATGAACTTCCACTCAGTTCAATATAAACAAAGGGTTGGTACACACCACTATCTTGCAGAATATCAAAGGTAGTATGTGGAGTGAAAGAAGCCAGGTACAGGTCAAATGCTATATGATTATTTATATGATGTTCTCATAAAGACAAAGCCATAGTTATGGAGGACAGAGAAGTAATTACCAGGAGTTGAGGTGGGAGAGAGTAAGTCTATAAAAGGATAAAAGTGCCGGCATCCCACATGGGCGCCAGTTCAACTCCTGACAGCTCTACTTCCAATCCAACTCCCTACTAACTCACCTGGGAAAGCTGTGCAAGATGGCCCAAGTGCTTGGGCCCCTGCACCCACGTGGGAGACCCGAATGAAGCTCCTGGCTTCAACCTAGCCTAGCCCTGGCTGTAGCATCCACCTGAGAAGTGAACCACTGGATGGAAAATTTCTCTCTCTCTCTCTGCTTCATTCTCTTCTTCTCTGTAACTCAGCCTTTCAAATAAATAATCTTTTTCCTTTTTTTAAATAAAGATAGCAGAAGGGACATTTTGGGGGATAACGTTGTTCTATATCTTGATTATGGTGGTAGTCAAATGTATCTAAGTGTTAAAAAAAAAAACAAACTCACAGAACTGTACACCCTTGGGGCTGACATTGTGGTGTAGCACGTAAAGCTGCTGCCTTCAATGCCAGCATCCCATATGGCAGTGGTTCATGTCCTGGTTGCTCCACTTCCTATCCAGCTCTCTGATAATGGCCTGGGAAAAGCAGCAGAGAATGGCCCAAGTACTTTGGCCCCTGCCACCATGTGGGAGATATGGCTGAAGCTCCTGGTACCTGGCTGGGGAATTTCCATGTGGGGAGTGAACCAGCAGATGGAAGATCTCTCTCTTTGTCTCTCCCTCTCTCTCTGTAACTGTTTCAAATAAATGCATAAATCTTTAGATAAATACAAAAAGAACTGTATACTCTCCCTCCAAATCAGTCTTTCTGTATGATAATTTAAAATACAATAAATCAAAAACTATAAGAACCCAACAAAATGAAACAAGCCTCGATGGTGGCATAACTTTTCTTTCTCCCCATCTGTGTAAGAGTGAAAGGAGTTCCACAGAGGTTCTGGAGACGTCTCCAAGTCTTATCCTCTTCCTGTGAAAGGACGGGTTGTCTGGACAAGCTCTGTAGTGTCCACAGCAGAGAACTGAGACTCAGATCAGTCCCTTGCTATGGGATCAGGGATATCACTTGTCCTAGCCTGCCTAGACTGAGAGAGTCCTCAGGATGTGAAACCTCCAGTTTTAAAACCAGGAAAGTGGGAGGCTGGCGCTGAGGCATGGTAGGTTAAGCCTCTACCTGCAGCACCAGCATCCCATGTGGGCACCAGTTCAAGTCCTGGCTGCTCCACTTTCGATCCAGCTCCCTGCTGATGGCCTGGGAAAGCAGTGGAAGATGGCCCAAGTACTTGGGCTCTGGTACCCATTTGGGAGATCCAGAAGAAGCTCCTGGCTCCTGGCTTTGGATTGGCCCAGCTCTGGCCTTTGAGGCCATTTGGGGAGCGAGCCAGCAGACAGAGGATCTGTTTCTTTCCCTCTCTCTCTGTCTGTAACTCTTTCAAATAAATAAATAAATCTATAAAAAAAAAAAAAACCAAAAAACAGGAAAGTGGGTAATTCTACTGTGTCTTGGGAAAGTTACCAAACTTATTTGATTCCTAGTTTTCTCACATCCAATGGATGCTTGCCCTGTCTCACTAGGTTATCATGAAATGCTACCTATATAAGCTGATAGCATTATTACTTAAATTTAAAAATTACTGGACTTAGTCCTGATAGGAGATAAATTGTGAATTGTGTTAAACAATTACAAGGGTTGGAGAATGGAGCGGAGGATAGATAGGTGACCTTAGTAAATTAACAAGCTACAAACTATGAGAAAAAAAACAGTGTTTAACATTCTTGAATGCATGTTAAAATCTTAACTCCATTATGATCCTCTAGGTGCCACTACAATCCTGCTTACAGTTTCAAACAATCCAAAAACAATAATTATTTCTGTTATGGACTGCCCTCTTATCTTAAAGCTTTCTTTAGGCAATCCTGCCACTCTTATTTAAAGCCAATGTAGTTTCAATGTAAACAACTTAGGCCTTTCTCCCCCAATTTTTGTTATTAAAAAAAATGCTCTTAGCTCTGGTTGGGAGTAGGGAGCATTTTTCCAACTGCTACCTAGGGATGGCTGCTGATGGCTATGGGAATTTATTCCAGGACTAGTTATTTATTTTTGACTAGCTTCTGTAACAGCTCAATAAACCCTTGATTCCAGAGAACTCATGGTTTCTGGTTTTGGCTTCATAGGGGTGGTCTTAAAATCTGGACAAAGGAGAAATTCTGTCAAAAGACACTGTGCAGTTGGTATCTGTGTATGTGTATGTATCTGATCGCAACTACTGTTGAGGTTGCAGTTTCACTTTGGGGACTATAATAATGTATGCACCCAAGATTTTAGTCACCTGCTGCCTGGGAAGTTTTCATTACTTGGCTCTCAGGACAGACGAAGGCAGTGATTCTCAGTACACCCTGAAATCATCTGGGATCTTCAAAACACAGGGTCTATTTCAACAGATTCAGAGTTATTGGGTCTGGATTGGGCTAGGCTTTGTGAATTTTAAGACCTTTTCAGGTGATTTTCATGTGCAATCAAACATAAGGCCTTAGTCATGACCAAAATGGGCCAGCACCTTAGAGATGGTGACACTTAGAGGCTTTTCTTACCACTACCACAGACTAGACAAATGGTACCTACATGTGAGTGAACTCATTCCGTAAGTCCTAGCTATGCCTCTAAGCGAGCTGAATTCTGATCTCAACAGGACAAGAACTTACACCTACACAGAATGAGCAATGGTGATATCAATCACTCACGGTAATTAATACTACGTTTATTACTGTTTTATTTAAAGGGGAGCCATTCTGGATTGGAAGTATATAAACTTGCTGTGACTGCTGCAATGAAGTCCTACTACCTGAGTGGCTTAAACAGAAATTCATTGTCTTGCAGCTCTGGAGTCAGAAGTCTAAGATCAAGGTGCTGGTGGGGCCTTGCTCCCTCTGAGGGATCTAGGGAAGGTTCCATGGCAGGCCTCTATCCCAACTTCTGGTAGTTCTTGCTTTGCGGCCATGTAACTGCAATCTTAAGATTTTGACACTGGGGCTGGCGCTGTGGCATAGTGAGTTAAGTCTCTGCCTACAGTGCTGGCATCCCATATGGGCATCTGTTCAAGTCCTGGCTACTCCATTTCCAATTCAGCTCCCGTCTAATGTGCCTGAGAAAGAGAGGAAGATGGCCCAAGTCCTTGGGCCCCTGCACCCATGTAGGAGACCCGGAAGAAGCTACTGGCTCCTGGCTCCAGATCCATTCAGCTCCGGCCGTTGCAGCCATTTGAGGAGTGAACCAGTGGATAGATCTCTCTCTTTCTGACTTTCCCTCTCCCTCTCTCTGTAACTCTGCCTTTCAAATAAATAAATAAATCTTAAAAAAAAAAAAAAGACTCTGACCCATGAATTTTGAGGGGACACAATAGAACCCATAACATGAGAAAAGTCACAATTTATATGTAGATGGAAGCAAGTACATTAGTTACCCAGATAAACTCTGAAACCCATGGCAGGATAGGGTCAGAAGGCACCTGGCTTGGTGTCCACTAGGGAGGCATTCCCTGGTCAGCAAGGGAAATGCACATGAGGTTTAATTCACAGGTCATTTCTTGTTGATAAATGACCGTTCTTGCTTAAATTTCATGAGTAAAAAAATACCCTTCAGCAAAATAATTTTTAAAGGAGTTAGTGAATTCCCCCTCAATGGGAGTGTCCAAGTAAAACCTTGTGTCAGTTTTTATCTGAAAATTCATTGGACTAGAAGGATTGAGAACTTTATATTGAGTCCAGGACTTTATGCTTTCTAAAACACATTTTCCAGAGATACAGCTAGTATTTCAGAGGCAGAGTCCTGCACCAGGCACTGTGGCCAAAGGAAGAGTACTTCAGATCTGGCTCTAGGTAGAAAACATGTAAAAACATCAACTCTGTTAAAATTCCTCACTATTTTTATGGCACAAATGTTTTTGACGGAGAGAACAGAGGCCCAGGATCTTTGGGGCTGGCAAGCTCAGGAGACCTGCAGGACTGCTCAACCAGTGATACTGCTCTGGGATATTTAAACAGACACTCGTAACAGCAGCATAGGCCTTGTCCTGCTGTCAAACCTGGCCCTCTCCAGGCAATGAAAACTGAAACATCACATCTGTCATTAATCTAGCATTTCTAACAAGAAAAATAAAATCCTAAATAAGCATCAAGCACAGTGAATTTGACCACACAGTGGTAAAGACACTAAATGGAAATATGGCTTTTTTGTTTCTACAATAAGCAATTTAATTATTGAGAATACGGATCAGGCCTCATTCGTAGCCACAGCTCAGTCACACATCTTTGTGTTCCTATCACATTGCAGATTCTCACAAGGTTATATATTCTGTTTATTTTTTTTATTTTTTTTTATTTATTTTTTTATTTGACAGGTAGAGTTATAGACAGTGAGAGAGAGAGACAGAGAGAAAGGTCTTCCTTCCATTGGTTCACTCCCCAAATGGCCGGAACTGCGCTGATCTGAAGCCAGGAGCCAGGTGCTTCTCCCAATCTTCCATGCTGGTGCAGGGGCCCAAAATTGGGCCAGCCTCCACTGCCTTCCCGGGCCAAAGCAGAAAGCTGGACTGGAAGAGGAGCAACCAGGACTAGAGCCCAGCACCCATGTGGGATGCTGGCACTGCAGGAGGAGGATGCACCATGGTGCTTGCCCCTATATTGTGTTTTAAAGCAAAATCCTTAAGGAAAAATAAAATATCTTCAAATCAGATGTACTTTTTTCTACACATATATAATATTATTAACATTTGTTCTCATTTTTAAAAACATGCTCACTTGGGGCCAGTGCTGTGGCTTAGTGGGTGAAGCCGCTGCCTGCAGTGCCGGCATCCCATATGGGTGCCGGTTCAAGTCCTGGTTGCTCCACTTCTGATCCAGCTCTCAGCTATGGCCTGAGAAAGCAGTGGAGGATGGCCCAAGTCCTTGGGTCCCTGAACCTGTGGGGGAGATCCGGAGGAAGCTCCTGACTCCTGGCTTCAGATTGGCGCAGCTCCAGCCATTGTGGCCAGTTGGGGAGTGAACCAGCGGAGGGAAGATCTCTCTCTCTCTCTTCTCTCTGCATCTCCTCTCTCTGTGTAACTCTGACTTTCGAATAAATAAATAAATAAATAAATCTATTAAAAAAACATGCTCACTTAGGCCAGTGCCGTGGCTCACTAGGCTAATCCTCCGCCTTGCGGCGCCGGCACACCAGGTTCTAGTCCCGGTTGGGGCACCGATCCTGTCCCGGTTGCCCCTCTTCCAGGCCAGCTCTCTGCTGTGGCCAGGGAGTGCAGTGGAGGATGGCCCAAGTGCTTGCGCCCTGCACCCTATGGGAGACCAGGATAAGCACCTGGCTCCTGCCATCAGATCAGCGCGGTGTGCCAGCTGCAGCGCGCCTACCGCGGCGGCCATTGGAGGGTGAACCAACGGCAAAAGGAAGACCTTTCTCTCTGTCTCTCTCTCTCTCACTGTCCACTCTGCCTGTCAAAAAACAAAAACAAACAAAACAAACAAACAAACAAAAAAAAAAAACCATGCTCACTGTGGGGAATCTGAAAAATGTAGAAGAATACAGTGAATAAAATAAATGCCACTAATATCATGTAATACTTTCTCCAGTCATACTGCATACAAACTTGCTACCTGTTACTTCTATATAATGTGTTTTTAAAAAGACTTATTAATTTTATTGGGAAGTCAAAGTTACACACACACACACACACACTGAGATAGAATTTATTTATTATTTTTTATTTTTATTTATTTATTTATTTATTTTTTATTCTTTTGACAGGCAGAGTGGACAGTGAGAGAGAGAGAGACAGAGAGAAAGGTCTTCCTTTTGCCGTTGGTTCACCCTCCAATGGCTGCCGCGGCTGGTGTGCTGCGGCCAGCGCACAGTGCTAATCCGATGGCAGGAGCCAGGTGCTTATCCTGGTCTCCCATGCGGGTGCAGGGCCCAAGCACTTGGGCCATCCTCCACTGCACTCCCTGACCACAGCAGAGAGCTGGCCTGGAAGAGGGGCAACCGGGACAGAATCCAGCGCCTCGACCAGGACTAGAACCCGGGGTGCTGGCGCTGCAAAGCGGAGGATTAGCCTAGTGAGCCGTGGCGCCGGCCGAGAGAGAGAATTTTATTCCCTGGTTCACTCCCAAGTGGCCCCCAACAGCCAGGGCTGAGCCAGACCAAAATTAGGAGCCAGGCACTTCATCCCAGTGTCTCACATTAAGGGGCTCAATAACTTGGACCATTCTCTGCTTCAGTCCATTAACAGGGAGCTGGATCAGAAATAGAGCAGCTGGGACTCGAACCAGTGCCCAGGTGGGATGCCAGCATTACAGGTGGCTGCTTTACCAGCTACACCACAATGCTGGTTCCTATAATTTTGTATTTTGATACTCTCTCTGTTTTATAAATTATTATTAGGGCCAGTGCTGTGGCACAGTGGATTAATGCCCTGGCCTGAAGCACCGGCATCCCATATGGGCGTTGGTTCTGGTCCCGGCTGCTCCACTTCCAATCCAGCTCTCTGCTATGGCCTGGGATAGCAGTAGAAGATGGCCCAAGTACCTGGGCCCCTGCACCTGTGTGGGAGACCTGGAAGAAGCTCCTGGCTCCTGGCTTCAGATCGGCAAAGTTCCGGCCGTTGTGGCCAATTGGGGAGTGAACCAGCGGATGGAAGATCTCTCTCTCCCTCTGCCTTTCCTCTCTATGTATAACTCTGACTCTCAAGTAAAAAATAAATAAATCTTTAAAAAAAGTATTAAACATTTCTCATTGTTAGATACCGTATTTTATTTAGACATTCCCCTAGTTTCATCACTTAGCACTTTATTTCTATAATGCCTTAGCAAAATTATTAATACATTAATTTTTTTATATAGTGCTTATGTGTGCGGCTAGCATTGTGCTACAGTGGATTAGCCACAATTTGTAACACCAGCATCTCATATTGGATGCTGGTTCAAATTCCATCTATTCAACTTCTTATCCAGTTTCCTGTTATTATGCCTGGGAACGCAGGGAAACACAGCTCAAGTACCTAGGTCCCTGCCATCTATATGAGAGACCAAAATGGAACTCTTGGCTCCTGGCTTTAGTCTGGTCCAATGTTGGCTATTGGGGCCACTTGGGGAGTATACCAGGAGATGAAAGATCTCTACTCCCAGTCTCCCCCACCCCCACCTTGCCCCATGTCAATGTCACCCTGCCTTTCAAGTCAATCAATCCTTAAGCAATTTGTGCTCATTTGTGAGACTACATTCACAAAAGTAGAACTACTGAGTCAAACATTTTCAAGGTTCTTGTCAGATATTTCTAGACTTCTTTCTAGGATACGTGTAGTAATTTACTGATGCTCTAAGGATAGCTGAGACTATCTATGTCATGCACACTCACTAACATTAAGTATTATTGTGTTGAAAAATGTTTTGCCTGGCCGGCGCCGTGGCTCACTAGGCTAATCCTCCGCCTTGCGGCGCCGGCACACCAGGTTCTAGTTCCGGTCGGGGCACTGGATTCTGTCCCGGTTGCCCCTCTTCCAGGCCAGCTCTCTGCTGTGGCCAGGGAGTGCAGTGGAGGATGGCCCAAGTGCTTGGGCCCTGCACCCCATGGGAGACCAGGATAAGCACCTGGCTCCTGCCATCAGATCAGCGCGGTGCGCCGGCCGCAGCGCACCAACTGCGGCGGCCACTGGAGGGTGAACCAACGGCAAAGGAAGACCTTTCTCTCTGTCTCTCTCTCTCACTGTCCACTCTGCCTGTCAAAAAAAAAAAAAAAAAAAAAAAAAAAAAAAAAAAAAAAGAAAAATGTTTTGCCTGGATCATGTCTTAATAAATCAATAATTGTAAGGAAGCCTCATATCATAGGTGGGGCAAGGCTTTGGTTTGTTTTGTTTTTCTTTTTTCAATGTTTTTGAAATTGTCAAGGAAGAAGGCACTGAGATATAATACTGATGGGGTTTGTACTGTCCATGGCCTTAAATATTCACTGCAGAGTAAATAAAATTTATCTGTCCTGAAGAATTTACACACCCAACTGCCTGGATGTGGAAAGCTGAAGCACTGGATGCCTTTCAAGTATTTTGCTATAATTTTTAGGAACAGTTTTTAAAATAGTCTTGATTGAACCCAATGTTTTTCCCAGAAAGGCCATTCTATTTTCACTTATTAAGACATTTCATTTTTAACTCAATTTTAAGTATGCTATGGTAAAGCCAGGAGCAAGGAGACTTGATCTCCCACACCATATTTCAATACTAAGACACACATTTTTCACATTTAAACATGTTTGAAGTTGGGATGTAGGACAGACACTGCTGATACAGGTTCTTCTTCCACTCATGCACAGTAGCTTCCTGTGCTTCCACTTTCAACATCCAACAACTGCCATCTCTTTGCTAAAGGGCTGCCCTCCGGCTTCAGGAACACACTTTGCATGCAGAGAAAGATGGAAGTACTTGGAAACTTTCATGTCCCTCTTGGGACCCCACGCTTAACCAATGACAGATGGTGCAGGTATAGGAGTACTTTTGCTCCCTGGACTCTGGCTTGGACAACTGCTGTAGGATGTACAGTCTCTTTGCCTACCCTATAGGATTCCATGATGAGCTCTGCTTGGCACCATCGTTTTATGTGGATCCCTACCCACTTCCCCTCTTGGTTGCTCCTATTTCTCTAACTTCCCTATTTTTGCCTCTTTAGTCACTTCCTAATTCACACAAACTATCTAAGGGGAACCCAACATATTACAGGATGTGTCTCACAACTGATGATGGCTTGCAGTTGCTGTTGGCCAGGAAAGCAGCAGAAACCATACCGCTGTTTTTGTGCATTGAAGAATTTGGTTGTTCTTTCTAGGTATAACTGGACTATTGTTACCAATCATTTAGGAAGTCAAAAAATCATTCGAGGGAGGAATGTAAATCCTGATTGCTATCTTTTATTATCTTGCATGTATATACATATTGTACTTCCTCAGATTTTCCTTATTTTGAAAACTTTGATCACTCAGGGAATTAGTCCATGCATTTAGTTTAGTGCTAGTTTTTAGTTTTTGTGTGGTAATCACAAAAATTTAATGCTGGCTTTAGAATAAACATATGTCTTATTTCTCTGAATGACAAAAGTTTTCACTAGAAATAAATGGGATCTGCTCATAAACATCTTTCATATTCCATTCCAGAGAGACTCCTGACCTGAACTGTCTATATTCCAAGATAACTTTAATATATACTCAGCTTGTTTTGTCTTTGTTTTTCCTTCCCACATTGATTGATGAAAGATGAATTTCTCCAGTGTGAAAGAGAAAAGTCAAACAATTCCAGTATGGTTAGTTTTAGGCAGGATAATTCCTGCACTTTCAGCATCCTGAGGGTGCCTACAGCTCCTTTATGCCAAATCAATTCTTCAACATGATTAAGCAACCCACAAAATCAGAAGTTTAAATGATGTTGGTCTTGAAAGGTACTAACATTGTATTTAGATTTTAGGTTTTCTCTACCCTCCTGTACCCAAGTCATTCTGTTGTATTTCTTCAAAACCTTGGGCAAATCAACAGTGTTTGAGTTTTGACTTTACAATCCTTCACACTATGAACTTTATGGCCAACCTATGTAACAAATACTTCAGCAAAATCTATTATATTATTCCACCAGTAACGGAACTGCTTAGTTAGATAGGTTTAGTTAAGCTCCTATCTTATTTTTTTTTTTTCATCCTACTTGTCTTTTCCTACCAGAAGCAGGAAACAGCTGAAAGTCTCTTTAAAAACTATAAATGACATGTCTTGTTTACTCTTTAAACATTGAGTTTTGTGTGGTAATCACAAAAATTTAATGCTGGCTTTGGACTAAATGCATGGCAAACATCTTTTCATATTCCATTCCAGAGAGACTCCATGTCTTATGTGATGGCTAAAAAAAACTATATGGACTCTGATTTAAAGGACACAGAGACCAGAACAAGAGAAACACATCATACTGTACTACCCAAGTTATTTACACATAGAGTGCGATGGAGACTTTACTAAAAGGCATGCAATGATAGAGAATGTGAATCCTCTCAGTAAACCCTCTAGACTTCCAGGGTCTTAGTTGAAAATACCCTAAAATAACAAAAGAACAAGAAACAACAAACTGACTATCTGGGCCTGTTTTCTACCTTCCACCTCCACCTGATTCATTCATAGTTGCTGATATTGAATGACATACTCATTAACCAGAATCCCATTTTCTGTTGTCACTTGAAGAAAGGAAGCACAGATGGCAAGCAAGAGTCAGTTACCCAGCTCACTAGATAAAAATATGTTAATAAATTAATATAGTAACCAAAGAGTATCTGGATAAACAGGTCAACAACTCTCTTGGAGTAGAGGTTCTTGCTCCAGAATTCCTGAGTGGGAAGAGGGGTGGACAAAAGTGTGTAAACACAAGCATGGCCTCTAAAGAGCCAACTATGGTCATGGGGAAGGCGACATGTCTTCAAGGAGATCTTCAGAGAAGGGTGAAACCAGAACGAGTCTTGATGGATGAGAAGAATCTGATAAGGGAATGAGAGGCTTCACAGTCAGAGAGAATAGATTATTTGTGTGACTGTTGGGGATTAAAAACGAGGCTGTAGAGAAAGCCAGGGGTTAGATAGCAGTAGGTGCTAGGGAAATAGTCAAGAGGTAATAGAATAAAATTTGCATCTAAAAAAGATAATTCTGACAAAAATGTGGAGGAGAAGATTGACAAGGACAGGTATGACAAAGAGGAAAGAAGGTATTTTGCCTATGTTGCAATCTTCCAGTCAAGAAATGAGAGAGGGCTAAGAAACAAATAGGCAATGTTTGCATGGAGCAGAAAAGAAAAAAAGGAAATTTATTTAAGGAATGTCCTAGAAATAGTACCTGCTTTGTGTTTTATCCTAAATTCACTAGTGAGGTAAATCTCTGCTTGGTGAATGGACAAAAGGCTTCTCATGGGGCTCCATCTATGAGGTAGGAAGCATTGGGAATAGGGAATAAATTATAATCACCAACATTAGTCTCGGTTAACTTTGGTTCCCTAATTTCTTTGGAGTTACCACCAAACTCTGTGGTGCTTAGTCCTCTGGGCATGCTATAACAAAATATCCCGGAGTGGGTAACTTACAAAAAGTAATTTACGATTCACAGTTCTGGAGACTGGGAAGTTCAAGATCAAAGCACCCACAGATTTACTGTCTGGGGAGGGTCTTGCTGTGTGTTTCCAAAATGGAACTTTCTTGTCATGTTATCACAATGTAAAGAACAGATTCCCCCAAGCCTTTTCTTTTTATTATTATTATTATTATTATTATTATTATTATTTTGACAGGCAGAGTTAGAGAGTGAGAGAGAGACAGAGAGAAAGGTCTTCCTTTTTCCGTTGGTTCACCCAAGTGGCCGCTACAGCTCCCCAAGCCTTTTCTAAAGCACTAATTCCATTCATGAGGGTGGAGCCCTCATGACCTATCCATCTCTCAAAGGCCTGACTTCTCAGTTCTGTCACCTTTGGGGTCACACACATTCAGACTATGGCAGAGGCTTATCGAGCCACAGCTCCTGGGTTTGGATGATCTGATGCCATTGTTCAAACCGATTTCTGCTGAGAAGCCATGGGTACTGAATGGAACAAAATCCTCACTCAGGTCTCCCTGCTACTTTTGTGATCTTTTTGGGTTCATGATAATCATTTGATGCTAGAGGAAGTGCACTGAAGTTTGCCAAAGTCCCATATGCCTAGACTTGCTACACGAACATTTCCATTCCTGGGGACAGTGACGAATGTCCTTCCCTCTGTTCTCAAAACTAACAGTGTAACTGAGGTTTTGCATCTCCCAGGAACTTCACCAAGAGGTGGGGCCCAGGCCCTTTTCTCTGAGCTCTATCAACATTTTTGTTCTTCTTTCCTCCCTTCAGAGGAATTATTTCTTAGACAGGAAGTAGGAAATCTTTGTTCCTCCTCATCACAAGTGCTCTCAAACCTTTTACCTAAACCATAAATCTTTAAATCTTTTCCAGTTTCCCAAAGAACATGTTTTCCATTGCTTCCTGATATCACACCTTTCCTTGAGATAATGAACATCAAATGACCTATTAGTTCAAATATGGGCTTAAGAAGGAAGAATATGGGCTTAAGAAAGAAGAAAGAAAATAAATGAAAAATGCCTTGTTAACTTCAGTTGCATGTCCTTTGTATAGATTACAAATAACATGAGTGCTAGAATCACATCTGTCATATATATTGTATATTAGTTCTTAGTAAACTGTCTGGCATTTAGTAGCACTTGGTGGGTATTTAAACGAACAAATGAACATAAGAAGGTAAGAGCTAAATTGGGAACTAAGCCTTACTTATGAACAGTATATTTCGTATTCCATTCGGCAAACATGCTTTGAACACCTACTATATGATAGGTGGCAGTGTACTAGATCTTGAGGATACAATGGAGAACATGAGACAAAATTCCTCCCCTCAGGGAGCTTACCCTCATTATTACTCCCTTTACTGAGAAAGACAACAAATATAGATCATGTTAAATTGATAAGAATGTAAAGGCAGGGCCGGTGCCGCGGCTCACCAGGTTCTACTCCCATTCGGGGCACCGGATTCCGTCCCGGTTGCCCCTCTTCCAGGCCAGCTCTCTGCTATGGCCCAGGAGTGCAGTGGAGGATGGCCCAAGTCCTCAGGCCCTGCACCCGCATGGGAGACCAGGAGAAGCACCTGGCTCCTGGCTTCGGATCAGCACGATGCGCCGGCCGTGGTGGCCATTGGAGGGTGAATGAACAGCAAAAGGAAGACCTTTCTCTCTCTCACTGTCCACTCTGCCTGTCCAAAAAAAAAAAAAAAAAAAAAAGTAAAGGGAGGGCCGATGTGGTGTAGTGGGTTAAGCCTGTGATGCTGACATGCCATATGGGTGCTGGTTTGAAACACAGCTGCTCCACATCCCATCCAGCTCCCTGCTAATGCTCCTGGAAAGGCAGAGGAATATGGCCCAAGTGCTTGGCCCTCTGGCACCTACGTGGGAGACCCAGAAGAAGCTCCAGGCTCCTAGTTTTAGCCAGTCTCAGCCCTGGCCATTGTGGCCATTTGGGGAGTGAACCAGAGGATGGAGGATCTCTGTCTGTCTCTTTCTTTCTGTAACCCTGCCTTTCAATAAATAAAAAAAAATAAATCTTTACAAGAAAAAAATAATGTAAAAGGAATAAACAGGGTGAAGAGATAGAAAATTGGTTGGTGATAGAGGAATGGGAATGGGGTGGAAGAAGGAACTGATTGCCCTTTCTCTCAGACGAACCCACTCCCAAGAATAAAAGTCAAACACACACACACAAAATGAACAAAAGTTGTATTTGTTTAAATGTAAAATGTCCTATTACACAGTATTACATTTAATATTTATAAAATCATCTTACAGACACATTATTATAATGTTACATGTGGAATGGTTGTGGTTCAAACACCTTGGGTATCTCTTTTCTAAAGTAAAGATCCACAGGCATATTCTGTTTAAATCTTTTCATCTTCTCCAAAACAATATGCAAGACAACATGCAGGCTGTTTCAATGTTAGTTTGGTTCTTTCTGTATATGTGTTGTAAAAACGTCAAGTGTGCCGACCCTTGAAGAAGTTGTATTCACTTAATAGAGAAAATAAAAATGTCCTTTTACTCCCTAGAAAAAGGATAACATTTTCTAATTGTGCAAACACTTTATGAAAGTATCATTTGACTCTCTATTTTGACAGCTGCTTTGCATTTATTATTGGAGAATCTCTTCATACAGCGCGTTCCCTTTTTTCTTTTCTAGTCAAGCAGTACTAATATTATTTTGGAATTATTAAAATTTAAGAGAGTGATAAATGGTTTCTCTTTGGAAGTTCTTAACAAATAAACCCCTCATTTCTTGCTCCTTTATGGAAAAAAGGTAGAAGTTCTTTTTTTTTTTTTATTTTGAGAAGAAAGAAAAGACAGGAAAAAGATTATAGATGATGAGTTCTCTGATTTGGGAATCCGGGCTATGCAGCATGGTCACAAAACTTTGCATTCTGTCTGGCATTTCATAGGTTGCTCAGGAAATGTTTGCTGAGCTGAACTGGTTTGGGAGGAGGCAAAAGATTGCAGTCCTCATTAGCCAGAGATGGGGAAGCTGAGGCCCACAGAACTTGCAGGTGCACTTGTATTCAGTGTTGCACTTAACTGCGGGTTTTCATCCAAGGTAGCTCACTTAAAAGTTTGTCCTCCTCACTGTTCTACATAAAGTAGGACAAGATGATAGTAAAGGTGAATTTGTCTTATAGAGAATTGCTCACTGTTAGACTGCCCTATATGCAGCAAGTCAGTCTCTGCTGCTAAAGGAAACTCAAAACCTAATGAATAAAAAACTCAGGTTCTTGGGCCATGATGGAAAACTTACTCTTCCATGGGTTAAAAAAAAATCAGAAAAGCTACTTATAATCTTTAGACTAAAAACAGTCCTCTCATATAGAAAAAAAGCTCTCATATACTACTGGTGGTTGTATACATTGGTCCTACTTCTATGTAGGAGAATTTTTATGAAAACTTATCAAAATGCAGATTTTTCTTTTTATAAAATTTTATTTCTTTGGAAGACAGACAGAGAGAGAGAGAGAGAGAGAGAGAATGAATTTGGTAGTTCACTCCCCAAATGTCCACAACTGTTGCTGGGCCAGGCCAATGCCGGCAGCTGGGAATTAGATCTGGTCTCTGATGTAGATGGCAAAGACCTAACTAATGGAGACATCACCTGCAGACCTGCTGCCTGCCACAGTGCACATTATGGCAGGGAGCTGGAACTGGAACTGAAGCCAGGACTTGAACCCAGAAACTCAGATATGGGATGTGGGCTTCCCAAGTGGCATTGTAACTAACGTGCCAAATGCCCATTCTTCTACCAAAATTAGAATAAGCACCTTTCACCTAGTTTTGACTACACTGTGACCTAATGGTTTATTTTCTGAATGTATTCACACTACAGACATATTGGCACTAGAGTGCAGAGAAAGATAAGGAAAGTGATTTAGTGTGACACTGTTAGAAAAATTTTAATACATCTTATGTGTTCATCAACAAAATTGGCTACACAAATTATGGGTTATCTTGGTAGTGACAGTTTATGCAGACATTTAAAATATAACATTAATCTATGTATTGACATAAAATGACCACAATAACTAAGTGAAAATCAAGTTGTTTAACAATATGATTTCCTTTGAGTAAAAATATTCACCTAAGTATTGGTGATGGCTACCTCTGGAAAATAAGATGATAACTCTTTTACTTTATTCATGTTCATAGTGCTTCATTTTTTAAAAAACAAAATTAGGTTATTTTATAATTCAAAAATTAAAAAGAACTTTCTTAATTCCAGCTACCTAAGAATATGTTAAAAAAAAAAAAAGGAACATTAAGCAGACCCCAGGAAATGAGCTACTGTCCTACTTTACCACAGTACCTGCCACCCTGTTGGTGCCCAGTGCATATCTTCAGGGAATGAATGAGTAGGATAGCTACTCTAAGGAAGTGGGATGGGGGGACATAATAATATTCAGATATTCTAGCCCTACAATCTGAGTCAGTGCGCAACAGAAAAGAGTTTATGATGCCCATACTGACAGCATTATCGTGTGTAAAAAAAAAAGAGTAGCTTTGCATATGTCACCAAACAATAACTTGGGGAGCTCTATCTGCATTGGAAAAGGATTTTTTTAAAAAGATCTATTGATTTGAGAGGCAGAAATACAGAGAGAGAAAGAGGCAGACAGAAAGGTCTTCCATCCACTGCTTTAGTCCCCAAATGGCTGCAACAGCTGGAGCTGCACTGATCTGAAGCCAGGAGCCAGGAGCTTCTTTCAGGTCTCCCATGTGGGTGCAGGGGACCAAGCACTTGCGCCATCTTCTGCTGCTTTCCCAGGCCATAAGCAGAGAACTTATCAGAAGAGGAGCAGCTGGGATGTGGACTGGCGTCCATATGGGATGCTGGCACTACAGATGGAGGCCTAGCCTTCTGTGCCACAGCGCTGGCTCCTGGAAAAGGATTCTTAACAGAGCTTTCACCACTGTTTCTTTGACTGTGTTTTAAGGCACATTCTTATCTTATTGGTGCAGAGGTCACAGAAGTATAAAGAGGAAGGAATCAGCCTGTTCCCAACTGGTCCATTATCCTGAACCTCTTCAGCAACATTCCCATAACAAGGGGTTCAGATAAGTTGTAATCTGATGGAACAGTGCTTCCATGCTCTCCTGAGAATTACGTTTTGATGAGCTCTAACTACCAGAAAGTTCCTGAAGGCACTGAACTGGTATCTGCTATTTTATAAAACTCACCCACAGACCATGAATCTAAGGAGCTCTACATATTGGTTTTGAGAATGTGCTCTGGAATTACAGACCTGCTGTGAACCCCAGGTCCTACATGAAGGTGCTAGGTGACCATGAGGCCAGGACTCACAACGCTCTCTCTAAACTTAGGTTTCTTCTTTTCAAAATGAGGTTAATTACAGTTCCTATCTCATGGAGTGGTTTTAAGAAGAAAATGAAATGCTATAAACAAACTCCTCATCAGTATGGCACAAAACGCTCCATAAATATTACAGTTTTCCTAAGACTTTTCAAGTAGGTATTCGGTACAACAGGGAGAAAAGTGGTAGCAAACAGCAGCTAATAGATGAGGTGGCAGTGAAATACGTGCCCACAGACCTTGATCTCAAGTGACCGGAGAAACAAATTAGAAAACATTCCTAGCAGGGGGAGGCAAATGTCATACCATTAATTTGGCAACAACAGAAAGTCTGTACTTCCACAGTTATACATACTAACTCAGAAAAGGAACCCCAGGCATCTGAGAACCTACTCACCTCTGGGGGATGCAAGGAAACAGCATTCTCTGGGGACTTCTCTCAAAATGAGTCTCCCTGAGGCTTCTTAATATTCAAATAGCTGTCAGGCCAAACACAAGTCCTCTCCATCCATTCTGAAACTTTTCTCAGGGCTAATGACTGCCTGTCAATCTGAATTTGACGTTGTATTATTATTCCTCTAGACATTAAGTCCTAAATTTTAAATATATTCAGGAATGTATAGATGAACACGGACATATACAATTCAGCAATAAGTGACACAGGACATAGGTGTAATCTTGACCTCGCCATTAACTCACTCTATGAGCTCTTGGTGTCTCGGTTCACTCATCCATAAAATGGTGATGAGTCTTCCATGATATTTAAAGGGCTCTAAGCCTCTGTCTTAGGTCAAGCAGAGTAACAGTATTTAAGGGATACCCCTCTTCTCACCAACTCCTTGCAAATGCTCCTTCGGCAAGGGCAACCTAAGTAGGGCAAACCACTCATCAATGCTGGCCCCTTTACTTTAGAAGAATGTGAGATGCTGAAAGCCGCTTGATGAAATGACATCACAGAAGGGGGCCCCTACCTGGTGAGTGTTTGGGGGTGCAGAAGCAGGGAGGGTTCCTAGGGGAAAAAGAGTGGGGTTATGGAGGGGCCGCGCTTGAATGAAAAGGTGCCTTCTGAGTGTCTGGAATGCACAGCTGTGCAGCCAGCTGCATCAACAGAACCACAGTGCTCTGCATGTCTCTGGCAGGACAGCAGGGTGTGGGGAAGAAAGGGGCCTGGACGTAGAATCAGAAGACTTAGTTGTGAGTCTCTACCCTGACAGGGCGCTGCCTCTCTCTGAACCAATATTTTCCTAAGTGAAAAATTAGAATTAAAAAGTACCCATTAGATTAGCCTCACAGGTACGTTGTACGGTTTAAATAAAATGAGCTATGAAAAGCATCTTGTCAATTAGAAACCCCATAAAGACATAAGCGGTATCCAGTAGCCCATGAGATTGATGTGTAAATGTGATCCCTAAACCCCCAAAGCTTGCTGAGATCACTTTCCTAAGATATGAATATAATGGCTTAGTGAAATATCAAGTAAATGAAGTGTTTCAGCATGTTCACAAAAATTTTCAATATAATTCTTAAAAAAATCTGGTATCTATAAAAAGCTACATATAAAATTATAAAGATCTAATTATATAAGAAAAAAGCATACATATGACAATGGCTAATTGCATGTGACTTCAAAACACAGGACTCGATTTTTCCTAACCAGCTAGTGTAGTGGTAATTGATTTTTAAACATACCTAGTAATATCAAAAAGTTTAACAAGAACACCCTCAGTCCAGAGTCTCCACTTCACACTTCAACGAGGAGTATGTGTTTAACCTCTATTTTAGACTGTTGCATTTCAGAGCTGGGTGCTCCGTGTTCCTGTTCAAGGCATACTTGAAGACCGGGTACTGGATGATCGTAAGGGCTCCACTTCCTACAGAATACCGTCAACTTTTCTGGTCAGGAAGTTCTCTGGAGCAATCTTCTTCATTCTCCTCTGAGCAGGACAGGTTCAGGACACTCATCACGGGGTGGATCCAGGATGTGGTCTGTGTTACATGACTTGAGAAGAACAGGAATGCAATTAGAATCTGAAAGACTGACCTGGATGCAACAGTTTTAATTAATCTCAGATGTGTTCAAGGAAAATCATTTTTTTTCCTGTAGTAAAAAAGGAATGCAGGCAAGTGCATCATCTTTGATGTCTTCATTTCTTTACCTGACATTCAATCGATCAGCAAGTGTAGCTGGAACATCTCTGGAATTGTCTCTCCCCTCCTTTTCCAGGGCAACAGCCTGGGTCACTGAAACAGCTTGTCTTTCTGTCTCTGTTCTAGTTCTTTTCTAATTCATTTTCAACTCCAGCCATAAGATCTTCCTAAGTGACAAAGCATGCACTGGCATTTGTTAAAAACTTGGTTCCAACCAATGCGTTCTGGATCAATACATGCCATATGGTAAGGAATACCTTGTCTTTTTACCTAACTCAGTGACACTTCTTCTGTCACAGTCTTCTTTCCTGAGCAGTTAATTCATATTAATTCTGAAGAACAAATCTCCCAGCTAATATGTGCCATGGTCTCGTTACTTCTTACGCTATGTTACAAATTCCTGCTTGCTTCTAGTTCTTCTTATGACATACAAAGTTCCTTGAGGGCAGGAACTATTTTTTTTTTTTTATCTCTGAATTTATGGTGTCTCATAGGTTGTGGATCTGTATCTCCTACATTATAGAGCAACATTTCCCAAAATGTGTTCTAAGAGATTCTGATCAATGCCATGTGAAGAACAGAACTCGATAGTCAAATAAGTTTGAGATTCACTTGGTTAAGCATAGTCAAATAAGTTTCTTTACCATAGGAATTCCCAGAGCCTTAAACCACTAATGTGCTCTATGAGTCTCCAAGAATAGGCAATATTATCCACACTAACAGGTCCCTATTAGCACACACAGAGCTAGTGTTCCACAGAACACAATGGAACTATCAGGAAAATGCACTCACTTTATTGGCTGTTGAAGGCAGTCACTGAAAATGTTGGACTTAGTACAATTGCTCAGTCCCACTGTCATTACTGAGTTGGTTTGTTTTCAATCCTATATTCTAAACGTGTGTTCGTATTCTTTGTACAAATCGTTCAGCTCTTCTGTTTAAATATTAAAAATGTATCTTTCCATGGAATAAGATTACCGATGGTTTCACAATGGGGTGTAGAAGTTCCAGTTGTTTAAGTATCAAGGTGAAAGTGACAAGGCCCAGACATCTTCATAGCTTTAAAACTTCAGAGTGTGGTTAAGTGGTACAAAGAAACATTATTCTCCTGACAATGATCCACATTACTATTATCTTTTTAAAATGGTTTAGTGGAATTTCTTATTATGAAGGCTAAACGTACTAGAGCATTTGATTCAGCACAGGGCTATTTCATTTCAAGGCCTTCAGAAAGCTGGAAAGCTGCCTAAATTAAAAGCAGTTTTAAAGAAACACTAACGGGTGTAACACAAGAGGATTGGAATGTCACTGCAAGGTGAAATGAGGACACATCCTGTAAAAAATACATGCTCAAAACTGAAAGGAAAAAGCATGATGAGGCTGCTCTGCTTATTTTAAAATCTTGGTTTATATACGCTAATGTTTATCCACAATATGTGAGTCTATAGAAGAGACTGTAATTGAAATTATTTTAAATTCTTTCTCCAATATTCCCTAAGTGGGGAGGCTGAGAAGAAAGTAAAATAGGAACAGGACCCAAAGCTACGTTTAGATCCATGCTTTGCTATTTTGCCTCTTACAAATAATATTCTCATGCTTAAAATACTATAACTGCCTGTATATGGACATTGTATTAAACTGGTAATTTAAAATACTCAACAGCAAAATGTCTAACATAAAAATATAGCTAGACTCTGAACATTGAATATTAGAAAGTACCACCAACACTTTTTTTTAATCAACAAATCAACATCCATTCTTACTCCAAATATAAAGGTAAAACCATAACATCTTATTAATCTTATTTTCATAATATATTTTTCCATACATGCTTTAAAATCACACATCCCTTAGCATCAAAATGCAATTATAATGCTACTCACTACTAAAAAATAAACTAAAGACTGATACAGTCTGTGTTTCATGTACACAATGCACATTTGGAACTCTGGCAAAAACATTCACAATCAGTGGGACAGTGTCTCTGAAACTCAGATAATGCATGTTAAACTTCTGGCAAATGGTAGACATTCAATAAGTGATCATGGGTGGCTTTATTGATAATTAGGGCTTCCTGGTTACTGAAAGAAAAACTTGGAATTCTCCCTGTAATAGCTGGGGTGGGGCCAATTTTGAATATGCCATTCCCTTTTCTGTCCTAGCGAGGACTGTGGCTAAAGAGCTTTGACATAATCGCTGTGATGAGATAATCCCAGATTTACTGACTTGGAGAACATTCTAGTATTAGAAATGTTTTCTCTTTGATTTGTGTGCTTGGTAATTTAGCTGAGAAGAGAGAAAATAAATCAGCTCTGTTGACTCTGTTTAATTAATAAATACCCCATGGTTCATAAAAGGAGATGTTGCTACTTAGTATGAGAAATTTAGAGGGCTGGGAAAAAAAAAAATGAAGCTGACGATGAAACATGAGAATCTTCCATTTGAACACACAGTACCTCTGGCAAATATTCCTGCAGAGATAGTGCATCTGACCTGATTTGGGGAGAATTCAACAGAAATTCAGATGTTTGAAAGTTTCAGAACCAGAATACTTTCTGCTTCTGAATGGTTGCCAAAACTGTTGTTGGAAAACAGTAACATTCGATCTGGGAAGATGACAGTATTGTGTTTTTTTTAAATATTAGTAAACTGAAAGACATATTTCAGAGCTTATAAAAAAACCAAGAAAATATGCTTTATTTTATTGGCAAAGAAATATAATTGAATTATTTAAATCCCATTATAATTACTCTCCTTATGTCTCTTACCTCTTAGCTAGAGGAGTAAAATGCTTTTGTTCAAAATAAAATGTAGGACAGCCTGTTAAGCAAATTGTAGTTTAAAGGCAAAAAGTACATGTTTTTCAGAAATTTATCCTTTCACCCATTTGTGATGATGAAAAGATTCTTGTTAATCTTCCATTGTAGATGGTACTATTTATATCATTGTTCATTTAACAAGACTTGCATGTATTATTTTATCATATTTAACATAAAGCTGCAGGATCCAAGACTAATTAACTTCCAATGTAATTTTTTTGGAGGAGATAATTTTAGGTATATAGCATTTATATGAACAAGCAAACAAAGACAAGTGAATATACGCTAATACAACTTGTTCTAGGCACTAGTAACTTTGAATTATTGGATAATTTTACAACTGGCCATAAGCTGTGAATTGTAACAACAGTAAAAGATTTCATTTAAAAAGGTAAACCCAATTGTTTGAAGAACAAATTAGAAGGTTAGAACACAAATGAACCACGTAACCAAAGTTATAGAAGCATCGGCAAACCACAATAAAGCAGCATGTACTCTTGCCACAGACGCTGGTTATGAGAATCACTACAGATTAGTAAAAGTATCCATTTCCAAATATGTCTCACAGAAAACCACAGGTATTTTGTTCCCACTGATATAGAAGAAGCCCCCTTTTACATAATTTTGGAAACGAGATCCTAAAATCAAAATACATTATTTCTCATTAATGAATCCTATAAATACTATAGAACACTTTGAGGATTTTGCAATTAGGCAACTGGAAATCCAGTGAGGGTCTGATCAAATATTAGCAGGGTCTCATCCAAATCTTCAGAGTCTTGAGGACAAATTTTATTTTCTTTGTATCCATATATATGTCATTTTTAATGAAAAATACAACAGATATCTTTTGAAGTCTTAAACTATCCAATTAATTAAAGAGGGATTTAGGTCTCAGATGCAAAACTATGAACATCTAAAACTACAGTTATATAATACTTACAGACTATTGGGAAAAATCTCTGTCACTAGACATAAAGAAAACTTGAGAAAGAATATAGAAAATGTAAATAATAGTTTTTTAAACAATATGCTGTCCACTATTATTCAAAGCTAAAATATCCCAGATCCAAAGCTGATATAATTAAGTCTTCAAAGAAAGAAACAGCTCTATAATCACAGATGGCAGCCTTGGGTAATTCTTAAAACTGAATCTTATTTTTGATAATAATAGGACAAAAATCACAGAAAAAAAAAGCAAATGACATGTTCTATTGACACTAATACCTACACATGAACTTTTTAGCTCCTAATAAACATTTATATGGGATTGGGTAGTTGATGTATGTGTACTTTCTCATAAAATTTTTGGGAATTGTTTACCAAAAAATTTATGCTCTCCATTTCAAACTGTAAGTTCTTACCAGGATGCAGTTGCACAGGCAGAGACTGGCATTTCCTAGCTCCCCTTAAATCTTTCCGTGGTCACATGATTCGCTTCTGCCAATGTTTTGGGGCAGAATTGATATGTAGTTTTTGAGGATCAGGAGTTTTTAAGAAGTTGGGGTGCCTTCTCTATTATTGCTCCTCATTCACTCAACTGAATGCAGTGGACTCTGAGGCACTAGGTTATGACAGGGCCATGAGATAAAAGGAACCTGGTCTCAAAACCACCATCCCAAAGAAAGCCATATCCAATGGACAGACATCCTTGCATTGACTTGTGAGTGTTAAGCCACTGAAAGCAGATTTAGTTTTGGTTACTGTTACTCTAAATCCTTGTTAAGCAAAGAAAAAGTATTTCAAGAGGAAGCTATGACTATTATTTTCCCAGTAAATATGTATAACTTTTAAAAACCAAAGATCTTGTCATTATAAAAAAGAGTGCAGCTAATATATACTTTCATGTACTTTAAGTATGTCAATAATCAAACAACTATCAGAATATCAGTTAATGGATACTATATTTAGTTAACAACTAGTTCAAAAGACTGGCAAAGTTTCCACATTAAATTCTCCCTTGTGAATAGAAATGCATGAAATATAGAAGCTATTTTAATTTTTAATGTTCTTATTAAAATAGGAGGAATTATAATTTATATAGGCTTTCACTTAAAGTTTGATAAACTACCTGGCTACACATTTTTCTTAGTTGCCAAATCTGGCAACTTTTAAAAAAATTGATATTATTTAAAATGTAAAATTTTAACTGATTTCATATTTATTCTAATAGTGCTTTTCCCCCAAAGATAAACTGGCTATAGGAAAAGAAATAAAAATAGAAGCATATGAGTATATATGTTAGAGTAAAACCACAAAGCTGGAAGATTTTTGAGAGATTCCTTATGAGACAGTCTCTAAAGTTTTGAGGTGTTTGGTCAATATTATTGTACCCATTATGTGTAAGTGTGGAAGTCACTTGAAAGTGAGTGCTGCAGAGTAAAATCTTTCAACTGCAAAAAAAAAATTATGGGATAAATAAATACCATCAAGCTCTAGAGTTCTCTCATGAACTTTGAATACTGATTGAACTTTTGACTAAAAGGAATTGACTTTTTTTTTTTTTAGAATTTTAGTGTATTTTATCTGTTGTTATTATTATTATTATTATTATTTAATTTAAGAGGCAGAGAAGTGGAGAGTGAGCTTATCTGCTGGTCATTCCCTAAATGTTTGCAAGTGGGGGTGGGGGAGAGAACAAAAGCCAGGAGCCTGGAATGCAATCAGGTCTCCCATATAGATGGCAGGAACCCCAAGTACTTAGCCTTCACTGCTGTCTCCCAGGGTCTGTATCAGCAAGAAGCTGCAATCAGGAGCCAGTACCAGGGATTAAACGCAGGCACTCAGATGTAGGATGTGGATGTACTAACTGGTGTCTTAATGGCTGGGCCAAATGCTTGTCCCATAAAACCTGGGTACATTTTTAAGGAGATAAAGAATTATACTTACATTCTTATTTTATATATGAGAAAAATGATGCTGCAAAAGGTGAAATAACTTACTGTAGGTCATAAAACTAGTACTCATTAGAGTCAGGATCTACATCTTCTGATACTTTTGCCATAATGTTAAACTACTGTCTGAGCCTCAGATATATGGGTTGACTTCAAAAGCAATACTTAAGGAGGCTCTGGGATGGACTAAATGACCACCTAAAGGGCTCTTCAGCTTTACAAGATGAAATTAATTAAAGATGTGTTGGCTGACTGATTTAATGATTACAGATTATATGTCTGAAAGAGTGCTTGCCATGGCATCCATAAGAAACTTCTTTGAGCAGCTATTAATAAAAAGTACTTATGTGAAGCCTGAGTCAGAGGCTTTATGCTCCCACAGTGGTCATTTTTTACATTGTGTGGCAAAAAATTATTAATCTCTCTGTCTACTAGAATGTTGGCTTCTGTAGGGGGCAGGGAAGTGTCCCACTCATGTTGATAGCCCTGGTGTCAGGTTAACAGAAGTGGGGTCAATCATGCTGCATTGATCCATTATGCATTCCATTGATGGATTACTTTTGTTACATCACCGAGGAAAAATACTCAAAGGTGGTATACTAGCTTATTCATAATGAAGGATCAGCTAGAACACCTTCAGACATGATAATGCAGTAGACTTGTCCTAAATGATTCAGAAATATGTGTACAGAAGTTGAATGCTATCAGGAAACAAGACTGATTTATTCAAATAACCCCAAAGTCACCAAATAGTCAGCACTATTAGCCCCCTCTACGAATATCGGAGCAATTTGCAAAGGCCTTGTCATGTACCTGCTGATAGGTAATAAATGAATCAGTAAGATAATTCAAACAACTTTGACTAGAATTTATTTTCTAAATAGGTAGAGTTAAATATAAACTTACTCAAATTCCAGGCTTTCCGGTATAATTATTTACTTCAAACAAACGCCACTGTTAAACAAATTTTGTTTCAACCATTAGAGCATAAAATGTTACCAGACACTATTGCTGATTCCCTAATGCTTACTGAGGTGGGTTTACCACACTGGGACTTCTAGCCTCTGAAATGATCATGATGCAGCCGGAATCATGTTTCTAAGGCACCTGACACCCAACAGCGGGATGAGATTTTCAGAGAGGTATCTTATTAGTAATAATACTCAGTAACAAAGTGTAGGTACTAAGGAAGAATACCTTTGGCTCCTTTGATATTCAGATATTTCATTTATACAGATGTTCAGGTATGTGGCAGCCAGGTAAGATCATAAATCAGATAAGCTTTTTGTACTTTACAATGCATTTGGATATCAATTTCCCCATTTGTTTTTCCTACAAATCTCTTATTTTTCTCTATAATTTTTACAGTAGAAGAAACTGAGGCACAAAGAGATTAAGTGCCCTGAGGTCAAACAACAGCAGATCAAGGACTCAGATATAGCCCTTCCATGTAGAGTATGTAGCCATGGTGTGAAACTCCAAGTTGCTCATGTACACAACGGGCTAGCATGTGTCTCTGAGAAAAATCACACTGGGAGTCTCCGTTTCTTAATCGGTAAAACATGTAATACTTGCCTCAATAGCTTAAGAGATAGCATTTATAAATTCCAGGGTTCTGTGGCTAACATATGCTAGGTATACCATGTTTCTGCCACCTCTGTCTCTAACTCTATTAATTTTTTATTTTCTTAACAAATTACCACAAATCTTATGGTTAAAACAACACAAATTTACTAGCTTATAGTTCTGTAGTTTACAAGTCTGACGTGGGTCTTACTGGGCTGAGATCAGGGTCTTGACAAAGCTATGTTCCCTTTGGAAGCTCTAAGAGAGAATCCATCAACCTTGCTTTTGCAGCTTCTAAAGGCCACTCACATTCCCTGGCCAATGGCCCCCATCTTCAAAGCCAGCAACACAGCATGTTGGTGTAATCTTGGATTCTGCTTTGACATATATCTTTAACTCTTCTCTGTCTGTGTCTTCCACGGTTAAAAACTTGAATGTTTAGAATGGACACCCCTGGATAATCCAGGCTTCTCTCCCTATTTTAAGGTGAGCTGATTAGCAACCTTAATTTCACCTGCAACCTCAGCACACCTTCACCATGTAACAAAGCATATTCACAGGTTCTGCAGATTAAGATGTGGATATCATTGTAGGGGATATGATTCTTCCTACCACACTGCTCTTCTCAACTTCTCCTTTCACAAAGACTGGGGACTAAGATAAAAAGAGAGTGGTTTTGATCAATTCTTGTAATTTGCTAAAAACTTGGTGGGTGTGTAGAAAGAAAAATTATATATGACAGCATAATGGAGAAAATCATAATGGAAAAGAAGGTTCCAGAGGTCTTAGGAAAAGTAATTCAAAGGAGAAGCAACTGTTGTGGATTGAGCTATGTCTCTCCTAAATTCACATTAAAGTCCTAACCTGTAGTGCGGCTCTATGAGGAGACTGTGTTAGATGAGGTCACAGAGGTGGGACACTGGTCCTAAGGTTCTGATGTCCTTGTAAGAAGAAGAAGGGACACCAGAGAGATCTCTCCCTGTGCATGCATGTAGAGAAGAGGCCAGATGAGGACAGAGCAAGAAGCCAGGGAGAGTGGTTCCATCCTGACTGGCGCCCTTGACCTTGGACTCCCAGACTTCTGAACCATAAGAGAACTGACTTCTGTTGTTTAAGCAGCCTGTTCTGTGGTGTTTTCTTACAGCAGCCCTTAGCAGATTAACACTGCAACAAATGTGGATGGGGAAAGTGTTTGAAAAGAAAGTTAGAATTTGTTGATAAACTTAAATAAAGGGTCTTGCAGGCAGAGAAAATTCTGTATCTGGCCTCATAAAGTATAATCCCAGAAAGGTGATGGTTTCCAAAGTACTTTAAGCAATCTCAGAGAATCTGCTTATAATATCCCAATGAAATGTTGAAAAAAATGCTTCATGCTTAAGTAATACACCTGTCATTGGTTAAATGGTAGGAAAAAAAAAAGAGTTTGATGTTGGCTGTCTAGATCTGGATGTTTTATTCATTTTAGTGGCTTTGCCATTCTGAATAACCCAAGCCAGCTGGCTGGCCTTTCGTTTAAATGACAATTTCTCATACAGTGCTTCATATGCCTACACCTCTTTGTAGGTATTTATAGAAAATCCCCAGCAAGCTGTCTCAGGCTCTTGATCAATGCGAGCTCTCTGCTCCTATTACAGGGCTTTTGACTGGCCAGAGAATGGCATGAGTGCAGGTCTTGGCTACTGGTTTTTATCTGCAGCTGTGCAAATGTGTCATTTAAAACTCTTTCATGGGCAAATAGTAGTAGTATACAGTAAGAGAAGGAAGGGGCGCTCATCCAGTGCCAGGCATTTTGTTAGGGGCTTTACACTGTTAATTTCATTCAATTCTCAAAAAAAAAAAAAAAAAGAAAAAGAAAAAAAAGATAACAATATAGGCGATACAAATTATCCTTGTTTTTGGATGAGAATAGAGGGAACAGGCAATTGAAAGGACTTACCAGTACCAAGGTCACCCTCAAAAAGTGATGGCATAAACATTAGAATCCAGGTCTGTCTGATATTAAAACTCTTATTTTTTTCCTACCAATTGCCTGCCTCAACTTTTGATAGTAGTCATTCATTTGATAAGTGTTTAGTCCCCATGCATATGACACCCTGTGGTAGGTAATGGATATTCTAAAACAGTTATCACAGAGATGATTACAGCTCTGAAATCCAAACTTGTGATTTCAGAACCTTACAATTTATTCACAGCTAAAAACTGTTTGGGGAAAAATAATAAAAAGATTCATATTTTTCTTAAGTTCTCTGTCAATTTCTTCATTATAGTTTCAGTAAGAATGAAATGCTCAGGATTATTATGCATGTAAAAGATACTGAAGAGCCTACACATATTTCCCTTATCTGGCCTGAAGTCAGCTGCATAGAAATTGTCCTGACACCTCATCAAGTGAGCCTTAGAATTTATTAGTCTGTCAGAGGACATTTCTTAACTTACCGAAAATGAACCAAAGCAGTCAAATTAATGAGGGAGGGCTCCTGACAGTGTCCACCAAAGTGAAACTGAAAATAATCTACCAAGGATGTAGGAAAAGCTGAAAGTAGTAGCAGCTTTTTATTTCTAATCCAGAAACCATCAGTCCTCTCCATCCCCCTCTCTCTAAAAACCCTCATTTCTAATTGCACTGGAATTATCTAAAATACTCGGTACTTGAAAAATAAAGTTAGGGACTAAAAAAAGTAATAACCTAGAATTCTTTTCTTGTGTTTTATATTTTTTATTAATTTGATAAATGAGATGACACAATGTAACTGAAACTTTTATTTAGTATGGTAAACTGACAGTGAAAACGTCATCCATAAATTGGTTATGTTCCATATTCTTTCCACCTTGAGAACAACCTAACAAGCTATTCTATCCCAAGTTCAGAAAGTCATTTAAGGTCATTATTGAACACTGAATGGATAGAAGTGAGAAAAGCCATGCCTACTGCATGTTAGTTATGCTTTGGAGTCATAAAAAGCATAGTTCTCAAGTTCGGAAATTCTCATAAGAAATTACTTTTGTTATGCCTGCCTAACAGTTGTACTCTTAGTATTGTTCATCCTGGAGAGTCCCTTGTGTTAGCAATATGCTCTGGAAGACCAGGGGTGCAAAGATATGGTGGGTGTTCTATATTCCACTTCTCCCTTGCACCCATAGCAGACACCTCTAACTGATCAAAGTATATACCAGTGAGGCTGAATATGGCTTCAAAATTTTTCTTAAAGCACTTGAGATAGCTGTTAAACTATTACCAAATGACAAAGTTGGTGTGAGTTGAAATCTATTTGCTTTCCTTGCTCTGGACAGAAACCTTTGTTGTTTAAAAAAATTATATAGACTCCTGAGGTTCTACCATCATATATTTGTGATGTTCTTTTTTTTTTGACAGGCAGAGTGGACAGTGAGAGAGAGAGAGACAGAGAGAAAGGTCTTCCTTTTGCCGTTGGTTCACCCTCCAATGGCCGCCGTGGTAGGTGTACTGCGGCCGGCGCACCGCGCTGATCCGATGGCAGGAGCCAGGTGCTTCTCCTGGTCTCCCATGGGGTGCAAGGCCCAAGGACTTGGGCCATCCTCCACTGCACTCCCTGGCCACAGCAGAGAGCTGGCCTGGAAGAGGGGCAACCGGGACAGGATCAGTACCCCGACCGGGACTAGAACCCGGTGTGCCGGCGCCGCAAGGCGGAGGATTAGCCTGTTGAGCTGCGGCGCTGGCCACATTTGTGATGTTCTAATACTTTCTGGGTAATGGAGAATGGAATTTCTAACATGAAGAACAATATCTCAAATTTTAGGATATGACACAAGGACATATCAAATTCACACACAGAGAAGTATAAGCCATGCTTAAGTACATTTTTCTAAAGTAACTTTTTAAAAACAAGTGATTATATTTAATTTAAAAATTGCCAAAAACACAACTGAATATTCAAGACACGTACTTTATATTGAGAATATTTTATCTTTCATAATAGAGGCATATAGATTATATGTGTGTGTGTGTGTGTGTGTTTAATTTAACGTATGTCATTCTGGTAGTCACACTCTAAGATGGCTCCCAATGATCCCCACCCTCTGGTGTTCACACTCTAACATAGTTGCCTCCTACACTGCTCCAGGGTTGGTTTTTGTGACCAACAGCACATGGCAGAAGTGTTTGGGTGTCATTCACTTCTGAGGCTGGTTATGAAAGTACTGTTTGGGTACCAGTTATAGCATTAATTCACATTGTACAACACATTAAGGACAGAGATCCTACATGGGGAGTAAGCGCACAGTGACTGTTGTTGACTTAACAACTGACACTGTTGTTTATGGCATCAGTAATCACCCTAGGCTCTTGTCATGAGTTGCCAAGGCTATGGAGGTCTTTTGAGTTTGCCGACTCCGGTCTTATTTAGACAAGGTCATAGTCAAAGTGGAAGTTTTCTCCTCCCTTCAGAGTAAGGTACCTTCTTCTTTCATGGCCCATTCTTTCCACTGGGATCTCACTAGCAGAGATCTTTCATTTAGGTCTTCTTCTTCTTTTTTTTTTCCCAGAGTGTCTTGGCTTTCCATACCTAAAATACTCTCATGGGCTCTTCAGCCATATCCAAATGCCTTAAGGGCTGATTCTGAGGCCAGAGTGCTGTTTAGGACATCTGCCATTCTATGAGTCTGCTGTGTATCCTGCTTCCCATGTTGGATCGTTCTCTCCCTTTTTGATTCTATCAGTTAGTATTATCAGACACTAGTCTTGTTTATGTGATCCCTTTGACTCTTAATCCTATCATTATGATCAATTATGAACTGAAACTGATCACTTAGACTAGTGAGATGGCAATGGTACATGCAACCTTGGTGGGATTGGATTGGAATCCCCGAGCACATTTCTAACTCTACCAGTTGGGGAAAGTCCAATTGAGCATGTCCCAAACTGTACATCTCCTCCCTCTCTTATATTTAACAGGGATCACTTTTCAGTTAAATTTAAACACCTAAGAATAATTGTGTGTTAATTAAAGAGTTCAACCAATAGTATTAAGTAGAACAAAAAAAATACTAAAAGGGATAAAGTATTAAGTTGTTCATTGACATTCAGGACAACGGCTGATCAAGTCACTGTTTCCCATAGAGTCCATTTCACTTCAACAGGTTTCCTTTTTGGTGCTAGGTTAGTTGTCGCCGATCAGGGAGAACATATGATATTTGTCCCTTTGGGACTGGCTTATTTCACTCAGCATGATGTGTTCCAGATTCCTCCATTTTGTTATGAATAACTAGATTTCATTTTTTTTCACTGCTGTATAGTATTCTATAGAGTACATATCTCATAGTTTCTTTATCCAGTCTACTGTTGATGGGCATTTAGGTTGATTCCAGGTCCTAGCTATTGTGAATTGAGCTGCAATAAACATTAAGGTGCAGACAGCTTTTTTATTTGCCAAATTAATTTCCTTTGGGTAAATTCCAAGGAGTGGTATGGCTGGGTGGTATGGTAGGGTTATATTCAGGTGTCTGAGGAATCTCCAGACTGACTTCCATAGTGGCTTAACCAGTTTGCATTCCCACCAACAGTGGGTTAGTGTCCCTTTTTCCCCACATCCTCGCCAGCATCTGTTGTTGGTAGATATCTGTATGTGAGCTATTCTAACCGGGGTGAGGTGAAACTTCATTGTGGTTTTGATTTGCATTTCCCTGATGGCTAGTGATCCTGAACATTTTTTCATGTGTCTGTTGGCCATTTGGATTTCCTCTTTTGAAAAATGTCTATTGAGGTCTTGGCCCATCTCTTAAGTGGGTTGTTTGTTTTGTTGTTGTGAGAGGCAGAGAGACACACACAGACAGAGCTCCCATCTATTTGTTTACTCTTTAAATACCTGCAACAGCCTGGGCTGGGCCAGGGCAAAGCTGGGAGCTGGGAACTCAATCTCCCACTTGGGTGCCAGGGACCCAACCATTTGAGCCATC
Organism: Lepus europaeus; assembly: GCF_033115175.1. Taxonomy (NCBI): domain Eukaryota; kingdom Metazoa; phylum Chordata; class Mammalia; order Lagomorpha; family Leporidae; genus Lepus; species Lepus europaeus. Next base: position 30,565,661 of record NC_084844.1, on the reverse strand, counting down.
ACCTGATACTTTCCAGGGTATGCACTATCAGGAAGCTGGAACAGGTGGCAGAGCCCGGATTCAAACCTAGGCACTCTGATATGGGAAGTGGGAATGAAAACTGGGATCTTAACTGCTGAGCCAAATACCCGCCCTGGTAACAGACATTTTATAAAAGAAGATATATTTTATTTATTTAAAAGGCAGAGTGGCAGAGAGAGGGTGACAGACAGAGGAAGAGATATCCCATCTGCCGGTTCACTCCCCAAATGCCTGCAATGCCGGGGCTGGGCCAGGCCAAAGCCAGGAGCTAGCAACTCCATCTAGGTCTCCCATGTGGGTGGTAGGACCCTAGGTACATGGCCAACATCCTCTGCTTTCCCAGGCATGGAACTGGATATGAAGTTTAGCAGCCAGGACTCAAACTAGTGCTCTGAAATGGGATGCCAGTGTTGTAGGTGATGGCTTAACCTGTTGTGCCACAATGCTGGCACCAATAACAAATATTTTATCATTAAATTTAATAATGTTACAACTCTCTCTATGGAGAAAATAAGAAAAATTTGAGAGACAAAGAGAGAGGCAGAAAGAGAGTGAGAGAGAGAGAGAGACAGAAAGAGAGAGAGTGAAAATAAGAAAAAGTTGGCTAGGGGCCGGTGCTGTGGCCTAGTGGGTAAAGCCACCGCCTGTAGTGCCGGCATCCCATATGGGCAATGGTTCGAGTCCTGGTCGCTCCACTTCCAATCCTGCTCTCTGCTATGGCCTGGGAAAGCAGTAGAAGATGGCCCAACAACTTTGGCCCCTGCACCGACGTGGGAGACCCAGAAGAAGCTCCTGGCTCCTGGCTTCAGATCAGCCCAGCTCTGGCCATTGCTGCTGATTGGAGAGAGAACCAGCAGATGGAAGACCTCTTTTACTCTCTGCCTCCCCTTCTCTGTGTAACTCTTTCAAATAAATAGATAAATCTTAAAAAAAAAAAGAAAAAGTTGGCTTTATATATATTTATAGCAAGTGAGTAAACACGAACTACAAGCATATATGCATTTACAAGTTGGTATATACACACACACAGAGTTATACATGTTTGTTAGGTCTAAGAAACATTGGCTCTAGCAATGCCAAGGCTAACAAAATTTGTTTACATGAGGTGAAATGCTTTCTTCTCCTGCAACAGAACTTTGGTAGAGGACAAAGTATTTATAGATGTGCAGTGGACATGTGGATGTCTCAGAATATTCAATGAAGATTATGTTCCTATGGGCATCCTTAGGACAGCACTGACAGTTACTCCCTTGCCTGAGCTTGGCTTCTAACAGATGTAACAATTCAATTTCTGGGGGAGACAGTGACCGGCGTCAGTATCAGGAAGAGATTATACGTACACAGATCATATCCTTTCCAGTGTTCTGGGACAGTGATTCCAGTCATTATGCTTTCTAAGCAGAGGTGACAGAGGCGAAGCTCTGAGTTCATTATTTGTGATTTCTTGCCTCCAAAGTATCATTCACCTGGCAAATGAACCACCACTAATCTCGAAAGCTAACAGGCTACTTAGGCTCAAATTTTGGTTATAATACTGGAAAGATGAAAATTTAAAAACAAAAACCACCAAAGGGGTCTGCATTGTGGCTTAGCAGGTTGGGCTATCACATGTGACACCAGAAATCCATGTGAGCACTGATTTGAGTCCCAGCTGTTCCACTTCTGATCTGGTTCCCTGCTAATGTACTGGAAAGCAGTGGAAGATGCCCTGAGTGCTTGGGCCCTTGCTACCCACATAGGAGACCTAGATGGAGTTCCAGGCTCTTGGTGCCTGACCCAGTGTGGGTTGTTGCAGCCATTTGAGGGGTGAAGTGGAAGATGGAAGATTCCTGTCACCACCCCATGACCCCCACCCCCACAGCCCGTGTGTGTATGTGTGTATAAAAGAGAGAGAGAGAGAGAGAGAGAGAGAGAGAGAGAGAGAGAGACCCTCTCTTTCACTCTGCCTTTCAAGTAAATAAATAAATCTTAAAAACACACACACACACACATACACACAACAAAACTAAATAGTTCCAAGAAGGACATAGCAGATATTTGCTTATGCAGACTTTACTTATCTGGCAATATTGTCTAACAATAATGCAACTAAAAGCCCTGAAGAACCATCCACCAAAACATTAGAGGGAAGGGAGTGAAGAGGGCTAACCTTTGCTGAAAGTGTCTACTTTGGGTGTGGAGCTATGATAGACTCTTTGCATACATAAGCTTGTTCATTGTGCACAGGAACCCTATGAAGTGGAAATATACTGTTCATTTTATAAATGGAAATTATATTTGCAAATGAAAATTAAAGACCAGAGAGGTCAGGTCAATGTGCTTAAAGTCACTCAGCTATTCTGCAGAAGCATCAGCATTTGAATCCAAGTTTCTTCAAGTTTAAAGTCCATGCTCTTCTTTCCTTAAAACAGAAGGCTTTCCTGTAATCAAATCTACCTGGACTAGAACTTATATAGTTGACTCACATAAGAACCTCTGCAAGATATTTACAAGAAATTGGTATTAGCCTGATTATGCAATACTTTGTCCTCCTCAACTTAAAAACACCTGGGAAAGAAGGCAGATTGTGTGCAGGAAAAAATGGAGACAAGAGATGAGAAGAGAAACAGGCACACTGAGCACAGCAAGAGATGACAGCTGTGTCTCTAGTACAGCTTATAAAGCTTCATATCGCCTGTAGAACTCACTGTATTATGTATGATGATGGATGTTCATCATGATTTTGTTCGGTAGCCTTTGGGTAAGAAGGTAGGGAAGTAGGTAACAATTATTAAATAAGACTTTCATCTTGAACAGTTAAACTAAAATAAGTCTTGGTGCTTGAGTGGGATTAAGTTCAACAACAGAAAGTAACACATGACAAGCACCCTGTTCTTCCGTGAGACTGAATAAAGGAAACACTGGTATACTGTTAGATTTTAACATTCTCACTCTTTGACCTTTCTAATCTCCAGGAGATAACTACTCATTCTTAGAACTAAGTTGCTATTCTGCAATTTTAAAATGGATAGAGTGCAGAGCTCTATCTAAATCAAAATCTTGTCACATGTCAACAAACTACATTAATATCAGGAGAGGTGGTGCAGCAAGGAGATGTGTATGTAGGAGGGTAGCTTTGGAGCCAGACCACCCTGGATGTGTATCTTGGCTCTGCAATTTTCTTGAGTTTGGCCTCTTTTACAAACAGTATCTCCAACTGTAATGGTGAAACAATGATATCCACCACTGCCTTTAGAGGAACAAAGTTATCTTGTTATCTTTCTTCTGCTTTCCTTGTGCACCAAGATTAAGGTCAAGGAAGAGAATTCATGGGCTTCCAAAACACACCCTTTGGGCTGCATTTTCTGAGTGAAGGAAGGGGACTAAAGTAATATAGTACCTCTATTCCTTTTACAGAAACTGTGTTTTAGATCTCAGGGAAGCCAAGGGCTTGTTGACTTGTTTCTCTTTTGTCTCTTCTCCTGGGTGCTGTTATCTTGTGCAGTGGGGGTCCAGCCCAAGGCTACTGTTCCATTCTGTAAGGAACAGTGGCTTAAGCTAGGTGGTACCAGACAAACCAACTCTGGCCATCTTTTGCTTCCTCATTCTTCTTTGTTATGGCCAATTGTGCCCCTTTTCTCATACAACATTAGTTAGGTTCTGACATTCATCCTTGGGTTAGAATACACTGACAGACAGCTAAGCTTAGGTAAAAGAGTTCCCCATAGGGCCCAGTTTCATTTTCTGACATTTCCCATAACCCCAGTTCATAGTGCATGCTGGTTTTCCTTCCTCTGATCATCCAGTTCTTTTCAGGTCCTTCAGGGATAAAGGCATGGCTAAAGGCAATACAGAGTTCACCACTACTAAAAGTCAAAGAACACCTATTTTCCACATTGTTAAAATGCTTAAATTGTTAAGGGCACGGAAAACTACTGCACACAAATACGCGTGGCTATTGAACACCATCTAGTATGTAGCTCAAATGTGGTTTTTCATTTCCCTGCCATATCTGCCTGGCAGTGATCCAAACTTTCTGGGAACTAAAGAGGTTAATCAGCATATCAGAAGGCAAGTTCCCTTATGGAAGTAAACAGTGTGATGCGAACTGTAATCCGCATATTGAATTCCTGCGTCCTCTTTTCCAAAAGTTCCTTTTCTTCCACATGTTATAAAATATACTTTTGCTTCATTTGTCAATTTTTGTTAGAGACCACAAGGAAAAAACACACCATGAAAACACTTCGCCAGGTTTTAAACTTAGTTCTTCCGTTAAACCCTGCTCAATTCTTTCAACAGTGATGTGATTTTTCAGGGTATTTTTCCACTATAGTCATTTCTCCAAATTGTAAAACTACTATTTCTTGGTCACCTACTGTGTTCAGAGTTCTATAGGAGGTTCTTAACATTTAACACCTCTATAAAGTAGGTTATACTCCCCTTATCTTATGATGAGAAAATGGAGGTTATGAGAAACATAGGAAGCTATGCAAAGTCACAGGGTTTGAGAATCCAAAATCTTGAAAGAACAGCAAGGACAATTCTCCTCTTTCCCCCTAAAATACAGACAAGTATAATTTGCTAATAGCTATTCAAGGGAATCTCTTGGAATCTTGGGAGTCTGCTGGGATTTCTCTTTGTTCTCTCATATTGCCAATTTTGATGTGAAAGGAGTTACCCAGAATATAGTGGAAGTACAGAAGACTGCTTTGTCCAGGGTAAAACTAACCAGTCCAGTAGCTAGAAAATGGATTCCTGTTCTAGTGCTAGCCTAGTATAGTAGAAAAGATCTGGGTCAGTGTGCTTTGATTTTAGTCCTGGCTTGATAATTTAGTAGCTGTGATTTTTTTTTGGCAATTACTCAAGGTTCTTATTTTCTTCATCTATAAAATAGGGAAAATGATTGGATACATAAACCTCAAAGGACTGTTCTGAGAATCCACTGAAATAAAGTTTACTCAAATACTGTCCTATTTATCTCTCAAGTTATTTATTGTCTCTCTCCTCACTATTGTGTAAATCCCATGATGATTATTATTAGTATTATTAAGAAGTTTTAAGACCTACAAAATGGACTTCTCATTAGATATTAACTTTTCATAAATATTAATAATATTAGCCAGCAAGTGATTTCAGGCAGCAAATATTTAAGTTCAAATGATGATTCTAAGTTTTTGATGTTTCCCTTAAAATTATTTCCATTTTTCTCCCAAAGGATATCTGATATTAGCATTTAAATCACATGGAATGAAAATGGTGAGGCTTCATTTCTTCTTACTAAGTTTTCTAACCTCAAGGGGGTTTCTTGGTTTTGCTGATTATTCTGCAACTCCCAGGTTCTTTCCAGATGTGAGGAAAATTGCTTACTTGGTTGAGACGTTTGTACTTACTTGATGAAGTACTTGATTCCATCTGCTGTGTAAGCTTCCTCCCACCCATAAGGTAAGCCTAAAGTGAAAGAAAACCAAAAATACTTTTAATAAGATGATGATGATAATTTTATTTCCTGGACACAAAACTCTCTATCTTTACAATTATTTAAATACATTTCTTGTACAAAATAGTCTTCTAAGAAGAGGGCCAATTCAGATGAGCTTTCATATTCAGCATCTTTAGAATATAATAAATACATTTTGAACAGTTAACAATCTGCTTTAGTTGCAATAACTGGATTATGACTTGTCATTTACATGTGGTGAGCATTTTTGTCAGCAGGATACAAGCAAAATTTTGTGTTGCAGTGGATGGTTTTTGCCTGGAGGCAGAAGGATGGACAAGATGGCCTCTGCTCATCTATTCTGGCTCAATGTTTCTTTAATTGGCTCCTTTTACATTCTTTCACTCAGCTCCATAGGGAATCAAACATGAGTGCCAGATCAGCAGGGGTGTGAACACAGCTTTTGGACAAGGCAAAATTCCTTATTAAGTTTGAAAGTTTAGTAAAGTGATTTATAATGGATTGTGGCATTTTACTTTGTTAATTAAGAATTTGGTGCACTAAACATAAACGGCTAAACAATTTGCTAAATTTAGCTTCTATTTCTATAATGGGAATTAGAATAGTTAACTGTAAAGAGATGCAGATTAAAGTAAGCAAGCAACATTTGGCCATTTCTGTAAGTGAGTATATTTCTGCCCTCATCGTACCCAGAGAAAAGCCCCATGTTCAGGCAGTCACATTCTTTGATGTTCCAATTCTAGGCACTAGCCCTGCAGAATGCAAGGGTTTCTCACCCTCTGCTGCATTCCTGAGTACTGCTAAGGATTTTAAGTGACCTTTTGGATCAGCTGTTTGATACTGGCTTATCATGGCTCCTTTGATGAGTACAAGACACATACACACAAAACAATGGTTTTCATGGCTCAGGAAGCAGAAAGCAGCTGAGTTTTAACAACAAATCAATGATTTCCATTCTCCTAGGTCTCAGCAAGGGGCTGAATGAACAGTAACTATTTGAAATAACCCCTTGAGTGCATCAGTGTTCATTCTTAAGAGAAGATTCTTTGAGAAGCAGTGATATTTGGATGCTGTTTTGTAATAAAGAAAAACAAACCAAAAACTTTTCCCTTATACTGAAGTCCAGTCTTTTAACAATTTACAAATTGTATCAAATAAGGTCCTAGGCAAAAATTCCGTCACTATTTCCTTCATATATTAACACAGGCCACCTTGGAGATTTGGTTCTCTCAGTGAATAAATGTCCCTATTCTAAGTAGAACATAAGCACTTGTGAGAACTCAGCATAAGCACATGATTGACTTCTGAAAAGGCCAAGAAGTGACAGTCTGTCTCTTCTAGGAACTGACACTCTGTCTCCTTTAGGGTCCACCACCAGCACCTGCCAGACAGGCCCTAACTGCTACTACAACAGTTCAAGTAGATTTTTCATCTTCACACTTTCTACATCTTTTTTACAGATCACTTCATTCATCACTGACAAGTCCCTTACCTGCAGAGAAGAATCTGATAATTATACACAGGAATTTGCTTTCATGACAAAAAGTGCTCAGAAATACCAGAATTCTGATCAACAAGGCAAAGATAGCTAAAAGTTAAGTAGAAAGTTATTCTAATGTGATAAATATTTTTCCTGTTAAATTACTTATTTTTCTAGAGAGCATAATTATATCTGTTTTTCTAATTTATGTCACAGATATTTTGAAGTGAAAAGGTTAAGAAAAGCATATATTTTATTTCTATGTCTTTATTTGAAAGGCAGAGTTAGAGAGGGAAGGAGAAAGGGAACAAGGGAAAGAGAGAGACAGACAGAGAGAGGGTGAGAGAAACAGATCCTCCATCCCTGGCTCACTCCCCATAGGGTCACAATGGCCAAGACTGGGCCAGGTTGAAGCCAGGACCTGGAACTCCTTCTGGGTCTCCAGTGTGGGTACAGGGGCCCATATGGCATGCTGGCATTGCAGAAGGTGGCTTAATGTGCCATGCAACAACGGAAGCCCCCAAAAGTATATACTTTAAAGATAGTTTCACTTCATCCTCAAGATCATTTGATAATTGAGATTGACATTGGAATACTACATTCTCTGTACTTTCAGAATAGAAACCTTGCCTTGGTTATATCTTAAAATTATTAAGCAAGAAATATGACTTCACAACAGTCTAATAAAAGTACTAATTCATAAGCATTTAAGTCATAATAGTTATTCAATGACTGTAGCTATAGCTATCCTTGTGTATTAAATAGCATATATAGCTTATTTTAGGATAAATTCTTTTTTGAGAAAATAAGCATTCTTTTTAAGAAGATTGAATAAAGTCTTGTTTTTCTTGCAGTTAATATAATTTCTAAACAACAGACTAGGAGACTAGACAGAGTTATTAATCTCTCATTGGTAGTTTAGTAATAGCACAATCACTGTCCAATTATGATCTGAAAAACACAAATAGCATACTTTATACAACAAGAACACTTTTGATTCCATATGATTTGATTCCTATATGATTAAGATGGACTCAGGTTTCCATTTTGTCACAATAAATGATTTTGGTGTGATTATAACATTATATAAATACTTTGCAATAATTGTTACTACTCCAAATATTGAAATATATAATCTATTTCCCTTTTTCATTCCATTTCCCCTTCATTCTATTTCCCTTTTTCAAGTTCATTTTAAAATTGCTATAACTATAACCAACTGAAATTGTTTCTGATTGTAAGTGCTTGTGAACCCTCACATAACATTCTTTCTATCAGAGATTATCTGTTCTAATGATCAACTTTATGGTGATAACTTCAAAATCTTCATGGGTATATTGCCAAAATTAGAGTTTTGAATATGCTCAACCTAGAATATTGGCTGCTCCCTAAAACTCAACATACAAAAAATCAAGCTCATCATGTTTCCATACAAGTGTACTTCTCAATTTTCTAGTTTTTTGTTTGTCTGTTTGTTTATTTATTTATTTATTTTAGCAATTGACTTATTTATTTGAGAGGTAGAGTTATAGACAGAGAGAAGGAGAGACAGACAGAGCAGTCTTCCATCTGCTGGTTCATTGTCCAGGTGGCCACAATGGCCAGAGCTATGGCGATCTGAAGCCAGGAACAAGGAACCTCCTCTGCATCTCCCATGTGGGTGCAGGAGCCCAAGGACTCTGGCCATATTCCACTGATTTCCCAGGCCACAGAAGAGAGCTGGATTGGAAGTGGAGCAGCCAGGACTCGAACCAGCGCCCATATGAAATGCCAGTATTTCAGGCAGAGGCTTCATCTGCTATGCCACAGCACAGGCCCCCAATTGTCTAGTTTATTATATGTACCACAGATTCTCTTTATCATGTTTGGCTCATATATTTATTAATTAAATCATTAATTTATCATTTATTATGTGTTCAACATTTTGCTTAGTGTTCAGTGAATATAGAATGATAAACAAATAGACATCAATCTTGAACTTATGGAATTTTAAAAATAATCATAAGTATATTATTAAAATAGGAATAAGGACTATGCAGGGAAAGTATGGAATACTATGAATGAATAACTCACAGCATAAAGGCTAAATTCTCTAATACGTAAAGTACTCCTATAAATCAATAAGAAAAAGATCAATGACAAAACAAAACCGGCAAAACATGGAACACTCAGGACACAGGAAACATAAATGCACTTAAACATGTGAAAATGTTCTTGAGTTTTTTTCCTTTTTTATGATTTTACTTTTTTTTTTTTTTTTTTTGTAGTGGGAGGTAAAACAGCAAGGTTTATTAGGAAGGAACATCTGTAAGGACGGATGGGCACCTCTCCAGACAGAGCCTGAGAGGCTGGGGGGGGGGGGTGGGGAGGAAGGAGGGAGGTTACAGGTTACATGTTGAGTGGAGATTACACCTGACCAGGCCAGGCGGGTGGCTCAGCAAAGATGCAAAGAGCTGAGCACGAAGTCCAGTTGAGGCTGGGGGTTTTTAAGGAGATGGGTCTTGCTTCCCCACCTCTGCTCCTCTTGGAACAAAGGGCTTTTTGGATGTAAATAGAAAAACTTCTCTTGAAGGTCTGAAACAAAGGACTTTATGGATGCAAATGTTATCAGACTGGAGGAAGGGAGCAGGGTGTTTGAGATGCAGATACTAGGCTGCACCTGGGAGATTGTGGAAGATTGGCAGGCAGAAGGGGGCAGGGCAGGCTGCCCCTGAAACATTATCGGGATGACTTTGAGATGCAGATGCATATGCTGGACATAGATGTCTTCTCTTTAGGTCTGTTACACACACATAAGCTCATAACTGACTTCCTACCTAACATTCCCCCCTCAAGAGGTAATACCCAAAATTCTTTTTGGGATTATGGATGGAGTTCCATCTTCTGTAACTTCTTCAAAGCTGGCATGTGGGTGTCGAGGGAGATTTGGGTATTTCCTCTTGCTATCTGTCTTATTGATTTGACTTTTTAAAAACATTTTGTTACATTCATTTTAAATATAGGCAATTTAAATATTTTATTTAAAAATTATTTTTATTTATTTGAAAGGCAAAGTTAGGGAGAGAGAGAGAGAGAGAGAGAGAGAGAGAGAGAGAGAGAGAGAGAGAGAGAGATCTTCCATCCAATGGTTCACCCCCTCAAATGGCTGCAATGGCCGGTGCTGGACCAGGCTGAAGCTAGGAGTTTCATCCACGTCTCCTACATGAGTTCAGAAGTCCAAGCACTTGGGCCATCTTCTGCTGCTTTTCTCAGGCACATTAGCAGGGAACTGGATTGGAAGTGGAGAAGCCAGGACTCAAACTGGCACCCATATGGGGAGCTGGCATTGCAGGTGGCAGTGTAACCAGTTACATCACAGTGCTGACCCCTGGTTTAAATATTTATCTTAGTCTCCACAGTTTCCTACCTTTAATGTAAGACATTCAATGAAATTATAAGAAAAAACATAGGTAGCAGAAAAGATCCATTGCTAAAAGAAAAAACCAGCAACAGAACAGATGCAGAGATGAACAAAATATTAGTTTTTGAAATATCCATAATTTATAGAATAAAAAATCTGGCTGAATTTAGTGACTTATGGTTGTACAACTATAATGATGCTTATCTACTTGTGTATATTATGTAGAGGACAGGGGTTTCAGCTTGCTGAATCCTGGAATCGTGCTAAACCATGTGTCATTGTCCATTTTAACCACCACTTCATATTTCAGTTTGTTTCTTGACAATGGCTTTTCCTCCCATCACAGCACAGATTTTAGCATCTGGGCTGGCACTGTGGCTCAGTGGATGGGGCTGCCTCCTGTGATATGTGCATCCCATATGGGTGCTGGACCATGTCCTGGCTGCTCCACTTCTGATCCAGCTCCCTGCTGGTGACCTAGGGAAAGCAGCAGAAGATGGCCCAAGTGCTTGGGTCCTTGACATTCATGTGGAAGACCTGAATGAAGCCCCTGGCTCCTGGCTTCAGCTTGGCCCAGCTCTGACTATTGAAGCTAACTGTGGAATGAACCGGCAGATGGAAGACCTCTCTCTCTTCTTGAGGCTAACTGTGGAGTGAACCAGAAGATGGAAGACTTCTCTCTTTTCTCTCTCTCTCTGTGACTTGACTTTCAAATAGGTGGATAAATCTTAACCCAGGAGTTGAGATAGGGAAGAGTTGGAGAATGAGATTCTAAGACTGAAACTGACAAAGACAATCCCATCACATTTAGACAGAGCTCATACAGACCCAGATTCATTTGAAAAACCCTTGGTAATGTCATTGTTATAAAAACTCATATGTATTTAACTTTTAGTGTCTGTTATCCTGAGAAGGAGAAAGCGAGGGAGGGAATGAGGGGGAGAAGAGAGAGGGAGACAGAGATAGAGAGAGAGAGAGAGAGAGAGAGAGAGAGAGAGAGAGAGAGAATATTTAACTCACAACTAATAAGGCTTCACTTCACTAAATAATATGACATTTATCACAAAAGTGGAATTTTCACTTGATTTGCAGTCAGAAAACCCAAATCTCTATGCAATGTTTTTCAATTACAAGTTGAACAACCATAGGAAAATAATAATATTGCAATCTCAACTTTCTCATTTATGTAGTAGTGATGATAATAGCTACCCTGCTGGCTTATGGAGAGATCATGAAGTTCATTAGTTAATATATAACTATTCAATGATATACAAAAGAAAACCATTATTATTAACAGTAATGAAAATAACAGCTCTTTATTCATTGCTTATGGTTTTGGTGATGCAGAGTAAATTGGGTGCTTAATATATGAAAAGCACTTACATTATCTACAAGGGAAACCTCCAATCAGGTGTAGGCACATTTTTTTTCTTTACAATCCTTTCCTCAAGAAAGGAAATTATATATTCTTTATTTTACTCATGGTAACATTCAGCAAAAGGACAATGAAAACTAGCAGGGGACACTGAACCTCATCCAGTGGTGTGACAGTGAATGTTCAACAACACACCCCTGAGAGGTGGGGAGGGCAGCCCTGATTTGTAGAATTTGTTGATTTCCTCAGTGTAAATACTCTATCATGCCTGACTCAAGTTACCAATATGACCTCACTGAATACAGATGTTGGGAAGAAACATGTAGTAATATGCCATGATATGATATTCCTGGATACAATAGAGCAAGTAACTTCAACAACAAAGGTAACAGTGAAATGCAGAAAAATAACTAGGAACTGGTTTCTAGTACTTTTTACATCTGCTTTTAAAGTAAGCATATAATTATCAATATAAAATTTTAATTTTTAATGACTATGAGTGATAATAGGCTACAACATTGTTGAAAGCCAGAAATAGCCAGGTCCACTGTAGCCATTCATAGCTGCCTAGGATGTAACAGAAAGGAAGTTATGAAAATTAAAGGATAGGAACACTGTCCAGTAGGTGATAACAGTTTTTAAAGGTAAAGAATTGTTGCCCTAATAAATTATGTATACAACAAACGTTTACATAGAATTTTCTCTATGTTCATTATTCTTCCAGTATTTTTAGTATCCTCATAATTTTTTGTATCTTCATAATAACCAGTTGAGATAGGTACTGTTATTAACCTCATTTTAGAGAGGAAACTGATGGATAAAGAATTTAAGTAACTTGTCCATTGTCACACTGATAATAAAGAAGGTGGTCATGATTTGAATACAAGCAAATCTGATACTCAACTCATGCTTTCTAAAAACTTAATGTTTGTTTATTTTATTTACTTGAAAGGCTGAGCAAGAGTGAGAGTGAGAGAGATACCTTCTGTCTGCTGGTTCATTCCCATATACTTCCTACAGGCAGGGATGGGCCAGGCCAGAGTTAGGAGCCCAGAACCTCACTGGGGTGTTCCATGTGAGTGGAGAGGTGCAAGCACCCTATCCATCATCTGCTGCCTCCTAGGATACACTAGCAGGAAGCTGCATTAGAAGTGGAGAAGCTAAAACAAGAACTGGGACTCCGACACGGGATGTAGGCATCCCAAGCAGTGGCTTGACCCAATATACCACAGGCTTGCCCTGAGAACCTATGCTTTTTTTTTTTTTTTTTCATACTCCAAGGAAGTAAGAATCTTTCAACTTTTATTTCTAGGGTACATTCATCTGGAACCTTTTTGTTTCTTTACAATTTTCCCCCTAAGAGAAATGAATACAATAAAAATGTAATCCAACTACCAACAATGTTTGTAACCAGAAAAGAATCTAAAATCTCTGGTGTGATAATATAGGACTTTTTAAAAAAAAATATAAACTTCATACTAGAAATAAAGCCTGAATATTCTCTTTCTTTAAAAATATAATTTTCCTTCTTTGCCCATCCATGCAAATATTTTAATCAACCAGTTAGTTCTAAAGTCTATTTTTAAACCAGCAATTACAACACTGTGGCAGGGCTGGGTTTTTCCTTATAGAACCTATGCTTTTAACCAACTCTGGGTTGCTTCCATTCCCCCAACTCCTATTTGTGTTGCCAATGATCAATATTAAAATGATTAAATAACACTTTGACCTAAGGTTCTGAAGCACACAGACCAATATCCCTGATGAACATAGATGCAAAAATCCTCAATAAAAGTCTGGACAATAGAATGCAACAACACATCAGAAAGATAATCCACCCAGACTAAGACTGGTATGCAGGGACGTTCAATGTTCGCAAAACAATCAACGTGATACACCACATTAACAGACTGCAGAAGAAAAACCATATGATTATCTCAATAGATGCAGAGAAAGCATTTGATAAAATACAACACCCTTTCATGATGAAACTCTAAGCAAACTGGGTATGGAAGGAACATTCCTCAATACAATCAAAGCAATTTATGAAAAAATCACGGCCAACATCCTATTGAATGGGGAAAAGTTGGAAGCATTTCCGCTGAGATCTGGTACCAGACAGGGATGCCCACTCTCACCACTGCTATTCAATATAGTTCTGGAAGTTTTAGCCAGAGCTATTAGACAAGAAAAAGAAATCAAAGGGATACAAATTGAGAAGGAAGAACTCAAACTATCCCTCTTTGCAGATGATATGATTCTTTATTTAGGAGATCCAAAGAACTCTACTAAGAGTCTGCTGGAACTCATCGAAGAGTTTGGCAAAGTAGCAGGATATAAAATCAATGCACAAAAATCAACAGCCTTTGTATACACAGGCAATGCCATGGCTGAGAAAGAACTTCTAAGATCAATCCCATTCACAATAGCTACAAAAACAATCAAATACCTTGGAATAAACTTAACCAAAGATTAAAGATCTCTACAATGAAAATTACAAAACCTTAAAGAAAGAAATAGAAGAGGATACCAAAAAATGGAAAAAAATCTTCCATGCTCATGGATTGGAAGAATCAATATCATCAAAATGTCCATTCTTCCAAAAGCAATTTATACATTCAATGCGATACCAATCAAAATACCGAAGACATTCTTCTCAGATCTGGAAAAAATGATACTGAAACCCATATGGAGACACAGGAGACCTCGAATAGCTAAAGAAATCTTGTACAACAAAAACAAAGCTAGAGGCATCACAATACCAAATTTCAGGACATACTAAAGGGCAGTTGTTATCAAAACAGCATGGTACTGGTACAGAAACAGATGGATAGACCAATGGAACAGAATAGAAACACCAGAAATCAATCCAAACATCTACAGCCAACTTATATTTGATCAAGGATCTAAAACCAATCCCTGGAGTAAGGACAGTCTATTCAATAAATGGTGCTGGGAAAACTGGATTTCCTCGTGCAGAATCATGAAGCAAGATCCCTACCATTCACATTATACAAAAATCTACTCAATGTGGATTAAAGACTTAAATCTATGATCTGACACCATAAAATTATTAGAGAACATTGGAGAAACCCTGCAAGATATAGGCACAGGCAAAGACTTCTTGGAAAAGACCACGGAAGCACAGGCAGTCAAAGCCAAAATTAACATTTGGGATTGCATCAAATTGAGAAGTTTCTATACTGCAAAAGAAACAGTCAGGAAAGTGAAGAGGCAACTGACAGAATGGGAAAAAATATTTGCAAACTATGTAACAGATAAAGGGCTGATAACCAGAATCTACAAAGAAATCAAGAAACTCCACAACATCAAAACAAACAACTCACTTAAGAGATGGGCCAAGGACCTCAATAGACATTTTTCAAAAGAGGAAATCCAAATGGCCAACAGACACATGAAAAAATGTTCAAGATCACTAGCCATCAGGGAAATGCAAATCAAAACCACAATGAGGTTTCACCTCACCCCGGTGAGAATGGCTCACATTCAGAAATCTACCAACAATAGATGCTGGAGAGGATGTGGGGAAAAAGGGACACTAACCCACTGTTGGTGGGAATGCAAACTGGTTAAGCCACTATGGAAGTCAGTCTGGAGATTCCTCAGACACCTGAATATAATCCTACCATACCACCCAGCCATCCCACTCCTTGGAATTTACCCAAAGAAAATTAAATTGGCAAACAAAAATGCTGTCTGCACCTTAATGTTTATTGCAGCTCAATTCACAATAGCTAAGACCTGGAATCAACCTAATTGCCCATCAACAGTAGACTGGATAAAGAAATTATGGGACATGTACTCTATAGAATACTATATAGTATTCTATAGTCAAAAACAATGAAACTAGGTCATTTGCAACAAAATGGAGGAATCTGGAACACATCATGCTGAGTGAATTAAGCCAGTCCCAAAGGGACAAATATCATATGTTCTCCCTGATCGGCGACAACTAACTGAGCACCAAAGGGGTAACCTGGTGAAGTGAAATGGACACTATGAGAAACAGTGACTTGATCAGCCCTTGTCCTGACTGTTGATGTACAATTTAATACTTTATCCCTCTTAGTATTTTTTTTTGTTCTACTTAATACTATTGGTTGAACTCTTTAATTAACACACAATTATTCTTAGGTGTTTAAATTTTAACTGAAAGTGATCCCTATTAAATATAAGAGTGGGAATATGGGAATAAGAGAGGGAGGAGATGTACAGTTTGGGACATGCTCAATTGGACTTTCCCCAAATGGTAGAGTTAGAAATGTGCTCGGGGATTCCAATTCAATCCCATCAAGGTTGCATGTACCAATGCCATCTCACTAGTCCAAGTGATCCATTTCAGTTCACAACTGATCACACTGATAGGTCTGAGTCAAAGGGATCACACAAATAAGACCAGTGTCTGCTAATACTAACTGATAGAATCAAAAAGGGAGAGGACGATCCAACATGGGAAGCGGGATACACAGCAGACTCATAGAATGGCAGATGTCCTAAACAGCACTCTGGCCTCAGAATCAGCCCTTAAGGCATTCGGATGTGGCTGAAGAGCCCATGAGAGTATTTTAGGCATGGAAAGCCAAGACACTCTGGCAAAACAACAACAACAACAACAACAACAAAAAACAAAAAACAACTCTAAATGAAAGATCTCTGCTAGTGAGATCCCAGTGGAAAGAACGGGGCCACCAAAGAAGGAGGTACCTTTCTCTGAAGGGAGGAGAGAACTTCCACTTTGGCTATGACCCTGTCGGAATAAGATTGAAGTCGGCGAACCCAAAAGGCTTCCATAGCTTTGGCAACTCATGACTAGAGCCTAGGGAGATTACTGATGCCATAAACAAGAGTGTCAAGTTGTTAAGTCAACAACAGGAGTCATTGTGTACTTACTCCTCATGTGGGATCTGTCCTTAATGGGTTGTCCAATGTGAAGTAATGCTATAACTAGTACTGAAACAGTATTTTTGCACTTTGTGTTTCTGTGTGGGTGCAAACTGATGAAATCTTTACTTAATATATACTAAATTGATCTTCTGTAAATCAAGATAATTGAAAATGAATCTTGATGTGAATCGAATGGGAGAGGGAGCGGGAGATGGGAGGGGTGCGAGTGGGAGGGAAGTTATGGGGGGGGGGAAGCTGTTGTAATCCATAAACTGTACTTTGGAAATTTATATTTACTAAATAAAAGTTAAAAAAATAAGAAAAAAAATTAGACTTGTATAAATACCATATTAACAGACATGATTTTGGATTTGTAACTTGATTTTTTAAAACCTGGTTATATGTCATCATTGTTTGAGGGAACAAAAAAGCAAATGCCATATGCAAATATATAATGTAGATGATTTTATACATTTTTGTGTGTCTCAAATTCAAAATTAAAATATTAGCATAATTGGAAATGTATTATTTTTAGTTAGAAGCCACCCATCCAGCCAATTAAAAGCTATAATACATTACAGGAACAACATAACACAGCTATTCTTAGCAGTTATTTGGTGGTTCATGGTCCTCTGAATCAGTCACTACTTTTGGCCATATAAATGCTACGTCAGCACTTAATTCAAGACAAGAGAAAGAGTTAATATTTACTTCTGCTTTTCTCTTTCGCACAGATGAAAAGCTCAGTATTTTTACAGTTGAAGTTCTTTTACTCCAAGTTGGATTATGGAATCATTTTCTTGATCTCTGAAGTCCAGACATTTGAGATGACAGCTTAAGTGTTCTTTCTTACACTGCTGACTCCCATCTCATGACCCATATTGAAGATGAGACAGTAGGAACTCACTGGGAGTTGTCTCCGGGCATTTACACAATGCTTGGTACTTTGGCTTATTGGTTTAAAGTCAACACCATACAATGGACTTTGTACCGTACACTAATAAAGCTCAGTATACAACTTGCTGACGCATTCCTTCCTAAAGTGAGTGCTTTCTCTTTCTTTCTGTCTCCCTATAATCTTTCTCTATAAGAGAGTGAGAATTGAATCATAGGACTCAATAAGCTATTCAAACCCTGTTCTTTTCTGATGATCTTTGCTGATCACTAGTCATCTAATAAATAATATTAAAAATGTCAATTATTTATTTAAGAAGCAGAGAGAGAGAAAGATACACACACACACACACACGGAGAAAGAGAAAGAGAAAGAGTGCATATCTACTCATGGGCTCATTCCCCAAATGCCCATAACTGCCAGGACAGGGCCAAGTTGAAACTGGAAGCCTGAACTACATCTGAGTCTCTTATGTGAGTTGAGCCATTATTGCTGCCTCCCAGGATCTGCATTAGCAGGAAGTTGGGCTCAGGAGCAGAGAGCCAGGATTGAACTCAGGCACTCTGATATGGGATATGGGCATCTTAACTACTAGGTCAAATGCCAACCTCCTTATCCCCATTCTGTTAAATTGACCCTAGTGAAGACAAGTCATACTACTTTATGTCCAATGGTCAATTCTCAGTCCTCAGTTTCCCTTGCCTATAATTGTGTATGACACAGGTGATCACTAACTTTTCCTTGAAATGGTTTATCATTGACTATAAAGATTAAAGGTTGCTTTCCCTCAGTTTTCCTTTGTCTCTGGCTATTCTCTGATTTATTTGCTAGTTTCTTCTCATCTCCCCAGTCTCTAAAAGTTTGACTGCTTCAAGGTTTGGTCCTTCAACCCTTTCCATATATACTTTTTCCCTTTGTTTTCTACATATACTCATTTATTAGGTAGTCCTATCCAGTCTCCTGGTTTAAATAATACTCATATTCTGATGACTCTCAACTCTTAATCCCTAGCCTGCACCTCTCTCCTGATTTGCAAACCGGCAAACTCAGCTATAAGCTCTCCCCACCACTTTGTCTACAGTTACCACACTTTTAAACTTAAGTGCCTACTACTGATCTCCCAACTTGGCCCAAACCTCGAATTTCACAGTTCTTCCCATCATGTTATTTGTAGCTGCATGCTACCAGTTGTTCAGGGCTAGAAGGAAGTAACCTTGATCCCATGTCCAATCCATCTGCATGGCTCAGAGGCTTTGTCTTCATATTAAATGAAGAATTTGGTCACTTCTTGGTACTTCTATTTTTATTGAAATAATCCATGTCTTACTTGGATTATTCTGATAAAATTCTAACTGGTATTACCACTATAGCCTATTCTCAAACTCGTAGCCAGAGTGATTAAAAAAATAAGCCAGATCATGTTCCTTCTATATAGTCAGCTGCCATCATTTCTCAACTTATGTGACTTAATTTCCTAATTCTCTTTTTTTGTTAAAATGTGCTATAATCATTCTGGCTTCCTTACTTGAACACAGCAAATAAACTCATACCTCAGATCCTGTGAAATTGCTAGTCTCTGTTGGGAGGGTGACCCCTCCAACATCCATGGCTCACTCCATTACTTCTTTCAGATGTCATTTGGGCCATGATGCCTTCCAGGGTTGCTTGATATGAAATGACAAGCTTCCTACCTTTCCAACCTCTGATACTCATTACCCTGATTTCTTCTGTCCCTCTTCCCTAAGTAGGATGCAAATTCTGTAAGAACAGGTACTCTTTTGTTCACTGCTCCCCTGCCAGCACTATTGTGGTATGCAGTGGATTCTTAATTGCTATTTGTTGAATTAAGGAATCAATATTTACAGCAATAAATATTCTACATCAATACAAACACCTACTATTTAATAATATAAAACATGGAGAGTTTTTTAGAAAAAGGTGTTGAAAGGTATTTGAATAAGAAAAGAATTAAATTAGAACTGCAAAAAGATATAAATACTTGAATTATCTTCCCATGAGTTGATATTTTTTTTTTTCTTTCAGGCTCCAGAGCAACAGGTGAGAACTCAAGTACTGGCTGGCTCCCAATTCTAGCTTCACTGTACCCTGGGAGAAGCAGGTGACGGATCAAATACCTGAATCCCTGTCATCCATGTGGGAGACCTGCATTGAGTGGTTATGGGCATTTGGGGAGTGAACCACTGGATGGGAGTGTACTCCTGAGTGCACACACACTCTCTCTCTCAAAACAATCAATCAATCAATCAATCAATCTTTTAGATTTCAATTCTCAGTCTGAGTTGGAATTTTCCTTATCCAAGCTAACCCTGGGACAGCTGGTCAAACTCCCTCTTAGATTTGTCTAACAGAGTAACCTCAAGAACATTCTTGGCAGTGCCTCTGACTCTTCACCTGCTCAGACTCTAGATTTGCCAGAAAATTCAGTCAACACTCTTCCTATTCATAATTGTTAAGTGCCTACTATCCAAGGCCCGATATAATGATAGCTTCAAAAGAGTGCCTCACACATAGTGGGCACTTAGGAAATACGTGTTGGCTGACTGCAAAAATTTGCCACCCATGACGATGGATGGTTCAGTGAATCTTGCACATATTTGACATTTTATTGTTGTTGTAAGGTCTTTGTACTCACCAGGGGAACTTGCTAACTTGCTCACAAATATTTGCACAACTGTTATTTGTGGATTTTGACAACAGGGTAGTGGAGGATCTTTACACATGCAATTGTATAAAACACTATACAGACCAGATGAAATAAAATCAAGATTATTGATTTTTCCTTCCCTCAGAATAAATAAGTCTAAATTACATCCTTAATCTTCAATCATATGACATTCAGCTGTTAACATACATGTCTTTTAAAAAAAGTTTATCCTATAATCTGTTAATGATCTCATATTATTTTCAGGTAAAATTTGAAAAAAATCATAAAACAAAATTTCCTTCAGGCATTTCGCTTTCTGAAGTTTTTTTTTTTTTAACTTTTTAAGCATAGTTTTAAAAAGATTTAAAGAATATCAATAAAGATGCCTTTACCAAAGAGAAAAGTTTTCTAAGAAACAGCTTTCATGAAGCTGTATAGATGTAATATTCATGACATTAAGGAGTTACAGATCAAAAGTAAGCCAAAGTTTACAAAAACATCAATTCTGACAGTACAGTCCATTATCACTTAAAAAAAAAAAAAACCCTTAAAAATCCACAGTATCGTATTTAAGACCCTTTAAAACATCCATTCACAGAAATACCTGTCCTTGAATTTTCATAGCAGTTTGAGTCATAATAACCCCAAATTGAAAATATCTCAAACATCCATCAGTTAGCGACACAATAAAAAATTGTGGTACAAATTTACAATGAAATATTACTTGGCAATGCTGATACCCTTAATACATACAACAACATAGATGAATCTCGAAAATACTACACTAAGTGGAAGAAGCTAGATACCTAATAATTTGTTTCTATGAAATTTTAGGAAAAGCAAAACTACAGTGACAGAAAGTAGATCAGTGTTTGCCTAAAACAAGGAGGCGTGGGAGGGAAGGAGAGGGCTGATTACACAGGAACACATGAGAAGGTTGTGGGAATTTGGTAATATTCTAGAACATGAGTATGGTAGTATTATACAGCTGTGCACATTTGTCAAAACTCACAGAATCATACATTTTTATTTTATTGTGTGTAAATTACATCTCCATTTTAAAAAGGCAGATGGAAAGCTCCTGAAGCATCAGCATGAACAATCGCATTTTTAAAAAGGCATTTGGCAAAACGGCTGCAATCCTCCTTTTCATCTTGATTGCCCATCAATCCCATTTACAGTCTATCAATTGAGCTATTTCCCCAAACATACTATTGACTTCTTTTCCTCTATGCTTTTTCAGATACCATTCCTTTTACCTGGAATGCTCAATATTATGGGATACAGTCATCCAATCACCATTTCTGAATGAATTTCTAATACAATAAATCTCTTTGTCCATCTGTCAACAAGTCTATGACTTATAGATTACTATAGTTGGGAAGTCTATCCAGAATATTTTCTCTTTTGATATAAAATTTGCATACAATGAAATGTAAGTACCTTGAGTGTACATTCACTGAGTTTTCACAAATGCCTCCATCTGTGTAGTCTAAACCCCATCAAGAAATAGAGCATTAACATCACCCTAGGAAGATCCTTTTCCTATTGATTCCTATACCCATCTTCCTAGGGCAGTGACTGTTCTGATTTATTAAAAGATATCAAGTTTTTCACTTTTAGGATTTATATTTGATTTTTAAACATTATTTCTATTTGCTTAGATATCCTATCTTTTGATTATGAGAATGCTTTCCTTTATCTCACTAAAACAGTTATCATAAGCAATTTAAAGTTCTCATTCTAACATCTAGATCATTTTGGGGTTAGCCTGTATGAATTGTCTTGTCTCTTAAAAATAAGCTACATTTTCCTGTTTTTTAACAGTGATTAATTTTGAATTGTATTCTGGAAATTATAATGTAATATTATGGAAACTGGGTTCTGTTACATTACTCTGAAGAGTGTTGTTTTGGAGGGAGACTTAGTCGATTTGAGCAATCAATGAGCTCTATCTCTTGGGCAGCTGCATAACTCTCAGTTCAGTTCTTTTTTCTTCCTACCTTGGCTGGGTTGTTTGCAATGTCTCCTCACTGATAGTTTAGGGTGAGCCAGAGACTTGGGCTTATATGGAGAATTTTGGGCTTCTTGTCTCTAATTCTCTCCTTTCTGGGATCTTTCCTTTCACTTTAAAGTATAAATGGTTTCTCCAACCTTCATCTAGTTCTGCAGGCTAGAAAGACTGCAAGTTGTCAGAGTTTCCCCACTGCTAAACTGTAGAATAAGGGTTGGAAAACAAGCTGTCCATAAAGCAAAATGTGAGACTCTCACTCAGGCCCGTGCAAATGTTGTATCAGTACCTGAAATTAAGTGCCCCCTTAAGAGGGAGGTACCCTGGGTGCCTTGGTTATCCCATCCTAATTCCAGTCCTGAGTCTTGCCATCAGTCTAAAAGTGTAACAAATGGGAACATTACTGTGTTGGTTCCCTCTACCAAGTTTTGACTAATCTCCAGAATCTGCGTTCTTTATTCGCTCTGCAGAGGCTCCAGGTGGTTGCTTTTCATATTTTGTTCACGGTTTATAATTGGTTTCTGCAGCAATGTTGGTCCATGAGGGGTTCACTCTGCTACAGTGGAGGTGGAACACTTAGAAGCATAGACATTTTCAGTGGAAAGATATCCTAGGAATCCTGTCCTCATTTGTTTCATGTCATAAATGAAAGAGTAACTTCAAAAGACGTTAGAGAGCATTATTACAGAGACAATTATGGGAAGAGGCAGTAATCTAACATGTCTTCTACTGATCATTCACAGTGCCACTCTGCAGAAATGCTGAATGGAAAGAGCAGCTTCTATACAGAGTGTAAACTGTTGCACACCAAGACTTCTCTTGAAATGTAAGTAATTTGTATATTAACTCTCAATTATTAATTACTGCCTAACAGTTTGGTATCGTTATGGACTGAATGTTTATGTCCTCCCTCAAATCCATATGTTGAATTCCTAACTCTGACTATGGTGGTATTTGTAGATGGGTTCTCTGTGGAAGTAATTAAGATTAAGTGAAGCCATAAAGGTGGGTTCTGGATTCTGCAGGATTAGTCACCATATAAGAGATATCTAACAGCACTCTCCCTTCTCTGTCTTTTCTCTCCCCCTCTTTTCCTTCCTGTGCATGCCTGAGAAAGGGGCCATGTAGGTACTCATGTGGTGGCTGGCTACAAGCCAAGCCAAAAGGCTTCAGAATGAAACCTACCCTGCCAGGACCTTGATCTTGGACTTAGCTTCCAGAACTGTGAGAAATAAATTTCTGATGTTTAAACCACCCAGTCTGTGGTATTTTATTATGGCAGCTCAAGCTGACTAATATAGCTATAAAAATGGAAACAAATTCTGCACAGTGATAAACCAGCTTACTTGACAGAATTACTTCAGCCTGACTACACAAAGGTAAATTCATACTCATCTCTAAAAGAGTCAGAACTTAGGAAAAAAAAAAGTAAAATCTATCAATGAGTGCAATTTAAAAAAAAAAGTTGTTTGAAAACTAAATCCAGAATTTTGAATAAATCTGTTGTGACATTGGAGGGTGGTGTTTCAAAAAACAACTTCATTTCATTGTATTCCCTAATTGATACTTTAAACAACTATAAACAACTAGTAATAAACATCACAGTCTATGCCGCAAGTTCCTTGAGAAAGCCCTACCTTCCAAAATAGCATCAAAAAAGGCAAAACTAAGGCCCAGAAGTGTATCCCTTATTTTCTCACAGTTCTGTTCTCTGAAAGACTGCCATCTCCCACTGAAAGTCATAGTCTAGGAGTGAAGCAATCACAGGCTAGAATCTCAGGGCCAACTGGAAAGTCATCGTGAACACTTGCATTGGTTGATCGTATTTATCATGACAAGCCTGAAAATACATGATCCCAAAAAAGGTGTCCTCTAAACTTCTGATTGCCTCTCATTACATTTTTTTTTTCATAAATTCAACTTGATGGAATTTAAATTAACTACTTTCTATTAATAATAAAAGTAGTTGCATGGAATAAGATGGTCATACTGGAAAAAAAGTACACATAAAATGTGACATTTTGCTTTTTCCAATATAGGCCATGCTCCTTTACTCATCTCTGTATTTGTATAGATTATTAAATCCACTTAGTTACTAACACTCTTTTCTTAGTTGCCTTGTGAAGTTCTGCTCATCACTGAAGGGCCAGTGTCAGTGATACCTCCTCTGTACACCCTCTCCCAACTCACTGGGCAGAGTTCAACCTCCCCTCTTCAATAATAGTTTCTATCACCACATTTAACACCTTTCCATAGAAAACAGTTCCTTGAGGACAATGATCATGTCTTCCTTGTCTTTCTATCACTTTCTAGTACATAGCTTGGTTTTAGTTCATAATAAATGTTTAACAGTGGTTTGCTGAGTATTCATAGTCTAAGAAGTAAGACTAATGTTTAGATATTTTTCTTAACGCAATACTTTCTGGAACGGTTTAGAAAAAAGTGTGGCCTTATTTTTATATATCTTTTTTATATGAAAGTGATGAAAAAACCCTGGAGCTGGGCAAATAAAGACATATTTATATTTAAGGATCTGGAAGTTGTTTTACAGTAACATCCATGTCTCAGATCCTTCCATCTTTCTACTCTAGAATCCTCTGTAAAGGGTGGCTCATTCTTATACTTCTCATCTTGTGGTTGCAAGACTGTCCTGAGAGCTACAGGCATTGTATCCGAGCTACAGGAAGAAGTATCCAAGCTACAGGAAGAAGTGGTTCCAGCTCCATCTGCCCTTATCTATTAATTATAACTTTCCCCAGAGGTTTCTAAGCAGACTTCCCTTCATATCTCATTGGTCACACCTGTGGCCATCCCCTTATGCAGAGAGGCAGAGAAAGCTAATGATCTGACTTAATATTTTGTAATGTAACAGATTGGTCAGGGCAAAACACAAAGCTTGCTTTATATGACAAAAACAAAACAAAAAGCAGTCAACAGTTATGTGGAAAAAGGTTAATTAAGGGTAGCAGGTTTGTCAAAATGAATATGGTTGAGACCTTGGGGGCCCCAGACTATCAGTGCAAATGGGTATAGAGTTAACACTTCATGTTGAGATATTTTCTCAAGTTGTCGTTGCTTATGGCATAAGTGAGATATCCATTTCAATCTTGTATCTCATATCTCTTTCTGTGCTGTTAAATTACAACAGTTTCCTTTATCTTTCATTTATTCCAACCTCCTCTTGATTTCATCACTGCCATTCAAAATTTCTCAGAGCCAAATCTCAAATGTTTCATTCTCCATAAATGTTGTCTTGATTTTAAAATAATATCATCCATTATTCCTCTGAGCTATTAGCACTTTATACCATTCATAAAATACTTAACATACTAAACTTTTCATTATGATAATTTGCAATTATTTTATTCTCTTCTCATAGTCTGTTCACTCCCTAATGGTACTGAATGTTCCTCAGATTTACTAGATTCAAAACATTATTTTCTGAGTTGAATATTGAATTCATTTCCTTTAATTTGCATAGTCAGACTCTGTGTGGGAAGAAGAAAATGGAAGGAAAGATGGATGACTACTGTTAGTCTCAAGTGATGTTATAAAAATCAGCAAAACAAAGTTTCCATTATGGGTTGAAACTGGTACTCCTTGATGTGCAAGGGTTGGAAAACTGTGCTTTTTTGAGTTCATCTAACTCTGAGGGCAGAGAGCTTGGAGGACTACTGTTCCTTCCATGTATATTTTAAAAATGCACTCCGTCCTCTAGGAAGCAACGTCCTGTACCACAACATCCAGTCAGTGAACACAGCAAGGGCTACATTTCAGTCCTCAGTGTACTTCCTTGACCTTTGCTTATTGTACAAAATATTCAATGCTTTGCAGCAGACATATATGCATGGAAAGAATTTCAGAAGTTCTGTTTTCATCCAGAAATATTTACAAGTCCTTTATGACCTTCACAGGCTTTAAAAAAAACAATGATGAAAAACTAAGAACTCACATTTTTTGGATTGTTCTAATTTTCCAAGATTCTTGTTCATAACTGAGCCAAATTTGTCTTCCTATTATTTCTGTCTGATGGTCTGAGACTTAATTTCCAATGCTGGAATTACGTCTCATAGTACTGTAAATGCCACTCCAGCAGCAACACACACCCAAGAGAATGGCATGTAACTATGTATAGGTAGGGCTCATGGGCACTGTATTTGGTTGCCAGAATTTTGTGTGAACATGCAAAAACCTGTGTTATCTAACAAAGCCAATATACTTTGGGAATCTAGTTTATAAATCTAGGGAAACTTAAACTTCATTTCTATATTTCCTTTATTGGACACTGCCGTCAATTATTATTCTTTATTTTATAACCTTCACATTTTGTAGTTGTTGATATGGGATCACTTTTTTACATTTTGACTGACAATTTGACTATAAAAATGGAATATTAATTTGAAAATATTACCGATAAAAGTAAAATGCTTACAGCTAAATTTATAGAATAAGAACTGATATTTACAAATAGTATTAAAATCTTAGTCCCTCTTAGTATCTTCAGAAAAGTATGAAATTATTTGTAAAGAGAATGTCAGAAAATGAGGGGAAGAATCTCTTTATTTTCTAATATTTTCTACTTTAAAAAGTATGCTTTAATAATCTTAACTGTTATGTTAATGATAAAAATGAGACTGTAATGTTGATTTAATTGATGAATAACCAAAAACATTTAAAAATTATCTGTATGACTAAAGTAAAGAAAGTGAATAAGGTAATATTGGAAGAATCTGGGGCCGGAACTGTGGCACAGCAGGTTAAAACCCTAGCCTGAAGCGCTGGCATCCCATATGGGCACCGGTTCTAGTCCCAGCTGCTCCTTTTCTGATCCAGCTCTCTGCTATGGCCTGGGAAAGCAGCAGAAGATGACCCAAGTCCTTGGGCCCCTGCACCTGCATGGGAGATCTGGAAGAAGGTCCTGGCTCCTGGCTTCGGATTGGCACAGCTCCGGCCGTTGCAGACATCTGGGGAGTGAATCAATGGATGGAAAACCTCTTTCTCTGTCTCTACCTCTCTCTGTAACTCTGTCTTTCAAATAAACAAAATAAATCTTTAAAAAAAAAAAGGATGATTCCATTTATTTAGTGATAACTGATTAAGACATTTGGGGGGCTGGCGCTGTGGTATAGTAAGCTAAGCCTCTGCATCACATACAGGCGCTGGTTTGTGTCCCAACTGCTGCTCTTCCTATCCAGTTCTCTGCCTATGGCCTGGGGAAGCAATGGAAGATGACTTAAGTGCCTGGGCACCTGTGTGGGAGACCTGGAAGAAGCTCCTGGCTCCTGGCTTTGAATCCTCCTGGTTCCGGCCATTGTGGCCATTTGGAGGGTGAACCAGTGGACGGAAGACCTTTCTGTCTCTCCCTCTCTGTGTCTGAAGCTCTACCTCTCAAATAAATAAATAAAATACTAAAAAAAGGAAAAGACATTTGGGTAGTGACCATAGATTGAATTGAAGTTTCTTGGACACAGTAAAAAACTAAACATCAGTTAAAATATCATACACACATTTATGTTCTTATTTTCTAAATGTGTATATTTTATTTTAAATCAAAACATACAAGTATATATTTATTTGGTCAAAATGTTTCTTTGTTGGTTAGACCTCTGACTAGGTTTATGTATCATTTTTCTTATGAACCCACACTCAAAATATATCAGCAATCATTTCCACTTGAGTTTCTTTAAAGTGGATTGAGAATATGTAACAGTTATAAAATCATCCAAGAGCAGACTCCTTCTAGACTTAATTTTCCCTAGTATTTCACAGATCACTCCCACACATCTAATCAATAGTACTGTCACCATCATTAAATATCTCTAAAGCATTAGTTTTTTGAAAAACAGATTTTCCTCTTTCCCATTCATATTTCACCAATTTAGAAATTATATAATTGATTTATAATAGCAAGTAGAACTAGTATGGATTTATTTGGAACAAACATAATGTATATTTTACCTGATAACAGCTTAGGTTCACGGTATGTATTAGAGAGAGGACTATAGGCAGCTACTGCTCATGGGCATCTGTATTCTTTACAGAGAGAATAGATGAGTTGGTTATTCTCACAAGTGGGCTAAGATATTGGTTAAGATAGTTCCTAACTCTTTGGAGAAAGTGGTTTCAAAAACTCCAGGGTCTTCTATTATTTACGGAGAAAAGAAAATTGAAAAAATTCTCCTAGGACAATTACTGAACTACCAAAAAACACATGCTATTAAAAATCATTGCTTTTCTTGATTTCTATAATACTACATTTGCCTATTTTTCTGATCACCCCTTTTTAGTCTAGTTTCTTCTTTCTCTACAGATCTCCAAGTATTCCTAGTGCTCAGTGTTGGATCCCTTTCTTTTCTCAATTTATACTGTCATCCAGGGTAATCTCACCACTTTCATAGCTTTAAAAACCACGCATACATATGTAGGATTCTCAAATTTATTTATCCAGACTGGCCCTTTCTTCTGACTTCAGAATGGTAAAAGGCACTCCCTAAAACCATCTCTACTTAGATGTTTCAAGGGCAACTTATACTTAAGTTTTTTCAAAATTAGGTTTTGATTGACATCTCAAAAGCTGATCCTCCCTGCAATCTTCCCTTCTTACTAAGTGAGTCTATTCTGGCTTCATTTCATTACCAAGTTCTGGGAAGAACAAGTTTTATTTTCCATTCAATATACAGTGTCTGACACATAGGCACTCAATCTTTGTTGAAGAAAAGAAGGAAGGAAAAAGCAGGAAGTGATGGAGAGTATGGATCCCAAAGGAAAATACTACAGCAACAATTCAAAGACACGATAAAAACAGGCAATCATTCAGTTGTTTTGGCCATATAAATATCTATACCTTTAGAGACAGCTAGATGAGTCAGTATTTCACTTGTAAAAGAAATGTGCTATGTTATTTAGACAGAGCTGAAACTATCATTTTCTATTCTTACTATAAGTGCTGCCAATTTGGATACAAGTGTGCTTCTTTAAGATACATAATTCCTAAATTAGTACTGTG
Source organism: Lepus europaeus (assembly GCF_033115175.1). Lineage (NCBI taxonomy): Eukaryota > Metazoa > Chordata > Mammalia > Lagomorpha > Leporidae > Lepus > Lepus europaeus. The sequence goes on along the minus strand of NC_084844.1, from coordinate 30,536,466 downwards.
CTATTTAGTCAAAGTCAGAGTGTTGGGAAGCCTTGACCCCATGATGTGTTTGCAATGAAATAACATGGAATTGATCCAGTTTCTTCTCAGAAACACTATAGCATAATACAGTAGAGCATAACAGTATGGTACTCAAGACCTTTGGTAATTATCAAAATTGGAATAGCTACAGAGAGAAAATTTCACACTAACACTGAGCCAAGAGGAAAGACTGAAATCCGTCATATCATTCATCTGACATATAATAGAGCTGGACAGTTGTTTGCTTTCCAGAGTGTGAATGCACATTTAAAAAAATGAGAGTATATTATAGATTGTAATAACAGGAAAGATTCTTTAAAGAGGCACAGATAAAACATACATAAACATAATTTCAAAGAGTCATAGTTTCTGCCTACTGAGCATTCCAAGATTACATAATACGTAGAATTAAGGAATTTCTTATGTACACATAAAATCATATTATTATTTTAAAACAATTTGAGTGAATCTTTAAATATTTACTTACTGAGATATTTCTCTCTAGAAAGATTCTTACTTATACTTAGCTTATTACCTCATTGACAGTATAAAAGCACTATATATTTGCTTCTATGAACAAAAGGCTTGATTGGGATGGCACTGCAGCAAAGAAGATAAAGCTGCCACCTGTGGTGCCAGCACCCCATATGGGCACCAGTTTGAATCCTGACGGCTCCATTTCCAATTCAGTTCCTTGCTAATGCACCAGGGAATGCGGTGGAATATGGCCCAAGTGGTTGGGTCCCTGCACCCACGTGAGAGACCAGGAAGAAGTTCCTGGCTCCTGTGTTTGGTCTGGCCTAGCTTTGGCTGTTGTAGCCATTTGGGGAGTGAACTGGGGACCAGTGTATGGATTTCTCTTTCTGTCTCTACCTTTCAAATAAATAAATAATTTTAAAAAAAGGCTGGATTAAAACCTGAAGCAGATAGTGCCTCTATGTAGCAGACTCATATTTTTATTATTTTTGGTAGTTGTACAGAGTGGGAATATATTGGTTTTCTGCAGAAAATACTACAGAGATTTGAAATGTAGGTCACAGAACAGAGCATGGTTGGAACAGAAGAGCACAAAGCTTCTGGCCACTGCTTACCACTAAGTGAGAAAATCATGTTTGAAAAAAATTTAACAATTACTCTCTTTGTCATTACATTTGACTAACTAATACAACAAGTTACAACCATAATTATTATTTTTTGACCACTTTATAGACTTAATAGGCTACAGGAAGATATTAACAGTGTATATACTAAGGTTCACCACTAGACAGAAAGCCAGACAAGAAAAATTCATGTATCTGTGAAATATTTTAAGTGGAAATCTCACAAGTGTTTGAAATATTTAGTTTCTATATTATCTACAGGTAGTAGCAGAGTCAGAAGGGGAAATGTGGCACGTCACATTAGAAGTCAGCAATTAAACTGAAAAGGGAGCATTCTAAACAACAACAGAGAGCTGCTTCATGTTTTCCAGGAGATTACTTAGCCTTCATGATTTTTCTAATGTGGTATTTTGGATGACACATAAATATGTGCTATGGTTTAGGCAATAATGGTCTTCAGAAATAACACAAGCATCAACAAAATATTTTGATAATAAAGTACTTTTGCTATATTCACAAATGTAAATATACTCCAAAAAAATTTTTTTGAGTACATTTTGAGGTCTTTGGGAAATGGTATAATGCTGTAATTAGAATAAGATTTGCCAAATCATGCAGATGTTTAAACTTCAAAGCTTTGTGTTGATGGTAATGAGAAGGTGGCAAGTTAATCCAGCAATGGGGTAGGGCCTTTGGGAATGATGGGATTGGATTACGTTGCTAGGGTGAAACCCATAATCAAATCAGGACAGCTTGATAAGGAGAGACCACATGGTGAGCATGCTCCCTGTCTTTCTGCTTCCTGGCTTGCCACAGGATCCTCCAGCCACAGTTGCTCCACCACTCTTATCAGATGCCAGACTATTGGGGCTGCCCAATTCTGGTCTCTGAACCTCCAAAACCTAATCCAAAACAAACCTCCTTCATAAGTGGCTCCTCTCATGTATTTTAGCTGTAGTAGTGAAGAGTTGACTTACACACATACCATCTCCCTTAAGCTTTTAAAAATATTTATAAAAATATATTTATTAAGCCTTTTTATATCCATGATACAAAAGTAGCTCAGATATTTTAATTGACATATAAATGTCAAATAAGGCATTATTTTTTAAAAACTTTTATTTAATGAATATAAATTTCCAAAGTACAGCTTATGGACTACAATGGCTTCCCCCTCCCCCCCCCATAACTTCCCTCCCACCCACAACCCTCCCCTTTCCCGCTCCTTCTCCCAAATAAGGCATTATTATCTGGAATTTGTCTATGTACTTATAATCGGTAACCAAGATTAACACAGAAGAATTAAACTAAGCTAAAACTTTCATCAACAATTCAAAAAAGAAGAAAAAGTTTTATTTATCTGTCATTTTCCACTATGGTTAAATCTAGCATATGAATCATGTCTGATTAATCAAATTTAGTTCAGATTTGAATCTAATTATAAATTTAAATAATAATCCTAGGTGTTGAGGTTGACATCTCTATATTTTAACAAACAAGAACATTTCTTAGAAATGTTTTGCTTTCCTTTACAATTGCCTTAATTCACTACTGGGAGAACTGTGCTGAGGAATTATTATCTTAAACTGAGATTGGGCTGAAGATTCCGATATGTACTATAGAGTTTACTTTGCTCTGTGATTGTATTTTATTAATGAGAAAAATAAACAAATAATAGTTTCTATTCCAAAGAATTAAAAACAAAGGTGCAGTTAAAAATTTGGAAAAAGCATGAGCAAAATTTGCACTTCTATTTGGGAAGCAGGACATAATTAGTGACTTTAAAAACCTTTGAGATGATGAACAGAGACAAGATGTTAACATATGCAATCTTTCTGTTAGTTAATTCTGAAAAAATGAAAACTTGCAAAGTACCACACAACTTGCCAGCTTAGGAATATACAAGCTTTTTGTTTTTCAAACCAACAGTAAGCTACATTCTACATTGACATATTTTTCTTATCTTTGGGTTACCAAAAAGAGCTAGATAGTTTAAGAACTAGGCACAATGTATTGCACTTATAGTTTTTAAGAGATTCAATGTGTTTCCTAAGGAAGTCTTTAGAGGTTGATTTATTTCAAGTTACTTAGAAAAACCTGCACAAGTCTGTTTCCTTAAGTTAATGTCAATTCACCATCTACCCAAGCAATAAAACAATATGAATGTACTATTTATAAAATAAACTCTTCAACACTTCACAGAACCTTGTCAGTACCTTCTCAATAAACACAGACTCACCTTCAAATAACAACTTTCATTACAGTATTAAGACAGGGCAAAGACATTTCCAATAAAAGCTAAGGTCAACAACAACCAAAAAACCTGCTAATAAAAAAAGGATATTCCATGCACTTGAATCATTTTTTCTTAGCCTTAAGAGTAAAACTGAGAAGATGCTCAAACACTTCAAATTGAGGGTAGCCCTGGGAAATATGGGAACTACGATGTCCTACCCAAAGTTCCCATTATGTCTGACGGGAAGAACTCAGTTCTTGTTTTTATTATCAGTCATAAAGAAAGAGGTATTCAATTTTTTACTGTCATTTCTGTCTTAATGCGATGTGACCAATTATTTTAATCAAAATACTAACAATGTAAAAATTAGCCTATATGTGTGAGAGGAGTCTAAGGAAAACAGAGCACCTGTAGAAGCAGTCCAGTATTTGACATTGCAAAGTCTTGCCCACATTCCAGTAACTTCACAGGTGGTTCCAGCCATCCCCCAAGGAAGTTACCCTGGGGGAATCCCCTCTGCTAATTGCCAGGTGGGCTACCCAGTCTGATAACTTTGGGCAATAAAATCTTGGGGGGGATATTACTTATTTCACACCCAGCATACCCCTTTGTCCAGGAGAACAGGGAGGAAGGGAAGGAGAAACTGTGGAACCCCACTTTTAATACAGACTATGCTCTCCTGAGATGCCCTGTCCAGTGTATTCTCTCCATTAAACTATGTAGCCTTGCTTACCCTAGTCTGAATGGCTGGGCATTCAGATTCTGCCTTGAGAGGTACCCATCTATTCTGTCAAATGTCCTACTCCATTAAACCTTGCTACCTTGCTGCCTTGTTTACCACCATTCTTCTGTCTCATGTCTGAATACTTTCCTGAGTGAAGACAAGAACCTATTTCCCTCATCTCCACTAACAACAAGATCATTTTTTTGTAGTCTCCCTTTATTTATAAATACTGTTATTAAAATACCTGTTGGGGTGGGCACTGTGGCACAGTGGATTAAGTTGTGTCTTGGGATGCCTACAACCCATACGGGAGTGCCTAGTTCTACTTCTGGCTCCCCCAGGCTTGTGATACAGCTTCCTGCAAATATGTCTAGGAGGCAGCAGATGATGGCTGAAGTACCCTGACAGTAATGTCTGAGACCTGGATGGAATTCCTGGCTCCTGGCTGTGGCAGGCATTAGGAGAGTGAACCAGTGGGTGGAAAAAATCTCTCTTTCTCTGTCTCTCCCTCTCCAGCACTCTGCTTCTCAAATAAATAAATGCATATTTTAAAAATGTTAAATGTTTGTGGAACTAAACAAAAGACCCAGTTTTCCCTTCAAATCTGTACTGCTAAAATGGTTCACATTTAGCCTGGTTTTGGGGACATTTCCATCACCAGAGTCTGCACACAGCACATGCAGTTGCAATGTGGTGCCCTAAGGGACAAATTACTGTTAATGGCCCATCCAGTCATTTGATTATCATAGTATGGTTAATGGTTTTTAGGATAATAAGTTTGATAGAGACAATCAAATGCCTTAATTAGTTTATTATTCCTTTTTCTTTTAGAACAGATGCAGGTCACATTTGACTTTAATGTGAGGGTGCAGTGCAATGCAACTGAGGCTAACAAAACCAAAAGATAGATATAATTCTCAACTGCGGTGTCAATTTCTTGGGTTAGTTCAGTTTCCAGGAGTAAAAGTGGCTCTTAAGCTAAATTATATTTCCTTACAGTCATTTAAACAATTTCTTTCTTTTTCTTTTTTCTTTCTTTCTTTCTTTCTTTTTCTTTTTTTTTTTTTTTTTTTTTGACAGGCAGAATGGACAGTGAGAGAGAGAGACAGAGAGAAAGGTCTTCCTTTTGCCGTTGGTTCACCCTCCAATGGCTGCTGCGGCCGGTGCACTGCGATGATCCGAAGCCAGGAGCCAGGTGCTTCTCCTGGTCTCCCATGGGGTGCAGGGCCTAAGCACTTGGGCCATCTTCCACTGCACTCCCTGGCCACAGCAGAGAGCTGGCCTGGAAGAGGGGCAACCAGGACAGAATCCGGTGCCCCGACCGGGACTAGAACCCGGTGTGCCGGCACTGCAAGGCGGACGATTAGCCTATTGAGCCGTGGCGCTGGCCAACAATTTATTTTAAATCTTGTTCAAAAATTAAAAAAAAAAAAAAAATATGGGTCTGTGTGTATCAGTATTGCTACAAATACAGTTTGGTAAAACATTGCTATACATCTTTGTTAAACCAATGATTAAGAATGTTATACTACTATAATTTTAATTATCTGTGATTACTTTGAAGTTTACTGAATATCAGTGAAATGATCATTTTTCCATTCTATTATTGCTTATAGTCGTTGCCTGTATTCCCCCACCAAACAAGGATCCTTTTGCTTTGTACTTGTCAGACTTCTTATTTGGTGCAACACTAAGCCTTTTTACTGTGATATAAATTTAAAATATGCTATTCCAAAAAGTAAAAAAAAAAAAAAAAGAAAGGAAAGGAGAAAGAGGGTGGCAAAGAGAGAGAGAGGAAGGGGTTAGGAGAGAGGAAGAGAAGAGCTTTATATTCTTAGATTTGTATCTGTGAACTCTATTGAATTTGTTAAAAACCAATTAAAATAAAAAATAAAAATGTTTCCTTTGACCACTCTTGCATCAATGATAGCAGTAATGGTTTGCCATATCAAAGTGACTGTGAATCTGTCTAAAATATGTCACTGTCAGGCAAGCTAATAACAAAAAAACTGTTCAAGAAAAAAAACTCCAAAATGTTTTGGGAATGACAGATAAAATAAAACAGATGAGAAGTCCTCCAAGTGAGAGCCAGTTAAGGGAATAAATAGAAAAAATAATATTGGAAAGGCAGTAAGAAGATGAGATCAGTTCCGTTTTGTATACTGGATAACAGAACAAATAAACCTATGAAAGAATTATCTGTTTCTCCCTTTTACAGGTGAGAAAACTGAGGTATAAAGAAGGTAGAAAACTGGCCAAAATCATATTGCTTGTAAGCGGCACAGGTAGGATTTGAATACAGGCAATCTGGTTCTTGAGCCTAAGCTGTTACTCATACACTTCTCTCATTACAGGAACAACAACAAACACCCCACAGAAGTGTTAGCAGGTTTAAAAATGTGGGAGAAAAGAACTGAAAGCATTTAGGACAAAGCATAAACAATGCCTGCTTCTTGGTGGATTATGAGCAATTTTTCCTGCTTATTCATTCTTTTCAGACCTTTCAAAATAAAACTGAACACCTTTTTTACATCAGTGGCAAAATAAAATAAAATATAACTGGTCTCATCTTTTCCCTCTTATATTAGTACTTTTTAGAAAATATGTACTTTCATTTTATTTGCAACGCAGAGAAAGAAAGAGAAAAAAAAATCTTACATTTGCTGCTTCACATTAGCAAGAAGCCATACCTGAATCACAAGGGCAGAGACTTGAACCAGGCACTCCAAGTATGAGATGGAGGTGTCCTGAGCTGCACTTTAACCTGCTGCACCAAACACCTTCCTCTGTTAGTACTTCTTAATATGCAAAAGCTATGTGTACTGTTAAATGACAATTTATTGAGTTACCAAAGTACATCTCACCTGAAAGTCATAGACATCTGGACACAGGCCTTAATTTCTTCAAATTAATTAACTTTTAACATAAGTTATAGGATCAGTATACATACAGTTGAATTTCTTTACCATTTAAAAATGTTGTATTGTACGTATTTGAGAAGTTCTGATATACAGATAAACAGTGAAATGACTATTGTAGGTAGATAAATTAACATATCATTCACCTTCCATATTTAATTTATTTTTTTTCCTTTTTGCTGTGTGTATTGGGTGAGAGCAGTTCAAATATATTGTTAGCAAATTTTCAACATATGATACCCTATACTTTTCCTTATTCAGATACCTTCTAAACTACATTTATACGACTTATACTTATAAAACAAATCAAGAGGTCCCAAGGGATATTGAAATGCTCTATGAATCACAGAAGAAAGATTACACTGACATTAAAAAGAGTGTTAGAGTTAGTGTTTCTGCCCTCACCAACAGACTGAAAATTCTCTCTCAAAGATCATAAATGTTTACAATCACAGTCAATGCTTCACTCACATGCTCTCCTCTTGTTATCAGCATTTAACACCACTTATCACTCTCTCAAAAGTCTCTTCTTCCTGGGGATCCTCCACTTCCCCAATAATCTGCTCTTCATTTATACCTATTATTCTATTGGCCACCTGGCCCCTCTTCCTCTTCTGAGCTGTCCCAAAGGACTTCTCCTTTTTCTTCTGTTACATCCTTTCTCTCCAATATTAAGCCTTCAGCCAAGAAACCTACATGAACAACATTCCAAAACCCTTCAAACAACATCTCCGAATGAAGTTTCCTGTAGCACAGCTATGGTCATACTTGTTCCATTCCAAAGATCACCAGAACTTACAGCCTACAGGAAAAAAAAAATCCCCAGAGCTTTTCCAGGTGCTTAAGACAGCCCATGACCAGACTTATTTTCCATAATATCCTTTTATATGATTTACACTGTAGGCCAGGACTTGGAAAACTATGGCCCATGGGCCAAATCTGGCCTTCTATCAGTTCTTATAAATCTTTGAATTAGAGCCACATCCATTGTTTACTTATTATCAACAGCTACTTTCGTATTAGAATGGCAGTGTTAAATAGCTGGAACAGAGACAACATGGCCAAAGTCCAAAATATTTGCTGTCTGCTTCTTTATAGAAAAGTTTGTAAATCTCAGTGCTGGGCATATACATTTTCTTCTTTCATATATCCCTCACCTCAGTTTTTAGTTTGTCACTTTATTAATGCTATCCCCTCCATCTAGAATGCAATTCCCTGAATTTCTCCTCCTACCCCAACAAGCATTCGTTCTCTACATTAATCAAAGTCCATCACTTGCATGATTTCTGTTAGCACTCCATGGCAGGCAGAGTAACCCCCCCCCAAAAGGTGTCCACATTCTAATCCAGGAACCCATGACTGTGTAATGTTACATGACAAAGGAGAATTCAAGTTGCTGATGGAATTAAGGTGGCTAGGGGCTGGTGCTGTGGTGTAGCCGGTCCCTGTTCCACTTCTGATCCAGTTCCTGCTAATGGCCTGAGAAGGGCAACAGAGGATGGCCCAAGTGCTTGGGTTCCTGCTACCCATATGGGAGACCTGAAAGAAGCTCCTGGCTTCCACTTGGGCCAGCCTTGGCCATTACGGCCATTTGGGGAGTGAACCAGCAGCTGGAAGATTTCTTCTCTCTTTGTAACTCTGACTTTCAAATAAATAAATAAATCTTAAAAAAAAAAAGATGGAAAGGCAACAAGTCAAGGAATGTGGGCAGCCTTTAGAATTTAGAAAAGGCAAGAGAACACATTCTTTCCTGGAGCTTTCTGAAGAGAACACAGCTTTGCTGATTCCTTGATTTTAGCCCCGGGAGACCTATTTTGCACTTCTAACTTCAAGAAGTATAAGATAATACATCTCTGTAGTTTTAAGATATTAAATTTGTGGTAATTTTTTAAAGCAGCAATGGGAAACTAACATACTCTGTTGCTTTAAGCTCCATAAGCACTTTATAACTCTTCTGGAGTCTTACCATATTAAGGTTGTATCAAAGTCATCTATTTCATCTCTGTATCTTTCATAGTGGCTTATGTGTGTCAAAAATCAGTATTAATTATAGTACTAATACTTGAATTTTTTGAAAATTTGTAATGTATGTATGGCATATACCAAGGCACTTCTATAGAAAAGAAGAACTAAAATAAAGTTTAGGGACTGGCATTTGACATAGAAGTTAGAATGTTGCTTGGGATGCACACATCCCACTTTGGGTTCATGTCCCAGCTCCACCTCCAATACCAGCTCCCCGCTAATGCACACCCTGAGAGGCAGCAGATGATGGTTCGACTAGTTTGGTTCCTGCCACTGACATGGAAGACTCAGATAAAGTCCTCAGATCTTGGCCTCATCCTATCCCATCTCTGGGTGTTGTGAACATTTTGTGGCCAGTACTTGGGGAGCGAACTATATAGATGAGAATTCTCTATCTCTTTCTATTTCTCTTTGTCTCTGCCTCTCAAGCAATTATTTTTAAATTTAAAGATGTTCATTTTGATGAAAAAACTTTGAAATCCAAGCATAGGTTTTTTTTTTTGTAATTTTCATTTTCCATGTTTTTTTTTGAAATATTTGTCTGCATAATACTCAAATAAACTGAACACTCAATTCTTTAATCATCCCAGAAAAATGAGACTTAATTTTTAAAATAAGTGTCTCGAAAAATATTTGTAAAATTTGAAAAAAATTAACAAGATTGTTAGATGACATACATGGCACACTGAGCATTTGTCAATTTACTTGTTAAAAATGAATGTTTAAAATCTACTCATATGTAATTTAACTAATACATACATAATGAAACTATGAGTTTAAATACTCCTTACTTTTGATTAAAACAATACCATGATCCTAAAATAGATAGTAAAAGAAAGGGGACATGTATTTTTACAATTTTTTACTTAAGGATTTTCTAAATGAAGCCAAACTTCTGGGGTATTTTGTCATTAGTAATGTCAAATAGCACAATTAGGAATGAATTAACAAGAATATTTCTAAATAGTCCACAAATTACTAGTAATAAGGTACAAGGTACTAGGCATTCAATATATCAAACAGAAATGAATAGCACTACAATTTTGTTTTCCACTATGGGTCTGCAAAGAAGGAAGCTGAAAAATAAAACTGAATAAAAGATAAAGGCATTTCAATTACTGTCAGGTTATAAAAGGTTGTATTCTTATGTGATGTGAAATTAGAGAATACAGGCTTAACAAATGAACCCATTATGCCACTGTAATTTGAAACCAGACAATTAAGCTTTGGCATTTACTAACTCTGACAGTATTTTAATATAAAATTCAACACAGCTCTGTGGACTGAGAAGAAATAAGGGAATTATGAAATAATTGGAATTTATATTAGGTTTAAAAATTCCTTTATTTATTAAAAGCAATTCACTCAACTCTGTATTGTCACATTTCATTCATTGGCTTCTTTGTATATAAACAAATATGCTGGCCTTTTGCACCACAGTAGGGAAAGGTGAATTTTCATCTTTCTTACTGAATTTATGGGTGAGATAAATTCATGAGGAATTCATGCATCCATCATCGTGCAGCAGCTAAGTGTCAAGCTCTGTGATAGGTAATGGGAATGTTAGGCTGAATGAAGGGACCATCTCACAATGAGGAAGGAGAGCTGTTTCTCTCTAGAAGATTCATGAAGCATTTCTAGCATAATGGTAACTGTGCACTTCTGGAGACTGGTGTCTTAATTAAACTCATAAAGGAGTAACCATGTAATTTCCCGAAACTTCCTTTAATTAGAAAAGAATCAAGGGGATGAGGAACATGTTTTTACCTCATAAAGAGTTTGAAGATTGACTCAAAGCTCTAAGAATATAATTTATGCCTTTTATTACAAGGGAAGAAAGTTTTTTATTCCAAGGAAACTCTAGCCTTGCTACCACTATAAAGGTCATTTCCTATTAGGAAGAGAAAAGAAAACGGCAGGAGTTTATGGTGTTAATGACCAGGATAAGCACCTGGCTCCTGCCATCGGAACAGCGAGGTGCGCCGGCCGCAGCGCGCCAACCGCGGCGGCCATTGGAGGGTGAACCAACGGCAAAAGGAAGACCTTTCTCTCTGTCTCTCTCTCTCTCACTGTCCACTCTGCCTGTCAAAAATAAAAAAAAAATAAATAAAAAATAAAAAAAAATTAAAAAAAAATAATTTCCCATTGCAGTGTAACAAACTACCACACGTATAGCAGCTTAAGAAAAAAGACACAAATTATCTCACAATTTCCGAGGGTCAGAAGTCTAGGTATGGCTTAGTTGAGTCCTCTGCTTGGGCTCTGACAAAGCTTCAATCAATATATTGGGTACGGCTGATGTTTGATTAGGGAATGACTGAAGTTTTTAGTTAGAGCTGCCCTCAGCTTCTTTCTGTGTGGTTTTTCCAACAGAGCACTTCACTTCTTTGAAGCCAGTGAGGAGTAAGAGACTTTAGGAAAGTGGGCATTCAGTTTTATGCAATGTCATCATGGGTATCCTGTCACCTTTGCTGCAATCTACTGATTATAAGAAATCAGAGGTACCAAGCATAATGCAGGAGAGGGGATTACACAAGGACATGAACATCAGGGAGCAGAGATCATGGGGAGCACCCAAAGAAGCTGTCCAATACGTCACTTAGATTCTCCTTCATCTTACTTTAAAATATCAAATCTTTATTATTGCTTCACATATAGATAACTCTTCTCATCTTAATTTTTTAAAGTTTATTTCTTGATTTAATTCTTCTAATACTATTCTTAAGGGTTGTTAGTTCTAAGATCTTTCCTTGTCTTTTTTTTTTTTAAGTTTTTCTTTAATTTGTAAGCTCATCAAAGAGCTTGATGAAGCTTCTCTTGATTTATTTGCGTATTTCTGCTTTTCTTTCTTATTGAGATTCCAATTGTAAGCAGTAGAGCTAACTTTTTAGTTCTTATCCCACAAACCACATTCCCAACCACACTCTCTATACATGAGAATAAACTCATTTTATCCAAGGTAAGTTTAAAATGAAATCAACAAGACAAAACTGCTTCCATGGAGTTGGTGACATATATCCACCCAAATATGTACATAATTAAACACATCATATTTGGCTCCTTGCAGATGTTAAGACAGCTACAGTCTTTCTATAGGCATGGCTTGGCATGCTTTAGTTAATGATCTATTTTGAAAAGCATCTTTTATATTCTTTTTATGTTGGGGCTGGTTAAGGCTGTCCAGTGGGAGTTGGGGGTCTGTGGGCCGCTCATATGTAGTAGAATGTCCATTATAAGCAAGCTGCCAGCTGTGGCTAGAAAGCTTGTCTCCAGGCCAACTGGCATCTCCCCCATTAATAGCTTCTTGTGCTGCATGTGTGACCTTGTGGTTTTAAATCACACCTTCAGGGTGGTTGCAATCTTTCACCCAGAGCTAGCAGAGGGGGCTGAGCCCCTGAGACAGGCTGTCTCCAGAAGACACCCACTATCTCTATGAGCCCCAAGCCAATCAACACACAGTATGTAAAACCCCTGTCCAACTGGCACCCCTATATAATGACCCAGTGAAAAAGACAGTCATGTCTTAAAAACCCTGGGCACTCCACCCGGTCTCCTCTTAGACCAGATGCTTTTCTGTCAAATATGTTTCTGCCTCTTTGCTTATTTCTATACTGAGCTGAAGAAAAGAACTCAGGAAACTCACTCTGGCATCAGCCCTCCCCTCCACGACTAACAATGCTTATGTCCAGTAGTGAGAGGTTTTTCTGTTTTTTTTTTCCAGTTTTCATACCTGATGCTCATTATAGTGCATGACCTTTACTCAGATTCATGACTTTATAAAGAAAATTTTGCCAGTGGTCTCACTCCTCTTCCACTGAGTCTGTTGCTCTGAAAAAGGAGTGGCAATCGATGGGAATATTTTAGTCAGAAACTCCTAGCAATGCTGTGTAGTACCCACTCAGGGTCTAGATGTGTGCGACAGCAAAGAGTTAATTATGCTTTTCCTCCAAGTTTTACCAACATCATGACTGAGCCTCAGCTGCTTGCTTGATATTAAAGAGACATTCTCAGCATTAGCAGAGCTGGCCTCTGTTCTTGATTCCTGAAATAGAGGTACTTAACAAATACTTGTGGAAAGAACTGACTATCTGACATCTATTTGTATGCATAAGATGTTATTTCTCTACATTAAATTTTTGCATATAACGCTCTGCAAAAATGATGAATTGAGTAAAACCTCTGTGCTGGTTTCCCCAAGAATTTACTAATACTATAGATTGACAATCATTGTTAATATTGGACTCTGGTGAATAAGAACAGTGCCTCAGTGTTTTAAGTTCATTCCTGAGTAAATGAAATTTAAACATGTGTATTAAATAAATGTTGTAAATATTAATGCAGTTGTTAACTGATATTGATCAAATTATAAAACGTGGACATGTCATGGACTTTCACAAGGTACTAGGCGTTACCTAACTGGTGAATACAACACTTAAGGTGCCTGTCCTCAGGTTTTGCTCAAAACCGTTAGCCACTTGGGGCCCATCCTTGGGCAATTTTAGTATCTCTATGTTTTATATATGTTCAGCAAGGCCTCGCTCTTGTCTAAAATATCTCTGGGTTGGGAGAGCCCTTGAGGCTGTCAGTTAGACATAAACTTCTTTACTATTTTAAGCTTAATACTCATGAAACACATTTGAGTTGAGGGTGAGTATCCCACCCAAATTTTCCAGCTATCTTGAAAGATTGAAACATTACTTTGTAATTGTTTTCAGGGATTTTAGCACATGGTTTCTCACATGTTCTCAGAGTAGTTTAATAATGATAGATAAGACAAATCCATATTAGTAGAAATAATTTCACTGCATTTCAAGGTTTTCAGCTCTCAAAAAAAAAACAAACACAAAATAGGGAAAGAAAAAGTTAAGCAAAAATAATCCTTTTTATACAATGACAAAGAATGGTGGGGATTATAACAATGATGATAATAATGATAAATATTGAGTATCAGCAGGAATGAGCCACTTTATTTTTAATAACTAGCCACTTCAGTTACAATACCTTTGATTCACACAACACTATGGGTTGGTGATAGCTCCATCTTTATAGATGAAGAAAATGAGACTCAGCGAGTTTACAGACCTGCAAAGGGGCAAGCATATCATGCAGCAGAGCTAAAATTTGAACCCTGCAACAAACGGTGCATTCACTATGCTATTCTGCCTAGGAAAATGAAGCTATATTTTTGATAAAGATATCATTTAGAGCACAATTACTTTTTATGTAAAAACTAAAGGCAATTTTGCAAATGTCACTTTCTTTTATTCTGTAATACTTAGAGACAAATACGTCATCTTTTCCCATTTTATAAAGGAAGCAAAAGTGAGGTTGAGTAATTTATTTTAGGTTGTAAAAGATTTTGTCCAAGAAGCCTATTTTCTTACTCTGAATGTCCTCCCTGTTCTACTTTATCTTTCATTAGTGTTCAGGGATTATCATATAGCAACAAGAAAAACTAATAGCATTGTATGGCTCCATGAAGGAATCACTTCTAATAATTAAAAAAAAATTAGATTCAGTTTTTGATTCCATATCCTTAATTTTAAGATCATTACCTAGGTACACTTATTACTTCATCTGTGTGTACTGTTTTGTGAGTGGTTCAAAAGAGAGTTTTTATTTCTCACTGTAAGGTTTCCATGATGCTTACAGATTCTTTTTACTTTTAAAAGATGTTGTAGGCATTGCCGTTGTGGTGTACTGGATAAAGTTGCGCCAGAGTTGCTGGTATTCCATTTGGGTGCTAGTTCATGTCCCGGTTGCTCCATTTCCAACCCAGCTTCCTGCTAATGGCATGAGAAAAGCAGCAGAAGATGGCCTAACTGTTTGGGCCCTGCCACCCATATGGGAGACCTGGATGAAGCTCCTGGCTCCTGGTTTCTGCCTGGCCCAGCACTGGGATGAAAGATTTCTCTCTGTCTGTCTCTCCTCCCTGCCCCAGTAACTTTTAAAATAAATATTTTTTAAAGATTTATTTATCTGAGAGGCAGAGCTATAGACAGAGAAGGAAAGACAGAGAGAGAGGTTTTCCATCAACTGATTCACACTCCAAATAGCTTCCAAGGCCGGAGCTGGGCTGATTTGAAACCAGGAGCAAGAAGTCCCCTCTGGATCTCCCACTTGGGTGGAGGGGCCCTAGCACTCAGGCCATCTTCCCAGGCTACCAACAGGGAGCTGGATCTGAAGAGGAGCAATCGAGACATGAACTGGTGCCCATATGGGATACTGGAGTCGCAACTGGAAGCTTAACCCACTACACCACAGTGCCAGCTCCATTAATTTTTTTTTTTAAAAAGATGTTTTAAATTTTAGAAATAACAAATGCTCACCCTAAAAATATTAAATATAGAAATTTCCAATAAAAATCCAGATCATCCCCAATCTTACATCCTGAGAACACCAATGTTATTAATGGGTTAGATACCTTGTATATGATTGAAAATTATTAAAATTCCTAGAGCCAATACAATAAATTGCTTTATTCTGGATATTTGGAAGTCATGAACATTGGGCAAGATGAGATATGTTTTGCTCAGTGAATGTAATTAACACAAAAAAAGACCTCTAAAACACAATCTTAAATTAATAGACTGCTTTACATTTCGCAATGCACTTTCATACTAGGTCACTTAATCCCTGAGACAACCTTATGCAGACTATATCCTCACTTTAGAAACAGGAAGCTAATACTCACAGAAGTCATCTATTTACCAAATTCAAGATTCCACTGGTAATTAAAACATAGCACTATTTTATACACTTCAAAAAGAAAAAAGCTGCCAATTCAATTGTGACATAATGACTTAACTATACTCCTGTAAGACTTAAGGACTTATCAGGAATCCTGGAACCTGACGACTGAGTTAGGGTCTGGCATTGATTTTTCTTAGGTTGTGATTTAAGTAAATCATTTCAGTTCTCTGAGTCTTGGTCTTTCTCTATCTTTTAAACTAGAAATAATACTATTTATCTTACAGGTTTAGTATGCAAACACATTAATGTAAAATAGCACTTTTCAAACTATAGACTGATAAAATTTAGAAACTTTTATATCTGTACTACTATTTTTAAAGATATTATTTGAACTGCAATATTAACATTCTGTTGTTGAAGGGAGAAACTGTATTTCTGGATCTAAACTGAAGTATTTTATTATGGCACAGAGAGTTAAGCAGACACTTGGATCCATATCGTTGTGCTAGTTTGAGTCCTAGCTGCTCTGCTTCCAATCCAGCTTCCTCCTAATGTCTGGAAAAGCAGCAGATGATGGGCTAAAGTAGTTGGGCTCCTGCTACCCACGTGGGAGATTGCACTGAGTTCCTGGCTCCTGGCTTTTTGGCCTGGACCAGCCCTAGCTTTTATGGCCTTTTGGGGAGTGAACCAGTTGATGGAAGCTCGCGCTCGCGTGCGCTCTCCCTCTCTCTTTCTCTTTTCTCAACCTGCCTTTCAAATAAATAAGTAAATCTTTAAAAAAAAGTATGAAAACATTTACCATACACATTTCTACTCTGGAACTTTTTCTGAGATGAGATGTTAAAGTTTGTCCTTACGTGAACTCTGGAGAATACCTATTCCATGAACTCAAAAGAATGCAATTAGTTTGGATGAGGACATTTTTAGACCATTAGGGAAAATATTTCTTTCTGTCATTTACATTTTGCTTATCCAGTTATAGGACTGAAACATGAATTATACTTTAGGCATTCTATCATTATAGTCAGTTTTAATTAGGAAAGTAGCTAGAGTTTCATCTTGTGGAAGAGTGATAATTTACTATACTTCACCATCAATGCCTTCTGAAATCTTAGAAGCGTTCCTTGCATTTTTTTGGCCTTTATGTATGAAACTATTTCATGTGACAGTCTGTTCACGATGTTAGTTAGTACTGGGGTAAAGAGACTTTTCCTTAATTAAATCCTAGATATTGCATACCTTGCAATTGCCTTGCCTGCTTTTTCCCTGCCTTATGGGAGAAATTAAGCCTTGCTTTTCTGGCTGTGCTTTCATGCCTTAAGGCTATAGGTAGTGTGTGTGATTAAAGTATATATCTGAAACACCTTCCTGGAAAAGATCTTCTATGAAAACCCATAATACATGGTAGCATTGTTATTGATTCACACTTAGATATTTGTTTGTGGATATTAAACATTGGAAATATAGTAGCTTCCTGATTTTTATGAATGAAAAACTATTGTTCCTTTAAACAAATACAATAGTAGATTGTTGCTATTGATTGTATAGTATTAAATAACTGCAACACTTTAATTTCTCAGGAATTTCATTAATGAAAAAGCAAATGCACGACAGTTGATTAATGCACAGAGGAGCATTAGGGAAATGGTGTAGTTTAAGACCCAAGATGACCAAATAATTGTTCTTTGCTACTGACCTTTAGATGGCTCACTGATGCAATATGCATATGAATGTGAAATTTAAGCATTAATATGAATTTGATGTTTGCAAAAGGTTAGGCACACTGACATACTACTAATCTTTTTCTTTTTAAAAATAAATATTAATTTTTTTCTACTCCAAATCTAGCCCAAATTATCAATATTTCCTGCCTCAATCACTGTAATAGCTCTGGCCACCATGAGAGTCCAGTTTCAAACAACTACATACATAATACTTTGAAATGTGGGTCACCTCCTGTTTCCTTTTCTGATGAAAATCATCAATGGTTTCCTAAGATACTCATAAAATCCAAACTTCTCAATACAGTGTGTAAAGTCTAAGTGACCTATTTCCTGCAGCCCTGTCCTTATCCATGCTACTCTCCTGCTTGCTCATGTCTATCAGATATATAGACTTTTTTCTATTCCTCTAATATGTCAAATTTGCTCCAGTCTCAAAGCTTTTGTACTGGACCCTAAAAGCTCTTCCCATAGTTTCTTCTCCTGGCTGTCTGGGCTCCAATGTCACTTTTTCAAAAAGAGGACTTCTTTGTCCATCAATCTAAAGTAGAATGCCCACTTATTCATCTCACATTATCTGGTTTATTTTCTGTATAGTACTCATCACTGTCTGGGATTGTGTTATTTACTTTTTTGCTAAATTATCTCTGTCCACTATAATTTATCAAAGTTGTTGACAGTGAGGACTTTATTATATGTTTATATTGTTATTTAAATGTGTCTAGGTCAGGGTCTGGCCCCTTGTAGATAATGAACAGTTCTTCAGGGAATGAAGCAATGAATCTAAATGATTGTCTTAAGTAATATATTTTTCTCTTCACATTTTTTTCTGAAAGTAAAATTGTACTAAGAAGGAAATTAGTTATTTTCCTTGAAATTAATAATAATTCTTCCACGGAAAACAAGATCAAAGCAGCCAAGATTAAATTTGATGTACTTTCTAAACGTAACCTTACAGCAGTGACCTACTTTCAATTTGCAACAACACAAGAGAATCTGTGAGGTTACCATTTCCTTGAATGGGAACATATTACCAATGTTCATTCTGATAAATATCATAAGAGAGTCCTACAAGAACAGGTCTACCTTTCAAAAATGGGTGAAATTGGAACATCTTTTCCAATTCCAGGAGAAGCAAGGTTGCCAAATAACATAATTACTTTGTGGTAGCAAATACCATAATGCATATTCTAAATAGTATCGCTGACTTTCATTAAAGAAACATGATGTTTCCCTTGATAAATTAATAAAAATATTATCTGAGGGAAGTGAGGAAAGCAATGATGAATTTGGGATCTAGAATAAGTAGAATGAGAAGACACCACACCAAGTCTGAGGCTTTAGTCTAAAGGAAGAAAAGGATCTTAAAGACAAATCACTAAGGCCTTTAAAATGTTGTAGTACTATTTTCCCCTTTTGTCCTCTGCTTAAATAACTTGTAGTTAGTTTCAGAATGTAAAAGGCAGTTATTACTGGCATTCTACTTTCAAAAGTTAAAATATTGCTAATTTCAGATAGGAACACCTGAACTGATGTAAAAGTCTTGCATGCACAAATA
This sequence comes from Lepus europaeus, assembly GCF_033115175.1. Taxonomy (NCBI): domain Eukaryota; kingdom Metazoa; phylum Chordata; class Mammalia; order Lagomorpha; family Leporidae; genus Lepus; species Lepus europaeus. Next base: position 30,517,470 of record NC_084844.1, on the reverse strand, counting down.
TATAAAAGCAGATGGTCACTGCTTGGTTGGGGAAAAGGGTACTCTTTAATCAGTTATGTGGAAATTGCACAATTATTCCATCAGTTTGTAACAGCTGAACATCCATTTTTTGATATTTAAGAAATGCTGTAATAAAAACACAAGTATGCATTTATGTATATCTCATTTTATTTATAAAAAGTACAAATAGAGATTATTGACTGAAAATATATAACCACTAAATTTTTTTTTAACTTTCAAAAAAAATCTTTGAAATGGACATTTTAAAAGCTTTTGATATATTTTACAAGACTGATTCATCTTTAGGAAAAAAAGGGGGCTGGTTTGCGCTGTGGTATTGCAGGTAAAGCCACTGTCTGTGGCACCAGCATCCCATGTGAGTGTCAGTTCCAGTCTCGGCTGCTCCACTTCTGTTCTACCTCCCTGCAAAAAGTGCCTGGGGAAGCAGCAGAGAATGGCCCAAGCCCTTGGGCTTCTGCACCCAAGTGTGAGATCCAGAAGAAACTCCTGGCTTCAGATTGGCCTTGCTCTGGCTGTTGCAGCCATTTGGGGAGTGAATCACAAGATGGCAGATCTCTCTCTCTGTCTCTCCCTTTCTCTGTAACTCTGCCATTCAAATAAATAAATAAATCTTAAAAAAAAAAAAAAAAAAAAAGGACTGATTCCCAACCATGTTGTGCCAAGTTATAGTCCACCTGTAGTGGATAAGAATGTTTACATTCAACTTCAATTGTGGCAGGCCAAGGTGGCTCCTAAATTGGATGGATTTTTTTAAATACCTAATATATAAACAAATGAAGCTGAGAAAGTATATATCCTCTACAGAAAGGTCCTGGTCCCTTGCTTCCTTTATTCAGGTATTATTTAGGCCCCTGTGGGCATAGAAACTTTAGCTCCAAGTGCTCATGTTAATTCTGTGAATCTCTTATCATGATATTTTTATCCTGTTTCTGATGCAGGGAGATGTTTCTTTTCTGATTCTATCTTAAAACACACACACACTCATTTTTAAATGTCATTTCTGAGTGTAGAAGCAGAGTGGTAACATTTTAGCATGAAACCCCTTCTACCATCTTGATTCTAAAGCCTATTCTGAATCTTGACAACTGTACTTTCTTGCTTCAATACGGTGGGCCTTTTCATATTCATGCATTTGTATGTGGGTATATATATATATATATATATGCTTATAAGAGCTGCAATGAAATAAACATGCATGCTATACATTTCTATTTATAAAAACTCAAGATAAGTTTTTGGCCTTTGAAAGAATGCCCTAACATTCAACCAAGTTGTTTTTGGAATTATTGTCTCAAATTTCAGGTTGGAGGCTGGCCAATGTGTGCTCACATTGTATGTATAAGGGGCAACACAGCAGTCTGAACAGAGTGATGAGAGAGTTCGAAACACATGCTGCTGTGCAGAGCAACATGGCATTTGGTAAAGAAGCTGCTACACCTTCTCCTTTTACATTAAAGAATTTTGTTTGCCCCAGTGTGTGTTAGATCCAAAGTGTGTCTGTGCTTTCTAAAGGATCAGGCTGCAACTGGCCTTGTGCTTAACACAGAGCCTGTGGGAACACTGATGATTTCAACAAATGCCATAGACTCACCAAGATAAAAAAGGGTGAAAAGAGTCCATCTGCCTTTGACTTTGACTTTATTCATTACCTCTTCAAACTAGAACACACTCAGGATACGCTCCTTCCAGGGGTCCTGCCAGTTATTCCTGTGAGAGTCACTGTTGTTCAGCACAGGGAGTACCAAGTTGGCCCTTTAGGATTTCCTCCCATGTGGTTGTATTTGCTCTATATTGAAAAGTTTTTAGGGCTTATTTGTAACTTAGTGCTTTTGAAGATTTTTGCCCTATTTTTGTATTCTATTTAACATTTCCATAGAAACCTTGAAGGAAGGTAGTTAGCTGCCTGTGTCTATGGTTCCAACTTACCAAGAAGTCAATAAGGTCTCTTTTTATTAAAAACCTCCTATGGGATATCTGACCAGATTTGTTTCATTATAAATTTTTATAATAGAATTGTATCTTCCCACAGGGTTGCAGAATCATTTTATCATTCTACATGTCAATCAAAGATTTTAGTTCTGAACAAGTACTATTTAAAATAAACACCACACTAAGGAAAGCAACACAAACATCTCCAGGAGTCCCAGTGCTGACTGAATATGCACCATTTTCTAGTGCCTCACTGGAAACAATGTAGCAAACAGATCAAGTTTCCTCATAGTTACAGCAATAAACAACTGAAGGATAAGATGCTGATTCAATCAGCCAGCCACAGTTTCCTGTAATGGTTACATTCTAACTCAAAATAAATACTAACATTAGATGTTATATATTAAGCAAAACTCTAATCTACTATATTTAAGAAGTGTTTAGGTTGATAGACGTTTGAGGCAATAATAATTTAATGCTTGCCATAGAGAGAGTATAAATTTAAATTAACTACTTTAAATAATAAAAACATGGCCCTAGCAGCAGCCTCAGCAGCAAAATTCACATACAGAACATCTTATACTTTCAGGGGTTCTACTTTGGATGCATTTCATTAGTCCTCCTATCCTGGCCCTCAGAAATTATGATCTCCATGGCCGGCGCTGCGGCTCACTAGGCTAATCCTCCGCCTTGCGGCGCCGGCACACCGGGTTCTAGTCCCGGTCGGGGCACCGGATTCTATCCCGGTTGCCCCTCTTCCAGGCCAGCCCTCTGCTGTGGCCCGGGAGTGCAGTGGAGGATGGCCCAAGTGCTTGGGCCCTGCACCCCATGGGAGACCAGGAGAAGCACCTGGCTCCTGCCATCGGATTAACACGGTGCGCCGGTCGCAGCGCGCCAACCGCGGCGGCCATTGGAGGGTGAACCAATGGCAAAGGAAGACCTTTCTCTCTGTCTCTCTCTCTCTCTCTCACTGTCCACTCTGCCTGTCAAAAATAAAAAAAAAAAAAGAAATTATGATCTCCAATATTTTCTAAGAAGAAACAGACCCTGAGATTAAACAGCGAAATTAAATGGAGCACCTCTATACAACTCTAGAGATTCTGGAGAGTACAGTTTACATGGATCCAAACTGCTGCTGACTCTAGGGGGCTCCTGATTCATACAATTCTTCCCTTGGAGGTATGCTCACGAGGGTGGGATGGCCATGTCTGCAACGCTGTTGGAAGCATCCATGTTCCCTGTGACTCTAGGGGTTCTTAGTTGGGGTTCATAAACACTCCGAAAATTGATGTAAAATGTATGTAAGTGCGTATTTCTGGCACAATGTTTTTCAACAGACTTTACTATCCAGAACAGGTACAGAATTGTCCTCTAGATGCTCTTTAGAGCCTGGTTTTTTCTTTTCTTTTCTTTTCTTTTTTTTTTTTAGTTTAAAGGATGGATGCCACCCCAGTGTCTCTCCTTCAGAAGACCAGCACTGCGAGTGCAATCTTGTAGCCTTTTTTTTTTTTTTGGACAGGCAGAGTTAGACAGTGAGAGAGAGAGAGACACAGAGAAGGGTCTTCCTTCCGTTGGTTCACCCCCCAAGTGGCCACTACAGCCAGCGCACTGCGCCGATCCAAAGCCGGGAGCCAGGTGCTTCCTCCTGGTCTCCCACGCGGGTGCAGGGCCCAAGCACCTGGGCCATCCCCCACTGCACTCCGGGCCACAGCAGAGAGCTGGATTGGAAGAGGAGCAACCGGAACAGAATCCGGCACTCTGACCGGGACTAGAACCCGGGGTGCCTGCGCTGCAGACGGAGGATTAGCCTAGTGAGCCGCAGCGACGGCCGAGCCTGGTTTTAAGTTAGAAGACCCAGGCCGGCACCCCGGCTCACTAGGCTAATCCTCCGCCTGCGGTACCGGCACACCGGGTTCTAGTCTCGGTCAGGGTGCCGGATTCTGTCCCAGTTGCTCCTCTTCCAGTCCAGCTCTCTGCTGTGGCCCGGGAAGGCAGTGGAGGATGGCCCAGGTCCTTGGGCCCTGCACCCGCGTGGGAGACCAGGAGGAAGCACCTGGCTCCCGGCTTTGGATCGCCACAGAGTGCTGTCCGTAGTGGCCATTTGGGGGGTGAACCAATGGACGGAAGAGCTTTCTCTCTGTCTCTCTCTAACTCTGCCTGCCCGGAAAAAAAAAAAAAAAGTTAGAAGACCCAGAAAATCTTTTCTTTCAGATTTCTGAGGGAATTCCATTGTCTAAAATCCTAGAATATACTTACATCACAAAGAAAGTGGAGGATTGCCCAAGTTTCAGAGGGTATCTTGAAAAAATCAGATTGCCATAGCAAAGAAAATGAGGTGGGGCTTGCTGCTGAATTATCTACCTTAAGGTAGTAATTTTCTGTTTCCCATTACATATGTAGAAAAATCTACTGCTTATAGAACAAGAAATCTAAGCTGAGTTCGTCTTAGCCATCAAACTTCATCAAATGATCAAACGGTATATCATATAAAGTTATCAAAAAGTTCTGATAAAATATGCCAACATTAACAATTACATTTCTAAATAAGAGGACTATATAGGAACTAGTTGCTAGTTTTAAAGAGCAAAGCATGTGTATTCTTGCAATGGGTAAAAAAGTGCAGATGGAATTTTTCACTGTTGTTTCAAAGAAGTTCTGCTGAATTTCATGTATTTTCTTTGAATAATTATGTTTGACACATATAAAGGTTAATGTTAGCAAGATAATTAAAATTAATGATAGTAATGTCCACTGGGCTATGTCTATGCAGGTGTTTCCCTCTACTGTTCCACCCAACATAAAAATGCCTGATACATAAAATTCTAAATTGATACATAAATTAGTAGTACATTATTTTCATTCCTCCCCCAAACCATAGAATTTCTTCATGTAATGTGCTCTTGTGGGTTTCTGGCATAACGTGATTTTTTAAAAAAAGTATATTAGGTTTTACAAATTGTAAAGTATATACTTGGGGCCAGTGCCGTGGCACAGTGGGTTAACGCCCTGACCTGAAGTGCCCGCATCCCATATGGGTGCTGGTTCGAGACCTAGCTGCTCCACTTCCTGTCCAGCTTTCTGCTGTGGCCTGGAAAAGTGATAGAAGATGGCCCAAGTCCTTGGGCCCTTGTACCCATATGGGAGACCCGGAGGAAGCTCCTGGCTTTTGGCTTCAAATCGGTGCAGCTCTGGCCGTTGCGGCCAACTTGGGAGCAGACCATCGGATGGAAGATATCTCTTTCTCTCTCTCTGCCTCTCCTCTCTCTGCGTAACTCTTTCAAGTAAAATAAATAAAATAAAGTATATACTCATTATCTAAATTGAGCAGATTCTATTAAAGGCATGGTTTCCATCCTTCATAACATAGTTGTGAAATCAAACGCTACCCAAAGGCATAAGCATTTGGCTTAGTGATTAAGATGCCCTCATCCCACTATGGGAGTACCTGGGTCAGATTCCTAGCTCTGGCTTCTCACTTCATATTCCTGTCAATGCACAGCCTTGGCTGTAGCAGTGATGGCTCAAGATATTGGGTTCATGTCACACATGTGGGAGACTAATATTAAGTCCAGCTCCTATCTCTCTGGGCATTGGGGAAATGAATCAGCAGATGGGAGATTTCTCTCTCAAGTTAGTAGGAAGTAAGTAAGCAAATAAATATTCAAACAATTACCCAAAAGTCCTTGAATGTTCTATTAAGCCAAGCAGTTTCTTACTAGGACAGCATGCAAAACTTCTTATTTTGATATTTAACATAGAAGTTTACATCTATCTACCTATCTATCTATCTAGTCACCTATCTATATATATCTAGTCCTCAGCATGGGGAAAATTAAGAGTAGCAAACTAGAAAAGAGGAAAATTTGAGGCCAGCACAAATATAATGCCACATAAAGTCACATTACAAGAAGAGATAGACAAACAATTCAAAATACTACCCAAACAAAATTCAGCATATTATTCTACTAACATGCCACATATGAATGGATACTTAGGATGATACTGAGCCATCCCAACTTAATTAACTTGCATATAACACATACTGATGTGACAAATTGTATTCTCCAAAGATGACCAATACAATGAATTATGACTACATGTTCTTTAATGTTCTTTGCCACTTTCCCACTCATGAGAGGAGCTTAAGATCCTTCCTTTGAATCTGCACTGACAAATATAATATGGTAGAAGTCAAGTTATTTCACTCATGAGGTTGAGTCATAAAAAGTGATGCAGCCTCTGTCTTACTCACTGGAATACCTGTGCTGGAGCATCGAGGCTCCAAGTTAGAAGCTGAACTGTATCAGATGGCAAGGTGTTCCAGTTAATAGCCCATGCTGAGCTCCCAACTTGGAAGTCCAGCCTAGTAGTCAACAGAGGGTTGCAACCCCAGGAGACATCTGATGGCAACTACCCAAGGGTACCCTAATAAGAACTACCTTGGCCCAACCAACAGGACCATGAGAGACAATGCCAAACTGCTGTTTTAAGCCATAAGTTTTGGAGTGATTTGGAACAGCTAATTAAAAAGTTAGTGATACATACAGAGCTTAACAACATTTCACAACATGCACGTGAGTATGTGTTTTGTGCTACAAAGGAAATGTGCTAGGGGTAAGTGCTTTATACAGATTCTATTACTTAATTTTCACAATCACTTTTTTTGAGTTGATAATCTTATTTCAGAAACATGAAACTTAAAATTATTTTTTACAAGATCTTTTCAACAAACTTTTCTTTCACGGCAGCTTCTTGAATTATGTATTTAAGGTCTAACTTATTCTATGTAGCAACTCTATTTTATTTTAAAAATAAATTAAAGACTTTTTTGTTTACTCTTTGCAGTTCTTCCTACTCTTGCCCATTAATAAATGATTCTTGGTTGTTTGTTCATATTTATAAAAAAAAGGATAAATATCAGAGGTTCTTGGCAAGTACTATCACAAGCAGGGAGCATTTTTTGAAAACTGTCGAGTCATTATCTACTGTTCCAGTGTTTGGAGTATTCTGGGATTTAGGGGAAGAGTGCCAGGAAAGTTGAACATCCTATCATTATAGAATGTATTGGGAAGCCTGGTACAACAAGAATTGTCCTGTGTTCTATATGGTTTTTAAATGTCCTACCAGACAGTAGCATTGTTAAAAAAAAAATCTTTTTTTCCATATTTGAGTCTGGAACAAAGCTTCATATTCAGATAAACCCAAAATAATTTTTTCATAGTTTTAATATATATTAAAATTTCCAGTCTTACAACTATGGTGCAGACTGATGAAAGATTGTTCTTTAGTTTTTCAGAACTTTACTGGAAGTTGCTTATCATTTAGGACAGTCATATGACTGACAGCAATGTGTTCCTGCCATTTAAATTAACAATACAATATACCTGTATACATTTACATTCATAGATATCACATTGGTAACAAATGTTTGTGTAGGTGCAAGAACCTGATGACTGTATCTCCTAGTATGATAGCAACCAAGCATTCATCTATTGAAATACCAGCTATTTTTATTTTAAATCACTATCTTCTTATTTGTTATCTATAGTACATTTAAGATATATTTTTGATTTTTATAAATTATGGGTGTAGTTAGGAAAATTGCCTATAATTTTTATTGCAGAAAAATAAATGGCATATTGGAAGTAATTATAAAAAGAATTGAAATTCGGCTGGCAACGTGGCTCACTTGGCTAATCCTCCACCTGTGGTGCCGGCACTCCGGATTCTAGTCCCAGTTAGGGCGCCGGACTAGGTTGGTTGCTCCTCTTCCAGTCCAGCTCTCTGCTGTGGCCCGGGAAGGCAGTGGAGGATGGCCCAAGTGCTTGGGCCCTGCACCCGTGTGGGAGACCAGGAGGAAGCACCTGGCTCCTGCCTTCAGATTGGCGCAGCGCGCCAGCCGTAGTGGCCATTTTGGGGGTGAATCAACGGAAAAGGAAGACCTTTCTCTCTGTCTCTCTCTCTCTCACTGTCTAACTTGCCTGTCCAAAAAAAAAAAAAAGAATTGAAATTCATGAAGAGCCAAAAGTACTTCAGACATAGGAAAAAGGAAAGATGGAAATGTCTAATCATTTACGTTTTCCCTAAGGATCCCTATCTGCTGGGATGTTAGAAGTTACTCAGAGCATCGCTCTGCTTCTTTTTCTAGTCCAATGCTGACTCTAGGGGTATCTAAGCGACAGATATGTAGTTCCCTTAGAGAGGTGTTCTTTAGCCTTCGCTTAGGAGTAAATACCTGAGCCAGCAGCTCTAAAGGGTAGGGAACTGGATCAGCTATTCCACAACCCTTTAATTAATTACCCTGCTGACTGCCCCAGGTCCGTTCCTTGTCTTCCCTATGATCCCAGGACTTTTTCCCCTATGGTTCTACTTAATTCACTGTTTCAGCAGTCTCATCTTTCACCTCTATTGTGTTTTGGAGTCCTTTGTTCACTTTGGCTGTACCTTCAATTTTATTCTATCTGTTGTATAGTATCAAAAAAATTCCTTAATATTTATTCCACCCTTCCAGGTTTTCAGGACTGTAGACAAATTTTTATATTTATTTTCCCACTTGAAAGAGACTTTAGATGGAAGTAGAGGTAAAGACATGTCTCAATCAGTTGGAGGCCCTTTTGCATGCACACTCTAAAGTAAATGTTTTCTCCCTACAGTTGCTGTATTATCATCTTTATTAATTAGCTATCAATTTTAGTGTAAGTGAAATAAAACATTTAAGTTATACTATCAGACTTGACACTTTCTTATTGCTCAATGAATTGTCAAAAAAAAAAAAAAAAAAAAGTGAGGGGCCAGCGCTGTGGTTCAGCAGGTTAACTTCCTGGCCTGAAGTGCCGGCATCCCATATAGGCACTGGTTCAAGTTCCGGCTGCTCCACTTTTGATTCAGCTCTCTGCTATGGCCTGAGAGAGCAGTAGAGGATGGCCCAAGTCCTTGGGCTCCTGCACCCATGTGGGAGACCTGGAGGAAGCTACTGGATCCTGGCTTTGGATTGGTGCAGCTCCGGCCATTGTGGCCATCTGGGGAATGAACCAGCAGCTAGAAGACCTCCTTCTCTCTGTCTCTGTCTCTGCCTCTCCTCTCTCTGTGTAACTCTGACTTTCAAATAAATAAATCTTAAAGAAAAAAAGTGAAAAGAACTTACAGTCCATATCAAGTATGGCGCGGACAGATTTAACCAGTTCTTTACATTCAAGCAGGAGGGTTGCGGGCATGTTTCTCCCACTCCTTCCCAGTGGTGTCAGGGAAGTCTGAGAAGCGAACACAGCTCTTCGTTCACTGTGGGGGCAATAAAACAAAGGTTAACTTATTGTACAAGAAGTGCCATCTACTTTTGCTAAATCTGAATGTGTAGCACTCGTAAATTTGTATAAAATATTTATATTTCTAGGAACAATATATTCTAATATCCACAAATTAAGTCATTCACATAAAATATTTCTGTTTCCAATTCTTCATTATATAATAAATAGGCATATTTAAAAAGTTAGGTTTTTTTTTTAAGGATGAAGGAACAGAAGGATGGCCCACCATTTTAAATCATTTGTTGGGGTTATTTTGTGACTGCCTGTGTTTTGCTAACCCTTTATTTGGTTTTATGAAAATTCAAATTAAGCATATAAACATAAATTTATTCAACATTTACTACTATCTCTAGTATTAATAAATATAAATTCTCTCTGTATATTTGCTCCTGAAATTACCTCTTAAATACTTCCATTTGTTACCCCTAAATCTGAAAGAATTCAGAGCACTTGTATCACTTCGTAGAAATGCAAATATCACCTAAAATGATGCATTCCGATGTAATTAAAAATGTGATGCAAAGTTTTCACCCCCAAAAAACATTAAAACTTTTACTTGAAAAGATGTGATTTTAAACTGAGGATAACACCATCATTGTTGCTTAATAATCCATCTTCTTAAGCATGGTGCTATTCATTCATCAGGAAAAATTACAGCATCAATTTTCAAATTCAAATACATGGTTTTTAGTCTGTGTCAAATGTCCCTGGCCAGTATCCACACAGAAGATATGGCATAAAAAAAAAAAAAAAAGGAACCAGATATTACTAATGTTCAACTTTCTAAGACAAGGTAAAAAGTTTCTTTTTTATTTCTTTAAAGATTTATTTTATTTATTTGAAAGACAAAGTTGCAGAGAGGTAGAGACAAAGAGAGAGAGAGAGAGGTCTTTCATCTGCTGTTTCACTCCCCAAATGAGTCACTTCCCCAAATATATATATACATAAAACTGCTATGGCACAGTACCAGCCCTGGTAAAAAATTTCTTAATGTAACTTTTTAAGAAGTTTCTTTTTTTCTATGAAGCAGTTTAAGGCAAGGGTAGATTCTGGCTTTTAAGCAGTTATTTAAAATTTGATTTATAATATAAAAATCTTTGAATTATTAGTCAAAGTCAAAATAAGATTATGGGAATGAGGGTGGAGTTGGTGGACATACTTAATTCATACAAGGAAATATACTTACTGAGTAATTTAAGATTCTTACTGAAAACAAAATCTTGGAATTCATATAATTATAATATAGCAGCATGGATAATAATAAAGTCATATTTCTTCATTATAAGAAATAAAATATTACATTAAAATGGGTTTAAAAGTGAGCAACTAGGGAACAGTTGTCTAGCCTAATGGTTAAGATGGCTGCAACCCACACTGGTGTGTCTCAGTTAGATTCCTAGCTCTGACTCCTGACTCTAGCTGCCTGTCAATGCACATCCTGCCTGAACTACATTCCTGGTTCTTAGCTCTGGTACTTGTCCCAGCCCTGGCTGATGTGAGCATTTGGGATGGGGAAACAGGATGGGCACTCTATCTCCTGTTGCTGTTTAAGTCCCTAAAATGAAATAATTTTTTTTAAAGATTTATTTATTTATTTGAAAGTCAGAGTTACACAGAGAGAGGAGAGGCAGAGAGTTGCAGAGAGAGAGAGGGGTCTTCCATCACTCCCCAATTGGCCGCAACGGCCGGAGCTGCGCTGATCCGAAGCCAGGAGCCAGGAGCTTCTTCCAGGTCTCCCTCGTGGGTGCAGGGTCCGAGGACTTGGGCCATCCTCCACTGCTTTCCCAGGTCACAGCAGAGAGCTGGACCAGAAATAGAGCAGCTGGGACTAGAACCAGTGCCCATATGGGATGCCAGTGCTTCAGGCCATAGTGTTAACCTGCTGTGCCACAGCACCAGCCCCAATACTTTGGTTTTTAAAAAAGATTTATTTATTTATTTGAAGGGCAGAGTTAGAGAAGGGGATCAGAGAGAGGAGAGGAGAGAGAGAGGCAGAGAATCTTCCATCTGCTGGTTCACTCCCCTAATTGTTACGATGGCTGGAGTTGGGCCAGTCTGGAGTCAGGAGTCAGGAGTCAGGTGCAGGGGCCCAAGTACTTGGGCCATCCTCCATTGCTTTCCCAGGAACATTAGCAGGGAGCTGGATCAGAAGTGAAGCAGCCAGGACTTGAACCAGCACCCATATGGAATGCTGATGTCACAGGCAGTGGCTTTACCTGCTACACCACAACTCTGGTTCCAATAATAATTAGCTTTAAAATAAAAAAAGCAGAGTGGATCTAAGATAGCTGAATAGGGAGAAGCCACAATGACTTCAGCAACAGAGATACAAGACAAGCAAAGGAAGGGCCACATTCCCAAGGGACTGACAGAATTTGTAGTGGAGAAGTGACAGAATAAAATAGAGATTTCATAGGACAGTAAGGAAAGAGGACCTACATAGCTGCTGCAGCTGGCCACCCTACCAGTCAACCCTGCATCTTTGCAGCCCACTGTCAGCTGGGAAATACCATCTTCCTCAGACAAGGTAGAAGAAGCTGCTACTCCGTCCTGCCATTGGTGGCTTTAACTGAGAGAGAATTCTACAGTATTCCAGTGAACACAGGTCCAGCCTAGGAAGCTCACTGATGCTCTGAAGCTCACTTTGCTCTGAAAAGTGAAGCCATAGAAGCCATACTGTCTCCTTCCTTCCTGTCACCACCCTCCCCTACCCATGCAAAGTGCCACACTCAACTGGCTGTGTAGAGTTGCAGTTGATCTCTGTTCTGACTCAACAAAACTCAAGTAGTTCTACTGCTACCAAAAGTAGCCAGAGCCAGAGTCAGGACAATTTACAGGGTAGAGAGCAGATCCCCTGCATCCTGCAAATGTGGGAGCTTTGGGCATAAGCCTTGGAGATGTGCTTACTCATCTACGTGATCCAGGGTGAGGGCTCCCTTCAGCTTCCTGGAGGTTAGCACCAGCAGCAAACCATCAAACATATACAGAACAAAACTGAGCAAGTTTCTTCTGTACCTCCTGGCTCATGGTGCTGAGTTCCAGCACAAGCTGCAGGAACACCTTTGCATGCACATGAGAACTGGGAGCAGTTCCATCTGTGCCTTGCAGAACTAGGACTGTTGATGTTGGTATTACAATCTTTGGAGTATCTTGAGCTTAACTACAATATCTGAAGTGCTCTATCTCCATCACTCTGTTTCTATCATGTAGCTACAAACATGTCCAACACTTGGCTCCCAACTTGGAAGATCTGGTAATGATCCCACTGTATCCTGCAACACCAGTACTATAACAACTGGTACCAGTTTCCTCAAACACACTGGAATATACTGAGTAGGACCTAGGGAAGAACCTGCCTGCATTTCACATCTCCAGACCCTGGCAGTGCAAAACCTCCTGAATACCTTGTGGCCACCTTGTAGGACTGGAATAGCATTCAGTTCATATACCACATTCCTGGGACTAGGACCTTTGGTGTCATAATCTCCAGTACTAGCACACTCCCAACAGCAACTGGGGAAGATTCTATACATCTCACTGTCCTAGAGCCACAAGTTTTGGTGCCACAAGTGCCAGTATCACTGAGGCTTACCAGTGGGATGAATAGTCAGCCCCTTTTGTATCCCTCAGCACCAAGAACTTGGCCTTGGCTGTCACAATCTCTAGTGACAACCTACTCTTTGGCGACTGTTTATACACACCTTAGGAAACCCACATTCAATTCCAACTCACACTTCTACCCCTACAAACTGCTGCAGACTAGACCACGGGGAGGTCACTTATTGACACAGCTGATATTAATTAAAGCAAAAGAAATTACTCAGAGGTTACACTTCTGGACTCAACTAGAACCAAAGCCAAAGCAACACGACAAGTGATACCTTGCCTTCCATCCAAACTAAAAACTGTTTTCATATAAAACATACTCCAAAAAGTGACTATTATATTAGATACACAGACATCAATGCAGGCACATAGGAAATATGAAGAAGTAAGGTAGCATGAAGCTCCAAAAGAACACAATTCTCCAGAATCAGATCCTGATCTGAAAGAAATCTATGAAACACCAGCAGTAACATTCAAAATAATGATTGCAAGGAAATTCACTGAGATGCAAGAGAACACAGATAGTTTAAGGAAATGAGGAAAACAATAGGTGACATGAATGAAGCATTCACTACAGAGATAGAAATCATGCAAAATAACCAAACTAAAATTTTGGAGATGAAAACTTCAACTGATGAAATAAAAAAGCACAACTGACTACTGCAACAGTAGAACAGACCCAGGTGAGGAAAGAACTTCTGATATGGAAGATAAAACTTTTGAAATAACTCAATCAGACAAAAATAAAGAGAAAAGAATGAAAAAGAATGAAGACCACCTATGTGAAATATGGGGTACCATAAATCAACCAAATATTTGCATTACAGGGATTCCTGAGGAGAAGAAAATAAAAATAATGCTGAGAACCAATTAAATGAAACAACAGTTGAAATTATTCCAAGTTTTGAAACAGACATGGACATCCAGATACAGGAAGTTCAAAGGACCCCAAGCAGACTCAATAAAAGGATATTCTATAAGGCTTCTTCTATATAGAAGATCTATAAGAATCTTCTAGTCAAGTTGTTAGAAGCTAAGGGCAAGGAGAGAATCCTAAATATAGTAAGACAAAAGCATCAAGTTACATACAAAGGAAAATGAATTAGTCTAACAGCAGACTGCTCAGCATAAACCTTACAGGCCAGAAGACAGTGTGATAATATATTCAAGGTCTTAAAGAAAAAAAAAAAAACTTCCAACCAAGAGTATTATATCCAGGGAAGCCATCCTTTATATGTAAAAGAGAAATTTACCAGATATCAAAAAACTGAGAGAATTTCTTGCATAAGGCCAACCTTGCAAGAAATTCTGAAGGGAGGCCTACGTTAGAAGCAAACATATGACACTATCAAATTCACTAACAGAGTAGGTAGAATCAGTAACCAATCAACAAAAGTGATGGGGCCAGTGCTGTGGCCTAGCGGGTTAACGCCCTGGCCTGAAGTGCCAGCATCCCATATGGGCGCCAGTGAGACCTGGATGCTCCACTTCCGATCCAGCTCTCTGCTATGGACTGGGAAAGCAGTAGAAGATGGCCCAAGTCCTTGGGCCCCTGCACCCACAAGGGAGACCCAGAAGAAGCTCTTGGCTCCTGGCTTCAGATCGGCGCAGCTCCAGCCATTGCAGCCATCTGGGGGGTGAACCAGCGGCTGGAAGACTCTCTCGCTGCCTCTCCTTCTCTCTCTGTGTAACTCTGCCTTTCAAATAAATAAATAAATCTTAAAAAAAAAACACACACACAACAAAGTGACAGTGTTGATTATTATCTAGCAGTACTAACCTTGAACGTAAATGGATTAAATTCTCCAGCCAAAAGATTTAGGTTGGCTGAATGGATAAAATACCAAGAACACACTATATGCTGCCCTATATAGGCAACTCATTTCACAAACAAATATGCACACAGACTGAAAGTGGAGGGCTAGAAAAAAGATATACTGGGCAAGTGGAAATCAAAAACAAGCAGGAGTAGCTATACTCAAATCCTATAAAATAGACTGTAAATCAAAAACTGTAAAAAGAGACAAAGGACATTATATACTGATAAAAGGATCAATTCAACAAGGTGGTTCAACAATGGTAAATATATAATGTACCCCACATAAGACCACCCACATATATACATCAAAGAGTATTAAACCAGCAGGAAGAGACAGACTCTAATACAAGAATAGTGGGAGACTTCAGCACCCATGTCATCAACAGACATATCATCCAGACAGAAAATCAACAAAGATACATCAGAGTTGAATCACACCATTGAAGAAATGGACCTAACAGACAATTACAGAACATTTCACCAAACAGCTACAGAAAATACATTTTCTTATCAGCACTTGGAACATTTTCTAAGACAGACCACAAATCAAATCTCAGTAAATTTAAAAAGAATGAAATCATACTATGTATTTCTCAGACTCCAAAGGAATAAAACTAGAAATTAGCAACAAGAACAACAAAAGATTTACAAATACATGGAAATTAAACAACATGCTACTGAATGACCAGTGGGTCACTGAAGAAATTAAAAATGAAATAAACAAACTTTCTTGAAATAAAAGAAAATATAACATATCAAAACCTGTGAGATACTGAAAAATCAGTATTAAGAGGGAAGTTTATAGCAGTAAGTACTTGCATTAAAAAAAAGGAAAGGTCTCAAATAAATGATCTAATGATGCATCTCAAGGACTTAGAAAATAAGAACAATATACTAAACTGATCTTCTGTATATAAAGAATATTGAAAATGAATCTTGATGTGAATGGAAGGAGAGAGGGAGCGGGAAAGGGAAGGGTTGCAGGTGGGAGGGAAGTTATGGGGGTGGGGAAGCCATTGTAATCCATAAGCTGTACTTTGGAAATTTGTATTCATTAAATAAAAGTTTTTTAAAAAAAGAAAATAAGAACAAACTAAACCTCAAATTAGCAGATGGCAAGAAATAAATACTCATGTTTGCAGATGACATGATGTTGTCCTGGCTGCTTGTCTTCCAATCAAGTTTTCTGCTTATGGTCTGGGAGGACAGTGGGAGATGGACCATGTGCTTGGTCCTCTACACCTGCACAAGAGACCTGGAAGAAAATCCTAGATCCTGGCTTTTGATCCACCCAGTTCTGGACATTTTGGCTATTTTGGGAGTGAACCAGTGAGTGGAAGACTTTTTTCTTTGTCCTTCCCTCTCTCTATCTGTAACTCTACCTCTCAAATATCTATCTATCTATCTATCTATCTATCTGATATCATATCTGATAGATAGATAAACAATGAGCAACTACAGATAACCTTCTATGTGGACACCTCAAATTTTTTCATGTATTTCCTTTTTCACAGTAGAAGTTAGAACTTTCTTTTGTTTCTGAGGCTTTTCTTTGTTCTTCTGTAGACTGTTAGATGTAGAGGACATATCTATTATAAGATAAGAATAAAATTACTTTGAAAATATAAAAACTAATTTTTCTTTCCTATATTTCTTTAATCATGTATCAAAATGATTGTAAACTCATGGTTTAGAATAAATAAATCTTATTAGTATGCTTGTAGTTTTTGGTAATAAACTTTAAATCTTAAACCTACTCTGAATAATAATAAAATTGAAGTGTATTCTCCAAATAGGTCTCTTTTATTTATAGATACTGGACTGTAAAACGGAATGAAACTGATTGCAAGAATCTATTTCACAAAATTCTGTTTGCTATATAACAACAAATCTGCTAGACTGAGAGTGAACTTTCAGTGACCCTATGACCAGTAACATTTATTACATAAAGGATACTTAAAGAACAAGTTAATGTCATCCTTTACAGAATTCTTGACAAAGACAGGATGGATGATTCCTACCTCCATCTTAGAGCATGATGTTAAAGTGATTGGCTACCTCCAGGAATTTCCTTTACACTGAAAGGACCTAAAATAATGTGTCCTTGTCCCTATTTCTAAGACATTACAGATGGCATTTGATGGAACTTATATGGCATCTTAAAATTATTTGAGTTATTTAGTACTTTAATCATAATCACCAGGTGGAAATTTTAATCAGTGGCCATAATCTGTGTAAAGCACTTGAATATTCTTACCTTAAATTTGATAAGGAAGCAGAATTATCAGAAAATACTTCTTGAATGGCCTAGCAACAAATAAGACGGAGAAGGAAATATGTAAGTTTAACAGTTTTTAAAAAATGCCTTTTCTTGCTTAATTAACATTTACAAGCTCCCCTACCCAGTGATTAAACAGATGTTTCTACTGTATGTGAGAAAAAGATAAATTATATTAATATACAATTCTTGGGAGGGAGGTTATGGGGGGGGAAGCTGCTATAATTCAAAAGTTGTACTTTGGAAATTTATATTTATTAAATAAAAGTTTAAAAAAATACACAATTCTACTTAGAGATATAACAGCTATAAAACACTTCTTTATAAGGTCAATATCTATCAAATTATGCTTACCCAGTAATCGGGATTTTTAGCAAAGTATTAACTAAAACATAGTATAAGGGTTGACACTATGGCACAGGGTGTTAAGCTATTGCATGGGATGCCCGTATCTCAAATTAGAGTGCTGCTTCTAATCCTGTGTACTCTGCTTCGAATCTGGCTTCCTACTTATGCACCCAGGAAGGCAGCAGATGACAGTTCAAATACTTGGGTCTCTGCCACCCATATGGAAGACCTGGATGGAGTTCTGGGCTTCTGGCTTTGGCCTGGTTCAGCCTCGGCTGCTGTGAGCATTTGGGGAGTAAACCAACAGGTGGAAGTTTTTTCTCTTTCTCTCCCTCTCTCCATCTCTTTCTCTCTCTCTCTCTCTGTTTCTCTGCCTTTCAAGCAGATGAAAATAAGTGAACATTTTAAAAATAAGTTTATATATGGGATTATGTTAGCCCATTTCTATTATTTCTCTTAATGAGCTGTATACTATAAGTTAGTTTCTTCATTATCTAGGCAATTCTAAATCGGCTGTCAGTCAGTATGGCTGCACTGAGACTAGAGGGTGTCTTATTAGCCAACTAATACCATAATATTTATCTATAGGTCAGTTGTGTATACAATTCTTAAAAAAAGTTATAATTCAGGGCCAACACTGTCATGCAGTAGGTTAATCCTCTGCCTGAAGCCCCATATGGGCACCGGTTCGAGTACTGGCTGCTCCTTTTCCAATCCAGCTCTCTGCTGTGGCCTGGGAAAGTAGTAGAAGAGGGACAAGTCCTTGGGTCCCTGTACCCACATAGGAGACCCAGAAGCAGCTCCTGGCTCATTGTGGCCATTTGGGGAGTGAACTAGTGGATGGAAGGCCTTTCTCTCTGTCTCTCCATCTCACTGTTTGTAACTCTACCTCTCAAATAAATAAATAAAATCTTTAAAAAAATTATAATGCAATATATAGTGTCCCTTGATATCTACAGCAGGTTGTTTCTATGGCCCTGTGGATACCCACACCTATTGCTACAGTATCTTACATAAAATGGTGTAGCATTTGCATATAATCTTTGCACATCCTCTCACATACTTTATCATCTCTAGATTAATTATCATGTTTGAACAATGAAAATGTTATATAAATAGTTGTTCAACTTTATTATTTAGGGGAAAATGATAAGAATAAACCATTATAAGCCTAATGAGGATGTATGAAATGACAGGAGGCTATAGCAGAGTGTGCCTAAACATTACTTCATTTTTGTGGATTCAGCATATTGTTGGCACATGCCAAATTCAAATTTCATTTGTTGGAACTCTTTGAACATTTTTTCCTGCTGAATATTTCTGATGTGCTATTGGCTGAATCTGTGTATGTGGAATCCATGGATACAAAGGTCTCACTAAAACAGAAAAACTTACCTCTACAAAATGAAGAAGTTTTTCAGTGGATGCCTCATAAGCTTTTCGAGCCATTTCTGATTTCCGCAACTGGCAGTCAAGTACTGTGATTCTTTTTCTTAAATCCTGAACACTTTCCTGGACAGAGATATCAAAATGAGCATCTTACACATTTATTCAATATTCAATTACTATTTCCTGCTTTCAGTTCTTAAGAACTAAACACTCAGAGGCCACTGTTGTGGCATAGCAGGTTAAGCCTCCATCTCATATGAGTGCTGGTTCAAAACCTGGCTGCTTCACTTCTGATCCAACTCCCTGCTAACGCACCTAGGAAAGCAACTGAAGATGGCCCAAGTGCTTGGGCCCCTGCACCCTCATCGGAGACTCGGAAGCAGCTCTGGGTTCCCAGCTTCAGTACAGCCCAGACATGACTGTTGCAGGCATTTGGGTAGTGAACCAACAGATGAAAGATATTTCTCTGTCTCTCTGCAACTCTGCCTTTCAAATAAATAAAAAATAGAATACATACATATTTTTAAAAATAATTAATACTTGGGGCCAGCACTGTGGTGTAGCAGGTAAAGCCACTGCCTGCAGTGCCGACATCCCACATGGGTGCCAGTTCGAGTCCCAGCTGTTCCACTTCCGATCAAGCTCTCTGCTATGGACTGGGAAAGCCGTAGAAGATGGTCCAAGTTCTTGAGCCCCTGCACCCATGTGGGAGACCTGGCTTTGGATCGGCTTAGCTCCTGCCGTTGTAGCCGTTGAAGCTTACTGGAGAGAGAACCAGTGGATGGAAGGCCTCTCTCTCTTTCTCTCTCTCTCTCTCTTTCTCTCTCTCTTTGTGTGTGTCTCCTTCTCTCTCTGTGTAACTCTTTCAAATAAATACACAAATCTAAAAAAAAAAAGAACTAATACTCAATATTTCCACATCATTTAGTTTCACTTACTCTACGTGTCTTCTGACTTTGGGGGAGCATGCATTATTTGCACAGATGCAATTGGCTTTATGAGACAACTTGCATATGAATTTAATTATTCTTACAGTAAAATATTTGTATATTTAAATTACTTTATAGGGTTGGTTGTGTGTGTATTTTTTTTTTGGCAACTTGTCTAACCAAATGCTGACAGAAACCCCTACCAATCTAGCAGAAACTAAAAATGCTAGACACACACACACACACACACAATGTAATATAATCCAATTAAGGCTGAAGTACCAGGGAAGTAAAAGAATTCCACAATGCAAAGCAAAAAAAAAAAAAAAAAAAAAAAAAAAAAAAAAAAAGCCAAGGAGCAATGAAGCATAATTTGCTCTGAGGGTACATGCTCTTATCTTACAGCTTACAGTTTGGGATCCCATCAACAAAAATAACAAGCAGAGGAAATTCAGTGGGTGACTTAGGAAGAGACAATCATCACAAAGTTAAGCGGTGTTTTGATTTTGTTCTGGTAAGGGAATAAAAAGATAACTCTACAGAATAATTCCTAACCATCAACCCTGACTCATGCATGTTTCTGGCCCAAATTCATATTGCTTTCTGGTCTGAAAATCCATATGCTTAAAATTTAGTTTAAACTGGTTCCAGGCTAGTAGGAGCAGACACAAAATGCCTCTGGCAGGATATTTTTTGAACTCAGATTTCAAATAATTCCCATATATGATGTGTTAAAAGAATATGACTTCACAAAATTAAGGAAATTTCTAAAAACATGAGGAAATAAGTTCCATTGAAAGCCAGCTGAAGGAAACATATTACAGGTGTGGACCTATAAAGACTGAACATATTAGCATTATCAGATATAGAATATAATGTAACTGTGTTCAATATTTTATTTTTTTAAAGATCTATTTATTTTATTTGAAAGTCAGAGTTATACATAGAGAGAAGGAGAGCCAGAAAGGCAGAGAGAGAGGCAGAGCTTCCATCTGCTGCATCACTCCCTAATTGGCCACAATGGCTGGAGCTGCACTGATCTGAAGCCAGGAGCCAGGAGCTTCTTCTGGGTCTCCCTACAGGTGCTTTCCTAGGCCAAACAGAGAGCTGGATCAGAAGTGGAGCAGCTGAGACTTGAACCAGCACCCATGTGGGATGCTGGCACTGCAGACAGTGGCTTTGCCCACTATGCCACAGCACCAGCCCCTCAATATATTTTAAATATTGAGGGAATTAAAGTATAATACGGGGGTCAATAAACTATCCGTGTAGATTGAGATAATATAAAAATCAATTCCAAAAACAAAAATGTAGTCATAATGAAGTTAGAATTTGATTTATGGGTTTAACATCCATTTAGATACAGTTAAAAAGAGAATGTATGAACTGGAAGACAGAGGTAAAGAAATTTATCATAATGAAACCAAAGACAAAAATTGAAATATGAAAGGAGGAGAATAGGTAAGGAGAAACACTTAGACGAAGATGCAGTGTACATCCTATCTCAATTAACAATATCAACTAGAAGGAATGAAAGAGAAATAGCTCAGGTTAACAGCTTAGGGTTTTCCAGAAATGGCAAAAGACATTGCTCCTCAGATAAAGAAAAAAAAAAAAGAATCCCAAAGAATATAAATTAAAATAAGTCAATACATGACTCACTGCAGTAAAAATACTGAATGTCAAAGCTAAATATGTCTTAAAACCATACAGAATGTAACAAAAGTGTAAACAAGTCACAGATAGCTGATATAACAAAGATGAAATAATAATGAATGGAATTAAATGTAACCTGATGCTTAAAATGCAGCAAAAATGTAATTCAAAAATAAGAGTGAATAAAGCTTTTTTTTTTCAGACGAAATGGAGTCCTGGTTGCCAATAGATTTTATAAAATGAATTTCTAAAAGACAATTTCACGAAGAAAGGAAATGATTCTATCACCAACAAAAAATGTTGAAAAGATAAACATGGGGTTTATCTAAACACATTATAAATAAACAAATTGTAAAAGTATCTAATTTATGGAATTAACATTCAAAACAAAATAGAAATTAAGTTGGAAAAGCTAATTTGATTCATGCTCTTAAGTGCTTATAGTATTTAGAAGAAGAGGAAAGCACAAATTAATTCTATAACAAGTTAAAAAGGAATGTGGGGTTGGCGCTGTTGCATAGCGAGTAAAGTCGCTGCCTGCAGTGCCGGCATCCCATATGGGCACTGGTTCAAGCTCCAATCCAGCTCTCTACTATGGCCTGGGAAAGCAGTGGAAGATGGCCAAAGTCCTCGGGTCCCTGCACCTGTGTGGGAGACCCAGAAGACTGCTGGCTCCTGGCTTTGGATTGGCACAGCTCTGGCTGTTGTGGCCAACTGGGGTTTGAACCAGCAGATGGAAGACCTCTCTCTCTCTGCCTCTCCTTCTCTCTCTCTGTGTAACTCTTTCAAATAAATCTTTTTAAAAAATGTAAAATTTCTAGGCTAGTTAAAATTACAAATATAATGTAAAATTTCTAAACACCAAAGGGAAATATATGTAATGGCACAGGAAGACACAATAGAAATCTGAACCAATCAAAAAAATGGCAAGAAATGAAAAAGAAATTAGAACATTAGAACATGTAGGAAAAATAAAATGAACAAAGAAAGAGGATAAACATGAAGCCAAGTGCATTAGCAAATAAGACTGCAAATAAAAAGATATTTCCAAGTGCCAGCATTGTGGCATACTGGGTTAAGCTGCACTGGCATTCCATATGAGTACTGGTTCCTCTCTGGGCTGCTCCACTTGGAATCAAGCTTCCTACTAAAGTGCACAGGAAAGCAGCAGTAAGCAGCCCATGTACTTGAGGCCCTGCCACCCATGAGGAAGACCCAGAAGGAGTTCCAGGCTGCTGGCTTTGAGTTGGCCTAGCCCTGCACATTGCAGCAATTTGGGAAATGAACCAGCAGATAGAAGATCTTTCTCTGTGACTACCTTTCAAATACATAAAATAAATCTTTAAAAAAAGGAAGGATATTTCCATCAGTAAGAGGCGCAAAACTCCAGCCACATGGTATTTTTCATGGACACAATCAAAATATAAGGACATGGAAAAGTTGAAAGTAAATGGATGAAAAAAAACCACATAGATAAATACCATCCAAAACAAAGTTGGTATAATTATCAAAAACAGGCATTAAGGAAAAAAAAAATAGAACTAGACTGAAGGGTCACAACATTCTCATAAAATGATGGTAACATAATTCTAAGATTAAATGCATCTTAAATATTATTTGAAAATATGTATAAAAAAACCAAAAGGGAGATTTTAGCATACTTCTCAGAGTAACTTATGGCTCAAGTAGACTAACATGAATAGAGAAGAACTAGACTCCACAATTAATGAACCTGATATAGTAGACTATATAAGACAACTGCAGAATTCTTTCAAAGATCACTATCGACATTTGTGAATGCAACTACACAGTAAGCCATGATGTAAACATCAACAAATTTTGAAAAGCTGTTTTTCTATAGACTTGAGTCTATGAACACATTGCAGCTAACCTCTCTGTGCTTCAGTAGTATTCACAAAAAAAGGCAATCATAAATGTGCAAATTCTTCCCGATTCAACTTACATATCTAATAGATTTCAGGAAAACACAAAACTTTTTTTCCTTTCAGTGTTAATTGATAAGCTCAGTCTAAAATAGACAATAAAAAATCAGTATCATCTAGCCAATATGTTTTTGAAGAAGAAGAACTGGGCATGATGCTCAGACATCAAGACCTATAACAAGCAACACTCAGAGGCACACACATAGAATAATGAGAGAGAATCTCAAACATGTGCATGCACATTTGATAGCCTGATATACAAGAGAGGTGGTTTTGTAGAGGTTTTTCCATAAATGCTGTTAGGATACGCACTCGTTCAGAAGAAAGAATGAATGAAAAAAAGCCTCTTCTATGCAGTACCACAAAGCCAATCACAGAAAATTTAAAACTTTAAAATGTTCAGAGGTAAATATAAAAAAATTTGATTAAATAATTGAAGTGGAAAGACTTCTAAAAAGACACATAAGGGGCTGGCACCGTGGCACAGTATCCCATATGGGCACAGGTTCTAGTCCCAGCTGCTCCTCTTCTGATATAGCTCTCTGCTATGGCCTGGGAAAGCAGTAGAAGATGGCCCAAGTGTTTGGGCCCCTGTACTCTAGTGGGAGACTGGAAAGAAGCTCCTGGCTCCTGGCTTCAGTTTGGCTCAGCTCTGGCCCTTGCAGCCATTTGGGGAGTCAACCAGCAGATGGAAGACCTTTCTGTCTGTCTCTCCCTCTCACTGTCTGAACTCTACCTCTCAAATAAATAAATAAATAATCTTTTAAAAAATAGACACATGAAGAAAATAATTTTGCTAGGTCTGATTACATGAAAATTAAGAACCACTATTCATTTCACAATGGAGTGGAAAGGCAAGCCACAATTTTGATAGAAGTATTTTATAACAAATAACATAATAAATAACCACACATCTCTATGAAAAAAGACAAATAACTCCACAAGAAAAGGGTCCAAAGATACGAAGATGCATTTCATAGAGAAAAACAAATGCCTAATACATACATACATATGTACTCAACTGGCAAACAGGGTACATGGCAAAAACTGTGGTTTATAGCATTTGAGGATATAAATAACCCCACCACAGCTGATTTCAGGCTACCAACTTGATGTCACTGAACACGGACTTAACATATTGCTAAGGGATATACAGACACAGGTAGTAAAATTATCAAGAAAGTGATTAACACTATATCCAGGAAAATGGTTACCTCTAAGGGCTAGGAAGGAGGATGCAACTGGACATCATGGGTCTTCAAAGACATTAGCGAAATTTTCTTTTCAAAAATTGTTTATGGAATAGAGGGTTAAGCTGCTACCTGCAATGCCAGCAACCCATATGAGCGCTGGTTTGAGACCTGGCTGCTGCACTTCAGATCCAGCTCCTTGTTAATGCTCCTGGGAAGGCAGTGGAAGATGGCCTAAGTGCTGGGGCCTCTGCACCCATATGAGAGACCCAGAAAAATCTCCTGGCTCCTGGATTTGACCTGGCTTAGCCCTGATGATTGTTGTCATTTGGGGAGTGAAGCAGCGAATGGAAGATTTTCTCCCTCCCTCCCTCCCTCCCTCCCTCCCTCCCTCCCTCCCTCCCTCCCTCTGTGTCTTCCTCGTCTCTAACTCTGCCTTTTTAATAAATAAAATTTATTTAATCTATTTGAGATACAGGGAGAAAGAGAGAGAGACAGACAGAGAGAAAGTGCATGTTCATCTGCCTCTTCACTCCCCAAATTCCTGCAGTGGCCATGTCTGGGCTGGGGGATGAAGCCAGGGGTAAGGAACTTAATCCAGGTCTCTCCTATGGAAGTAGTAACCCAATTACTTGAGCCATCACCACTGCTTTCCAGAGTCTGCTCTAGCAGGAAGCTAGAATCAGGAGCCAGAGGCTGGAAGCGAATCCAGTACACCAACATTAATGGCTAGGCTAAATGTCATCTCCTAGCAATGTTCTAATTCATAAGCTGGAGGTAGATTATTAAAAAAAGAGAGATATTAGAAAGGAAAATTACAATGAAAAATAAAAATATGTCACAAAACAAATCTTTTAAAAATAAATAATTGAAGCCTAAATCTGTAACATCTTAGTTAATGCCCCTTGAAGCAATCTGACATAGTTTTTAAAAGCTTATTTTTTGTTTCCACTGTTATTGAAGTTGGAAAAGGCTAAATGTTAGATGTCCACTTCTAATATCTTTTCTTTGGAAAAATGAAAACATTTATTTTCAGAGCCAGGCTAACAGCTTAGTTTAGGATCTTACCACGAGAAATAGTATGAGACCCCCATCATACTAACAGAAAGGAAACCTGAATTCATTGTATTACCAGGCAGTTTAGGACAAAGAGCTGGGAACTGGAAGAGTGATTGCAAATAAAATAAGCTGAAAAAACCCTGAAAATTTTATGTGAGCTTCTTGAAAATTACATTATTTAAAAATAAAGTACAAAATATTCACTTTCCCTTCAAAAGTAACTATGATTATTATCTTAAAAATGTTCTAAATATTTTGATAATTTCCAAAAATATTTTCAGAATCAGGTTAAAGCTACAGAAATAGTCATATATAAATATAAATACTGGGTAAAAACTAACAAATGTATAAAATATTCTTTTTTTAAAAGATTTATTTATTTATTTGAAAGTCAGAGTTACACAGAGAGAAGAGAGGCAGAGAGAGAGAGAGAGAAAGAGAGAGAGAGAGAGAGAGCTCTTCTATCTGCAGGTTTACTTCCCAGCTGGCCACAATGGCTGGAGCTGCGCTGATCTGAAGCCAGGAGCCAGGAGTTTCTTCTGGGTCTCCCAAGCTGGTGCAGAGGCCCAAGGACTTGGGCCATCTTCTATTGCTTTCCCAGGCCATAGCAGGGAGCTGGATTGGAAGTAGAGCTGCTGGGACTTGAATTGGCGAATTGGCGCAGCAGCTTTAACCCTTACGCCACTGTGCTGACTCCTGGAATTTTTTTTTTTTTAAAGATTTATTTTATTTATTTGAAAGGCAGAGTTAGAGAGAGAGAGAGAGACAGACAGAGAGACAGAGACAGAGATAGAGAAATATGTTCTATCTGCTGGTTCACTCCCTAAATGGCTGCAATGGCTAGGGCTGCATCAGACTGAAGTCAGGAGCAGGAACCAGGAGCTTCTTCATAGTCTCCCACATGGGTACAGGGGCCTAGGCACTTCAGCCATTTTTGCTGCTTTTCCGGGAACCAGGAACGTTAGCAGAAAGCTGAATCAGAAGTGGAGCAGCTGGGGACTTGAACTAGCACCCACATGCGAAGCCAGCATTGCAGGTGGCGGCTTCACCTGCTAAGCCACAACATCAGCCCTTATAGTTAGTTATATCTGTAAGTATGGTTGCTTTCTCAAATGCTTTGCTCTTGGGCTTCTGGTGTTACTAAAGGGAGAAAGGAAGTTCAGCTGTCTTGTGGAATGGAATTGGTTTAAATGGACACAAATGTGATTCTTCAGTGAAATTTTTAGATTTTCACTAGTAATTTAACTTTTTTTAAAAAAGATTTATTTATTTACTTGAAAGGCAGAGTTATAGGGAGGGAGAGGCAGAGAAAGAGAGAGAAGTTTTCATCCACTGGTTCACTCCCCAAATGGCCATTGCCTTCCCAGGCCATAGCAGAGAGCTGGACTGGAAGTGGAGCAGCCGAGACTCAAATCGGCACATATGGGATGCTAGCACTGCAGGTGGTGGCTTTACCCACTATGCCACAGTGCCGGCCCCATAATTTTGCTTTTCTAAAATTAGTTTCATTTTTACTTAGTATATTTAAAATATTTAATTATGTTTAAATAAATAGTATCAAAATATTCAAATCTGCTTTATGTTTATGTGAAAGCTGATTTGATTAGAGATCAACACTCATTGTATTCCTAAGTGAACAACTCTATGAAGTTACAAAATATCTATTTCAATTTATTCAATTTTCTATCTTATTTCAATGAAGTATAAATGTATAGGTCTATTATGGTTTCTGAAGGCTATTCAGTGGATATAGTATGTACAATGTTAAAAAATTCATTTTTTAACACTTCATATTCATAAAGCAATTCACCTGGAAAGAAGTTCATAGTTTCTGTAATTCTGAAATTGGAAGATTATCTAATGAAGCCTAATTTAGTACATGTAAGGTTAAAAATCTCAAGTTCAAACTCTTTTTCTTTTCATTAATTATCTAGAGTCCTAGGCAAAAATTCTTTTTTTTTTTTTTGAGCATTTATTTATTTATTTGAAAGAGTTACACAGAGAGAGGAGAGGCAGAGAGAGAGGGGTCTTCCATCTGCTGGTTCACTCCCCAACTGGCTGCAAAAGTTGGAGCTGTGTCGATCCAAAGCCAAGAGCCAGGAGCTTCCTCTGGGTCTCCCACGTGGGTGCAGGGGCCCAAGGACTTGGTCCATCTTCTATTGCTTTCCCAGGCCACAGCAGAGAGCTGGATTGTAAGTAGAGCAGCCGGGTCTCTAACCGGCACCTATATGGGATGCTGGCACTGCAGCCGGTGGCTTTACCCACTAAGCCATAATGCCGGCCCCGGCAAAAATTCTTTAACTTGCACACTTCCTTGATGGCTCTAATCAAAGAGCAAAATGCATTCCTATGTTCCCATTCTTTTGTCCCCACATGACAAATTAGTAAGTTTAGAAACAAAAGGAGAAAATCAATGTAATCAATTAAACATTAAATAGTTACAGGAATTACTGCTTGACGTGAACAATGTTGACCAATGACCCAAATAGGTTTTGGGCACATGAATTTCCATCTCAAAGCTGTGTGGATAAAGGAAGGCTTACAGCCTTCACATTATCCCTTCATGACAGACACATCATCCTATCACTGAATAATAGAAGACAAACAGTGACCTAGTTTAGAAGTGCAGATGAAAAGAAAATGAAAACAGGATACATGACAACGGCAGGGAAACCATGGTAACTGGAAGAGAAGGCTGTTTTGCTTACTTTATTTTGGTCAGAATAATCAGCAAGCTGAGCCTTCAGCTCTGCCATCTCGGCCTCTAACAGACGGATCACTTCTTCATAGTCCATTTCCATTCTGTGGGCCTGCCTCTGTGCAGCTTCAGCAAGATGAATCCTGCTTCGCAGAGCTCTTGTTTCTTCAACTACGGCTTTGGCTTCCTAAAGGTTCATTAATGACATGGGACAAAAAACAAAACAGAAAAAATAATTAAGGAGATTTTAATTCAGAATTATTTCAAAATTTAATCAATATACATGTGTTCTTCACTTTTAAATTTGGACACTGATATTTGCTATTTATTGTGTGGAGTAGCTGTCTGTTCTCTTTTCCTTGTGTTGATTCATTGGGTAATTTTCATTATGAAATTTCTAACTTTACACAAACCTAGAATAACATTTCAAAAATAAGGGCGGGAAAAGATAATTGAACATGGAAAATAGAAGACTAAGAATTGGTTCAAAAGGTAAAATGTGGAGGCTACTTGGGGCTGGTGCTGTGAAGTAGAGTAAAACTGCCGCCTGTGACACAGACATCCCATATGGGTGGACACTGCACTGGTTCGAGTCCAGGCTGTTACACTTCCAATCTATCTCCCTATTAATGGCCTGGGAAAAGCAGTGGAGTATAGCCCAAGTGCTTGGGCCCCAATCACCCACATGAGAGAGTCAGATGTAGATCCTGGCACCTAGATTCAGCCTGGGTCAGATTTGGCCATTGCAGTCAGTTGGAGAATGAAGCAGCAAATGAGACATCTCTCTCTCTCTCTTTCTCTGTAACTATTAAACAAACAAACAAATAAATAAATCTAAAAAAAAAAAAATGGAGGCTACCACAAAACTCAAGTAGGTGGTAGGACTCTTGTTCTAGGAAGTCTCTTGTATGCCTGTTAAATGCTGCTGAGAGATTTATAGTGTTGTGAGGCTTCTCTATGCCCAAGCCCCAGGGACCAAAGCTCTCTCCTGGACATCAGTCTAACTGCTACAACTCTCTTTTGGTTTAAACCAAAAGGTAGAATTCACACACACACACACACACACAGATACAATGCTCACAAGACATTTATTAAACACATGTTGTGTTTCAGGTGTTTTACATGCATTTCTCACTTAATCTTTAGAACAACACTGAGAGAAAGGCATTACTGAAAATTATTTTAGACATTAGCAAACAGATTCAGAGGAGTTACATGATTTGTTCAAGGATACACAGTAGCACCAGAATTTGAACCCTGGTCTGCCTGACTTCAACATTAATGCTTGGGGGCCGGTGTTGTGGCGCAGTGGGTTAACGCCCTGGCCTGAAGTGCCCACACCCCATATGGGTGCAGGTTCAAGACCTGGCTGCTCCACTTCTGATCCAGCTCTCTGCTATGGCCTGGGAAAGCAGAAGAAGAAGGGCCAAGTCCGTGGGACCCTGCACCTGTGTGGGAGACCTGGAGGAAGCTCCTGGCTCCTGGTTTCAGATTGGCACAGCTCCGGCCGTTGCGGCCAATTGGGGAGTGAACCAGCAGATGGAAGACCTCTCTCTCTCTCTCTCTGCCTCGCCTCTCTCTGTGTAACTCTTTCAAATAAATAAATAAATTTTCTGAAAATTAATGCTTTCTCTTCATTATTTTACTCTGCCCTTAAATAACAAACCAAATAAAACAAAGCCCCATGTACTAGCTACACCTTCCTCCTTAGGAAGAGATTGGAATGGCCAAAACTACTTGCTGTCTCAAAATATGCCTTGGTGCTGGGTGAGAGACAATATTTAAGGACACCAATAACATGTAACAAGCAGTTACCATTTCTCTTTCTTTAATTGCCATAGAAATCTCTCTTCTCTGCAATGGAACTTTCTGCTCCAATTGCCATGGCTAACATTAAGCTATGGCTATTTTAATTTTCTTAGAGCTGTTATGGGGCATTTGCTTTTGCTTGAGCCTAAATACATTTGAAGTGCAGAGATGGCTAGGTATATGGATATATTCTTAAGGGTCACTTTTTCATTTAGCCATTCAATAACTATTTATTTATTTATTTATTTATTTTTAAAGATTTATTTTATTTATTTGAAAGACAGTTACAGACAGAAGTAGAGACAGAGACAGAGGTCTTCCATCTGCTGGTTCACTCCCCAGAGGGCCACAACAGCTGGAGCTGTGCCAATCTGAAGCCAGGAGCAAGGAGCTTCTTCCAGGTCTCCCATCTGGGTGCAGAGGCCCAAGGACTTGGGCCATCCTCTACTGCTTTCCCAGGCCATAGCAGAGAGCTGGATCAGAAGAGGAGCAGCCGGGACTAGAACTGGCACCCATATGGGATGCTGGCGCTTCAGGCCAGGGCTTTAACCTGCTGTGCCACAGCACTGGCCCCTTCTTTTTTAAGATTTATTTATTAATTTGAAAGGCAGAGTCACAGAGAGGCAGAGGCAGAGAGGCAGAGAGTGTCTTCCATCCACTGGTTCACTCCCCAAATGGAAGCATTGGTTGGAGCTGAGCCCATCTGAAACCAGGAGCCAGGAGCTTCTTCTGAATCTCTCACATGGGTGCAGGAGCCCAAGGACTTGGGCCATCATCTGTTGCTTTTCCAGGCACATTAGCAGGGAGCTGGATCAGAGTGGAGCATCTGAGATTTGAAATGGCACCCAACTGGGATGCTGGCTGCAGGTGGCGGCTTTATCTGCTGCACCACAGAGCTAGCCCCTCAATAACTATTTATTAAGAACTTACTATGTGCCAGATTCTGGGATAAGCATTGAACAAAAAGTCTTCTCTCTTGCCTCTCAGAATTTATGTTCCATTTGGGGCGAGGGAAGACAGTAAAATAGGGATTTCCAGGAAAGATCCAATGAGATTTCTTATCAGAGACCTACAGGAAGAATGAAGCCAGGACCCCCCAAGGAGGAGCTTTATGGGTAGAGGGAACAGTTGATACAGAGGCCCTCAAACAGGATTGTGATTTGTATCTTTAGAGAATAGCATGGAGGCCTGTGTGACAGAAGTACAGTCACAGGGGCCAGGGACAGTGGTAACAGGAATAGAGGAGGGAGTTGTGGTAGATCTTGAACGGATCCGTGGGCAACTGTAAGGGCTTTGGTTTCACTTAGCGTGCGATGAGAAGTGACTGGAAGTTTTGAGAGAAGTGATGTCATCTCAGTGATAAGCCACTTCCACTGGTGTGCTGAGAAGTGACTGTAAGGGATGGGCAAAGTTGGAAGCTGAGAAGAAAGGAAGGGAAAAGGCAAAATGTAATTACGGCTTGGACAAAGGTGATAGTGTGCGGATGGTGTGAAATGGTTAGATTCTAAACATAGCCTGAAAGCAGAGCTAACATATTATCTCAGCAACATTTATTTAGCAGTTATGCATCTGAACAACTATATTTTCTGATAAAAACACAAAGAGGTAAAAGGCAGCTCCCCCACCCCTTTTTGGCTCAGCTTAGAAGATTAGGTATGACTTAGACAAATGGATGAAGGGAAGGGAGTACACTTCCTTCAAAAAGAACAACGTGGACAAAAGAACAGAGAAGGGGGACTGTGGCACAATTGAGAAAGGACATTAGACAAATGTTGACTAGAAGAAAGGATTGCTAAAAGGGGTAAAAGATAAAGCAAGTTGGGGAAAGGGAAGATAAAGGCCAGGCTCTTGTAGAAACAGCATGACAGGCAAAGGGGCCTGAATCTGCAGGAAGATCATAAGCTTTCATGGCAGAAAATGACAGGAGAAGGTGCTTTAGAGACATTAGTCTGGGAATAGTCTACTGGATGGAGAGATGCAGCCAACATACAGCCTTCTTTACCCTCATTCATAAAGCTTTATGAGTATCTCCTCCTTGTATCTGAAAGTAATTACTTTACAATAGAAAGGTACTTTTAGGGGCTGGTGTTGTGGTACAGAGGGTTAAAGCCCTGGCCTGAAGCGCCAGCATCCCATATGGGCGCCGGTTATAGTCCTGGCTGCTCCTCTTCCGATCCAGCTCTCTGCTATGGCCTGGGAAAGCAGTGGAAGATGGTCCAAGTCCTTGGGCCCCTGCACCCATGTGGGAGACCCAGAAGAAGCTCCTGGCTCCTTGCTCCTGGCTTCAGATTGGCACAGCTCCAGCTGTTGTGGCCCTCTGGGGAGTGAACCAGTGGATGGAAGACCTCTCTTCCTCTGTCTCTACTTCTCTCTGTAACTCTGTCTTTCAAATAAATAAAATAAATCTTAAAAAAAAGAAAGGTACTTTTAGAAAGAAATATCTGGGGAAGAAAGGGATATCTAGCCCACTACATCAGCCAGCTTTATTCAGGTGGCCAAGAGTCAACCTCACTTCAGACTAGTGCTGTGCCTCAGAAGGTAAGAGCTTGTAAGTTCCAGCAGTGTTCTAAATGTTCTATATGACCAACTTGGCTAATTTGCACAGCATGATAGAAGATGTCTATTATTCTCCTCCTCCTATCCTCACTTCATATGTAAGACACTGAGCACAGACAGGTTCAGTAACTTGCTCAGAGCCACAAACCTAGTAAGAGTTAGGATTGGAAACCGGGCAATTTGGCTACAAAGATTGCATTATTGGCTATTATGCCATACTACCATGCCAACTACAGAAAATTAAACCAAAAAAGTCAGTGCAGGAGTTTGGTCAAGTGGATAAAAAGAAGGTAAAGGCCGGCACCGCAGCTCACTAGGCTAATCCTCCACCTGCGGCACCGGCACCCTGGGTTCTAGTCCCGGTTGGGGCGCCGGTTCTGTCCCGGTTGCTCCTCTTCCAGTCCAGCTCTCTGCTGTGGCTGGGAAGGCAGTGGAGGATGGCCCAAGTGCTTGGGCCCTGCACCCGCGTGGGAGACCAGGAGGAAGCACCTGGCTCCTGGCTTTGGATCGCCGCAGCACCGGCTATAGCAGCCATTTGGGGGGTGAACCAATGGAAGGAAGACCTTTCTCTCTGTCTCTCTCTCTCACTGTCTAACTCTGACTGTCAAAAAGAAAAAAAAAAAAAGATAGCCATCTATTAAAAAAAAAAAAAAAAAAAGAAGGTAAAGATGCTCATGTCTCATGTTGGGTTTCACACCTACCTCAAGTTCCTGGCTCCAGCTTCCTGCTAATGCTCAAATAATTGTGCTCCTGCCACTCAAGTGGGAGACAGGGTTTGTATTCCTGGCTCCTATCCTCAGCCTTACCCAGTGCCGGCTATTGTAGGCATCTCAGGAGGGAATAGAATTCTCAGTCTCTCTCTCTGTCCCTCTCATTGGCTCTCAAAAAGAAATCACATGTGGATGATGATAATATCATCAGTACCCAAGCCTTCATAAACTTAGGATGTGATCATCATAATAGATTCAAACACATTTGAAGCTACTATACTGCTCTCTGTTTTTCATTCAATTACATCATATATATCCACTCATATATTTATGCAGAGATCTGGAAAAATTTAAATAAAAATGCATATTACGAAAAAACTATTTGTGGATTTCAAAATTTTTGCATCCAAATAAGCATTGTCCCACCTCTGCTCTCTATCAGCTTTCTGCTAATGTGCACTACCTTGGGAGGTAGTAGGTGATGGCTCACATAGTTGGTCCCTACCACTACGCAGTGGATCTTGACTGAGTTCCCAGCTCCCGGTTCCAGACCTGGCCCAGTCCCAGCTGTTGTGGGCATTTGGCAAGTGAACCAGAAGATGGGAGATATCTCTTCTGTCTGCCACTGTCTCTCCACTTCACAAATAAATAAAATAAAAAATAAAAAAAATCTTTTAATACCATTTTGTATGAGCTTTCTGAAGTGCCCTCATATTTACTTCCTCAGAAGAAAAAGAGGAGGGACAGAAAATCCCCCACGGCTGCAATGAAGAATAACTAATTCGATGATTTGTCTCCTTCACACTCACTTCATACAGCTTTTATGCTTCTAAAAAAAAAAAAAAAACAAACAAAAAAAACACAGCACTTTATTTTTGTTCAAAGAATGCTAGTTAATTAAATGAAGAATCTGGATGGCATTTATTTAGCTAGTATAGTGCACTGATGGTAATACAGTGTGAAATGCAGTTGGTGGTAAAAGATGCAGAAGTTCTGATGCTGAATAAATTCATGCTATTTCTTTTGTAAATGTATAACTGTCAGGCTGGTGAATGTGACCCCTTAGCAAAGTTCTAGCCCAATTCCCACTGAATGGCTGTTTAAAAGATTAGTGCAATGAAATGATGACTCTTAGAGGAAGCAGTAAAGAAAAGATAACAGCAGTGTGCCGTATTTAGCAATACAGGATCACATAAATCCATTTTCTCTTTTCCTCCCAGGCTGTCTTCTAATAAATAACTGTAAAGCCTCCTATGCAAGTAACAATTGAGCCCAAATTTTCCCAGTCCCTCACCATGAGCCTGAAATTCCATTAGGGCAAACACTATAGTCAATTTGCTGATTTACTTCGTATTAGAGAGTTTAATTCAGTTTAGAAAGTTGGAAAATAAAAAAAAAAATAAGGTCCAACAGTAAATCCAAGAAACAACACAAGTGTTATATATTTTTAATACTAGACAGTATGAACTACAGTACCAGAAGGGAACCTTGAATTATGAAGTAAAATTTCTGACAAACTTTTTTGGCAACACTGAAAAAATTCACAGTGTCCTTTTGCAAAAGGACGTTTTTCCACCTCATAATTTCACAGTGAATCTTTACGGAAGATCAGACCAACTTCTTTTTCGAAAATATAACTTAAATGAGTGAAAAATTTGTAGGCTATGCATACTTTGCACTTTGGTTGTGTGGGGACATACAATTAGCTCAGAGAAGGCATAGTAAGTTCTGTGTTTTTCCACAGACAGCATCTTTTCCTGATCTTTTCATGATCTGAAATAAAAAAACATGGGCTTTTGGATGGAATATGCATTGATCAGAATCTTAGATCTGTGCTTTGTCGTTCTCTCAGACTGAATTATTCATCTGTATAATAGTAAATAACACATATTTTATAAGATCAAAACAACTCTAACAGGAAGGTTAAAGAAATTATAGTTCTTCATCTAGTTTTTTCTCCTTTCCTATTTACTGGTTTAGAAAAAATATATACAATCACCTCTGCAGAGAGGGACTGATATATAACATATTAAGGGTTTTCCTGAGGCACTTAATTAGTAATACCAGCTCCTAACTTTAGAGAAGTTGTCTGGAAATATAATTTACACGTGTCTTTTTTAATGTTAGCAACAATTATGTAAAAACCCTTTCCTTTCTAGTTATGAGTTGTAACGGCTCCCTAAAGTAGAAGGAAAAGGCATTAACTGCAGTTGCTCGTTTGTAATTAGGCCAGCACATCCACATAACCAGCCTTAGAAGTTCTATAATTTTTAAGCTAATCAGTAAATCTTTCAAAATGTCAATGGCTGACAGGAGAAAAAGGAGCTGTAAAGAGATATGTTTTAGTGTAACGTAACTTATGCTACCAAGCCCTAAAAAAATACTTCTCTTATCAGCTTCCTACATTCACTCATTGGAAAACCCTTCTTGGTCTTGCCCCCTTGACAGCTTGTGAAAAAGATTAAGGGTTATGTAGGAAGAGGGCTGTAGAATGAAGTGTGTTTAAAAGCAAGGTGCATCTCATTTCCTAAATTTATATATTTGATTTACTAAAATATGTATAATATATCCTTCAGTAGATAATCTCAAACTGGTTTGTAGATATTCATGAATGAATTCACAGCTCACTCTTCAAGCTTGGATGCATTCAGGGGTGAATTTGAAGTCACTGAACTTTTTCTACACTTCTGATATGTACTTTCTGCTTTCTCACTGCTCACGCCCCCTCCAGGCATGTATCCATCTTGCTATTCCACCGGATCAACTAACCAGTTATGAAGCACTGGGAAGTCTTTAATTTATGATGCAATTTATAGCCATTTCTTAATTTCCATTTATACCATTGAAGGAGATCAAAATATCCCAACCCAAATATGCTTCTTTTGCTTATTTTGAGTGATTCATAGAAACTGCAGACTTCTGCAATAAGAAATGATTTTGAAAAGCTGTCGTTTTGTAAAAGGAAATTTATCTATCTGCTTTAGTAAACAGCTGATACAGGCAGAGGCATTTCTATCTGATAACTTCCTTTCTATCTCAGAAGTCTCTTTCCATACGAAGGACAGACGGGGGGTCTGTTGCCTGATCTGGACAGAGATGACCACAGGTGGCTGTTAACCAGAAGACTCCATCTGTATAAGCAGACAACCCTTGCTCACTATACACATCTTCCCCTCCATCTTCCACAGCTTTAGCCCCAACCCCTTTGTTAAGCTCTGTAGAAGGTTCAGCAATCTTGCCCCTTTTTGAGGCTTGAAATAACATGTGTGTGGCTTCTGTGCTGAAGGACATAATAATACATGAATGTCCTTTTTCCTACTATCTGTCTATTATATAATATTTATTAACTAAAATTATCAAACTTTTAGAGGGAAAAGAGCAGATGCAGAACTTCCCTACATTGTCACATTACTGACTCATATCTTTATCCTGGTATGCTTGTGTACTACGGAAATCATGTGAGTGATCACCCTGCCTCCTGTTTTCTTCACTGTAATGTAGTCTGCATACTTCTGAAGGATCAGTTTTCCTAAAATACTGCTCAAGTTTCATCTTAGGTAACAGACCTAATCACATGGAATACAATAAAATTTATCTCCTCTCTCCATACTTCAAAGATTTCCACTACCTGTTCCAAATCAACCTTTCTCACTCCAGTAATTCACCTCTCTTAGATATTGTTATATCCAAGTACATTAACTCCCCCACACTTCCCAGATTACACTTTCCCACTTCCAAGAACATTTTGGTCACATTATTCCACTAAGTAGATGCCCCTTTCCTTTTGCTTTTTTCCTTTCAATTCTCATCTGTCATTCAAAGACCTACTTCTGATTTAACCTTTTCTATTCTTTGCAGTTCAATTTAGCTTAAGTGATTGTTTCCTCCTTTATATTTTTACTATATATGTTTTCTGTAATAAATCACATACTACTTAGTAGCTTCTACTGCATTTTTACTGTCATTAAAATACTTTGTTATCTAACTTTCTAAAATCAAAGGATCTTAACTGCTTAAATTAGAACAAAACTTATCTGACAGTAAAAATCCTATGTAACATGAGCAGGTGGTCTACATATAAAAATAAGATGTAAGTGAGTTGACAAGCTGTGAAAAATGACTGTTCATTTTTCATATATAATATTTACTTTAGAGAATTTTATTATGCAAGAGGCTTTCATAGAAAATATCTTCATAAAAAGGCTTTATTTTATGGGAATAGTAGTAGTCTATTTTTTCTTAAAAAGGACATTTTTCCATCATGAATTAATGTGCTTATGGCACATATGCACAAGGGCTGCACAGTCTTGAAGGTCCTTTCCAATCTCACTCAACCCTTACTTCTACAACTTATTAGCAAAACTTCTTTGTAAAAATATAATAATGATAGATATATGTAAGCTAGAGAAACAAAGACTTTTTATTTTTTAAAGAATTGTGTATTTATTTGAAAGTCAGAGTTGCAGAAAGAGGGAGAGATATAAAGAG
Source organism: Lepus europaeus (assembly GCF_033115175.1). Classification (NCBI taxonomy): domain Eukaryota; kingdom Metazoa; phylum Chordata; class Mammalia; order Lagomorpha; family Leporidae; genus Lepus; species Lepus europaeus. Next base: position 30,479,738 of record NC_084844.1, on the reverse strand, counting down.
AGAGGGAGAGACAGTGAGAGAGATCTTCCATCCTCTGGTTTACTCTCCAGATGGCAGTAATGGGTGGTGTTGAACAAGGAGCTTATTCGAAGTCCCTGATGTGCGTGCAGGGACCCAAGCACTTGGGCCATCTTCTGCTGCTTTTCCAGGGCATTAGCAGGGAGCTGTATTGGAAGTGGAACAGGAGGGACATGAGCAGGTGCCCATATATCATGATATTGCAGGTGATGGCTTTTCCTGCTACACTACAATGCTGACCCCATTTCTTCAGTTTTTTTATGAAAAACCCAAATCCTCACTTTGCAAAAGATTTCTTTAAGCTTTCTGGAGGAAAAGCAGGTCAATCAAATTATAACTAGCTCTAATTAACCCTCCCAAGAGCTGTCAACTTTTTTACCTGCAGCTGCCTCACTCTCCAAAAGGTGAAAAACTGATTTCAGCCTCTGAACATAAAAAAAAAAAAAAATCAAAAAAAAAATCAAAGAATTTTCAGTCTTTTCTATAAAGAGGAGTCCCTAATCAAGGACAGATATACAAATACATCTATATGTTAAATTTTATCCAATGAAATTTGTTCACGTCATAAATATTAACTAGTTAAAACCCTGTTTTGGAGCCTGTGTTGTGAAGCAGGGAGTTAAGCTACCAGTTGTGATGCCAGTATCCCCTGAGTGTCAGTCTGAGCCGTGGTTCTTGTGTTTTCAATCCTGCTAATGCCCCTGGGAAGGCAGTGGATGATGGCTCAAATACCTGGGCCCCTACCATCCACGTGGGAGATCCAGATGGAGTTCCTGGTTTCTGGTTCCTGGCTTCTGGCTGGCCCAGCCCAGGCTGCTGAGGACATCTGAGAGTCAACTAGGAAGAGCTTTCTCTCTCTGTAACTTTTTTATAAATAAATAATTTAAAAAGCCTGCTTTGACAATATATTTAACCCTGAACATGTGTTTTCTAATTTCGTGAAGATTGACATAACATATAAAAACCATTTCCCTAATTCTTCAACTCTGGTAACAAGTATGCTAAAAAATAACACTTAGGATATTGGGACCTTCCTTTCATAACTGGAGTTATGAAAATTGATACAGCTCAAAGGCTATATTTTTAGATAGTAAACATTCAGAATTCTTCTGAAGTTCGGGACTTTATGGGAAACCTGCCTCCAAAATAAAATTGTATTCCTTTCACATTCACCACTAGGGATTTAAGTCAATTAGAATCAAAATTTTATTACATTTTTGTATTGAAGGAACTTCAACAAGAGTTCTAAATTTGAAGCTACATATACTAAGCTCTAAACAAAGATAATATTCTTAAGTTTGTTTAGATGAACAGATCAGTGGGACCTAGTAGGAAAATTCTGAAACAATATCACCATCATGAAGAAAGAAAGAAATATGATGGGACACATTTGTCCAGACGTGGGGTAATGAGTTTACAATATAAATAGATCTTATAAACTGAAATGGGGAAAAGAGAATAAGAGGAGAGAAGATGGAAAAGTAAGACTAGGAAGGGGCTATAGGTAAGATAACAGGGCCAAAGGCAGGACTGGCAGGAAATCAGCAGCCTTCAATACTAAAGAATTATAATGGAGTTCATAATGTAATTTGAAATCCATAATCATAGGTAATCTTTTAAATTTTTAAAAAAGATTTATTCATTTGAAAAGCATACTTCAGAGGGAGAGAGAGATCTTCCATCTGCTGGTTCACTCCCCAAATGGCCACAACAGCCTAGGTTGGAAGAGGTGGGAGCCAGGAACTCCATCTAGGTCTCCCATGTGGATGGCAGGGCCCCAAGCACTCAGACCATCTTCCCTTGTTTTCCCAGGAACATTAAACAGAGAACTGGATTGGAAGTAGGGCAGCTGGGACTTGAACCCAACACTTATATAGGATGCTGGCATTGCAGGTGGTGATCCAACCCTTTGTACCACAATGCGGACTCATCATAGCCAATCTTTGATCTCTAACATGGACAATGGTGAATTAAAGCACAATCTTTTCAAATAGAGATTTATGAATGATGGATTAAACATGACCAGAGAAGTCCTGTTTTTAACTCTAAAACAGTTTATGAATTTAATGTAATGGCAAGTGTCATATATTGAAGTAAGACTAGTGAGTATGTTTTTCACACAGCAGACAACAAAGATAAGAGTTTTTTGGTATTAACTGTCTTATCATTTCTTCCTCTTTGGGCAAAATTTACCAGCTGTCAGTCCAACTAATATATACTGCTTTTTAAAATTTTTTTATTTATTTTTTTGGCAGGCAGAGTGGAGAGAGAGAGAGAAAGAGAGAGAGAGAGAGAGAAAGGTCTTCCTTTTACCGTTGGTTCACCCTCCAATGGCCGCTGTGGCCGGTGCGCTGCGGCCGGCGCACCGCGCTGATCCGAAGCCAGGAGCCAGGTGCTTCCTCCTGGTCTCTCATGCGGGTGCAGGGCCCAAGGAGCTGGGCCATCCTCCACTGCACTCCGGGCCACAGCAGAGAGCTGGCCTGGAAGAGGGGCAACCGGGACAGAATCCGGCACCCTGACCGGGACTAGAACCCGGGGTGCTGGCACCGCAGGCGGAGGATTAGCCTATTGAGCTGCAGGGCAGGCCTATATACTGCTTTAACATTAAACAATATAAAATGGGGGCCGGCATTGTGGTGTAGCACGTAAAGTCACTGCCTAAGATGCCAGCATCCTGTATCAGCATTGGTTTGTGTCCAGGCTGTTCCAGTTTTGATACAGCTCTCTGCTAATGGCCTGGAAAAAGCAGCAGATGATTGCCCAAGTGTTTGGGCCCCTGCCACCCACAAGGGAGACCCAGAAGTTCCTGGCCCATGGCTTCAGCATGGCCTAGCCCTGGCTGGTGTGGCCATTTGCAGAGTGAACCAGCGGATACAAGCTCACTCTCTCCCTCTGTCTCTCTTCTTCTTTCTAACTCTGACTTTCAAAGTACATAAATAAATCTTTTAAATATACAGATGTATATATAAATGCTTGGCATCTACATAGATGCCAAGTACACTGTGAAAGGTGTTCTCTTTGCAACTGGTGAGTTTTAGGAATGTGCATTTTAGTTAAATATGAAAAATAAAAGGGACTAATCCCTATTTTTCTATGTAAATACGCCTTTCATAACTCAGCAGCTACAGGGCATCTATTATGAAATGCTGTCTATGAAGCGATAGGTTTATTTTTCTTTATTAGACTGAGAGTATCTTGTAGACTGTATGTGTGGCTTTCAAATTCCTCTATAAGAAAATACGTAATAAACGTTTCTTAAATTCTCTTGCTACATCTACTCATAAGTCACTTTTGGCATGAATGAAATAACTGATGAGAATGTGGTAAGTGGCCATGACAGCCAGAAAATAAGTGGCTCACAGTGTGGAACTAGCATCATCAGTTCTAGGTGTGCCAACCTAGTACGATTACTACAGTAATCAAATGAATTACAATGTTTCTATGAAGAACAATATTATTCCTCTTCTAAAAATTAAGTGATTCTGATTAACCTAACAATTAAAATGGGTCTATGCTATAAATAGGATAATGTAGTTTCTTTCAGAATTCTTAAGATGGTAAGGTCTTTTTCTACATTAAAAAGACAAACAACTATTTGGAAATGGGGATTCTGAAATAGATACTTTTGTTTGCCAATGCTTGCTTAGAATGCTTCATTCACATTGAATGAATCATTAGGTACAGGTAGTGTCTGTGCAAACAGGAATGCCAGCTTGGCTGTCCAAAAGCTATTTCTTTGTGGTCCTCCTTTTCCAAGCAAACTGTTTTCTCGTTAGGTAGTTTCTTGGGTAGAGTCTATTAGTGGAGAATACTGGAATCATTTTGCTAAAGAGGTTTTTTTTTTAATTTTTCTTTTCAAAAATATTTTAAGATAATTGTAGATTCTCATACAAATGTAAGAAACAACACTGAAAGGGCCTGTGTTCTCCTCAAATGGCCTTCCTCAATGGTTACATCTCATATTACTATGGAATATTACTATGGAAAGTAACATTGGAATAATCCACTATCATTATTCAGATTTAACCAACTTATGTGTACAATAAAAAAGACCAACTTAAGGATATGCAAAAGAATCTGGATGGATCCCAAAGGCATTGTGTCAATCTCAGGCTGGTATTGGGGCTTAGCAGGCTAAGTGGCCACTCTGGTCATCAGCACGCTGTTATCAGAGCACCAGTTAAAGTCCTAGCTGCTCTATTTCTGTTACAACTGCATGTTATTGCACTTAGGAAAGTAGCAGAAGGTGGCTCAAGTACCTGGGCCCCTGCCATCTATGTGGGAGACCGGGATGGAGTTCCTGGCTTTAGCCTAGTCCAGCTCCACCACTGTGGCCATTTGGAGAGTGAACCAGTGGATAGAAGTTTCTCTGTCTCTCTTTCTCTCTCTCTCCAAGTCTGACTTTCAAACAAATAAATTTTAAAAGAAAATGAAAAAAGTCAGTATTAAAAAACTGACATACTGTGATTCCATGTATAATACATTCTTGAAATGACAAAACTATAGAGAATAGATTAGTAGGTTTCCAGGCATTAGGTGAGGAGGTGGCTATGGTTATAACAGAGTAGCATGAGGGATCTTAGTAAAAAGGGTTTTTAATGGAAAATAAAAGTTGACATTCTGTGGCCACAAGTGATTGTCTAAAATGGAAACAGAAATATTTTTACTATGGCATACTTAAGAACCAAAAAGACTGACAAATCTTTACATACTTGTCCTCTTTTTCTCTCTAGACATGGTGTCTTAGATATCTATTAGTACCATACAGAAAAACTATTGACAGTTCAGATCCCTGAAGGATGAAATCAGAGACAGAAGTCGTATCAATCCTAAAAATTAGAGACTTTGTGTCTTCTTTAATAAATACCCAGAGGAACACAATCTCTAAAAGTGTAAAAATGTGAATACTTCTTTAGTACTCACTGTTATTCCTTTTAAAGATCTTGGGTTGAAATTGTTCTTGAAGGTTGTTATCTCATCAATAATCTTAGATAGCTTGCACACCACTGCACTGGCTGTTTTCAACCCCATCTGTCCAGAGAGTAGCTACTGGTGATTTGACCTTATGTTTTTGCCTCAGGACTTCATGCCCTCCTCAAGCATTTGCCCAACCTGTTGCACAGGTGAGGCCAAGTACAAATGGGCTTATCTGAACCTAGAGAAGTTGCCAAGTGAATAATTTCCCATGTTTCTTTAGGGCAAAGGCTGGTTTAGACAAGCTAAATATTTTGGCTTTGGACTGTTCACCAATTCATTGCTGCCTTAGGTCATAACACTATATTGAAAGAAACTTTAAAAACAATTTAAGTGTGAGAGTAGGTTTTAGAAAATTGTTGATCAAAAGAAGTCACTAGAAGAATAGCCCTTGCTTGTTAAAAGTTGTTAGAACTTGAAGAAAAAATAACAACAAGTGTAATTTCATGGGAAATTGGCTCATGGATTTAAACAGGCTATGTTATTCAGTAAGGCATAAAAACAAAAAGACATCACTTTTAGAGAATAGTACAGCCAATTCTTTACAAAATAGTGAGTAAGTATTCTGGTAGCTATTCCTGGTTAAAAAAACACAATGGATTTGATCTTTCGAGAAAAAGGATCCTTGCATAGCTTTATCTTTCTTTTTGTTTACTTCCTCCTTTCCCCTATTCCTTCTTTTCAAGACACTATGGTAAATGAATTTCCATAATTCAAAAAGCTAATTAACCTTCAAAAGAGAATATTGTTTTTAGGATCAGGCCACTGTCTCACAATGATTCTATTACAGGTTTATAAGTGATGCCTAGGAGACCCAGAAGGAGTTCTAGACTTCCTGCTTTGCTCAACCCCATCTTTAAAGCCACATGGGGCATGAACCAGCAGGTAGAAGGTGCACTCTCCTCCTTCACTCTGTGTGTGTGTGTGTGTGTCTCCTTCTCTCTCTCTGTAACTCTTTCAAATAAATAAATGTTTAAAAACATTTATACCGCGGCTCAATAGGCTAATCCTCCGCCTTGCGGCGCCGGCACCCTGGGTTCTAGTCCCGGTCGGGGCACCAGATTCTGTCCCGGTTGCCCCTCTTCCAGGCCAGCTCTCTGCTGTGGCCCGGAGTGCAGTGGAGGATGGCCCAAGTGCTTGGGCCCTGCACCCCATGGGAAACCAGGAGAAGCATCTGGCTCCTGCTATCGGATTGGCGCGATGCGCCGGCTGCAGAGCGCCGGCCGCAGCGGCCATTGGAGGGTGAACCAACGGCAAAAGAAGACCTTTCTCTCTGTCTCTCTCTCTCACTATCCACTCTGCCTGTCAAAAAAAAATTATAAATGACTTAATAAGCAATATTAATTTGTGTTCTTGCTCCCTTTCGAAGCAATTTTTAACTACCATTGCTAAAAAAAATACATCTTTGGAAAAAATCCAAAGACTGTAGTTTCACTACCATAGGAACTATTTCAATAAGCCTTTTTTTGTTTGTTTGTTTTAAAGATTTATTTATTTATTTGAAAGGCAGAGTTACAGAGAGGCAGAGGCAGAGAGAGAGAGAAAGCTTTCCATCCACTAGTTTACTGCCAAAATGACTGCAATGGCTGGAGCTGGGCCGATTTGAAGCCAGGAGCCAGGAGCCAGGAGCCAGGAGCCAGGAGCCAGGAGCTTCTTCTGAGTCTACCAAGTGGGTGCAAGGGCCCAAGGACTTAGGCCATCTTCTACTGCTTTCCCAGGTCACAGCAGAGAGCTGGAACTGAAGTGGAGCAGCTGGGACAAGAACCAGCTCCCATATGGCATGCCAGCACTGTAGGTAGATTTACCCACTACACCACAGTGTCAGCCCCCTCAATAAATCTTTATCAACAAAATCCCTTTAACAGGATAGTATCAGTCTACATACATAAAAGAAGTTGTTATGCATGGTCAATATGTTAAAAAAATGGACAGTTTCATGGTTAATTTTCAACTGGCTATTTTTACCACGTTTTTGAAATAATAATGTTTCAGAATGCGTTGGTATATAAGGAGATATACATAACATGTTAAACAATTTTTTTGCCAAACCTGAAAACCATATATTAAATACTATGAATTAAAACATCTATATCCTCAATCTCATTTATCTTGCTTTGTTAATTGCATCATAATAGCCTGTCATTAAATTACAAAACTTTCACTGTGCACTCTGCTTACTACTGCACACTTGACCATAGTTAAACCTGGTTGATTTTATCCTCTTACTATCTTTTGCATAAATTCCTTTGGTATATTCCCATTACTATTATCCAATTAGATCCTCTATTGCCTATTATTAACTTTTAAAAAATATTTCTTTATTTATATAAAAGGCACAGTAGTGAAGAGACAGAGAAAGAGGTCTTCCATCTGCTGGTTCACTCCCCAAATGGCTGCAAATGGCCAGTTCTGGGCTAGGCTAAATCCAAGAGATCTGAACTCCATTCTGAGTCTCCCAAGTGGGTGGCAGGAATTTAAGTACTTTGTTGCCATTGTCTGTTGCTTTCCCAGGAGCATTAACAGGGAGCTGGATCTGAAGCAGAGTAGCAGGGAGTTGAACCTGCACTCTGATATGGGTTGTTAGTATTGCAAAGGGCAGCTTAATTATCCCACAGTGTTGGTGCTGAGTCCTATTAAATTTGATACAGATTAGTCTTAGTATTATTTACTCATGCAGACCTGACTTTTCTTAACAGAAACTAATCCTTTCAAATAAATAAATATAGGATGCCCTCATATAGAAAAAGTAGGAATTACCAGGAAAAAATAACCTGCTATTTTTCTTTAGATTCATCTTCAGCATTTAATATAATTTTTATTTTATCAAATATGATTGACATTATAAAGTTTACATGTTTCCAACATTTTGGAGAAAAATAAATTTTGATTAAATATAAGAAAAACTCATCTCAATTTATTCTATATATAAATATTAACAAATGTCTACTTTTAGGACATAAAGAAACACTAAAATTTAAAGAGGTCTGGCAAACAGAAGACATTTCAACTGAAGTATAAAAATATTTAATAGCTGTCAGAAAATTGGTCAAAAAATAGGAGACTAAAAAATCTTTCAAATTCTTTAAATACTTTCAAATGTATAGAAGAGCTGCAAGAATAAGAACAGTACAAAGAACATCCTTGTATCCTGTACCCAGACTTTTTGCCAACATATCCATGAAAGAGAAATAGGTATTCTTTCTTTTTTTTCTTTGACAGGCAGAGTTAGACAGTGAGAGAGAGAGAGACAGAGAAAGGTCTTCCTTTTGCCGTTGGTTCACCCCCCAAGTGGCCACTATGGCCGGCATGTTGCGGCTGGCACACCGCGCCAATCCGAAGCCAGGAGCCAGGTGCTTCCTCCTGGTCTCCCATGCGGGTGCAGGGCCCAAGGACCTGGGCCATCCTCCACTGCCTTCCCGGGCCACAGCAAAGAGCTGGACTGGAAGAGGAGCAACCAGGACAGAATCCAGCGCCCCAATTGGGACTAGAACCCGGTGTGCCGGCGCCGCAGGCGGAGGATTAGCCTAGTAAGCTGCAGCGCTGGCTGAGAAATAGATATTCTTGTAAGTCATTGATATTTAAAGGTTTCTGGCTACTGAGATGTATGTTTTTGAAATATCTCACATATTCATATATACTCATATGTATATGTATACATATACACACACATATATCACATGCATACTATATATCATTTTTACTCAAACATTTGAGGATAGATGTATTCATCATGGTCCTTTATCCTTAAACGCTTCAGTATTTCCCAAAACTTCTTACATAAACCACACTATGGTTAAAGGTTTTATATTGATTCAATACTTTATCATCTATATTCCAGTTTTGCCAATTCATCCAATAATGCTCTTTACAGCATGTTTCTCATTCCAGTCTAGGATCCAGTCTAGGATTAAGTATTGCATTTAGTTTTCATGTTTCTTTAACTGCTTTTAATGTAGAACATTCTATTGTCTTTGCTTCAAAATGGAATTGACATTTCTGAAGAATATAACCCCTAACACACATACACTTAAACAAACAAACAAACCTTCCCTCATGCTGCTCACTCATTCTTAGATTCAATCTGTACATTTTTAGGCAGAATACTGTACATGTGATGCTGTGCCCTCTTCAGGGTATTGCATTTAAAGTTACACAATGTCCATCTGGTCTTCATTGGTTATACTAATTCTGAGTATCCACTGACTTTTCTCTGATCTTTTACTGTATAATTACTATTTTTCCTTTTGTAATTAACAAGGAGCCTCTAGAGGGGTACTTTTAAACCATACTTACATTTAAAAATCTGCTCTTCCTCAAATTAAATTTAGCATCTGATGATTTACACCTAATACAATCTACTAAAACGCAAAATGGTGACTTTCAAATCTGGCAGCTTCTCCACAGTTACTGGTCAGCACTCAACATTCTGCTATAAGAAAGAGTATTCCTTTTCTCATGTTGATTAATCAACCTATTTACTAATGATATGACTTAACATTTTTCAGGTATTTATAGTTTATTACTATACTCAATTATCTCAGTGCTTCCAAGATTTGGGTCAATGGAAGTCCCTTCTAGCTAGTTCCCTAATAGGAAGTCCCCATCATTGTGATCACTTCCTAATTTTCTTGTACAGATGTTTCAGATTCATTTTGTACTTACCATCTCCTTGAAGTCAGTCATTTCTCCAAGGGTTCTGGGTTCTTTTTAAGTGGTGAGTGGTATCCTGATGCTTACATACGCTTTGGTGCTCACTACATTCAGGTCTTCTATTAATTTTGCAAAGTTGTCTTGGATTCTAATTCCAACTATTAGTGTCATTCACTTGCTATGATTGGTGTCTTCAAAAACTCTTAGTTTGTGAATTCACTTTTACTTTCTTGGTTTTGGCTTCAATGCCTTGTCACATGAGTATATTCTTTGTTGGCCTTGGGCACCTTGCAAAATTTAGTTTTCATTTCTGATATATGATTTTGTCATTTATTTCTATTTCTTTCCTAAGTTGTATTAACTATAATTTCATTGCTTTCACTGTTTTGGTCAATTTCTACTTTTTAAAAATTTCCAATTTAAGATCTTTCTTAGTTTCAAAAGCTTATTTGAGGATATTTAACTGAGTTTGTAATGTTACATTATAGTTTTCTTCAGTTTCATGATTCAATTGTTTTTGGAGAGTCTTCACCAACAGGAAAGCTTTAATTCTCATCAGCTGACTTCTGCATTTGTTTTATAATGATGGGAATAGAATATTTTTTGTTCTTTTTTTATTTCATAGAGTTCTTAGTTCAAGAGCACCCTCTTCTGTGCAGTTCTTTTATGACTAATTTTATTGAGGGTCATGGGGGTGGAGTGGTATAGATTTGTATGTCTTTTTTCTTTTCTTATTTCTACAAGATCCTTAATTTTCCCCTCTTATTTCCTTCTCTCCCATCACATCCTAGACTCCAGGGGATTCTACCCATCCTAAGCTGATTTGACTCCTCTTCCCCGCCACCCACCAGCACCAAGCAGCAGTGATTCTCCAAGGTTGCCACTGTTGCACACCCTTTCAGGTCATTCTTGCAGCCAGTGTGGAGAACCACCAAGTCCTGACATATATTCAGTATTTTGACATTTATTGCTACACTTTTGGGGGTGATTTTGTTTGAATTTTATCTAATTCCTCTGTTACTGCCTAGTCTTTATCATAGTCTTTAAAGACTTCTACTCTGCTGCTTTCTACAGCCCAGGTTTCAGCAGCAGGTGATTAGTAGAGTGGCACTATATATATATTTTTAATTTTACGCTATTTGTAAGTACTTTGAAAGCTGTGGCATTCTCTGGCACAGTCATATGAAGATATGGGACCTGTACAGTTCTTTGCTTTCTTTGTTGATTTTATATTTTCTTACAGGGACAGAGTGAGGGAGATCTAAAACCAAGCAATCAATATTGATCTTCTTCACTCTTTCCCTGTAATTAATTTATTATTTTTACCTTTACTTCCTGATGTTGCCATTATATATTTGTTTTGTTTTAAACTAATTCAAATTCAGAATTTTTACCAGCTAAAAGTAAAAGATGCTGTATCATTTTTTTCCTTTAAGAAAATGAGGTAAGAGTAATAAAATAAAAGGAAAGGAAGAAAAGGAGAAATTAAAGAGTAAAAATATTAGAGTAAAGAGCAATGGCAACTGGTCATTGGGCATGCAGATATCTGATTTTGAAAGCAATTTCAAAGATGGTTTTTAACATTTCTTTGAGCCATAACAGCAGGATTTCAGCACAAATACAGCTTCCAAAGTGACTGCTTTTGAGATCAATACTATTTCATACTGTATTTGCATTACTAAGGTCTTTACCTTACATGCTTGTGTACACACACAAACACACATTTACACAAGAGGTACTTACTTGTTTTACATTCTGGAGTTCTTCTGCCAATTGCTTCCTTTGCCTTTCTGATTCAAACAGTTTTTCCTACATTTAAAAACCAATAAATTAATAAGTTGTTATGAAGGTATCAATAAGTATGATTTTTTTGTCCTTTGTTTCAAAGCTTATATATTTCCCAGACATCAAATTGCTATAATTAAGAAATGTAGATCTCAGTAAATTTTCTGGCTATAGACATACTATTTTAAAGTAATTATCTTCAATATAATTGTGATATCAGTACACTTTTTCTTCTCTCAATTTTGTAAAATCTCAAAATCTGAAGTTCAAAAAGAAGTCACCCAGGATCAAATGTTTAAATATCAAATAAATTCTGGAGCTATTATCACCAAAGAGCTTCCAAATGTAGCAGTATTTTTATAAGAAGTCAGAAGTAAAGGTCTTTAACTATGCTAAAGAGGGCACATGAAACAAGACTGCTTATTAGTCTTCTAATTTTAGTTTATTCTTAGAAGATTATCCATAACACAGAAGACTAGTACAACTGATACATAAAATAATACTTAATGAAGTAGATGAATGTTATGAATCTAAGATATTTTCATTCTTGAACTTAAAATCAAGACAAGCATATGCCTTTAAATGTCCAATTTTGTTGAGTATATCTTTTAAAAATTCACATTTTATTGGTTAAATAAGAAATATTAAGAGTAATTATAAGCCATTTTACTATCAGTTTGAACAGAAGAATTGCTTGAACCTTAAGTGAGTAGTAAAGGTTCATGGCAACATTGCAATGTTTACAAAAGGCAATCTGCTTTCTAGCTATTTCAGCTCAATCTTGTCTAAGAGGTGAAATGAAAGTATATGAAGATGAATGTAATATAACAATCTAATGAATATGTCACAGACCAGGAGCCAAGAGACTGCTGGCTCCTCTGTTTTTATGTTCTGGCAAGTCACCTTCATTCTTGGTGCCCTACTTTTTGCATCTGTAAATGGAAAATATATCTATTTTCATTCACCTTTGCAAAGCAGTAGCAACGTGAATTCTGAAGAAAGGCTTTATGTTAAATAAATACAGTGGTTTAAAAAAATCATTCTTGCAAAATAGAAACTAGTCAATGGCATACAATTATCTTGGTTTCATTTTTAATTTGTACCTTAAATCAGACATGAATAATAACAATGCCACAGGATAATGAAAAGTGATGAAAGATCATCTACAAAACCTTCACTTAATAACTTGCCATTTCATGTGTATGTGTATAATACATGTAGAAACTCTGAAATTATAAATGCTACCGCAAATAAAATACTTATTATTTTGTACACTGTCTTGTATACTTCTTTAAATAATTATTAGCCCATAGGTAGGTTTTGGTGTGAAGGTAATTATAAAATGTACAATTTGTTTTGAGATTTCAGGTATTTTTCACATTAGGATATTTTTAGTTACATTTCATGAACTTTAAAGGCAAATGCTAATTTATCAAATGATTCTTCAGGGAAGCCTAATTCAAATATTACATGAGTATTCTATATAAAATTTAAAATTAAAATTCTAATAGTTAAGAATTATATTCAAATAAAAACTTAAATACATCATTAAATTTAATAATGACGAACTTTAAGGAAATAAAAAAGGACTAAGAGCCTCTGAAAATTCTGATAAATAACAAGACCAAATGGTTCACACAGAGATAAATCACATAAAAAGGCTATCACATTGAGGTTGTCAACATTGGCTAAATTTTCCAATAGAATAAGAAGAAATGATTGCTAATTAGACTCTTTTTTTTTCATACTTCAAAATAGTAATTAGACTCTTAATTATCTTCTTTAAAAATATGGAAAGACAGTGGCTTTGAGAATACATATTTAAAATATTCCTGTAGTAGTGGAATGTTCTTACACATCTGGAAGGAGTATAAATTGGCAAAGGCTTTTCAAAGGGAATGTGGTAATGTATATAAAAGTTTATATGTTTATATCTTTTAATAAAGCAATTCTACTTTTAGAGATTTGTTCTGTGTATATACTTGCACAATTACTCAAAGATACACCTACAAAGCTGTTAAAGGTAGAATTAACCATCAATGAGCAAATGACCAAATAATTTGGAATAGTATCTTTCAAAATATAGGAGGGCCATTCAGAAGAATATGGGAGATCTGTATATACTTACCCAAAAAGTATATAACTATATATATTTACCCAAAAAGTATATAACACTGAGAAAAAAAGGCTAATTTTTTTTTAAAAAAGTGAGTGTATGGAACAATTTATGTAAAGTTTATATTTATTTACTTTTAGAGACTTTTTTTAAAAAGAGAGCTTTATGTTCACAGCAAAATTGAGAGGAAGGTACAGATCTTCCCCATATACCCATTGCGCACACATTTATTTTTAAAAATATGATGGGCTGTGAAAAGAAACTTTATGAAAGGTTAAATATGATATTTTTATCAATGGTGTCTTTCAGAGGTTGGAGTAGTTAGACCAAGGTAGGAATAAAGTTTTCTTTTTATTATAAAATTTATTTTAATAGAAATTCAATAATTAACAATAGTACTTCACTTTTCTAATCAGAAGCAAAAATATATATTCCTGTGTGAATTAATGGTAAATGAAGTAGTTATGCTGCCTTTCTTGAAGATTCGGAAAATATAACAGCTTTCTGTAAAACTATAGTTTAAATTTAATATTCTACTAAAAACAATGCAATTATATACAGAGAATCAAAATTTTTTGGTATATTTGGCACATGTGTATTTCTTCCTCCTTTAAATCATATTTTCTTAATTCTAAAGTACATTAGCAAACCATGATGTCCCTTAAGTATGGCCTTAGCCAATTAAAAAAATGTATTTCCTAATGAACATAAAAGGATTGAAACTGTCACTGCTAATTTCAATGGCTCCTCACCTAATTTCGTCCTTGTCACCAACATGAGAGAAAAAAGGTTGAGAGGTAGCCAGATAAGAAGGCATAAGCAAAAACCACTGTTCATACTAAATCTGACAAGGATGTTGTGAAGTACAAATAAGTGTGTGAGCCACCTAAAGACACTGAAGAAAGAATTTTATTTCATATTAATATTTCTTCATTAAAAATAAAACTAATCCCAAATACATAGGAATTCAGCACAGGATTAATTACTCTTTTTTTTTTTTTAAAGGAACTTCTATATAAAGAAGATAAATTTTAGGTTACCTTGAGTGTGTTCACTTCTTCCAAGGCATCATTTCTTTCATGCTGAAGCTTTTCCATTTCATCTGCTTCTAAAGAATCACAGGGAAGAAGCTGTCAACATTAAAATACAAGAGAAAAGTTTTGCATTAGATGCTAATTATGAGAACTAACACAAAATCCTTTGAGACCAGCCTCAGTGTTTGCACTCTAATAACAAAATGCAGTTTCTAACTTTGCAGTTATTTGATTAGATAAAAGAGAATATAAATCTGGAGCAATCTTATTCATTTAAGCTTAACCTTGTTATTTGTACCAGAATTGAGATGGTAATAATAAGATATATATTATTTTGTTACCTTTATGATTCCTAACAATACAATTTTCCTTAAAAGTCCAAATTCCAAGACTGTTCATAATATCAAAAAACTTAAGAAATTAATTAACACCATAAACTATTCCCTAAAGATATTCATTCCAAGAGCGTTATAACAAAATCAAGGTTGTTTATATGAGCCCAATAAAATACTCATCAATTATGCATCTAGTTTGAACTATATGAAACATAATAGAACAGCCAAGTAGCTTAAAAAAGATTCCTACACAGAAACTGTGGACAAACTTAGTGTAAATGGTCATGTACAAGTGAATAGCAACAAAAAATAGCAGGTATGGTAATATCTCTTTTTTTTTTTAATTTTATTCAATGAACATAAATTTCCAAAGTACAGCTTATGGATTACAATAGCTCCCCCCCCCATAACTTCCCTCCCACCCACAACACTCCCCTTTCCCGCTCCCTCTCCCCTTCCATTCACATCAAGATTAATTTTCAATTATCTTTGGCAACATCTCTTATGTCTAGCATGATCTGTTTGACAGTCTTGACAGTCAACACGAGGTAAAAACCAATGGGATCTAATCAGAGATAAAATCCAAGTCTAACTTCTCTATGAGAGATATAAAAGAGCTAGAAAGTATGGAAAATAGAAAGGATTAAGTGGAAAAAGTGATTGTTATATAAGTGTGTGCTTACAGTAGGACCCTCTAGGTAAAGAAGTGAATATAGTTTATGAAAAGACAATATAAATAATATTAAGCATTGTTGGAAACTTGATTATATGCAGATGTATTGCTAAGAACTGTATGTATTCAAAAAAAAAAAAGAACTGTATGTATTCAATATTGAAATAGCCTTGTCTCCATTTTATGATGAGGAAATGAGCACAGGTTAGTGAAACTTGCCTAAGGCTTCACAGCTCACATATGACCATCAAGCCTGCCACAGAGGTCTGACACCATAGCCTATGACTTTACTAACTATTCCACAAAAACCACGGTAGAATGAATGTAACTAACTCGGATTTGCTTGGTGAACTTTAGGAGTCATTCTTTAAGTTTGGGAAGACATTTTTTCTCTCAATATTACTATTATCTTTTCTCCTACCATATTAACTTTTGGGTATCTAAAGCTATTATCCATAGTTTATGTGATCTCATATTTTTCATCTGTTCATTACTCGACTAAGAAGTACTCTTTAACAAACATAGTCATAAGAATCAGTTCCTACATTGTCCTAGATTAGTTTTGAACAGATTTTCAAAAGTAACAATCTTTCTAAAAGTGTGCTACAAAGGATATTAGACTATTGTTTTGTAAAAAGAAACTTGGATAGTAGTGGTATAGGCTTTACAAAATATTAGCATTCTTTCCTGCATGGTCTCCAACAGCTTTATTATGTTAATAAGCTTATGCATTCCAAATAAGAAATATAATTTAATGACTTCTACCATTTCCCCACCTATTCACCACATCACTTTAAAAAATTGTTTTGTACTAGTTCAAGGAACTAACATCTGCAGCACACGACATGGAAAACACAGCTATTCAATATTGAAATGGTTGTATTATACATTCTCTTTTTATTTATTTATTTAATTTATTTGAAAGGTGGAGTTGGAGAGACAGAGAGAGAGAGAGAGAAAGAGAGAGAGAGAGAGAGATCCTCCATCTGCTGGTTCACTCCCCAAATGGCCGCAGTGGCTGGAGCTGGGCTGGTCTGAAGCTAGAAGCTTCATTTGGGTTTCCCTCATGGGTGCAGGGTCCCAAGCATTTGAGCACCCATATGGGATGCCGGCACTGCAGGAGTCAACTCTACCGGTTACACTACAGCACTGATCCCCATTCCTCACCCTTTTTATAAAGCTGGAGGGAGAACCCGCATGGGTCCCTTTATTTAATTTTTAAAGATTTATTTATTTGAGAGGCAGAGTCACAGAGACAGAGACAGAGGCAGAGAAAGGTCCTCCATCCGCCAGTCCACTCCCAAACGGCTGCAGCGGCAGGAGTTGGGCCCATCTGAAGCCAGAAGCCAGGAACCTCCCAGGGCCTAAGGACCCAGGCCATAGCAGAGAACTGGATCAGAAGTGGAGCAGTTGGAACCCAAACATGCGCCCATATGGGATGCTGGCATTGCAGGCAGCAGCCCTTCCCACTATGCCACAGCACCAGCCCCTAAGATTTATTTATTTATTTGAAAGACAGAGTTACAAAGATACAAAGTGACAGAGAAAAAGGGAGTTTCACTCCCCAAATGGCCACAACTGAGGCTGGGTCAGGCCAAAGTCAGGAGGCAGAAGCTCCATCTGGGTTTTCCACATGGGTAGCAGGGGCCCAAGCAATTGGGCCATCTTCTGCTGCCTTCCCAGGCACATTAACAGAGTTGGATTGGAAGCAAAGTAGGTAGGACTCTACCTGGCGCTTGTAGGGGATGCAGGCAGTGCAGTCTATGGCTTAACCAGCTGCCACAATGCCACCCCTTATTATATATTTTTATTCTAAGAAGTGAAATTGGCAAGATTTGAAGGTTTAAATACAATTTTGGATAGTAGAACTATAACTTTTTTGAGCTATAACATTTTATCAAGAGGAACTACAGATTGGGATTTCAGGTTCCAATAAGACCATAAGCTTTTGAGCTTAATACAATGGAAGTAGATCATGCCAAAAGGAATCCACGGTACCATTTTGGGAGAAAAAACACCAGACTAAGCAGTTAGAACAAACTATGACTTTAAAAGAAAAGTTTTATATTGCTATTGTACTAAGCAACAAAAACTTGTAGCTAGAGAACTGGCCATAGATGTTACTTTTGAATTCTTGGAAAAACCCCCTTGTGCTCACATTTTTTTTTTTTAAAATGTATTTATTTATTTGAAAGACAGAGTCACAATGAGACAGAGGTAGAGAGAGAAGACTTCCATCTGCTGGTTCACTCCCCAAAAGGCCAAAACAGCCAGAGCTGGGCCAATCCATAAGCCAGAAGTATGGAGCTTCTTCCAGGTCTCCCACATGGATTCAGGGGCCAAAGACTCGGGCCATTTTCTACTGCTTTCCCAGGCCATACCAGAGAGCTGGATTGGAAGTGGAGCAGCTGGGACTCAAACTGGTGCCCAGATGGGATGCTGGAACTGCAGGTGGTGGCTTTACACTCTACGCCACAGCACCAGTCCCAGTGCTCACATGTTTTAATAAATTTCTATTGAAAAATACTTTAAGGAAACAGCAGGTGAAATGAAATGTTACTATTTAATAATGATTCCAGATAGAAGCTTATTTTTAAGTCTACCTTTAACCCTTGAATTTTCTCATTCTAACTTTCTACATCCCTTTCCTATCTTACTCTTTTCAGCAACATTTGTGATTCTTGGGCTTCCTGACTCTTGTAAATTACTGGTAAATAACATTGTAAAGTATCTCCACTCCTGTTTTTCCAGTCTCCTTCTGGAGGTCATTAGACTGTACTGACTAGCTCTGACCTCATGTCTATTTATTACTATTCCATCATCATAATTTTTTTTAAAGATTTATTTACTTATTTGAAAGTCAGAGTTACACAGAGAGAGAGGCAGAGAGAGAGAAAGAGGTCTTCCATCTGATGGTTTGCTCCCCAGTTGGCCGCAACGGCCAGAGCTGTGCTGAACGGAAGCCAGGCGCCAGGAGCTTCTTCCAGGTCTCCCATGTGGGTGCAGGGGTCCAAGGACTTGGGCCATCTTCTACTGCTTTCCAGGCCATACAGAGAGCGGGATCGGAGGTGGAGCGGCCGGGTCTCGAACCGGCGCCCATATGGGATGCCGGTGCTTCAGGCCAGGGCATTAACCCGCTGCACCACAGCGCTGGCCCCCATCATCATAATTTTAGTTGATTTGTATCAACTCTGGAAAGCCACTATTCCATTGTCCACATTTCCCCACCTTAATTAATTTTAAACAGAATAATAACTTCCATTTCTCTCTAATTTTTCATAAGGCTTTTCCTCAGGAACCCATTTTATTATCTTTACTCCTTATAAAATTGTGACTGTACTACCCTACTCATCTAAAAATGTCTATTTCTCCCCTTCTTTTCTCCTTCCATTTCCCCTGATAACTACTACTTCTTGTAATCTGTTTTATATATTTGATCCTCTTCCCACATTTTTGAAATTAGTTGCAGTTTAACCAATAAAAGCACCCCTTGATAAAGTAAATGCCACTCACTGATTTTCTTAACCTTTGATATATATAATATTGTTCAGCCTTTTTTTTAAAAGATTTATTTTATTTATTTGAAAGAGTTACAGAGAGAGGTAGAGACAGAGAGGTCTTCCATCTGCCAGTTCACTCCCCAGATGGCTGCAACTGTTGGAGCTGTGCTGATCCGAAGCCAGGAGCCAGGAGCTTCTTCCAGGTCTCCCACGTGGGTGTGGGGACCCAAGGACTTGGGCCATCTTCTACCGTTATCCCAGGCCATAGCAGAGAGCTGGATTGGAAGTGGAGCAGCCGGGACTCTAACCGGCGCCCACATGGGATGCCAGCACTTCAGGCCAGGGCTTTAACCTGCTGCACCACAATGCTGGCCCCGCTCAGCCTTTTTTACTGAAACTTTCTCTTCTCTAGGTTGTGACAGTCTACTATGTCCCCTACCTTTCTGAACATTCATACTGCTTCCAAATATTTACTTTCATTTCTACTCTTTACATGAAGGGAGAAGGGTTTGGGAGGGTGCCCATAGCTTGTCAATTTCTGCTTTTCCTCCATAAGTCCTGAGTGATTATGTTCACTGTCATTATTCAATCATCACTCTTCAAATGTTCCCAGATCCCTCTCCTAATGTTCAGCTCCTTATTTCCAGTGGTTGTTGGTTATTTATTCCTGTCAGCATCTTGAACTTACTCTCTCTCAAACATGAGACACCATTTTCTCTAACTTGAATAAGATTTCCTCCTAATTTCCCTGTTTCTATTAATGGTACCATCATCCTAATGAAAACTGTTGTTTTCTTTAAACCCTTCTCTTCCTTTCATTCTCACATCCAAATAATCTGCAACTCCTGTTTGATATTTTATTGTTGCTGTTTCTTGTTTACATCTTAGGTATATCACTCCTTTCCTCTTCTCCCCCCACTTCACTGGACTT
The DNA here is from genome assembly GCF_033115175.1 of Lepus europaeus. NCBI lineage: Eukaryota > Metazoa > Chordata > Mammalia > Lagomorpha > Leporidae > Lepus > Lepus europaeus. Next base: position 30,459,722 of record NC_084844.1, on the reverse strand, counting down.
TAGTTCTTTAGTACCCTACATTTGGATTCCTTGCATAGTCACTTATCTAGGTTTCATTTCCATCTTTGTCCTCTTTGCATTGCTATAACAAAATTTATGAGGCTGAGTACTTTATAAAGAAAGGAGGTTTACTTAGCTTATGGTTCTGAGATTCAAGAGCAGGGCACTCGCACCTGCTAGGGTCTAGCGAGGTTCTCAAGGCAAAAGGAGTGTGTGTGGAAGGAAGTCATTTTCAGGGGAGGTGCTAGGCTTAAAACAATCCATTCCCTCAGGAATTAATGCAGTACTATCAGACCTGACCCAACCCCAAAAACCAGCACTGATCTATTTGTGAGGATACAGTCCCCATGACCTAATTACTTCTACCAATCTCCACCTCTTAAAGGTTCTACCAACTCAACACGACCACACTGGGAACCAAGCTTATAGCATGTGAATCCCTGGCAGAAAAGCCATATTTAAACTGCAGTGATTGCCTTCTCAGGCAACCAATGCATAAGACTAAAATATTTTATAAATGTCATTTGAACATGTCACCATTTATAATGACTCCTGACTATCAAGTAAAGTACAAACTTTACATTTAATATTTACCCTTTAAGGTCTAACACTTTCATCATCTGCATATGCCAATTACCTTCTTTAAAAGCACACTACTCTGCTTATAACTGTAGTCTATTTTTTTCTGGTTCATGCTAAAATATAACTCTTATCACTCCTTATTTACCTCTCAAGCAGACAGAATCCCACTTAACCTTCAAAATTCACTCAAATGCCAACTGTGTTATGAATCTTTTCTGAATGTTCTAAGCTCAATTACTATTATGGCCTTATCACACAGTGTGGTTTTACCAAAATTATTTGTGTCCATGACATTTCCTTAGAGTAAATAGTCGAGTTTTATCCATCCTAACAATATGTACTACAGCACTTAACACAATGCCATGCATACTGTAGTTATTCAATATATATTTGGTGTTTTACAGGTGAGTCTTAAGAAAAGTGGCTATAAAGTGTTTACTGTCACACATACAAATGCCATTGATATTACATCTCAGTACAGGTTGAGTATCTCTAATCCAAAATACTTGGGACTGTAATTGTTTTAGATTTTTAAGTTTTTCAGATCTGGAATATTTGCACAGATTTTACTGGTAGGCCATACACTAATCCAAAAACCTAAGTGTCCCCAAATCTGAAATGATGTGATGTGATACTCAAAATATTTGGATTAGGGATGCATGATCCATGAGTGAAATACCACTCAGTCTTATCATGTACAAGTCACTTTGATATTGTCCATTCTATGTTATTTCCATTGTTAAAATGGTGATTTGCAATTCACGGAATTGAGTTAACAAGAGTCCAGATTGTGAATTTGCAGTGTTCTCTCTGATTTTAGGATAATCCATTCATGACACTTGATTAGTCTGGTAAAACCATTATAGCATGATGGACTACAATCTGCTGTTGTTAAATTTAGATTACTGCTAAATGTGGGTTCCAACCTTGCCATTTTTGTGTATAACCTTGTGCCAGCAGCAGGTGTAGCAGTATGTGGAATTTTTAATAGAGCAATGACAACTGAAATCACAATCAGAAAATTTTATTTTTTTGTTCTAAATGCCATATTCTTCTGAACCTAAAAGTTTTGTAAAATAAACAAAAGCGGGGCTGATTTATACCTATTTAAAGAATAGCATTTCAAGAAATCTTAACAGTGATGAACAAAAGTGACAAAGTGATGAACAAAAGAAGCTAGTTGCATAAGAGTACATACTCTATGATTCTATTTATTGTGAAGTTCAAGAACAGATTTTTTTCTATTACAATGAGTCTTCTCTATTTCAGTAAAAATGTTTTTTTTTTTTTTTAAATTAAGCCATCTTTACCAACCAAGAGGAAAAGAAAACATATGAGTTAAAGACAAGCAACCCTAATACAATGAGCACAGACTTGACTCTGTTGTTTGTGAAACTGAGATGGTTAAGGAGGTAACCATCGTGGAATTTCCCCACCTGCACAGCCAGTCAGTATCTTCAACCACGACTGATATACTTCACAGCCAGTCAGTATCTTCAACCACAATTGATATACTTCAGATAAAGCAATACATTGTTTCTTAACACAAGAAAGATGGGGAATTACATCATAAAATAATTTTCTTTTGTTTTTTGGTGAACCACATGACAAGCAGAGATTTCTATAGTGTTTTTTCAAATTATAACACATCATTAGTGAATTCTGAAACTAAGGTTTTAATGAAATATAACTGAATATTAAATAGGAATATATAAATGCAGAAAAGGCAAGTAATGCTTTGAGGGAACCAGTTTCAGTTATATATGTGAGTATGGGGGAAAATGCATTCTTTTGTGGATTAAATTAAGAGAAATAAAGAAAAAGCCAAGACTTCAGGGCCTATCTTCTATGTGTTGACAAGCATAACACAATATAAGAAATTTTAAGTTAATATAGTGGTTATTGTACAACATTTTGATCTGAAGCCACAACAGGAAAACAGGAAATTATGGGCATGTAGAACATCCTGTACTAATGCAACAGCAAATTGCTTTTGCTAACAAAGTTTCACAGATTAAACACCTTCCTATCTACCCTAAAATCATACTGGCAAGAAGGAAGTAAATCACTAATTTGGAGCATAAGAATCTCTCTGCAGCTGCTAAAAAAGCTTTGCATGCTCCTACAAAGTACTCTGAAATCCCCACTTCATGGGCATGTTGTAAGCTACTCAACCATCTTTTTCTTGCCTCATCAAAAATGGGTATGGCAGCTTAAAGAACTATCTGGCAGTAAGGAAACAATGCTCTGCTGTCAACACTGGATAGATTAATCTATAACACTCAACTCAGCAGAAAGAAAACTATGCTCTCATACAGTCTTAGTTCTCCTCCACCAAATGTACAGAATTTGTCCTGACAAATAAGTGCCTGTGAATTCTGGGAGAAGGAGGTGTTTTCCATAGAGTTACCAAAATGGTGAGGTCTTTGGGTGATTACAACTGGCAATTTACTTAGCAGTAAAAGATTGCTTATTAAATAGGACAAAGTAATATGAAATATTAAAAGAGACAGACATAATTTTTTTAAATCAGTGGATCACTTTTTTCTCAAATAAATTGATTGCATACTTACATGCTGTACTTCGATAACTAAATTAATAATAAATAATATTCAAACTTCATGCAAAAAGGCATATTACTACTTGGGGCCATCAAAGAAGGAGGTACCTTTCTCTGAAGGGAGGAGAGAACTTCCACTTTGACTATGACCCTATCGGAATAAGATCAAAGTCAGCGAATTCTAAAGGCTTCCATAGCCCTGGCAACTCATGACTAGAGCCTAGGGAGATTACTGATGCCATGAACAGGAGTGTCAAATTGTTAAGTCAGCAACAGGAGTCACTGTGTACTTACATCCCATGTGGGATCTGTCCTTTATGTGTTGTCCAATGTGAAGTGATGCTATAACTAGTACTGAAACAGTATTTTTACACTTTGTATTTCTGCATGGGTACAAACTGATGAGATCTTTACTAATTATATACTGAATCGATCTTCTGTATATAAAGAGAATTGGAAATGAAAAAAAAAAACCTGGTGTTAATTGGAAATGGCATAGAAAATTAATTAATTTTTAAAAAAATATTATGTAGGATCTCTGTCTTTAATGTGCTGTACACTGTTATTTAATGCTATAACTAGTACTCCAACAGTATTTTTTTTCACTTTGTGTTGCTATATGGGGGCAAACTGTTGAAATCGTTACCTAATATATACTAAACTGGTCTTCTGTATATAAAGAGAATTGAAAATGAATCATGATGTGATTGGAAGGGGAGAGGGAGCGGGAAAGGGGAGAGTTGTGGGTGGGAGGGAAGTTTTGGAAATTTATATTCATTAAATAAAAGTTTAATAAAAAAAAGGCATATTACTTGAAAACAGTGGACCACCATATGAAATAAAAGTGCAATTTGATTTCTAAATTTGAACTAGAAGAAGAAATTATCAGAAATATTTATTTATGCCCTTGCTTGAATTTATGGATTTAAAGTAGCATTCACAGTACTTGACCATCCATATCATAAAGAATATTTGAGGAGCCGGTGCTGTGGTGCAGCAGGTTAAGCCGCCCTCTGCAGCACCTGCAATGCATATGGGTGCTGGTTTTGAGTCCCAGCAGCTCCACTTCCAATCTAGCTCCCTGCTAATGTGTCTAGGAAGGCAGCGGAGGATGGCCCAAGTGCTTGGGCTCCTGCACCCTGTAGGACATCTGAAGAAGCTACTGGCTCCTGGTTTTGGTCTTGCCCAGTTCTGGCTGTTGTGGCCATTTGGGGAGTGAACCTGCAGATTAAAGATCTCTCTCTGTCTCTCCCTCTCTCTGTAATTCTGACTTTCAAATAAATGAACAAATCTTTTTTTTAAAAGTAATATTTGAAGACAAAGAAAAAAATAAAACAAACAGACCTAAGAATACCAGCATTTCAAAAAGGGTGCCAATAAAAGAAAAAAAATACCAAATACTTTCTGAATAATGAAAAGCAAATGAGCACAAGGTTGCCAGATATAAGAATATGTGATAATCAATTGCATTTTTAGCCAAAATTTAAAAAACTGAAAATTAAATTTAAATTTAGGAAGACACTTTATTATAATGGCAATAAAGAGCATAGGTAAAAAGATTAATTAACCTTACAAAAGATTATAAAGCCTCTTATTGGAGAAAATATAAAATGCGGTAAATGACACTTAAAAGTTATGCATAATGGGGCTGGCACTGTGATGTAGTGGGCTAAAGCTCTGCCCGTGGTGCTGGAATCCCTTATGAGCACCAATTGGAAGCTCCTCTTCCGATCCAGCTCTTTGCTATGGCCTGGGAAAGCAGTAGAAGATGGCCGAAGTGTTTGGGCCACTGCACCTGTGTGGTAGACCTGAAAGAAGCTCCTGGCTCCTGGCTTCAAATTGGGTCAGCTCTGGCTGTTGGAGCCATTTGGGGCATGATCCAGTGGATGGAAGACCTTTCTCTCTGTCTTTCCCTTTCTGTGTCTATAACTCTACTTCTCAAATAAATTAAATCTTTTTTAAAAAGTTATAAATAAGAAGTCAAAATATGTTTACAGACAGGAAGAAGTAAATTTACAAGCATGTTGCATCTTCCTAAAATCATCCATAAATTCAATAGAGTAAGTTTTTGGTGGAACTTATCTGGACAAGATAAGAGCAAAGAGTAGGCAGAGCAGTATTCAAAAAGAAGAACATGGGAGATAAGAGGTTAGGGAGATGATGGTCAAGGGATGCAAACTTTCAGTAAGGGGGAATAAGGGAATAGGTCAATTATATAAAGTTATGACTACAGCTATAACAATGTATTATATTTAAAAATCTTTAAGTACTAAATTTTAAATTTTGTCACCAAAAAAAGAACAAGCATGTGAGTTTTTTAATACATTAATTACCTCTACCACCAATGGCTCTACTCCCAACCTGTGTGTACTGATGGTCCTCTTCCCCACTTAATGCTGTATAATTGTTCAAACCTGGTAAATGCCACTCTTAGGATCATTGGTTACTATCCTCACTCTGTCTTTTATGACCTTGTCTAAATATGATCAGAGTCGGCAAACTTGGAAGGCTTCCATAGCCTTGGCAACTCATGACGACAGCCTAGGATGGTTACTGGCGCCATAAACTAGAGTGTCAATTTGTTGGGTCAACAACAGGAGCCACTGTGCACTTGCTCCTCATGTGGGATCTCTGTCCTTAATGTGCTGTACATTGTGATTTAATGCTATAACTAGTACTCCAACAGTATGTTTCACTTTGTGTTTCTATGTGGGTGCAAACTGTTGAAATCTTTATACTAAATTGATCTTCTGTATATAAAGAGAATTGAAAATGAATCTTGATGCAAATGGAAGGGGAGAGGGAGCGGGAGAGGGGAGGGTTGCGGGTGGGAGGGAAGTTATGGGGGGGGGAAGCCATTGTAATCCATAAGCTGTACACTGGAAATTTATATTCATTAAATAAAAGTTTAAAAAAAATACATTAATTACCTCTATTGAGTATTACTATACAGTATATATATTCTAAAACATCATGTACATGATAAATATATAGTATTTATCATGGTTTTGTTTCCAATGATTATAAATTTTTTTCATTTAAAAAAAAACTGTTCCATAATATAAAATGTACTATAGTTTTTGATACTTATAATCATGTATTTAAATGAAAATTAATGCATAGAATTCACAAGTAAAATAAATAAAAAGGACAAGGTGGGAGAACATGTCTTACCAATTATCAAGATTCATGAAGCCAAGACGTCATACCAGAATAAAAAACCTAGAAATGCCCTTGGAAATATGAAACTTTATAAAAGATAAAGGTGGATTGCAAATAATTCTTCTAGCCCATTAAAATAGGAATTTATATTTTTTTAAATTACTTTCAAAAATTATCAAAATTCCTATCACAATTCTATTGTTTTGATAATTCTGTACTGTTAAGTCCAAGTATAGTTCAAAACTTTCATGGAAAAAGGTAAATTTATTTTGGTACAAAAATTTTTTGAAATTCTTGCATAACTTTTTGATAACATGCATTTTCCATGACGTTACTGAAGGTTTCTCATATACACATGGACTTCAACATTTTTAGCAACAAAATAATCTTATTTTTAAATTCTAGTTTCCAGGGCTGGCATCATGGCATTAGCAGGTTAAGCCTCCATTTGTGATGTCAATATCCCTTATGGGCACCAGTTCGAGACCTGGCTGCTTCACTTTCTACCCAGATCCTTGCCAATGCACCTGGGAAAGCAGCAGAAGAAAGTCCAAGTGCACCTAAGTGGGAAACCTGGAAGAAGTTCCAGGCTCCAGGCTTCAGATTGGCCCAACTCTAGCCATTGTGGCCACTTGAGGAATGAATCAGCGGATGGAAGGCTCGCTCACTCGCTTGCTCTCTCTCTCTCTCCCTCCCTCTCTGTGTAACTATGCCCTTCAAATAAATACATGCATCTTTAAAAATAAAATTTATAATGTATCAGGGCTCCACAAGTCCATTTTATATAAGACACCAAATTAGGTAAAATTTATCTATGTTATTAGAAGGCAAAAGAGTGTTTTCCTGATTTTGGGTGAGGATCTGTCAGTAGTAACTGAAAGGAACACGGAGGTAGAACACCTGAGGTAATACATATATTTAATGCTTCTTCATATAATGCTGATGGTTCAGATAATAAAATTTCATATGGCATGCATTTATAATATGAGTATTTTTCTGAGTGTACTTTATAGTGAGATAAAACAGATCAGGGGGCCGGTGCCATGGCGCAGGTTAATCCTCCGCCTGCAGCACCGGCATCCCAAATGGGCGTCGGTTCGAGTCCTGGCTGCTCCTCTTCTGATCCAGCTCTCTGTTATGGCCTGGGAAGGCAGTGGAGGATGGCCCAAGTGCTTGGGCCCCTGCACCTGAATGGGAGACTGGGAGGAGGCACCTGGCTCCTGGCTTTGGATCGGTGCAGCTCCGGCCATTGCGGCCATCTGGGGAGTGAACCAGTGGAAAGAAGACCTTTCTCTCTGTCTCTACCTCTCACTGTCTGTAACTCTACCTCTCAAATAAATAAATAAAAATAAAAATAAATAAAAAATAAAACAGATCAGAATGGACACACACATACATTATCTATCAGTATAGTCAGCTAATTATGGTATGTATCCTTCCACAAGTTAAACTGTCAATGCTGGTAAACTTAGGGATAGCAGTAGCACAGGGGCAAGTGACAGACAAGCATGGGGAGCTCAAGAGAAACCGTCTATATTTTATATATTTTTGAAGGAACACACATTATTTGTATACTTTCAAAATAAAAAGAGAAAAAAGTCTACATGCATAACAAGTAACATTCAAGGCTTGTGACTTTAATTCAATTAAGACAATTCTATAAGGCATACTTTACCTGTGAATCTAATATGTTTGAAATTTCATGTGTATCAACATTTACTTCATCCAACTGCAAGGCAAATAAGTTTCTGGCAACCTGGACAAAATCTAAAATGGAAAACATTTCAGTAAGAACACAGCAGTTAACCTCATCTAATAACTCTTAACACTTTTCTATATTAAGTTGGAACTATGTATTATAACTAATTCTTCAAACTTAACTTACATAAATTATCTTAAAATAGCACTGATTGAAGTTACAGGTAAATGTAAGTTCAAATAAGAAGAGATAGGAGTAGGTGTTTAGTAGAGCAGTAAGAGGTCCTCATCCCCCATCAGGGTTCTATTCCTGACCCAGGCTCCCGACTGCAGTTTCCCACCAGTGCAGACCCTGGGAGGCAGCAGGAATGGCTCAAGTAATTGGGTTCCTGCCACCTACATGGGACTGTGTTCTTGGTTACTGGTTCCAGTCCATTTGCAGAGAAAAACCATCAGATAGGATCTGTCAGCCTATATGCTTCTCTCAAATAAATAAAAAAACTTAAAAAACGTAAACATGATTCTCATGAAGTGATTTAAACAGAAGAAGAGAGAAACTGATTTAACTTAATTTAGGCAACTTTGCTAAAATTAATAATTCACTTATGAAGATAATAAAGCAAATACATTTCACAGACACTATTTAATTCCCAACTCTTGTATTATGAGAACTTTTTCTCAAACATATGACAATATTATGACTTATGGCTTTTCAAGCTGGAAGGAGCTGAGGTTTAATAATAATAGCAGCAGCTAATGTTTATGTATAACAGCCACTGCATGCCAGCCATGATGCTCAGCAATTTCACCCTTACAATAATCTTCAGAGGGAGGGCCTCTTATTCACTTCATTATACAGGTGAATAGACTTGGAGGTAAGACAGGTCAACCATCTTATACTGCCCAAGGCTCCTTGGCAAATACGCATCACAGCAGTCCATGGCTTCTTCAGATATAGAAGATCTGTTCATCTATGTATTCTCAATTTTTTTTTGAAGGGTCATTTTAAGTGTTCTCTGACCTTTTAGTTTAGAACACACTGGTCTTATTTTATGGATGCTTTGCCTTCACTTCTTCTTAAATATGTTAATTATAATTATGTTAATTATAATAATGCTCTTCATTATTTCTTTTTTTTTTTAGTTCCATTTTTCTGTTTGATAGTTTGGGGATCTAAATTTTATGTTAGTGGATTTCTCCAAATTTTGGGGAACCCTTGACTATTAGCTTATATTTAAGAATTATTAAAATAAAATAGACCAGCAATTCTGCGTGCATAACTGGCCTTGTCAACTGGCAGGTTTCACACCATGACAATCAGATGGTCAGCTGACATTTTGTTGAGTTTCTTAAGAGAAAAATCTAGAATCTCCTGACTATATGTCTAAACTTGGATTTCACTGAGTGGTCGTGGTGTGTATTGTAAGTAATGACTCTCCATACACTTCCCCAAACTCCCTTGCTGCTGGCAACTATAGGTCCATAATCTCTCTGGTTTAATTTCTCAAGGAAACAAACTTCATTTTCCCTGGAGATGTGAAGGAGTGGTAGCTGCTGGGCTGCTTTAGAATGGGCAGGGAACAACATGTATAACTCTTCTTACAATCTTGGTTTAAATGCCTTGCCTAAGCAGTCTGCAGAAACACCAGATGCCTTCAGTTCCTAAGGGTCAGATCACCTCTCACTGGGATTTGTCTTTTCAGACATTGGACTTTACTTGCCTCAGTTCAATCATTTGTTTACTGCTCTTTCCTCATTTGCCTTCTGTCTTCAGATATTATAGTTGGATTTATACATATATTTCTGTTTCTTATTATTATTTTAGGGTGATTTTTCAAGAGGAGATGGGACCAAAATTATGCTATCATCATCACTTGAAACCAAAAGGTGAATTTTCTTTCATTTTTTTAAGCAATATAGATGGTTTTAAAATACCATCTGCGTTTACTACATAAAAATTAAATATTCAATGGTGGTAGGGAAACCAAGAATTGTTACATTCAAATATTATTGATGTAAGAACAATAGATATATAAAATATCTCTGTAAAACAATTTATCAATAATTGTCAAAAATCCAAATCATTTATTTATGTGATTTATTCTAAGAAGGCAAACACTACTATTCACAATGACAATACAGATTTGTAATGTCAGTTACTGAAAAACCATCAAATTTGACAAAAGTAGAAAGATGAAATATTATAGTATGTCAACTAAGTGACACATTATGCTGTTAATAAGAATAATTAAGTACCATAAAATATTTATATCATATTAGCTGTAAAAAGAATTAGAACTAATCTCACAGCAGCAAAATTAGGATTTTATATTTTCTACTGGTTCTCTGGTTATTTCTAAAGCAATGTTTAACATTTCTCGGCCTTTTAACTAAGATCAATGTAAAGCTATGTTTATGAATTAAGTAAAAATGTGACAACGATATTTCAGAGGTGAAAGTTTCTAATAAAGTTATCCTTTCTGCTGACCCATCCAGACTAGCAAAGCTAGTTGAGATGCAGTAGTATCAAAATAAGGAACCTGAAGCAGATGTGGTTTACTTTTCATTCCCTCTTTCTAAAGAACAGGCATTCTTAATGAAAATGGGTAACTCTTGAACCAAGCTTCTGTCATAACATGATAAACCTAATGTTACCTCCAAAAGACACTGTCCCCTTTGCGTCTGCTGGTACTTGCTCTCTCAGGGCTTGCTGTTGTTCCTTTGTGGGCTGAATGCCAAGATAATTTAGAGCCTGGAAGGAAAAGGACTCATGTGAAGTGACTTTTTCCAATTTCTAAAGAATAAAACTTTTCAGTGCAATGTTATTTTACAAGCCAGTGAAAAAAACATCAACATCAGGAACGCTAACCAGGGCCGGCGCCATGGCTCACTTGGTTAATTCTCCACCTGCAGTGCCAGCATCCCATATGGGCACCGGGTTCTAGTCCCGGCTGCTCCTCTTCTGGTCCAGCTGTCTGCTGTGACCCAGGAAGGCAGTGGAGGATGGCCCAAGTGCTTGGGCCCCTGCACCCACGTGGGAGACCATGAGGAGGCTCCTGACTCCTGGCTTCGGATCGGTGTAGCTTCGGCCGTGGCGGCCATTTGGGGAGTGAACCAACGGAAGGAGGGAAGACCTTTCTCTCTGTCTCTCTCTCTCTCTCACTGTCTAACTCTATCTGTCAAACAAACAAAAAAAAAGAGTACTAACCTGGATTAGATACCCAATGAAAGTCTGTTGAAAATTTATGGCTTAATTACCCATAAAAGATTAGCTTCCCAATTCTATCACCAAGTCAATTTTTTCAATGCAAATATTGAAATACCCAGTTTTATAAGCATAGCTCCAGAATAAAAAAATCAAGTTATTTCTTTGTATGTATGGGTTGGCAGAAGAAAAATTCCAAGAGAGTCCTACTAAATCAGACTTATGAGCAAAACTAAAAAAAAAAAAAAAAAAAAAAAAAAAAAAAAAAAAAAAAAAAAAAAAAAAGAAAAGAAAAATATTTGATTATCATCTTGTCTTCAAGAGAAAAACTGAGGGAGAGGAGAACTTAGTCAAAAATAAAATATTCTGATTTATGGCTTGATAGGGACAGACTTACAGAAATAGTAAACTAAAAAGCTTTTTCTAGCACCCATATTTTCCTTTTGTCAGGTTCATTCTTTATGGATAATCCAACTTCTCCTTTTAGTACACACGGCTGATGAAAACTTCAGGGACAGCCAGTCATATTTCAATGTCTATCCTCTTCTTTAGCAGTAGATCCAACCACAGTGTTCAGTTAGAAACAGTCATCCAACCAAAAGGTATTTTCTAGTACCCTTTTGTAGCCCGATCAGGCTGTGTACTAACCAGGGGTGGGGACCATTTTTCTGTCAAGGGCCATTTAGATATTTATAACACCATTTGTGGGCCATACAAAATTATCAACTTAACAATCAGCCTGTTATAGAATTATTGAATTTCAAGTCCCACCTGTGGTTGCCTGGCAGGGCCAAACCAAATGATGTAGCAGGCCTCATGTGGCTCATGGGCTGGATGTTCCCCACCCCTGCTGGGGAAGCTGTTTTCAAAAGCAGGGATAAGTACTTTCTCTGTTTTAGCTTAATAGGGTTGGGGAGGGGCAGAAGGGAGAGAGGACATGGGGGAAGAGAACAAGAAAAGAAGAAAGACATAAGGAAGCAAAGAGTGCTGGAACTGGAGGAGTCTCCTTGCTTTGTGAGGTACCTCAATAAAGATGGGAAAACACAAAGCTGCCTGGAACAGGAGTCCCCAACACTGTACAGCCTTCATGCCAGCCCTGAATTACATTTTTTTCCAGGCTTCTTTTGATGTGAAAGAAATAATTTTTAAAAAATATTTATTTATTTACTTATTTATTTTTGAAAGGCAGAGTTACTGAGAGATAGAGGGAGAGACACAGTGAAAGAGATGTCTTCCAACCTCTGACTCATTCACTAAAGGCCTGGGCTAGGCTGAAGCCAGGAGCCAGGAGCTTCCTTTGGATCTCCTACATGGGTGCAGGGGGCCCAAGTACTTGGGTCATTTTCCACTGCTTTCCCAGAATGCATTAGCAGGGAGCTGGGTCAGAAGTGGAGCAGCCGGGACTCAAACCAGTACCCATGTGGGACCCACTACACCACAATGCTTGCCCCCAAAAGAAATAGATTTCTAACAGAAAGCACTGTTACTTAGGGTTGTCCAGTTATATATAGAAAATCATATTCTTAACTAATACATAAAGACCAATTGAGTGCCTTAGTATTGGACTTCAGTAAGAACATATACAGTGTCAATCACACAAAAACTAAAATGCAGGGACCAGAGTAGTGTGCAGTGGGTTAAACCGCCACCTGTAATGCTGTCATCCTAAATGGGTGACAGTTTTGAGTTACACCTGCTCCACTTCTGATCCACCTCCTTGGTAATATACCTGGGATAGCAGAAGAAGATGGACCAAATACTTGGGCCCCTGCACCCTGTAGTAGAGCTAGAAGTAGCTCCTGGCTTCTGGCTTCCAATTGGCCCAACCCGGGACATTGGGACCATCTGAGGAGTGAATTAGTGGATGGAAGATCTCTCTTCATCTCTTCCTCTCTCTCTACAATTCTGCCTTTCAAATAAACAAACCATTTAAAATAAGAAAATACTAAAATGCAGGCAAAGTTCAATATTGGTTATTGTCCCCTGTAAATTTCTTCCTCCTTCAGAATCTGTTCAATCATTCATCACTTCATCTACCAAGTTGTTTCTTATGTGTTTATTTTCTCAGGCACAAAACTGTACCAGGGGACAGACAAACAAGATATAGTCTATGTCCTAAAATAACTTATGGTCTTAAGGATGAGAATAATATATAGATATAGTAAGTGGAATATGCAATTTAAAGGAAACACGTGCAGAGTATACAATGGCAAAATGCAACTTGTTAATGCATAGGGATGCGTATTTCTTCTCATTGTGCTTTAGCAGCCAGCACATAGGGATGCGTATTTCTTCTCATTGTGCTTTAGCAGCCAGCAAAAACAATTTTAATCTTTAGCAATCTAAAATGGCTGAACTGGATCATTTTTTCTCTTTTTTTGTATATAATTTCTAAAATTTATTTTTAAATTTTACAATTGAATAAGGGAAGCTTTTATTCTAGCTCTTTCTTGGATCAACAATGAGCATCAAGTTGAATTTTCTTTAGAGAGTGATTTATTCACTACTGGATGGTAAAGGTTCTTCAATAATTCCAATGTCTTTTTCATAAAACCCAGTCTTGTTTAAAAAAAATATAAGGGGGCTGGTGCTGGAGTGCAGTGGGTTAAAGCCCTGGCCTAAAGCACCGGCATCCCATATGGGCGCCAGTTCGAGTCCCGGCTGCTCCTCTTCCAATCCAACTCTCTGCTATGGCCTGGGAAAGCAGTAGGAGATGGCCCAAGTCCTTGGGCATCTGCACCTGCATGGGAGACCAAGAAGAAGCTCCTGGCTCCTGGCTTCAGACTGGCGCAGCTCCGGCCATCGTGGCCATCTGGAGAGTGAACCTGTGGATGGAAGACCTCTCTGTCTCTACCTCTCTCTGTAACTCTGTCTTTCAAATAAATAAAATAAATATTAAAAAAAATTAAGATTTTAAATTTTGTTTTAATTGCTTTCATGTTCACATTTCTCAATAGCTCATAATTTATTAGTTTTTAAATTTATTTTAAAAATTTTAATATTTAACATTTTTTAAGATTTTGTCATATTCACTTCATATGTAGATGTTATATACATATATACTATTCTTCATAAAAACATGGATACTAATATTACAACATGTGCAATTCATGGCAATGATTATGAAGTGGTGACAAGGGCATATTTTTATACACATGGTACAATTCACTAAAGCAATATTTAGAATTACATACTAAATAATATAACATCTACACAATTTTTGTACTCTCTAAGAGAAAGCATGTGATACGTACTCTTTATAAGAGAAAACATAATATTTGTTTGGGTTGGGCTTAGTTCCCTTAGCATAATGATTTTCAGTTCCATCCATTTTGTTGCAAAAGTCAAGATTTCAATCTTATTTTATGACTGAGAATAGTCTATCCTGTATATATTACACATTCTTTTTATCCACTCATCAGTTGATAGATATGTAGGCTAATTCCAGACCTTTGTAATTGTGAATTTGGGTGCTATAAATATAGTAGTGGAGATCTGTCTTTCATATGGTGATTTTACTTCCTTTGGATATATCCCAAAAGTGGGATAACTAGGTCACATGGCAGATCCATTTTTGGTTCTTTGATCAATCTCCATACTATTTTCCATAATGGTTGTACCAATTCACATTTCTACCAGCAGTGTACAAGGGTACCCTTTTCCCTACAACCCCAGCAGAATTTGTTATTTTTGATTTTTGTATAATAGCCATTAACTGGAGTAAGATAATATCTCATTGTGGATTTTATTTACATTTTCCTGATGGATAGTAATCCTGAGCATTTTTTCACATTTTTCTTATGGTCATTTGTATTTCTTCCTTTCAAATATATCTGTTCATATCTTTGCCCACTTCTAACTGGGATCATTTATTTTATTATTGAGTTTCTTGAGTTCTTTATATATTCTGGATATTAATCTTTTATCAGATGCACACTTTGCAAATATTTTCTCCAATTCTATCACTTGTCTTCTCTGTTAACTGTTTCATTTGCTGTGCAGAAGCTTCTTAGGTTGACATAATCTCATCTGCCTGTTTTTGCTTTAATTTTGCCTGGGCTTTGGGGGTCTTACCCAAAAAGTCTTTGCCTAGTCCAATGTCTTTCACTGTTTCTCCTGTTTTTTTTTTTTTTTCTAGTATTTTGGTAGGTTCTGTTCTGAAGTTTAGATCTTTAATCTATTTTGAGTTGATTTTTGTATAAGGTGTAAGGTAGGGGTCTTGTTTCAAACTTATGATTAGGAAATATAATTTTCCCAACACCATTTTTTTGAAGAGACTGCCCTTTTTCTGGGGAATTCTTTTTGCATGTTTATCAGAGATTAACTGGTTATATTTTTATTTCTGGGGCTTCTACTCTGTTTCATGGCTCTATGTGTCTATTTTTATGGTAGCACTATGCTATTTTTCTTTCTCTCTCTCTCACTTTTTTTTTTGTTGTTTTGTTTTGTTTTTAGAGGTCTTCCATCCACTGGTTCACTCCCCAAATAGCCACAACATCTGGGGCTAGTCCAGGCCAAAGCCAGGAGCAAGGAGCTTCCTTTGGGTCCAAGAGCCCAAGGACTTGGGCCTTCTTCCAGTGCTTTCCCAAGCTATTAGCAGAGAGCTGGGTTGGAAGCGCATCATCTGGGACTCAACCTGGTGCTCATATGGGATACAGGAATCTCAGGCAGCAGCCTTACCTGATATACCACAACACCAGCCACAACATTATGCTATTTTGATTACAATAACAGTATGTCTAGAAATCTGGTATGTGATGACTCCTGTTTTGTTTTTATTGTATAATGTTGCTAGGTTATTTGGACTCCTTTGTGTTTCCATATAAATTCCAGGATTTTTTTTCCTAGTTCTGTGGAAAATGTCCTTGGAGTTTTGATGGAGGTTGAATTGAATCTGAAAATTGCTTCAGGTAATTTTTCTTTCTTAAGGAAAAAATCCAGACATTGCACTAGTACAATAATTCTCCATCTTCAAGTCAAATAGTATATTGTATCTCTATTTTCTATGCTGTCTTGCTTATTTACAAGTTTAATGTTAGCATCAAGTGAGACAAACAGCATTAATATAAACACTTTGGAAAATACGTCATTATAAATAACTATGTTGAAACTACCCTAAAACATAAACATTGAACATCCATGTATTTTGGTATTCTCAGGCATTTGGAACAATGCCTCATGGATCCTGAGGACTGTGTGTATACATATTTACGGTATTGTATTTATGGTATATATTTACAGTACTTGACAGGTAATTTCCTTTACCAAATTCCAACCTCCTTGCTTTCCCTAACACCTTTTCCTTGTGAAACTTCACTATAACACTAATTTTCTACATGTTGTATGTACTATATACCTAGACTTTATCATATCATGTATTATGATTTGTGTATCAGCCTTATTTATTACTGAATAGAAACACATTAACATTTTCATGAATAATAAAGTTGGATATGTCTATAAAAGAACAATGAAAATAGAAGGACCTATTTCAGACTGAAGGGATACTGATATCATTACCTTAATAACTGTAAAAAAGGAGAAATAGCTTAGAAAATACTTGTGTGGATAGAAGTAAATGTATATTTTAGAAGAAAACTTATTAACAAGGAATGTTTCAGGAAACACATCTTGGGTAAGTATACTGAGGCTGAATTTATAAAGAATGTGGGTTTCTTTGCTATAAAACTACCATTTCATTCTAGGCTAAAAAGAGGACCAAACTGAAAAAGTCAAGCAACATATATTTCTAAGAATCAATACAAATCCATATTTTCTTATCTATTAAGAATATTAATCAGTTTTAAAATAATAAATGATAGAAAAATTTAAACTAAGTTAAACAGTCTGCTATGTAAACTCACTAGTTGGATAATTTTATTCTTATGCACAGCAATTGTTTATAGTAAATTTTGAATATTCAGAAATTAACATAATGATTTTAAACTAATGTCATTAAAGAACAGTAATTATTTATTTTAAAATGTCACAAATATGAATTTAAACCTTAGATACTATATTTTTAAAAATGTTAATATTAAGTGGTTACAGGTCTTGCCAGCAGCCAGAACTTATACTTTAGTCACAAATAGAAAGAACACAGGTTAGAAAAGAGACTCAGGATTTTGAAAATAAAAATGTGACATCTCAAGTACTAAACCAGAAAGCTTCATTGAGCATGATGGTGTGTAGGACACACATGCTCCAAATATGGCACCTGGGCACTGGATAAAATTTCAGAAGCAGAAGGGTCTCTCTTACCTTCCCTGCATCCTTCTCCCCTGAATAGAAATTGTTTAAAACTCTCAAAGAATAGGTGCCTTCCTTTGTTATACCCAAAAGAAGGGAACATCCTAATCTCTGATGATACAGAGAGATCTGAACAAACAGATCTTGTTAAGTTCACCTGTTTATTGCATAGATCGTACTGTGTTTCTCCATTCATACTCCTTCAAGAGTGCCCACTCTGTATAAAACTTAAAAAATAAAAGAACACATTTTTCCATTTTTTTGGGGTATTTATTTCTGAAGGCTCCTGTGCCACATAAAACCTACATTAGATATATTTGTATGCTTTCTCTTGTTAATCTTTTATTAGTTGTCTCAGCCATGGACTCAGTGATAGATGAGAAAAGAAAACTTTCCACCCCTACATGCAAAAACCCACATGCTTAAAGAGTAGCAGGTACTGTGGGTGGGTGATGAGGAATTGTCTCACTGAGAGGACGATGCACATGACAAATTGATTTTGGGGAACTACAAAGTGATGGGGCTACAGATACAAAAAATAAAACAATTTTGACCTGATCAATAATAGCACAGTGTGGATGAAAGAGAGAGTACTGAATCAAAATTTGAACAGAAGAAGATACAAAATGGTAATAAGAAAGTTACTTTTATAACACCAAGCAAAGACAGGGCTATGGGAATATGTGCAGTGTGGCTGTATTGTAGCTAAGCATTTTCATACTCTCTGTAAAATGTGAAATACATCATCTATAAAAAGTGGCAAGAAGATAGATGTTATGGACCTTCAATAGTATATCTATTTTACATTTTAAAAAAAGCATTTTTTCTAACACTTCTCTGGTAACCTGGTAAGTATTAAAGTGCTTTCCTATTCTTAATTTATATTTTTTTAAACTTATTGAGTTTCTTTTACATATAGAAGCTATCAATGTTTTACTCTCCTCAGGAATATTTCTAGGTGCCTTAGCACACTACTACAACCTTTTTTAAATCAGGTGAATATTCGAGTATTCCATTCTTTAGAATTCAGTTACATTTCACTTTTGAAAATATTGAACAATGAAGTATTAATTCTCCATACTTATAGCTCTTATATATGAAGTCTAACAAACTTTTTCATAATTGATTCCATGTTTCCATGATTCAAGTTTTAAAATATTACAATTTTCTTTTTTCTATAGAGTAGAAAACTAATTAATTTAGATGTCAACTTAGTTACAAAGGATTTTATTACTATTTTATACTAGTGAACACCTATGATCCTCAAATGCAAACAAAAATTAAATAACTTAAATTCAAATGCCACTTATTTAATTGCAAATAAGTAATTCTTCAAGAAACTAAAAGCTCCAGTAGTTTATTCCCTTAAAGAATGAAAATACTTCCTATTTTGTCTTAGAAAGAAAAATGAAAATTTAAAGGATTTACCATTTCCAGTTTCTCTGCCTTCAAGCGAACAGAGGGATTTAGGGAAATCTTCTTTCCTTGTGGCCCATAATTATCAGTCCAGGCAGCAACAGTATCTAAGAGACAACAGGGTGCACACTAATTGGAATCTTAATTGGAATAGAACTTTTCATTTGACAGGATGTATTCTCTGTTCCTGCTGTTCAAAAATAATTCTGGCTAATAAGTTGGCAGTTTTCATTTTTGTTTTCATGATTTTTTTCTTTAAGTCTAAAATGTATCATATAAATCAGTATCACTTGAGCCCTAAAGGATATAATATAAAAAGATGGGCCAATTATGCCCTGTTAAGTCCCATGGAAATAAGAACCTAAATGACAAACATATACCCCACTACTACTATCATTGTCACAATATCTTACTAATTGCAAGATTAAAAGTCCTTTTTAGTTAAAAAAAGGGTAAAATCATATGAGAGATTCAAAAAGATTATGTTACTTTGGCAAAAGAAAATCTGTTATGTCAAATCTGGAAATACTCTGGAAAAAACCATACATATGCAAATCATTCCAAGTTTACATATAAAGAATGATATAGATATACAGCTTTTTGAGCTAAAAACCTTTTATTTTATAAAAGAGTTATATTTCAAATTGCATAAGTGGACTTTCAAGAGTACAGAGTCCTATACATGTCACTGCAAGTTATCAAGTACCTTTATTATTTACACAAGTCTTTGTCTTGTTGTATAAAAAAAAATCACATGCCACAGGAAATAGAACTTGAAAAGCTATTTGTTTTAATATGCCAAAGTTTGTAAAACAAATTACCATAATTCATGTCAATTCTTACTAACTAAATTGTCACTATTCTAAGTACTCTTTTAAGTGGTATTTTACTAGTTCTACATAGAAACAAGAGGAAGAGAAAAAACTTTTTAAAATGTCACATCTTTATGCAGTGTTTTAATTTTTTTTTAATTTCTCAGAGCATCTGTCTCTAAGTACAAAATGATTTGCATTCTCTTTCTTAAGAACATAAGAAGTGCATATGAAAATAAATAGTCTTCCTCTAAACCTTTAACACATCCTTAACATTCTATGTAAAATCTTTAATATAGCTTATAGGTGTCAAGATTATAAAAAAAAATGGTTACTGACTTTTCAGTCCAAAATGAATTAAATCTTGAGAAAGACTGCTTTCAGTATAATAGAATTTTTATAAATTTGATAAAAATAACAAGAAATTTTCCTTTTTTATCACGATAATTAAATGTGGGCCATGAGATAAATATATAAATCCATAAAACATATAAAGTCTATGTAGAAGCATATGTATGTATAAACATCTATCTCTCTCAAGAGGGTGGCATATAAGTAGTAAGAACGGAGTAGAATGGTAAAGAAGATCCAACAGCAGATAAGTCAACTTTGCTTGTCATCTTCTAGGTTTGGACTTGCAAGGCCTGAAAATGACATCCAGTTGGGTGTTTCACCTGCAGCTAAGGCACACTATCACTGGGTGGAACCATGCTAACCTCGTTATGGTTTCAGACCAACACCAGCACTGGACTTGAATTATTCAATTTAGTGTAAGTATATAGAAGGGTTGCAACGGAAGTGAGAATAAGCGGAGAGAAGAGAAAGATAGAAAAAGATACAAGGTCACACCAAAATGTGCCACATTGAAGCATGCATTCTGATTTAAATTTCTCTACATCTAAGCATAATGATTCGCCATGTCTGTGAATATGAATGAATAATAATGAAAGATGAGCCTCTATTTATGCTAATTCTAGCCAGGCAGTAAAGTAATTACACATATAAGCTCATTAATCTTCACAATAACCACAGTGATGTAGATGTTATTATTCCCATCTAAAAGACAAAGACCAAAAAAAGTAGAGAAATTAGCCAAAGGTCAAAGGGCTAGTATGTGTCAATGTTCGGTCAGGTACATTTCACTTGTAACTCCA